>NC_088384.1:14187500-14857500 GCF_037993035.2 Macaca fascicularis | reverse complement strand
CTGTCTCCTGCAGCTCAGCCGTGGATGGGTGCCCTTCTTGGAAACCTTAGGATACCGTTGCTGGCTCCAGCTGCCCCCTCCCTGTGAGTCAGCTCCTTCAGGCCACAGCCGGCCAGCTGGCTTCCAAGGCACCCAGACTGCGGCTCCTGACCTGATGCCTCTCTGATCCAGGACTTCCCAGGATCCCTCAGCTGCCCTGGCCCCTGCTGCTACTGCCGTCACCTCTGCACCTTGTCCCCAGCTGGGCTGCTGACTCAGACATGCCAGGCTCCTACGCTATCATTTCAACTCCCAGGCTCAGCTCACTCCTAGTTGGAGAATGGATTTCCCCAGCTCAAAGACCCTTCAGCTATACCAGTGGAGAAACGGAGGCGCAGAGAATCCGTGAGTGGTCTGAGGACACATGGCAAAGCAATAGCAGAGCAGAGCACACCCCTGGGCTCACTCATGTGGAGTTCAGTGACTCTCTGGGTGATCCTCCCTGGTGTCTGGGACCCAGCTCTATCAGGTGCCATACATCTCAGCTCAGCCCCACACTGGCTCCTGGTGAGCCCCTAAGCAGTGACCTTGTGGCAAAGGCTGGAGCCTCAACAGAGGCCCACTCTTCTTCCGTCTCCTTCCTCCCTCTCTCCTTGCTGCTGAGTTCTCTCATCAACTTGAAACCCCCTTCGGGGCTGAGTCCTCCCAGCCAGAGCATCAATGTCATGAGGTCATCCCATCAGCTCTCGGTAGTCCTCCTCTGCCCTCTGGGTCTCCTCTTACGGCATCACCAGAGTCCACAGATGTCTGGCTCCACCCCTCTTGTTCTACGGCTGGGGAATCTGAGGCCCAGCCTCAGGGGCAGAGGGAGGGGAGAGTTTGCCGCAGGCCACACCAGGAGTCTGGGTGGAGAAGCAGGAATGCATACTCTCAGCCCTACATTCCACAGCTGCCCTGCCTCCAGCACCCCCACCACACCCCCCCGCCCCCGGGTCACTAGGGACAGGGGAGATGTAGCTGTCCCTTCCAGCTGGCTCATCCTGCTGCATCCCTCTATCCTCCAACCTCGGTCGCTGCCACTCACCTCAGGTAGGGGTGGAGGGCTGAAGCTTGCCCTGAAAGGCTGGGCTGGTGGGAGGTCCTGTCGGGAAGTGAGCCTGGCGGTGGGATGGCCACCTATATAGGCTTCTGCTCTGGCTATTTTGGGAGGTGGCACTCCCCGTAGCCCCCAGCCCCCTCCCCTTCCGGTGTCAGGTACTCCCCAACCATGGTGCTGGGTGTCTGTATCACATTCAGTCTCCCTGGGCCCATCAGGCCAAGCCTATTAATAACTCTTGGCCCCTGCTTCCCTCCAGCACCCAAAATTGAGGCCCAGGCACGGCTCACCTCCTCCATAAAGCCTTCTGTGACTACTGTAGATGGCAGCGATGTTTCCTTCTTCCATATCCTGCCAGGAAAGGAAGAGAAACAGCAAGGAAAAGAATGAAACTAGAACGGGGCTGAGCCCCGTTTCTACGCTTATATGATCTCTCACTACAGCCTCGCCAGGTAGACATGGCTGTTCTTGCACAGATGAGGAAACAGCATGAAGACATTAGATGTTAAGTGACCTGCTGCTCAAAGCCATGGGCCTGGGGCTGGGAGCAGACTCAGCACTTTTGTGCAAGGATCTAGTGCCTGGTAGGAGGAGATGTTCTGCATAGTCTCAGACAAGTCCCTTCTTCTCTCTTTCTCAGTCTTTCCATCTGTAACATGAGCTCAATCAGAAGTAAACTGTGCTCTATCTAGGGCCGGGGGAAGATGGACTCCCTGAAATTGTTTGCAAAATGTCACAAGGGTGTGACATTGAGTCGCAAAGGCCCCAGCCCTTCATGATTTGCAAAGAGATCTCTGATGTTGTCTGTCTTGGATTGGAGATGAACATCCAAGGGATGTGTTTTGAGAAGCATGAATGACCAAACGAGTTTAATTAATACATAGTGAATATCTAACCTGAGCACCATAAAATGTTCCTCTCCTCATCCCTAACCTGAAAAGAATCTCCAGGGCACTGAGACTGTCAATGGTGGGGTCTAGTTCTTGACAATGACATGAGGAATCCCAGGCTCCATGCAAAGGCTGTTTGGAAGCTCCATGGATAGAAAGGGTCGAGGGCAGGCTGCATGGGGGAAGCTGGGGCTGGGGCCTCCTTGAGGTGTGGTGCTGGGGCCTGAGCGAGGTTGCTGGTGGTGGCAACAGGGAGGAGTGTGCAGATAGGGGAGTATCTCTTGGAGAGAATCTTCCAGAATTGGGGCTGTGGCATGAACAAGAGGGACAAATCCAAGCTGACCCTAAATTTTCAAGCTGGGGCTTGCTGAAGAAGGAACGTGTTGATTTTGAAGGTGGGGAGTGTAGGGAGGAGGTAGAGCTCAGTTGGGGGGATGACACAGTGAGTGGTGTTGAATCCTAGGATGTTAGGGCTGGGACAGCCTCCTCGGTGATTGGCTATAACCTTCTACAAGTGACATCGTGTTATAGATGAAGAAACCAAGGCCAGGATGACTTACCCAAATCCTCCAGAGAATAGTGGAGGAGACAAGAGCTGGTGCTGGGTTTAGGGGGCCTGAAGGATGCCCTAGTGGAGATGTGTCTGAACTCTGGAGTGAGGTCAGGGCTAGACCCATGGGGCTTTGGTGGTCATGAGAGGTCAAGGAGTTGACCTCGTCAGGTTGTGGGCATGGCTGAGCTCAGGCAGCCGGATGCAGGAGAACCTTGAGGATGAACCCTTGAGGAAGATCCCTGACTGGGGCCTGGGAAAATAATCACACTTGTTTGTTGAACAGTGTGCTGGATTCTGTATGCACAGCATCACACTTTGATTCTTGTATCCCCTTAAGAGGTAGCCAAAACCTTCTCTTTTTTTTTTTTTTTTTTTTTTTTTTTTTTGAGACGGAGTCTCGCTCTGCCGCCCAGGCTGGAGTGCAGTGGCCAGATCTCGGCTCACTGCAAGCTCCACATCCCGGGTTCATGCCATTCTCCTGCCTCAGCCTCCCGAGTATCTGGGACTACAGGCACCCGCCACCTCGCCCGGCTAGTTTTTTGTATTTTTTAGTAGAGACGGGGTTTCACCGTGTCAGCCAGGATGGTCTCGATCTCCTGACCTCATGATCCGCCCGTCTCGGCCTCCCAAAGTGCTGGGATTACAGGCTTGAGCCACCGGAAGAACAAGGCTCAGAGAGGTTGGGCAACTTGCCTAAGATCACAGAATGGAGGTAGGATTTCAGCCCAGGTTCTCTAACTCGAAAGCACTTGCTTCTTTCTACCACACTATCCTGCTTCTAGAATAAGGCCAGAAGACCAGGGCAGCATGTACCATGGGTGAATTCTTGGGAGCCCAGATGGCCTTCCTCTTTGTCCCCATAGGTCTTCTTCATGTACCTCTAATTAAGCAAATCTAGATGGGCTGAACCATATCGCGCGTGTGTATGTGTGTGTGTGGGGGTGCATTTATTGAGCACCTACTCTGTACCTAGTGCTTTATGTACTTTATCTCAGACGTTCGAAGAAATAGAATCTCAGAGAGGTTTAGTGACTTACCTAAGGTCACACAGGTAGGAAGTAAGTGGATTTAAACTGAGCACTTTCTGATTCTGGAGCATCTTTCCCTCTACAATACTTAAAGTAGGGTAGAGATGTCCTAAAACCTGAGTCATATATCTGGAAACATGATCCAGTTTTTTTTTTTTTCTCTGAATCTGTGCTAATTGAAGCAGCCTTCATTTTATTAATTTGGTTAATTAGACAAGGGCCTTGATGCCAGAAAATGGGTTTATCAGTCAGGTCTGTATTTGCCTGTAAGTGATGAGAAAATCTGACCTGGGCTGGCTTAAGACAGTGCGGGGTTTGTTAACTCACGCAACTGAAAAGTCCACGAAGGTTCAAGCATGGTTTGATCCAGAACCCAAATGCTGTCAGAAGATGCTGTTTCTCTTACTTCTCAGCAATATCTTGTGCCACTCTCTCAAACTGGTTGTCCCCTGAGGGTGTCAAGATGGCCGTCCCTGCAATGCTACAAACTTTCAGGTCCAAGTCCTTTGGGGGAAAAGGAGTCTACTGCCTGAGAGCTTGCTCAAAAGTCCCAGAGCTATACAAAAATTAGCCAGACGTGGTGGTGTGTGCCTGTAGTCCCAGCTACTCGGGAGGCTGAAGCAGAAGAATCGCTTGAACCTAGGAGGTGGAGGTTGCAGTGAGCCGAGATCGCGCCACTGCACGCCAGTCTTGTGACAGAGCGAGACTCCATCTCAAAATAAAATAAAATAAAATAAAATAAAAATAAAGTCCCAGAGTTGCATTCACCAGTCGTGATGAGCTCAGTTTGGCCCATATCATCCCTGAACCTGTCACATTGATGACGAAGGGAGCACAGGCCTGCGGCACGAGATACCCTTCAGGCTTGGAAGAGGCAGAATGTCAACGCCATTGGAATGGCCTGGAGAGGGAGACGTCCCTGGACAGAGAGGTGAGGGGCTTTGAGAAGTCAAAGCCCATGAAGTCATTGTGGAGGTGAGTCCCTGGGGGCTGCCTAAGTGTGCCAGGCACACGGGAGGTTCATGCCCTAAGTCCTTGGTGAGTGTAATGACAGTTTGCCTGCATCAAACTTCTAGAGCATGATTCACTCTGTGCCCAAAGTCGCTTTCCTGGACCTAAGGCCCCCCTACCCAGCCCCATCCTGCTCTGCATGAGACCTTATGGACTCCCACCTGCCTAGGACCTTCTGCTTAAAGGTAGCAGCAGTGCCCAGTGGAATTTTCCTCTAGCTTCAGGCTTTCTTACTGTGAGCAGGGAGGAGGACCCTGAGTAGGCAGGCAGATGCCACAGTCTCACACTGACGCCCCCTTCTATCCCCTAAAACGAGGCGTGGTCTTTAGCCAAGCACATCCACATAGTTGCAGTAACATATATGTTACCAGAGTGGATCCCATTATCTTTTTCTTTTTTTTTACAGATGAAAAGTTTTTATGGATGAACCAAACTGAGGTTCAGAGAAGTCAAGTTACTTGCCCAAGGTCACGCAGCTCACCAGGACCAGAGCCTGATCTGTCTGCCTCCACTCACGTCCAGTGCTCTCCCCGAAACCCGCTCTGGCCTCCCAGCTGGTGGAGGGGGGGAGACCAGTGTGTGCAGGACAGCAGTCTGTCAGCTGCCGTCTGCCAGGAGACAAGTATTCAGCTGTTAGCTTCGCTGCCGCTATTTCATTAGTTCACACTATTTCCACCTGCTGTGGCTGGAAACAGGATACAGAGTTCCCCACGTCCAGGGCCCCGGCAGGCTGGGTGGACATTGCAGGATCTAATGATATCGATGAGATCAGCCCTGTGGGATGATGTGTGTTAACTCAAAGGAATCTCTGCATTCCTGAGAGCCAGATCTTGAGCCTGTAGCCTTGTTTCTCCTTCCTCCCCTTATCCATGCTTAAGCATGATTTCCCCCCAGGAGAGAACGGTTATAGGGAAGACAGTTGTGAGGATGGCAGGGGCACGCAGACAGATGGCCCTGGGTCCCTGCCTCGGCTCCATCCACTTGCCCACTGTGTGGTCCTGAGTCAGTTGGTTCATCTCTCTGGGTCTCAGTTTTTCCACCTGTAAAATGGAGCTAAAGAGGAAGCCGTGGTGAATACGAAATGAGATTGTGTCTGAGAAAGGCTATAAAATCCAACACAAATGATAATGGAGTTGCTGTTGTGAGGAGCTGACCTTGATCCTGGCCTGCTCCTGAATGAGAGGACCTGGAATAGCTTTATGCATAGAAACCTGGAGAGCCAGAGGTGCCCACCTCTGAAAACCGCTGACTCTCCAGGAAGGTCTCCGAGACCAGGACCCAGTGTCCTTGCTGGGGAAATGAGAAGCCTCACGGAGGGGAAGAAGAAGACAATTGGAGAATGTGAACACTGGAAGGGGCTGGGGTTAGGGGCTCAGATGCACTGTGGTCCGGAAGGGCCTGGGGCTCTGGAAAGAGGGTGGGGTCAGGGCTCAAGGGGCTGGGGTGAATGGAGCTCTTGGCCACCTGGGTTTGTGTTATGCCCTGGAAGGCTCCACCCCATCCCAGTGGTGCCCAGAGGAACCCTGGGAAGGGGTTAGCGCCCCATGTGGGCTGGAGTGTGAAAAAGGAGCATAACACCCTAAGATCATGGCTGAGGTCATGGGCTGAGGGCGCAAGAGGGAGGCGTGTACTCAGAAGGCAGGGGAGGATTGGAAAGAGGAGGTCTCTGGGTTCTCCCTTCTCGGGTGGTCCTGGAGGAGCCGAGGGAGGCTGGCCCACAGGAGGTGAGAACGCTTGGCCCCAAGGCATCTTCGCCCCAGCTCTGACTGGATTACAAAGGCGCTGTCCCCTCTCACTGTATCCTGTCTTCCTCAGTCCCCTCCCCCTCAGTCCCTCTTGCCCCCATCACTGGCACAGCCCACACCCTGCAACAGAGTAGAATGATCCTTGACGGAGGTGTGTCCGTGTGTGCCTGCATCTGTGTGGTGTGTCTGTGTGTGGTGTGTGTGGTGTGTGTGGTGTGTGTTTGTGTATGGCGCGTCTATGTATGGTGTGTGTTTGTGTGTCTATGTATGGTGTGTGTGTGTATGGCGTGTCTGTGTATGGTGTGTGTGTGTATGCAGTGTCTGTGTATGATGTGTGTTTGCATGTGTGTCGAGGGGGAGGATGA
Source organism: Macaca fascicularis (assembly GCF_037993035.2). Classification (NCBI taxonomy): domain Eukaryota; kingdom Metazoa; phylum Chordata; class Mammalia; order Primates; family Cercopithecidae; genus Macaca; species Macaca fascicularis. Next base: position 14,850,833 of record NC_088384.1, on the reverse strand, counting down.
TTAGTTTGCGTGTGTGTGCGTGTTTCTTTTTTTCTTTAGAGACAGGGTGCACTGGCATGATCATAGCTCACCGCAACCTTAAATTCCCAACCTCATGTGATCCTTCCACCTTGGCCTCCCAGTGCATTGGGATTACAGGCATAAGCCACTGCACCCAGCCTCCATGTGTTTTTTGGGGCCTCCCATCTAGTGCTCTTCCTTGGCTCTTGGGAGGGCCAGTGGCTGACCCTTCAGAGCCATTCCAACAACCCACGTGTTTCCTCTTCAGCATCCGGCTCCTTTGCATCAAAATCAGGCAAGTTCTAATGCTCTGAACTCTCCCATAGCAAAAGGGAAAAATCCAGGGCTCACCTCTAACCACTTATCTATACCCCGGTGCTACCGGCTGGCTTTGTCCCCCCAAAATTCCTATGTCAAAGCCCTAACCCTCAGTACCTCAGAATGGGACTGCATTTGGATACAGGATCTTTACGACAGTGATTAAATTAAAAGGAGGTCTTTAGAATGAGTCCTAATCCAGTGTGACTTGTGTCCTTACAAGTGGAGGAGATTAGGACACAGACAAGCAGAGGGAGGAGACAGTCATCTACAGCCAAAGAGAGGCCTCAGAAGAAAGCACCTTGATCTCAGACTTCTGGCCTTGAGAAGGGTGAGAGGATCCATTTCTGTTGTTCAGGCCCCCTCCCGAGCTGGCTAACACACCTGGCAAAGGAAAGAACCTGCTGAGGGCTCACGAAGGAGAGGGTCTCCATTCCTGTGATCACAATGCAGATGTCAGCCCATGTGCTCATGAAAACTCTCGAAATCCTTTGAAACTGCGACATTTCCCTGCTTTAAAAAAATGTGATTATAAATATGACATGTACTCTTTAAAGAAACAATAGAAAATCAAGGAGCTAAACAGGGCCAGGGGTTGGGGGGGGGGCGTGTCACCAGTAATCCCTTGCTACCCAAATACAACCATGGTTACCATTGATTTCAGAGGTTTTCTGCCCTCTCACTCCTGCTGGACTATCTACCTGCTGATCATCCCTCATGTTTTAGCTCGAATGTCACCTCTTACCAGAAGTCCTCCTGGGTTTCTTCCCCCTGACCTCATGCCCCTCCTAGAACTCTGCATTTGCCTCGATAACAGCCTCCTATTATTCTGCTTGTTCTCTCTGCTTCCAGTTGCCTTTTCAGCTGGGACTTTGAAGCACCACCATAGCGTTCTGCTTCTTTCCAGGACAGTCTCCAAGGAGAATAAATCAAATGGGGGATATTTTTATTTTTGGCTCTGTGTGTACAGTGGTTCTTCTCTAAGACATTCTTGGATTCCTACTTACAGTGCTGTCAAAACCCATTTATTCACCTGCACTTTAGAGGCACCTGCTGGTGTGTAATTAGTCTTCCAGGAACTGTGGCCTTCCCTGGGAGCTATAGCCTCCTGTCCCCAGGAATCTTAATTCCTGATCCAAAATAGCAGCTCACATTTCGATAAGGGAGGGTGCTCTGGGAACAGGGAACTGGGTATTTGAAACTGGCTGAGCAAATCCAGAACGTATGGTCGCTATCTGCCTTGGTGTTCCTTCAGCCAAGAGGGGGATGCTTGATGTTGGTACCAGTGTAAAGGCTCCAGGTAATACAGTTGGTAGGTTTTAAGGACATCGTTGAACCAGTTTTTTCTTATTAAAATCTTTATTGCTTCCATCCTGATTCTGGGTCAAATTCGACTGAGAAAAAATGTTTTTTAATTCAGAGGCTGAATCAGTTTGAAAACCCAGTAGTTCCCATTTTGTTTCAATACTGCAGACTAACCCACAGCTCGTGTTGGGGTTTAGGACCAAGATTTGTAGAATGACAATGGCTGAGAATTGAGAAATAAAAACAAGTACCAATCGAGGCAGAGAGGAAATGAACTGGGGAAGCAGAATGGCCCACCCCTTTCCTTCCTCCTTCTCCTTTTCCTCCTCCTCCTCCTCCCACCGCTATAGCTCTCCTTTGTTCCTTTCCCTTCTGTCTCCTTGTCTTGCCTTTCTTCTCCCTCATGATTCTACAGGATTAGGGGGCCCCTAGTCACCAATCCAACCATCTCATTTTCTAAAGGTTTTCCCTTGTATTCATTTTTAGATTATGGTAAAAGAAACACATACAATTCACCATCTTAACCATTTGTAAGTGTTGAATTCAGTTCTGTTAGGTATATTCACATCGTTTGTCAATCATGACATTTGACAGATGGGAAGCCTGAGGTTCAGAAAGGGCATAAGATGTCCAAGGAAAATGGCAGAGCAGGGACTTACCCAGGCCTGTGGATCTGACTTCTGGGCCCTCAAAGGAGGGCAGGACGTGTCTAAAGGGATAAGAACAAGGTAGAAGGGAGAGAGAGTGGGAGATGCTGTGTCAACTGTAGACCACAGTGTGAACTCTGCCCTCTCCTCCTCAACTAGAAAATGTGTAAAATATTAAATTATGCTCGGTGAAAGACGCCAGACACACAAGGTCACACCACATATATGTATGAAATATCCAGACTAGGTCAATCTGGAGACAGAAAGCAGGGGCTGGAGGGAAGGAGGAACAGGGAGTAGCTGCTTAATGGGCTTTATTGGAACCAGGTCAAAGTGGCACCAAATAATCAAGGAGGGCTTCTGGGAAGAGGTGATGCTCAGGCCTCCTTGATTACTTCTTCCTGCTCACATACCACTCTTATATTCACCTCTGTTTACTATGATCATTGCTGTGGAGCAATTATCCATGGAATTGTCTGCTCTCCACCTATGAGCTTATTGAGGTCAACTACTTAATGGGTGTTGAGGTCACAGCATCGTGGGGTGATAAAAATGGTTTGGAACCAGAGAGAGTGGTGGTCGCACAATATTCTGCACACTCTGAGCTCTGAAGGCATTAGATGCCACTCAATTGTCTACTTTAAAGTGGTTAATTTTATGCTATATGAATTTCACTTCAGTTAAAAACATCTCCCATTCTCCCCACAAGATTTGTAGTGAATCTGATAGATGACAGCATATCAGATGACCGTCACTTTTACTGATTGTATTAGTCCTTTCTCACACTACTGTAAAGGCATACCGGAGACTGGGTGATTTATAAAGAAAAGAGGTTTCATTGGCTCACGGTTCTGCAGGCTGTACAGGCTTCTGCTTCTGGGGAGGCCTTAGGAAACCTACAATCATGGCGGAAGGGCAAAGGGGAAGCCAGCACGCCTTACAAGGCGGGAGCAGGAGGCAGGGGTGGGGAGGTGCCACACGGTTTTAAACAAGCAGCTCTCAGGAGAACTCTATCATAAGACAGCCTTAAGGGGATGGTGCTAAACCATTAGAGACCGCCTCCATGATCCAGTCACCTCCCACCAGGTCCTTCCTCCAACACTGGGGATTACAATTTGATATGAGGTTTGGGTGGGGACCCAGAGCCAAACCATATCACTGATATAGCCATGTGAGTCACATACAAGGGAGACGTTACCTTTGGTTTACCCTGAAGGGTAACATAGACCACTGTGACAATGGCTTGCAGTAATGGCTGGCAGTGACAGCGTGCTACTTCCTCTGGCATTGTCCTGACTTCTCCCTCCTGTAGGCTCACTGCACCTGCCATTCACCCTGTATAACTCAGTTCAGGCATCACCTCTTCCCAGAAACCCTCCTTGATTTCTTCTTCCTGCTCACACACCACTCTCATACTGACCTGTGTTTACGGTGACCTGTGTTTGCTGTGGAGCAATTATCCATGGAATTGTCTTCTCCCAACGTGACTATGAGCTTGTCGAGCTCAGGGGCCCTTTCGCAGCAGGGTGGAAAGGAAACTGCATTGATTTCGGTGCCACATTGACCTGGGTTCAATATCTGGCTCAGCCAACCTACTAGCTCTGTGACCTTGGGACAAATTATTTACTCTTTAGGAACAACAGTTTCACATCTGAAGAATGAAAATAATATTGTCCTTATGGGGCTGTGCCAAGGAGTCTTGGATGTATTATTACATCCCCTGTGAACCTTTGAACTTTTGTACTTATTATTATTTGCATTATATTGGTTTTGCTTTTCTCCTAGTTTTGGCCACTTCTGAATATTTTCAAATGATCTCACCAACCATATGAGCAATAGAATGGAAAGAATGTCTTGGTTGTGGGGCAAACTGGTGTCCACTGGGTGTGCCCAACTGGTGCAGGGTGGGGGATGAGGGGTAGCTGAGTAGAGAGGAGATGAGTCCCGGGGGTGAGTGTTTGGGGTCAGTGGTGACTGCTGCTGTTACACAGTGGAGATGAAAGAATATTCAGGCTCAGCTGCTAGCTCTAGCTGTGTGACACTTGCAGAAAGACTTGACCTCCCTGAGCTTCCGTTTCCACTTCTGTCAATCGGGACTCCTGAGAGTCCTCCACTCAAGTGTTGTGAGAGTGAAATGAATACATGAATTCAACAACCTAAGCAGAGAGTGGGTCACAAAATATGCCAATAAGAGGCCACTGTCCCAGGCAGATCACCATGATTCCCTGCTTGTGTAATATACACACCTTACTGGATAATAATGTCCTGTAATATAAATACACATACATTCAACCTTTGCCGATTCTGAACAGATGCTTCAGTAAATGAACTTTAAATAATGCCAGATTGCTACCCAGATTCTTAAAATATGTTGCAGACAAGCAAGAAAGAAAGAGTTCCATTTCTTGGTGTTGCAGGCTGAAGGGTGAGCAGGTATCAGGAGGGGGAGTATAGGGTAGGAAGTGACGCCGCCACTGGAATTCAGTCAGACCACATGTTGTGGCTCGTGCCCCTCCACCTCCAGAGGGTGGGAGGCAGGGGTGAGGAGAGTGACCAGGATTATTCTGCAGGGCCAGGGCAAAGTCCAGTTGAGTGACCTTGGAGCGAGGGGGTAGGTGAGGGCCCCACTCCCCAGGTTGAGGAGCCCTGAGCAAGCAGCTCCCTAGCGACAGCAAATTCCAGGATGGAAGTGGAATTAAAATTCCAGGTCCACATGTGATTACAGAAACCTCAGCTGTCTAAGCCAAAAACACAGACTGACCCCTGAACTCCCTCCTCTCTTTTCCCTGCCTACACATTGCAATGGAAGGAAACGTACTACAAATTCTAAACTTACCACTGAACATGAGGAAATGCTCTGACTGCCCGAGTTCAGTTTCCCCATCTGTCAAATGGGCATAACCCACCTACTTCATCTTCCCCCAGTCCATTTTTAAAAAAACCTTTAGTTAGTATGAGTCAAGTTTATTTCACTTGCAGTAGAAAGAATCTTGACTATGGTAGTGTATTGGATAAACCATGCTTTTAAGTATTCATACCATTGTATGCTTGCTGAGCTGATAAGGTTCTAGAAATGTGGGCAGCCATCTTACCCACCACTAAGAGAGGATCTGTCTGAGAAATGAAAAGAAAGATAAAACCTTGATGATATCAATGAGCCCCTCAATCCATCTATTCCTAAAGACAAATGCACACCTGGGCTTTCAGTTACAAAGCTAATAAATCATCCTCCCCCAATCTATTTTTTTAAAAACCCTTAGTTAGTATGAGTGAAGTTTATTTTACTTGCAATAGAAAGAATCTTGACTGTGGTCGTCTATTATATCAGCGGTTTCTGATAAACTGTGCTTTTAAGTATTCATACCTTTGTATTGCCACCTTTCCTTGACTGTAGATGGTCCTTGCAACTTGCTTTATTGCCACCTTTTCTTGGCTGTGGTCAGGGCTTGCAGCTTGCTTTAAACAATGGAATGGGGTGGAAGGGACACTGTGCCTGCTCTGGTCCTAAGCTTGAAGAGGTCCTGACAGCTTCCATGCTCTTGGGATCCCAGATATGCCGGGTAAATTCAGATGCCCTGCTGGAGACACCATATGGAGATGCCACATGAGAATGAGAGGCCCAGAGACCACACAGAGAGATGAAAGCCCAGCTTCCCAGTGTCTTAGCTGAGCCCACCCTCAGCTGATTGCAGCCACATGAGTGACCACAGGTAAGAACAGAAGAACCACCCAGTTGAGCGCAGTTCAGATTACGGAATTTAGAGAGATGATAAAATAATTGTTGTTTTAAGCCACTATACTTTGTTATAGTTTGTTGTAAAGCAATGTATAATGAAGCACTGACTCATACTTTACTTTATGAAGTTGTTATTCGTACTAAGATAGTGCATGCAAATTGCTTAGCATGGTGACCGGCACAAAGAAAATGATAGGCTATCCACTCCACCATCCCTGGGTTACTGCTGGGGGTGAAGTTGGAGGGGGATGAGGCCATGGTGCATCTGTAGCCACTTGGAGCTCACACATGTGTGGTGGGGTTGTTTTCAAGGAGAGAGAACTGGGCCAGGCACGGTGGCTCACACCTATAATCCCACCATTTTGGGAGGCTGAGGTGGGTGGATCATCTGAGGTCAGGAGTTCAAGACCAGCCTGGCCAACATGGCGAAACCCCACCTCTACTAAAAATACAAAAATTAGCCAGGCATGGTGGTGTGTGCCTGTAATCCCAGCTACACAGGAGGCTGAGGCAGGAGAATCACTTGAACCTAGGAGGTGAAGGTTGCAGTGAGCTGAGATCGTGCCATTGCACTCCAGCCTGGGTGACAGAGTGAGACTCGGTCTCAAAAAAAAAAAAAAAAAAAGAGAGAGAGAGAGGACTGTTTTAAACCACGAAGCCACCCCAAGGGGTGCTTATGACATATGACATATAGGCAAGACAGCCAACAGCCCACTCAGATTTACCTTGGGTGTGGTGAGTAACAGGGATAATACCCCACACTTAGCATTTCACAGAGGGAATATACAGACCCTAATAAGTAAAGAAACTTCCCTAGGCCTCAGAGATAGATCCATTTTATTTAAAAAGTTTAATAGATATGAGATAAAACTAGTTTAGTAGAATGGCCATGACCGATCCATAGCAGTGGGTACAGGACGCTCATTTTAAAAGTCTTTCAACTTTTCTGTAGGTTTGAAAATTTTCATAATAAATTTTTTTTTTTTTTTAAAGATGGAGTCTCGCTCTGCTGCCCAGGCTGGAGTACAGTGGCCGGATCTCAGCTCACTGCAAGCTCCGCCTCCCGGGCTTATGCCATTCTCCTGCCTCAGTCTCCCGAGTAGCTGGGACTACAGGTGCCCGCCACCTCACCCGGCTAGTTTTTTTTTTTTGTATTTTTAGTAGAGACGGGGTTTCACCGTGTTAGCCAGGATGGTCTCGATCTCCTGACCTCGTGATCCGCCCGTCTCGGCCTCCCAAAGTGCTGGGATTACAGGCTTGAGCCACCGTGCCCGGCCCATAATAAAATATTAAAAAACATTTAAGTGTATGTTGAGAATAATTAATACATTTATATGCTTCAAAATTCAAAAGGTACAAAAGAGTTAAACAATGAAAAGTCTTCCCCTTGCCTCTTCTCAGCCATGCGGTTCCCTCCCCAAAGGCAGCCAATGTTAGCAGCTCCTGCTGATGCTTTCCTGAGCAGAACATGTGTGTACACAGCAATTCCAGACAGATGCAGTTCTCCCCATTTATAGCATTAGACACTGACATGGTGACAAGGATTTCCTCCGCACCAGCTGAATGCTTTGCACGATTATCTCATTTCATTCTCCTAACAACCCTGTGAGGGGGGCATCATTATGCCTAGTTTATGGATGAGAAAACTAAAGCTCGGAGGAACTGTGAATTTTTATAGATCCCATGGATAAGAACTGGAGAGCGGTTGGGATGTAAACCTAGGTTTTTATTTTATTTTATTTTATTTGTAGAAATGGGGTCTTGCTATGTTGCCTAGGCTGGTCTTGAACTCCCGAGCTCAAGCAATCCTCCCAAAGTGCTGGGATGACAGGTGCCAGCAACCAAGCCTGGCCAGAACCTTGATTTTTTCAACCTCAAATCCCGTTCAATGAGCCACCACATCGTCGTACAGGTATGCGAACTTGTATCTTGTCCACAGAGTGTGGGAATAGAGTCTCATAGATGGAACCAGAAACGAGAGCTCACACATCACCATGCGAACCAGCGTCTGCTGGTGTTAGAGGCTCCAGTGCATCCTAATTTTCCCTGAGGGTCTTTTCCAAGCAATGTCTCTGGAATGGAAGTAGGTACCTATGGGTCACGTGGGTACTTAAATATGTACCTATTTCCATTCCAGAGACATTGCTTGGGAAATGTGCTAAGTGTCACATCAACTGAGCGGGGATAACCAGAAAGTAATTTACCTCCCCCTGCCCTGGTTCTGATGTTGTAGGGCTAGTCCTTTCCCTAATCCCGGAGGAAATCTTTTTACTCAGGTAATAAAAAAGTTTTCGTGTAGGTAGCCACACATATCTATCAATTGGATAACTAGCATGTCCAGTCTTGTTTAATAATCAAAACCCCAAACTCTGTTCAGAGGTAAAGCTTTGCCCCTGGCCCAGCTGGAGCCTGGTGTGATGGGAGCCTGTAGTGGGAAAGGCAGACGTGACACCACCTTGAGCTTCCAGTGGCAGCCAAAATCCTGGCCGAGTGTAGCCATATGAGTGACCCCAGATGGCACCAGCAGCAGCAAAGCCACTATCCAACTACCAACCTGAAGAATCCTTAGAGATAGTCTACCATTGAAGATTGAGGTTTAGGATGGGTTTTCCATGGTAATAGATCATTGAACCACACCTAACAGTTTCTCTTTAGGATTGGGGGATCACAGTACTCCAAAAGCTGTCTCTAAAGAACAACCTGCAAACTTTGACTTCTCTACCTCTCCAACTTTAACCCTTTTATACCTTCCAATGCACGAAAAGCCAAGAGCCACGAAACTGGTTTTTTACCTTCTCCTTTGCAAGTCCAGCATGAGGGGCTTAGCAAACTGTAGTCTGTGTCCAAATGACCCTGGCCCACAAAACCTGCTTGCTCTCTGGCCCTTTAAGAAAAAATGTCCCATTTGAAATATGCAGGTAACAGTGTCTGATGGGCCAGGCTCGTGTCTGGTGCTCATCTGTATCAGTCCGCACGGACTCAGTTGTGCTGCAGTAACAAACAATTCCCCAAGTTTCAGGGACTGGAATCTCACTTTGGAATGTGAGAATAGATGGCACCTCTTATCATAGACCCTCAGCTAAAACCGAGGTAGAAATACTGGCATTTTAACAGACTGTTACAGATGTTTGATGAACAGAGCATTCCATGGCCAAATACATTCAAGAAATGCACCATGGATCATTCCTGTAAGCCCAGCACTTTGGGAGGCTGAAGTGGGCAGATTATCTGAGGTCAGGAGTTCAAGACCAGCCTGGCCAACATGGTGAAACCCCAACTGTACTAAAATACAAAAATTAGCTGGGCATGGTGGCATGTGCCTGTAATCCTAGCTACTCAGGAGGCTGAGGCAGGAGAATTGCTTGTATCTAGGAGGTAGAGGTTGCAGTGAGCCAAGATTGTGCCACTACACTCCAGCCTGGGTGACAGGGGGAGACTCTGTCTCTTAAAAAAAAGAAAAAGAAAAAGAAAAGAGAAAGAAAAAGAAAAGTAAATACACAATGGAAAAATAAAAGGCAGACAAGATTCTTTCATTGCAGCCTTCTCTCCAAGAGGAAAGAAGAGGCCTGTAACGTCCTATTGTCCTGTAGCTCCTGGACCTTTTCTGCTGGAGCATCTCCTGTGACACTTGGGGAACTCCTGTTGCCAGATGTAGGATGGTGGACGTTGAGAGAGGCAGCTGGAGCCAGGCAGAGTTTCTCCATCCTGTGTTTTCATCTTAGCCTTTTGGCCCTCTTTCTTCCTTAGAGTTATCTGGCTGTCTGCTCATCTGGTCATGAATCATTTTGTTCATATTAGGACATGAGAAAAGTGCAGTTCTTGGGTAGGGGGAGACGAGGAGGGAGACTGGAGATTTTGCTTTTGAAGAATGCAAGGAAAGGACAAAGTTGAATCCAGTGATCTCACTTTCTTTCTTTTTTGTCACCATCAAAGCTGTGATTTGACACTTAACCCCTCTCTGAACAGTTTCATGGTTTGCTGGAGTTACTTCTGAGCAGAATTCTTTATGATCAGAAGGAATATTTTATACCAGGAGGAAATTAATCTGCTCAGCCTTCCTGCATATTCCTTTGACATGACAGGCTCCTCTATTGAGGGCTGTTTTAACCTCTAGCTTCTCCCTTTGATATATTCAGAAGGCTCCAAAAATGCTGAGCCATCATCCTCACTCCTGATGGCTTTGCCATCATTCTGGAAACTAAAAAAGGATTAAATTGCAGTGGAAATGGTCACAGAATGCTCTTTTCTCTTTGGAAAGCTAATGTTAATTTGGAGTGAGATTTATGCAGGAAGCTTAAAGAATCTGTTAAAAGAAACAGTGAGTTGATTTTCTAATTGACCACCAAGTTGCATTTACATGTGTGACATCTGCAGATGTTCCAATAGTAGGACTACACACATAAAGCTTTAGTGATTTGGTGATTGTCAAAAAGGCAGTATTTTTTCTGATTGGCATAATTTCTACCTCCAATTTATTGGAACACTGGGCATGACTGAGACGCCTTTTCAGTTATGTCTACTGCTCTGTATGTTCAATAAACATAAAATTGAGAGGCTTAGCCATGGTCATGTATGTGCAGCATCTGTGATCCAAGTGGAATTTAATGGTGGAATTTGGGGCTTAACAATGGAATCCTGGGGGTGATATTTGGGCCTCAGGGCCCTCACTCTGCAGAAATGAGTGATGGGGCCTGTATTAGTCCATTTTCATGCTGCTTATAAAGACATGCCCGAGACTGGACAATTTACAAAAGAAAGAGGTTTATTGGACTCACAGTTTCACATTGCTGGAAGGCCTCAGAATCATGGTGGAAAGTGAAAGGCACATCTCACATGGCAGCAGACGAGAGAAGAGAACTTGTGCAGGGAAACTCCCCTTTATAAAACCATCAGATCTCGTGAGACTTATTCACTATCATGAGAAGAGCAGGGGAAAGATGCGACCCCATGATTCAATTATCTATCACTGGTCTCTCCCACAACAACACATGGGAATTACAGGAGCTGCAATTCAAGATGAGATGTGGATGGGGACACAGCCAAACCATATCAGGGCCTATTCATATGGAGCCGACTCTGTGTGTGTGTGTGTGTGTGTGTGTGTGTGGTGTGTATGTGTGTGTTGGCAGTGTGTGTATGTGTGTGTATGTGTGGTGGTCTGTGCATGTATGTGTGTGGTATATGTGTGTGTGTGGGTGTATGTGTGTGTGGTGTGTGTGTATGTGTGTGTCTGTGTGTGTGTGTGTCTATGTGTGTATGTATGTGTGTGTGGTGTGTGGGTGTGTGGTGTGTGTGTGGTGTGTGTGTGTGTGTGTCTGTGTATGTGTGTATGTGTGGTGTGTGTATGTATGTGTATGTGTGTGTGGTATATGTGTGTGGTGTGTGTGTATGTGTGTGTCTGTATAAGTGTGTGTGTCTGTGTGTTTGTGTGTGTGTCTGTGTATGTGTGTATGTATGTGTGTGTGGTATGTGTGTGTGTGGTGTGTGTGTGTGTCTGTGTATGTGCGTATGTATGTGTGTATGTATGTGTGTGTGGTGTGTGAGGTGCGTGTGTGTGTGTGTCTATGTGTGTATGTGTGCGTGTGTGTGTGTGAGAGTAAGGTTGTCAAGTCAGCAACTGGTCAGGCTCCTCCTGGGCTGGTCCTCACCTGTCTTCAACACCACCTGGGTGGCGTGCGTGTCTCACAGCTATTATGCTGCCTGAGCCTGTGTGTGACTGGAGTGGGAACTGGCATTTCTCCAGCCCCTGTTGTCCGCCAGGTGTTTTGTGGTGCTTTCTAATTGTTCCTCCTGGGAGCCTCCTCGCAAGCTGGTGCCGGGCTGCACTTTTGGCCCAGCCTCGGTGTGCTGGCCAGTTCAACTCGGGAGCCTTCAGCACTGAGGGCCAGCCCCAGTCTGCAGTGTCTGCACAGGATGGCCAGTCCCTGCCAATCCGGCAGGTCCTCAGAGGCCAGGCTGAGCAGCTGGGGCCTTGCAACAGGACACAGGGTCACATCTGGACCCAAGCGGAGCGCCTGCTGGGCGTGAGTGTCCAGGTGTGAGGGAAGCGCTTCCTCCCTCCGGAGGACAGGGATGCACGTTCCAGCTAGGTAGACCTTCCTGCTTTGTGACTGTCTCCAGAGCAAGGAGAGTTTCACCCACGTTCCCAATATGTGACGGGAGCAGCATAGGGCAAACCCACTCTGTTCACTCAGAGGATCGCAGGAGCTGCTCTGGGGTGCCTGAAGCCCCACCATCACAGGCTGGAGTGCAGTGGCGCTATCTTGGCTCACTGCAACCTCCGTTTCCCAGGTTCAAGCGATTCTCTTGCCTCCGCCTCCTGAGTAACTGGGACTACAGGCATGCACCACCACGCCCCAGTTTTTTGTTTTTGTTTTGTTTTGTTTTAGTAGAGACGGGGTTTTGCCATGTTGGCCAGGCTGGTCTCAAACTCCTGACCTCAGGTGATCCGCCTACCTCGGCCTCTCAAAGTGCTAGGATCACAGGCATGAGCCACTGTGCCTGGCCCATCCGTTCTTTTTTTACCGTCAACCCATGTCTGACGTTTCCTGTGCCTAGGCTGCCACAGAGGGTAAATGCAAACCAAACACACTTCAGATGGAAAACACCTCACTCTTCTCCCAATTCTCAAACCTTGAATCACTTCCCATAGCACATGGAGGAGAATGCCAGCATCTTCCCACGACTCGCTCCACCTCTCCTCCCACCCAGCCCTTCCTCCTTCACTGCTGATGGCCCTCTGGTTCTAGAACATGCCTTGGAACCTTATCCCCCAGATACCCACATGGCTATGTCTAGGACCTCATTCCAGTCTCTACACAGATGTCACCTCATCAGAGGCCTTCCCCGGCCACGACGTCCGAAGGGATACCCAGCCCTACCCTCACTTCTCTCTCTCTATCTGCTTCCCTTGCTTTGAGGCTCTCTTGCTGCTCGACTGTGGATTAGACATTCATTTATTCCTCATTTCTCTCTCTCATGAGAAAGAAAGCCTCAGATGTTTCCCCACTGCCACAACAGTGCCTGGCAATAATTGAGCCCTCAGTAAATATCTGTAGAATGAAAGGAAGAATCTTTTCAATGGTGGAAGTAACTCAACACACCTATCATCCCCCGGTGGCGGGACCCTAGTGCTGCTGAGGGAAGGGAGATGCTGCTGTGGCCGGATTCCAGGAGGGAAGGGAGAGCATGACCCCCAGCCCTCAGGACAGATGGGGCGTGGCTGCTCCCACCATGGCTCACCGAGGTGCATCTGATACACCGTGTTTGCCACTCCAAAGTTTAATTTAGCTGATGTCTTGGCTGTGAGCAACAGCTGGTAAATTTAGTTGGAGGATTAAGAAACGTATAAGATGCATAGCTCCTTAAAAGGAGCTGGATGTCAGGGAAAACCAAAGCCGGGTGCATCCTGAAGTTGGCTGTGAAAGGCGGGGCAGCCGCCCTCTTGGAGCAGGCCAAGGGGCTGTGTTTGCTGAATCTTCTGAGGGGCGGCATCTCCACATGGAGGTGGTGGAGGGCGAGCCTGGGACACATCTAGTGGCTGCCATGTCACCAAGCAACCCAGGGAAATTCCTTCCATCTGCTGGCAAGGATAGGGACGGCTCTGAAGACATGAGTCTGCCCAGAAACCATAAACAAATAGATTGACAAACATTACTGTAGCAAATTAAAACTTGTGCGAGATTTTTAAAAATGCCACGGACCAAGTCCAAAGCAAACAACAAAATGGCCAAAAAATACTTACAGACAAGTGCTAGAAAAAGGACCAATGCTGTTCATTTACAAAGAGCTCATAATCAATAGGAAAAAGATGAACAGTTCAGTAGAAAAGAGGGTCCTAAGGCACAGACAGGAGGGTGATAAAAAAATTAATACAAATGACCAATAAATGTATGAAAATATGCTCAGCCTCCTCTGCCATCAGAGAAATACAAAATCAGAGACTTTTTAAACTTACCAGATGGTCAAAAATGTTTAAGTACAGTTGTATTCAGTGATGGCAATGAATTAAGACAATGTAAATTTCTATTTTAGGAGGGAAGTTTTGTGATTTCCATACAAATTAAAAATGCACATGTGACTGGGCACGGTGGCTCATGCCTATAATCCCAGCACTTTGGGAGGCCAAGGTGGGTGGATCCTTTGAGGTCAGAAGTTCAAGACCAGCCTGGCCAACATGGCGAAACCCCATCTCTACTAAAAATTCCAAAATTAGCCGGGCATAGTGGTGGGTGCTTGTAATCCCAGCTACTTGGGAGGCTGAAGCAGGAGAATCGCTTGAACCTGGGAGGCAGAGGTTGCAGTGAGCTGAGATAACACCACTGCACTCCACACTCCAGCCTAGGTGACAGAATAAGACTCCATCTCAAAAAAAAAAAAAAGAAAGAAAAAGAAAAAGCAGCATATGCCCTTTGACCCAGCAATTCCACCACTAAGAGGTAAGCCTCCAAATATTATTTTATTTTTAATGTATTATATGACTTTATTATATGAATAAACATGCGAATATTCTCCTAAGGGAATGTTCATTTCAGAATACAAGCACACCTCATTTGGTTGGGTTCTGCTTTGTTGCACTTTGCAGATATTGGGTTTCACAAATTGAAGTTTTGTGGCAACCTTGCATCCAGAAAGTCTATCGGTGCCATTTTTCTAAGAACGTGTGCTCACTTCATGTCTCTGTGCTACATTTTGGTAATTCTTGCAGTCTTTTCAGCTTTTTCATTATTATGATATCTGTTATGGTGATCTGTGATTAGCGATCATCGATGTTACTATTGTAATTGCTTTGGGACGCCATGAGCCACGACTATGTAAGATGGCAAACTTAATCAATAAATGTTGTGTGTGTTCTCACCGCTCCATGGAATGGTCATTCCCTGTCTTTCTCCCTATTCCCTGAAATACGAAGGTATTGAAATTATGCCAGTTAATAAGCCGACAATGGCCTCTAAGTGTTCAAATGAAAGGAAAAGTCCTGTCTCTTACTTTAAATCAAAAGCTAGAAATGGTTAAACTTAGTGAGAAAGGCATGCCAAAAGCTGAGATAGGCCAAAAGATGGGCACCAGAGAGTTAGATCAGTTGTGAATGCAAAGGAAAAGTTCTTGAAGGAAATTAAAAGTTCTACTCCAGGGAGCACAGGAATGATAAGAAAGTGAAACAATCTTATTGATGATATGGAGAAAGTTTGAGTGGCCTTGATAGAAAGTCCAACCAGTCACAACATTCCCTTATGCCAGAGCCTCATCCAGAGCAAGGCCCTATCTGTCTTCAATTCTGTGAAGGCTGAGAGAGGTGAGCAAGCTTCAGAAGAAAAGCTTGAACGTAGCAGAGGTTAACACATGAGGTTTAAGGAAAGAAGCTGTCTCCATAACATAAAAGTGCAAGGTGAAGCAGCAGGTGCTGATGGAGAAGCTGCAGCAAGTTATCCAGAAGATCTGGCTAAGATCATTGATGAAGGTGGCTACACTAAGTAAGATACTTTCCATGTGGATGAAACAGCCTTCTGTTGGAAGAAGATACCATCTAGGACTTTCATAGCTAGAGAGGTGAAGGCAATGCCAACTTGCAAAGTTTCAAAGGACAGGCTGACTCTATTGTTAGGGGCTAATGCAGCTGGTAGCTTTAAGTTGAAGCCAGTGCACATTTACCATTCTGAAAATTCTAGTGCCCTTAAGAATGATGCTAAATCTACTCTGCCTGTGCTCTATAAATGGAACAATAAAGCCTGGATGCAGTACATCGGTTTACGGCATGGTTTGCTGATCATTTAAACCCACTGTTGAGACCGATTGTTCAGAAAAAAAGATTCCCTTGAAAATATTATGGCTTATTGATAATGTACCTGGTTACCCAAGGGCTCTGATGGAGTACGAGGAGATTAATGTTATTTTCATGCCTGCTAGCTCAACTATTCTGCAGCCCATGAATCAAGGAGTAATTTCAACTTTCAAGTCTTATTATTTAAGAAACACATTTCATAAGGCTACAGCTTCCATAAACAGTGATTCTTCTGATGGATCTGGCCAAAATAAATTGAGAACCTTCTGGAAAAGATTCATTGTTCTAAACACCATTCAACACATTTTTGATTCATGGGAGGAGGTCACAATATCAGCATTATCAGGAGTTTGGAAGAAGTTGATTCCAACCCTCATAGATGACTTTGAGGAGTTCAAGACTTCAGTGGAGGAAGGAACTGCAGATGTGGTAGAAATAGCAAGAGAACTAGAATTAGAAGTGGAGCCTGAAGATGCGACTGCATTGCTGCAATCTCATGATCAAACCTGAATGGATGAGAAGTTGCTTTTTTACGGATGATCAAAGAGAGTGGTTTCTTGAGATGAAATCTACTCCTGTGAAGATGCTATGAATATTGTTGCAATGACAACAAAGGATTTAGAATATTCCATCAACTTCGTCAATAAAGCAGCAGCAGGGTTTGAGAGGACTGACTCCAATTTTGAAAGAAGTTCTACCGTGGGCAGAATGCTATCAAACAGCATCACATGCTACAGAGAAATCTTTCTTCCAAACTCCTGTTAACGTTGATATTTCATCTTGCTTGGTGATGGCGATGATGATGTCAATGATCATGGCGATGATGATGATGATGGTGGTGATGATGAGGATGGCAATGGTGGTATCGATTATGGTGATGATAGAGGAGGAGGAAAAAGACCAGGGGCAGAGGAGGGACCAACACAAGAGAAGAATTTAAAGGAGGGGGAAAAAAGGAAAGACCAACTGGAAGCTAGGGTGTGCCAGGCACTTTAGAGTCATCAACTCATTCAATTCTTCCAATTGTGCTGTGAGACATACAGTAGCCATCCCCCATCTGAATTTTATGATTGAGTAAACAGAGGTCAATGTTATGAGTCGTCTGAGGTCTCCCAACATAAGATAGTAGAGCCAACATTTGAACATTCAGCTCTGAAGAGTCTTTCTAGTTCCCCACCTTCTCATAGTGCCCAGCATGGTGTTTGATACATAATAGGTGCTCTTAGAATTAATTTCTAAGAGAGTTTGTATCTCAAAATTAGGCTTTGGGAGTTGCTGCAAGGTTTGTGGCCCATTTCTTTGGGAGTCCCCCGAGTGTGCTGGTTATTAAGCTGTCATCTCGTATAAGCCCCCGATCCACCCTCCCCTGTTCAGCTCCCAGTCTAAGGCTGGGATTCTGCAAACCCATTTCCGCACTGTCAGCTCCCTCCTGCTAGGCCCTGGCACTGGTGGGTGCTAGAGGGAGCCTGTGAGGCTGGAGGAGAAGAGCCTCGTGCTTTCCTTCCCACTTGCCCATCCCCTGAGCATCCCCTCAGCTTCACTTATTCACTCCAGCACTGGTCCCTCACCCTGGCAGCAGCACTTGGTTACCCACCCAGTTTTTTCCAGAACCTTCCAAATCAGCCCCATCACACTCCCTCAAGATCTCAGGGTCAGCTGGCCAGTGTCCCCTCCTCAGCCATCCACGTCTCAGCTTGTGGAGTCTCTTTTTGGAACTTCTGGGTTCTGTTCACCACCATCTCTCCCCTGTGTTCTGACAGCCCTGGGGGCAAAGCTCCTTCCTGAAGTTACTATCTCTAGGCATCTCACTGAAGTCCCCCATTGCTTTTCAGTCCCCAGAGACCTGTCTAATCAATTCCCTACAGTAAATTCCCTCTGTTAAAGTAACTGGTGTGTGTGCTTTCTGGATTTGACTGGGTCTTGACTGATGCATGAGGTCAATTTGATTTGGGACAGTAACTATCCTTCAGATCTCGCTCTTGGGGAGAAGGAGGGACAAGACAGAGAGAGAGAGAGAGAGAGACCACTTTGCATCAGAAATAAGGCTTGTCCATGAATAAATAAATGGATTTTACAACTTACTTAGCCGTCTCTTTCCTGTTGGTTTTTGCTTCCTGCTTTTACAACCCTGATAGGCAAGGCTGTGAGTGCAACGAAGCGAAGTCCTCAGAGTCTGGATTTGACTCCTTTCAGCACTTCCACTCTGGTCTCAAGGACCAGAGAGGGGAACAGTTATCCCTTTAATGTTCTGACTCAACCAGGGCCACAAACTCTTTCCTGGATTTATTCTTGGAATATCAAAGTCAGACTGAAAGTGTCAAAGTGCTTTAGTAAACTCTAAGAAAAAACAACTAAGTAAATGCAAAGAGGGCATGGATGTAAGCAAGTCTTGCTTAGTGCTTGGAACCTGTTTGCAGCCTGTCCTTCAAGAGAATCCACAGAAACACGGCCTTCCTGGGTCCCTCACTGACCAGCTCCTGGGCTGCTTCCCTGAGAACAGTGCCATTTGCCACCTATTCCCAGGGCTGTCTACTTGGTTTCCTGATCCTATTAGTGCTGAGAATGCTGAGAATGGTCAGTTAACTCATTGACTAATTCATGTATTTATTCATTTAATCACCCGATGAGATAGGTACTCCTCTTAGCCCCATTTTACAGATGACAAAACTGAGCCACAGAGACTATGTAACTTTACAAAAGTCCCTCAGCTGGTAAGTAGGATGCTGGAATTTGAACTCAATTAATCTGGATCCAGAGCCTTCCTCCGATCAAACCTCTCCATTCTTTCTCATGGACATCCCTCTTCTCAAGGTGGCTCGCTCTGTGGGGGCATGGCCTCACTCTTGCTTACTTCCATTGGCCAGAAGCTTATTCCTTCAAAAGGCAGCCTGGATTATTAGAAATTTCTTTATATTGCGCCTGCATTTCCTTTCTAGTTGCTTTTAGCCCCATTTCTGGGATTTCCCCTTCAAGACACAGAATAAATTTACATTTCTTCAAAGTCAACATGGGTGTCTTTCTGAGTTCTCTCCTCTTCTCACGTTGCCTATGTTCGTCTGACTCTATCATCTTCTAGTAGTGTGACCTTGGACCGGTCACTTACACACTCTTTACCTTTGTTTCCTTATCTGTAACAAGTGGAATTGATTGAACACACACCTTGCTGGGTACTTTGTCCAAAAAGCCCCTGGAGCAGTGCTGAGCATACAATATTGTTCTGCAACTTTAACCTGCCCGGTCATCTGAATGGGGATGACTGTTAAGCCTTGCTTCGTACATGGTATGGTTGTGTGGAACCAGTCACAGACCTGTGATTCTGCTTTTTTTTTTTTTTTTTTTGAGATAGATTCTCACTCTGTTGCCAAGCTGGAGCGCAGTGGCATGATCTCAGCTCACTGCAAACTCCGCCTCCCGGGTTCAGGTGATTCTCCTGCCTCAGCCTCCCGAGTAGCTGGGACTACAGGCGCCTGCCACCACGCCCAGATAATTTTTGTATTTTTAGTAGAGACAGGGTTTCACCATGTTGGCCAGGATGGTCTCGATCTCTTAACCTCGTGATACGCCTGCCTCGGCCTCCCAACGTGCTGGGATTACAGGTGTGAGCCACCACACCTGACTGATGCTGCTTTCTGTCTGTCTATCTCCACCGTCCTCCTTCTCAGACCCTATCAGCTCTGCCCTGAGCTCACCCTCAGCCCAATGACCAGCTTCTAGCCTTGCTCGGCTGCAACCTCTCTTCCCTTTAGCATCCACGGTGTTCTTGGTAAAGCATAAACCTCACCCAGTACCTCCTCTGTTCAGATCCTTCCCACACCTCTCCTGGCCTGCCTGATAAAGTTCAGATTCCATGGCTTGACTTATAAGGCCCTCCTTGGTATGTCCGCTGCTGACCTCCTGGCCTTTCCTCTGCTGTTTCTCCCCTCCTGCTTCATCTTGAGCCAAATGAACCAGCTCCTGGGTCTCTGAGCCTTGCCTGACTTTGTACTGTACCTGCTTTGTGTCTGATTCCCCAGGGCCTAGCACTGTGCCTGGCAGCCATCCGGAGCTTTGTAAACCTTGGCTGGTGTGTGCTTCAAATAGGACGATGCCAAGAAGTGAATGCTCTGTAAGCCACTGCCGCATCCATGGCAGTTCATGCCATTATTTTTTCCAGGGGTCATAGTCAAAATGATTGTCTGATCCAGAGCAGTGTCCAGATGGCCCCCAGATGTGCCAAGCATTAACCATGCAGGTGATAGGCGTGAGGAGGTTCTGGGCGCGCCGTGGGGAGGGGGAGGGGCAGCACAGGTGCTGGGGGCAGTCGGTGGAACCAAGTGCTACAGATGCATGTCCACGTTTTAAGAACCGGCACAGCTCCATTTCCTCTGGAAAACGCTTTCTTCCCCTGGGTCCTGTTTCCTTCCTTTCTCTCTCCAGCTTCCCCAGGCCTTGCCCTGTTGCTCTGCCAGCCACCCCAGCACAGCCCTCTCAGAAGGCTTTTATTTTGAAGCCTGCACAGGGTCTTCGGTGACCTGTTTTCCCCAGAGTTTGCCCACAGGGCTTGGAAAGCCTCCCTTACCACATGGCACTGTGCACACCAATCTGGCCTGGTTCTTTTGGCCTAAAGATCCCTTATCCCTGGGACCTCCATTTTCAGGATGGGGACATGGAGCACGGAGCCCATGGCACACACCAAACAAACAACATTGAATGGCGTGTGAAACGATGGTTCACCACCTGACACCTTCACCCAAATGGGCTTGCGGATTGGCTTAGCCTTTGAGAGGACAGATGTAGGATTGACAGCCCTCGATAGATGGGAGCCAGTTGACCTTGCACCGGGGGTCCTCATCCATCAGGTAGGACGAGCATCTCCAAGCCGGAAATCCCCTCTCCAATGTGGCTGCTGCTTCGTGTTTTTCATGGCACCCAGTGGGTTAGCTTGTTGGTTGCCCATGGAGTCCGTGGAAAGCCATCTTTGAATAGGTGACAAAGTTTGAAATGTCTGCAAGGGGAGCAGCAGAAAGTGGTTGAGGTGACCCTTCCATGGAGCGAATCTCTCTACAAGGGCGTATCCCTGTGGAGCTTTGGCAGTTCTGAGCCTCCGTTCCCTCCTGTGTGACATGGGAGCTGTTGCTGCCAGCAGCACTGCATGGGCACGGGGAAAGTACCTAGCCAGCCCAAGGTCCCTGCTCCTGGGTTCTCATCAGGTTCCAGAGTCCCAGGCCATGTGATGGAGGCGAAGCTAGGGCACCCTCTGAAACGAGAAGCATGAAACTCAAGTCCCAGCCCATCGCTGTGACGTCCAGCAATTCATTCTCTCCAAGCTGCAGTTTCCTCATCTGTGGGAGGAATACTGTAAAGAAAAGAAAAAAATATACATATTGCAAACTTTCAAAAGTGAAATGCCTATTCTGGTGCTTTCCTAGGGGAGAGGGGAGCAGATGACTTCCAAGTTCAGGAAAACACCTTGTTTCATTTTGGTGTTGTTTTTGCTGAAAAGGAGAGGCCTCCTGAGAAAAGTCTGGATAAAAGAGAGTTGCACATACAGAAAGCAATCAACTACTTTGTGGAAAAAAGTTACAGGCATTGGTCTCTCCTCTGACCTGAGCCCTTGCTGACATAGAAGAAAAAAAAAAAAAAAAATATATATATATATATATATATATGATAGTCCGTCTGTCAAGGACAAAGAGAAGAGAAAGAGCATCAGTGGATGTGAGATGGTAACACACTGTGGAAAGCGGGATTTGCTTGGAGGAAAGGTAATATATTCAGAAGAGCAGAAAACCTACACCATGGTCGGCCGCGGTGGCCCATGCCTGTAATCCCAGCACTCTGGGAGGCCGAGGCAGGCGGATCACCTGAGGTCAGGAGTTGGAGACCAGTCTGACCAACATGGAGAAACCCCGTCTCTAATACAAAATTAGCTGGGTTTGGTGGTAGGTGCCTGTAATTCCAGCTACCCGGTGTGTGGGGGAGTGGTTGCTGAGGCAGGAGAATTGCTTGAATCTGGGAGGTGGAGGTTGCAGTGAGCCGAGATTGCACCATTGCACTCTAGCCTGGGCAACAGGAGTGAAACTCCATTAAAAATAAAAAAAAAAAAAAAGGGAAGGAAGGAAGGAAGAAAGAAAGAAAGAAAGAGAGAAAGAGAGAAAGAGAACCTACACCACGCAGAGGGAAGTGCCAGTGAGAAGAAAACCAACGAGCTTAGACCACCCCCCATAGGATTCCTAAGGTGAGGGGAGCAGGTGGAGAGGACGACGGGGGTGCAGTGAGAGCCAGCAGCCTGGGACTTATCCTTGAGCCTTCTATGAGAGGTGGATTCTCTGAGGGTGGCAGAGAGGAGATTCTCAGGACACCACGGCCACCAGCATAGTGGAGGGCTATGAGTGCCCTACAGAGGGGCATGTGCAGAGCCCCTCATACCCTGGTCACCCATACACCTTCCGCCCTTCCGTTAGAGTCTGTAGATGGGGTTTTGGGGGCATAAGGGGCAGGTCTGTGCCCTACATGGGACAATGCAGGGCTCTGGGAGGCACAGGATTCAGATGGGACTGAGTGGGGGCAGAGGAACAAGGGGAGACAAGACCCTTTCCCTCCCTCCTCATAGAAGAAGAAGAGTTTTGGAAAGACCTGGGAGGGATGCTGGAGAAAGTCTAGATCCTGCTGTTAAGTGGAAAGGGAAGTGGTCTGAGCGTCAAACTTCACCCTGAGGCTGAAGCCCATTCTAAGATTGGTGTGAAGTCCATTCTAATATTCTAAAAATCACCTCATGATCTTCCTTACCCCCCTCAGGGCTCCAGGGCACCCTCCAGGGCACCACCATAACAATCCTAATTGCATCACCTTAAGCACCTACTGTGTGCCAGGCAGATGTTCCGTTTTGAACCCTTGTGACACCTTTCTAGTGGATGGTGTGTGGAGTCTTTCAGGAGAATTAGGAATTGGTTAAGCAGAGATATTGGGGGTGGGGGTTGGAGGCACTGGAACATGCAAAGGCCTGGGCACAATGGAGCTTGGCGGGGGGACACCTGCCAAAGAATTTCAGCTGGGAGAGGAGAGAAATGAGGCTGGAGTCAAGCTGGAACCTGCCAGAATGAGAGCAATATGGACTTGTTTTCTTAGCCACTGTGAGGCCTGGAGGGATGGGATGTGTGGGGTTAGTCATATTCAGGAAAGGCCTCCCAGAAGGGGGCATGGATGACAAACCACAGGACAGATGCAGGACGAGACCAGGTAGGCCACTGTTGAAATTATTCAGGCAGGAGAGGAGGGAAGTCTGAATTGAAGCCCAGGCTGTAGGGATGGAGGAGGAAGGGCAGTTACGGGGACCTTAAGGAAGTGAAATATATTCCTGACAGATTGGCTGTGGCAGGCCAAGGAGCCAGCAAGGCCAAGGTGACGCCAGGTTTCTGTCTTAAGTAAATGGTGGAGACAGAGCCCAGGGGAAGAGGCTGCTGTAGAGGGAAAGGAACCACCAGCTTACAGGGGCTCGGGGGACAGCTAGGGAGAGGTAGGGGGTCCAGGAGGCAGTTGGGACACACGGCCTGGTGCCCAGGCAGCAACCGCAGAGTCCTCCGTGTGCAGATGGTAACAGAGTGCTCGGGAGTAAGGAAACCCCCACTCAGAGTGCATGTAGGGGAGAAGGTGGCTGAGGTTGGAGAGGCACCTGGGAGGAGCCCCAGTCACAGAGGAGAAGGTGCGGGAGGGAGTGGCGCAGGGGCTGGGGGAGCCGAGGCAGCATTGAGGGTGGTGGGTAATAGCAGAGGCCAGGCCAGGCGCAGTGGCCCACGCCTGTAATCCCAGGACTTTGGGAGGCCACGGCGGGTGGATCATCTGAGGTCAGGAGTTCAAGACCAGCCGGGCCAACATGGTGAAACCCTGTCTCTACTAAAAATACAAAAGTTAGCTGGGTGTGGTGATGTGTGCCTGTAATACCAGCGACTCAGGAGGCTGAGGCAGGAGAATCACTTGAATCCGGGAGGCGGAGATTGCAGTAAGCTGAGATCACGCTACTGTCCTCCAGTCCGGGAGACAAAGTGAGACTCTATCTCAAAAAAAAAAAAAAAAAAAAAAAAAAAAATAGCAGAGGCCAGAGCTGCAGAAGAACGCCAGGTGAGGGCTGGGAACAGGAGTACACTGTCCCCAGTGTACTGTGGCTAGGAGGTCACAGCTGGGAGCAGGTGGCCGAAAGGCCAGGAGCTGAAAGGACAGTTACAGAGATGCCAGGACTGTGTGTTACAAAGCTCTCTGGTTCCTGGCTGTGCAATTCCGACAGAGTGGAGCACTCTGGGCAGTTGTTGCCACACTGTGGGCACGAGTGAGGGAAAGCTCTCCCCTTAACTTAGAGGGCAGAACTCATGAGCAGCGAGAGATGCGTTTATTTCAATCACCTGGGTCCTGGCCTCGTCTGGCAAGAGGGGAATGTCCGAGACCAGGAGCCCAGTCCTACTGTGCGTCTACCCACTTGCTTCGTCTCCTTCTTCTCTCTCGGCCTCCATCTTCCCCTCTTTTTCTCCCTCTCTTCCTCCCACAAATGCTTATTGGTCCTGTTTTGGACACTGGTGATTCATAGATGAATGTGACATGGTTTTTGCCCCCAAACGTGCCCATGGTATGGAATCTTCAGCAGGAAGAGGTGAGAAGTGAAGACGCTGACAGAGGCTGGAAATTAAGTGACAGCTCTGGTTGGGGAGGGTGCTGCCCCCAGCCTTCCAGGGAAGCCTTTGGCCAGTTTTGAATCTTAGGTGATGCAAAGAATCAAATGGATGAAGAAAAGCCATAAAATCACAGAGATGGGAGGAAGACGGGGAGAATGCATAGGAGAGGTCAAGTTGATGTACTGGACAATAAGCAGGCAGAGGAAGGGGGGAAGGCATGTCCTGGGGCCCAGGCTGGAGGGAGGGTATGGGAGGGCGAGGGGTTTCAGAGTGCTGCAGCGGAGAGGAGGGAGGAGAGGGCTTGTGGAAAGGGGGAGGTTGCCGTTCCTTTGTAGTTAATATTTGGAGGCACGACTGATTTTTGAATATAGCCCCATGCAGATGCTAGTCAGCTGGAGCCACAGCTTTTCTGCTGGCTGTAGATTTTTCCCCTTTTGATGCCTTTAGGAAAATCACATTCCAACATGTCTGTGCTGGATAAACCGCAGCCAGAGGAGCCCTCCTTTCCTGGGGCAGTTTCAAAGGCAGTGGCATCGTAGCAGCAGCAGGAACCACAGGTGGACCCTCAGGGAGGAAGTGACCCTTGGGCAGCTGCTCTGCCTCACCGCTCACCCAGGATTCACCTTCCTGAGCTCCTGTTATGTCTGTGAACTATCGCAAGGGAGTCTCTTTGCTGTTAACTCTGCTGCAGGGTCCACACTGACCTGCTTGCTTTATAAATAAAGTTTTACTGGAAGATAGTCATGCACATTCAACTACTTGTTGTTTATGGTTGCTTTTGTGCTGTGACAGCAGAATTCAGCAGTTGTGACGGAGACCAACTCCCTGCAAAGCCTAAAAATATTTACTATCTGATGCTTTATAGAAAATATTTGTCAGCTAGGTGCAGTAGCTCACACCTGTAATCCCAGCACTTTAGGAGGCTGAAGTGGGTGGATCACTTGAGGCTGGGAGTTTGAGACCAGCCTGGCCAACATGGTGAAACCCCATCTCTACTAAAAATACAAAAATTAGCGGGACATGGTGGCAGGTATCTGACATCCCAGCTACTCAGGAGGCTGATGTATGAGAATGGCTTGAACCCCGGAGGCAGAGGTTGCAGTGAGCTGAAATTGTACCACTGCACTCCAGCCTAGGTGACAGAGTGAGACTGCATCTTAAAAAAAAAAAAAAAAAAAAGAAAGAAAGAAAGAAAGAAAATGACAACAACGCATTTGCCAATCCCTGCTCCAGTGTATTGGGTAGGGTACAGGTTCAGCTGCTGTAACAAGCATCAAAAAATCAGCTGCTAAAACACAGTAGCAATTTCTTTCTCCCTGAAATATCTGAACAGAAGCAGGGTCAGAGATCCAAGCTGTTTTGTTGCTTAACTGTTCTCCATAGTTGGCCTCTCCAGCCAGCTGGAAGGGGAGATGGGAAATGGAAGATACACCTTCTCTCTTTCAGGGCCCGACCTGATGGCATGTCCATGGCCTCCCCTCCCATTCCATTGATCAGCAACCAGTCACATGGCCACAGGTAGCTGCAAGGTAGGCTGGGAAATGTTCTCTTTAGCTGGGTGGCCATGAGTCCAGCCGCAACTCAGGGACTTTTATCACTACAGGAGAAAGGACAGAGTGGATCGTAGGGGATATTAGCAGTCTGCTATACCTTATCGAGAAGAACAAAGACAGAGTGCAGAGGGGAAGGATTTGGCATTCCCCACAGGGTATTGGAAGAAAATGTGTAACATGCTCAAATGAAGTAGGTGTCAATAACAGACACAAAATACCTCCTTCTTCCACTTCCTCCCTCAAATATTTATTAAGCCCTCATTTATATTAGGCTCTATTTGGATGCATTTTGCAGATAAATAACCTGAGGTTCTGGGTGCTTGAGGGAGTTGTCTGAGAGTTCGTAGCCAGAGAGTGAGAGCTCTTTCTGCCTTATTGCCCTGTTTCCCTTGGGACACCCTGGAGCTGGGAGCTGGGTCTTAATGCCTGTTAGGCTGGCTAGGTTTGGCAACACGGAAAGCACAGGAGTAATTTTTAAAGTGAGAATTCTAGAAAGCAGACTGCTTGAATAGATTTTGTTAGACTGAAAAGGCAAAAGGAGACACCGAGGTAACCAGAGATAGAAACTGCAGGGAGCAGCCATCACCCCTGCGGCTGCAGGAATGGAAGGAAGAGAGTGGGGTTACCCTAGCCTGGAAACTTGGAGGAGGGGACTTAGAGCTGCGGGGAGGAGCTGGGACTCAGAATTGCGACCTCTCAGGAAGGGGTGGGGTGAGACTGGCTCTGGGAATGTGAAAAAAACTAGAAACTAGAATCAACTGCTGCTGGGCCAACATGGCTTCCAGGGCAGGGCAGTTGGGTCCCAGCTGCAAATACAAAGAAGCAAGCTCCTCTTCCTCTCCCATCCTTCCGGTCTCCCTCCAGCGCCCCCTCCTGGCCGAGAGCGGCGGAAATCAGCCGGCAAAGCAGAAGAAACAGGGTTTAGAGTCCCCGCTCGGGCACCACAAAGCAGAGGGTAGAAAAAAGGTTTGGAGCTGCGAGAAAATCATTTAATAACCAGCCCAGAGGCTATGACTCATTTAGATCCCCAGGCTGTGCAGACTTGGAGCCACTGCCTCTGAGCCAGCGCACACCGGGTACGTTGGAGCCTCTGTCTCCTGATATATGGGTCGGTGGGAATGCAAAATGGGTCAACCACTTTTTGTTTGTTTGTTTTTTTGTTTTTAGACCGAGTCTCGCTCTGTCGCCCAGGCTGGAGTGCAGTGACGCGATCACAGGTCACAGCTCACTGAAATCTCTCCTGGGTTCAAGGGATTCTCCTGCCTCAGCCTCCCGAGTAATTGGAATTACAGGTGCCCACCACCACGCGAGGCCAATTTTTGTATTTTTAGTAGAGATAGGGTTTCACCATGTTGGCCAGGCTGGTCTCGAACTCCTGACCTCAGGTGATTCACCCACCTTGGCCTCCCAAAGTGCTGGGATTACAGGAGTGAGTCACCGCACCTGACCCAGAAAACAATTTTCCTAAAAGTTAAATATGCATCTACCATGTGACACAGCATCTCTCTCTTAGATATTTACCCAAGATAAATGAAAGCACATGCTCACTCAAACATTTATGCTTGATGTTTATAGCCCCTTTGTTTTAACAGCCCCAAACTGGAAAAACAAAACCCTAATGTTTATGAACTTGTGTATGGAAAACAACTTATGTTATATCCATACAATAAAATACCAGTTAACAATAAAAAGAATGAATACCGATGTACATATCAACATTGATGAATTTCAACAGCGTTATACCATGTGGAAAAAAACAAACAAACAAAAAGCAAAAAAAAAAAAAAAAAAAAAGGCACAAAAGATCACATACTCTGTGGTTTTGTCCGAAATTTCAGAAATGGCAAAATAGTGTGATAGAAAGTGGATCAGTCATTGCCAGGGCCTGGGGGTAGGGGAAAGAGATTGGCTGCAAAGTGTCCTGAGGGATCTTTTGAGATAAAGGAAATGTCCTATATAATGATTATGGTGCTGGTTACACAATTGTCAAAACCCATGGAATTGTATGCTTTCAGTTGGTAAGTTTTATGGTGTGTAAATTGCACCTTGATAAAGCTGATTGTTAAAAATTGAAGTAGAATGCTGTTAGAAGTGGTGCTTCCCCCCCCTTGCTTCTAATTCCACCTTCTTGCAAGCCCATATCCAAGTAGTGGACCAAGGCATCTTATAAAAACATAAATTCAATCATATCACTCCTTGTTTAAAACACTTGAATGGTTTCTCTTTCCTCTTTGAATGAAATCCTGAGAATCACCATGACCTACAAGCCTATCTGTCCTGCTCACTGACCCTGACATTTGTAGGGCCTGGAGCAATGGGACAGAGGCCCATGTACCACGATTCTAAATATGTACAGTTATGAATTAAGCCAATCAACTGCTAAAAAGGAAGTTCTATCCTACTTTGATAAAAGTACCTTCATGACAAACTGGAAGGCCAGGTTCAAATGTAGAGTTTGGACTTGTTGGAGTTCTGTCCCAGAATGTAAGGTTAATGAAAGGCAGACCCTAGACTACAGCCTACTTCCATTGCCTTTCCACCCCCGGATCCATCTGAAACCTCCAGTCTACCTGCCAGGCTGCTGTCGACGGTTGTGTTTGTAACCTCTAGGGAACAAAGATAGTACTGGAGATGGAATCAGAGAAACTGGATGTGAAACATGTATCTCCTGGTTTTCCCCAAATTGTACTTGATTCTGTATGTGTGTGTACATGTGTGAACATGGGTGTGCATGCATGTATGTGCATTTCTATGTGCCTGTGTGTACATACAGGTGTGTGCGTGTGTACATGTACATGTGTATATGTATGTGTCTCTGTGTCCATGCCTATGTGTGCATGTGTATATGTACGTGTGTATGTGTATATGTGCCTGCATGTGCATGTGTATATGTGCATGTATGTTATGTGTGTACGTGCCTGTGTGTGTATGCACATGTGTGTATACATGTGCGTGCATGTGTATGTATGCCTGTGTGTGCATGCATATATGTGCATGTGTGTTGTGTGTATATGTGCCTGTGTGTGCATGCATGTGTGTATACATGTGTGCATGTGTATGTGTGCCTGTGTGTGCATGTGTATGTGTGCCTGTGTTGTGCATGTGTGTTTATTTGTGTACCTCAACAGCAGTGTGAGCTTCCTGAGGGCAGCAGTTGTGCTGGATTCATCTCAATATCCTTTCTACCTGGTGCAGAGTGGATGCTAGATGAATGCTTGTGGAGCGAATAAATGAATGAATGAGGGCCAGTACAGCACAGTTATTAAGTGTGAGTCTTGAAATCAGCCTGATTTGAGGTCCAAATCTTACTCTGCCGGTCATTAAGCAAGCTGCTTTGGTTTATTCTCCTAATCCTGTAAAGCCTGGGTTTCCTTATCTCCCGATGGGGCTTAGAATTCCACTATTTTATGGGGGTTGGTGTGAGGATTAAGTAACAACAATCAGAGCCAACATAGACCAAGCCAGGCTGTGGGCCAGGCACTGTACTAAGGGCTTTGCAAATGCTAGCTCACGAGCTCCTCCTGGCAATTTCACGGTGTAGGGGTGGTTACACAGTCAACTCTCAGAGTGACTTGGCTGTTACCGTATTTATGATGGTGGAGAGGAGATTCAGGATTCTTAGCCCCTGGGGGCAGCTTCCCCTGAGTGTGGCTCAGATTCTGGCTGATAGGGCTGTCTGGAGAGGCTGTCTGAGCCAGCAGGTTGCACGCTCTGCCTGGCCAGCTACAACTTGACCCTCGGCTTGGCCGGGTCCTTCTAGTGCGGCTTATGACATTCAACCTCTAGGTGGCGCTGCAGAACGGGGACTCCGCTGTTGATCGCGGCGCCCCACCCCGGCGGTCTGTTCCCGTCAATATTTAGATTAAACGCAAGGCAAGTGCGCGTCCCGGTGCCCCCGAGTGGAGAGAGCAGATGACAGATGCGGGACGAAGTTAGAATTTAACGTTAGTTGTATGACAGAGAGGACCAAGCTGTGCAGCAGAGGGAGACAGAAAAGGGACGGACCAAGTCACACCAAGGAATGATCGTCAGTAATAACATTAACGTCTAGAATTTATTGACCACCTGCTATGCGCTGGGCACTGTCCTAAACATTTCGTGTTCATTCCCTTATTTAACACGCCTCTGGTAAGTACGTGTCTCAAGAACAGTGGCTGTGTTTCATTTAGGGCCTAGCACACAGTAGGTGTCTGGCACATAGTAGGTTCTCAACACATTTGGAAATGAATGAATACAAGAATCCTGCAATGTTTCTCTCCAAGTAATAATAATGTAGAGGCAAATATTATCTCCATTTAGAAAAATGAACGATGATGGGAAAGTTTGCACAGCTAATGCATGACAGAGCCAGGGCACATGAGGTTTAGACCCAGCTCTGCGTGTGCGGGGGCTTCCCAGAGAAGAGAAGGCGCTCTGCCTTCAGGGAGTTTGCTGTCTAATTGGCCACATCTACACCCTCCCTGTCTTCAAAAACTGCACGGGTGGCCTGCCAGGGATGGCTATTTATGGCTCAGGGAGGAGGTCCAGTGAAACTCCCCTCATAAATTATAAAGGGAGACACATGTAGGTCAAGATTGGGGAATTCAGTGCGCGAGGGATCCCCAGGAATCTTATACAGTCCAATCAGGGATTTTCCTTCTCTTACCCTGGAGAGTGCCTGATGTAGGCAGCGGGAATTTGCTGAGGACCCATAATGAGCTCTCAAGGGTAGCTCCTGGTCCTGTAGAAGAGGCTCACCTCCTCCGTATCACAGAGTTCTCAGCCCCGGCCGCTGGCTACTCAAAGGCGGGTTTCCTCATCTCCAAAATGGGGGCGATGGCTTATCTTGTATACCCCAGCACCTGCATGAGGAAGGATTGAAAAGTGCTGTACACTTTTGTGATTCGCACATCCATTCCCCATTCAGACTCTGGGGATCCCCCCAGGCATGGTCTAGGTGTACTAGACTTTTTCCTGGACACATGATTATGAATGGGCATTAGTAAGTGGTGTTATGCAGAGATGCCCTTCTCTGAGTGGCCTCTGGTATTTGTTTTTTGGTTTTTGAGAATATATATATTTTTTAGTATTCCATGGTCTTTATCACTGCCAGGCTGTCACTGAACTGCCACTTGCGTTTGGCTGCCCCTGGTCATTGTCTTCCTTCTCCTAACTCACTGCTTCAAGTTCTCGGTTTGGCAGAAAGAGAGGACCAGGCTCCTTTTATATTTCTTCTGTGAATAAAATATGCCAGTGTCAATGCATAGACTTTGAGCTATCAATTCTGACCATTCAATAGCTTTTTTTTTTTTTTGGTTTATTCACAGGCTGTGGGTTGTGGAGATTATAAAAAGTCAGGTCTCCATAAATAAGAGGTCACTTCAGGCATTTCTTTGCATTTACCCAAAAAAGATTCCGTCAATACTTGCTTAATGGAACAAGTGTGAAGAGCTTGGCTCCTCTTCCAGGCCATCCCTCTGCCTCATTCTCCCCCTGCAGCAGCAGCAGCAAGAGCCCAGTTCTGGAGTGGGAGTAGAAGGTACAGACGTTGCTGCAGCGGCAGGACGGGAGCCCATTGCTGACCGAGTGCCTGGGCTCAAATTACACTGTATCAGAGCTCAGGCATAAAATTAGCAGCAGTGTTCTGTGTATGAGGAGACAGAGGAACACCCGTAT
This sequence comes from Macaca fascicularis, assembly GCF_037993035.2. Lineage (NCBI taxonomy): Eukaryota > Metazoa > Chordata > Mammalia > Primates > Cercopithecidae > Macaca > Macaca fascicularis. Next base: position 14,819,196 of record NC_088384.1, on the reverse strand, counting down.
TCAGCAGAACCGTGGGAAGGGACAGAAGAAAAGGAGAGAAAGAGGGGAGGAGGGGAAGAGCTGACCCGTCACGGGCTCTTCCTTGGACACCTTTGTCCCCCAGGTGCAGAGGTGGCTTCCCAGTGGCTGAGTCAGGGCCACAGGAGGTTTCTTGGGGGTGGCGAGGGCTGGGGTTAGGAAGACAAGCCATGAAAAAACCTGAGAAGGTAAACTTGAGGGCTTGACCCGCCTGACACATACACACACACACACACACACACACACACACACACAGATATACACTGAAAACGATAAAAAAAAAAAAAGGAATAAGAAATTTCCATGTGTCTAGGCACTTTTATACATTTTTCTATTAATTCCTACTACAACTGAATTAGGCAAGACTATTTTACAGATTGGTGAAGAAGAAAGGTTCAAAACGGACGTGTTATCTTGCCTGAGTTCACCTATTATAAATGCACTTGTGTTTATGCTCATTTGGCACCGACCGTGATCCAAACATCTAAGCATATTCTCTCATAGTCACAATGCCACCACTATGCACGTTATATGCTCTTTTATAGACACAACAGAAACGCACTTACACTTGCTTATGCAAGCTGTATGTGTTTATACACAAATATGTGTTTCCAACTGTAGGCATATACTACACACACTGTTTACACAATCTCCTGCAAATTCTGTATCATGCTTGCTTGCTAAAATTGTTTTGCCATTTCCTGTCCTTCCTGACCAACTGTAGGCCAATGTCCTCCTCTTCCCTCAGTTATGGCCGTGTGCTTGCACCTCTTGGTACTTACAGACACCTGCACTAATAACGCTGCTCTGTTATTTCTGTGTTTCATTGTTTCATCCTCTAGCCTGGGAGCCCTGAGACACCAGCTACTCATCGGACTTACTGTTTGTATTATTTCTAGTTCTTCGGGTGTGAATTCTTCATGATGTGGAGGCTCTGAGCTGTCTTTCACAGCTCACGATTTGTAGTTTTGGTCTGTAAGTTGACAGAGTAGACCCTGTGGAGTCACTGACTCCACACTGTTTTTATATAATGCCTCAGTTTAGGATTTCTGCACCACATGGATAGCTTATATCTGGGCCTTACGCCAGTGCAGAGGGCAGGCTTGAGGTTGATCTGGTACACACGTCCCTTGTTCTACCCATGGCCTGCGAGAGGACCTCAACTCCTGCTGTGACTCCAAGCTGACGGCTGAGAAACTCTGTTCCCATAATCGGTTCTGACACTCACTTTACACTGAGAGCTCAGATTTGACTTTCTGCCAACAGCAGGACCTGTGGCCTGTACCTAGTCCCAGATTTGGCATTAAATTCTCAGCCCAACAAGCATATCCAGTCTTGGTTTTCCCATGGGCTCTGGGCCACATTCCCCTCTCCCTGGTACAGATTCCTGACCCCTGTCTTTGATCCTACCTGAAAATTATGCTTTCTTGTTTTTTAGCTGAGACTTGAATGTGTGAAGTAGTTTAAAACGCCTTTCTGCTCTGCATCTATGAATACGAGTGTGTGAGCGTGTGTGGTTGACGGGGAGTTACTGGGTGTGGCTGTGCCAATGACTCCTGTGGACATCTTCTCAGAGAGGTCCCTTCAGAATCAAATAGCCACACCTGTTAGGAGCCGCAGTCACTGACTAGCAGAGTTTCATTCATTCACTGAATATTGGTTGAGTGCTTGCAATGTGCCAGGCACGCTGCTAGCCAGGGATTAAACACACAGATACACAAACGACTATGTGATGACAATAGTTATGAGTGCTCTGCAGTAGACGTGCAGGGACTTGTGAGAGAATGTGGTAGGGAGGGCCTTAATTTAGGGTGAGCAGTCAGGGAAGCTCTCGCTAAAGACGTAACTTCTAAGCCGAGATGCAAAGGAGGCAGTGAAGAGCTCATTCCAGCAGAGGGAACACCATGCACGAAGGCCTTGGGGTGGACGTCTTAGAACACTCTAGAAATGGAAAGGAGGCCAGTGAGAAAAAGGGAGCTCAGGAGTGGAGGTTGGGGAAGGCTGCAGGGCCTCAAGGGCATAGGAGGCAGGCAGGGCAAGGACTCTGGACTTTCTCCTGAGCACAGGGTGATGAGGCAGCAGAGTTTAAGCAGGGAGGGTGAAACTCACTGATTGGCAGCCCTGTGAAAGAGGATTGGCTAGACATGGACATCTAAGGATGAGGAAAGGCACTCCCAGAGTGCCAGGGAGCATAAACCAAACTTCACACTCTAGGACGACAGAGGCCAGAGGAACCGGGAGGGCTTCCTGGAGGGGGTGGCATTTACTCTGGGCCTAAGGGATCACAGGAAAATGGAGACCAGCATTCCAGGCCTGGGGAAGAGTTCAGGCAAAGGCTTGGCAGTAAGAGAATAAGGGCTGGGTTTGATGGGCCAGAGGATGAGAAGTGACTCCCCAAGGTCACAAGACCCCCTGATGGCTGGGACCCCATCTCTGATGGAGCAACTTCTGATACCCAACTGAGGCTTAGTGCCAAGGACTGGCATCAAGAAGTGGATTCCTGCAAACCTGGCACCCGAGGGTCCACTTCCTTAATTTCTGTGCAGCTGGGAGGTGAGGTAAGAGGAAGTGTGGGTCACAGGCTAGGCCCAGAAAGCCTGGAGGAGGAGCCTCTGCCAGAGTGGAGAGAAGCAGGCCTGAGCCTCCCCAAAGGCAGCTCTTGGGGACTCCCAGGACCGCAGGCTGAGACGAGAAGCAGGGTGGCTGGAGGAAGTGAGAGGTGAACTCAGCCTGGGACTGGCTGGGCGAGACTCTCCACCTGCTCCCTGGGACCATCGCCCACCATGGCCGTGGCCCAGCAGCTGCGGGCCGAGAGGTGAGTGCCGGAGTGTGGCCGCCCCCGGGCCTTCTCACTGCTCCTGATAGGCCTTGGGGAAAAAGGCCAGTCCTTCTGCAGTCCCTGATCAACATGAGAGGCTGGGGTTGAGTCAGAACCCAAATACTCAGAAATGCAGCCTCTCAGAACTGCTTTAAGGAAACTTTGAGCTGTGGCTCACCACCCTCAGACACAAATGAGAACACCGAGGCTCCAAGAGTGGGAGTGACTTGCCCACGGTCACACAATGAGTGACTGGCCGTGTCTGGAGAGAAATGCAGGTGTCCTGGGTCCCAGACTGGGGCCCTTTGCCTCACATGGGGATCAGCAATGACTTTCCATCTTCTATGCAAACAGAATTCACAGAATCTGGCTTGTTCTTCCTCTAATCAGGGCTTGCCTCAAATGTCACCTCCTCTGAGAAGCCTTCCTGACAGCCTTTACCTCATTGCTGTCTGACCCTTTGCCCTATTTCCCTTTTCTGCCTAGTTCTTATATTACTGGAATAATATTACATGCTCATTTATTATTTTTTTCTTTATCATTGGCTCCCCCATGAGAAGCAAGCTCCATGAGACATTTTGTCTGTTTTGATCACTGCTGTATCCCTAGAAGGTAGCTCATCCTTGTTGAGCACCAGGACCAAGGGCTCAATAAATGTTGCCAAATTAATGAATAAATGAATGGATGGATGGATCTTTGAGGTGAAAAATGTCTTAGATTCTTCTAGTCCAACCTTGCCATTGTACAATTTAGAAATCTGAGGCCCAGGGAGGATAAGAGACTTACTCAGGGTCACAGAGAGTGACTGGCAAGGCTGGGGCTTGGAGCACAGCCTCACCAGCGTCTAGCCTCGTCGCTTGGGAAGTGTTTTCAGAATTCTTCCTTAGTAGCTAGGCCTGCGCTCTGAGCTACAGGGGCCCTAAGGACACAGAACCTGGCCCCTGCACCCCCTGGACTGGAACAGCAGGTGACCCCTGTTACCTAGGTGGAGGCCACTCGGGGTCACCAGAGACAGGCCAGGCTGGTGTGGGCCTACACGGGGAACAGAAGGCCCACGGTGGGGCCAGGGGCTGGAAGTAGAACCTGAGGGGTGTGTGGGGGCAAGGGCAGCAGAAGCAAATTCTTAGAGGGGAGCCTGTGTGGCCTTCCTGAGCCTCAGAGCAGGGTGCAGGAGCTGGGTAAGGCTGTCCGACCTCAATTCCTTCCTCCCCACACATGCTCCTGGTGGACCCAGCTGCACGCAAACTCGAACCTTCCGGAAACAGCAGCTGTTTGAGGCTTGGGCACTTCCTGCTTTCCGGGGTACAGGGTTCAGGGGATGACGCCGAGAGCTGGCCAGCAGCACTGTGTGCTCCCTCCCCTGCTCCCTGTCCGCTTTCAGTTGCCTTCGCCCTCAGACGGGGAGGGACTGCTTTTCATGAGGCCTTGAGCCAGGTACTGGGGACACGGGTCTTCCTGTACCTCGAAGGCCTTATCTGAAAGTGAGCCTGGATTATTCTGCTTGAGGTCAAAGCAGAGAGTACGAGGAGAGGGCACAGGTTGGCGCAGCAGGACTTTCTAGAACTCCAAGGCGAGACATCCAAAGATGGGGAGGGCTGCCTCAGGGGTGGCAAGTTCGGTTCCAACAGACATGCTTTGAGCACCTACTGTGTGCCAGGTGCCAGAAAAGCTGCCCTGGCTGCCCTCCAAGGATTCTTCCAACCTCAGCCTCCCCCGGGTCAGGCTTCAACGCCTCCCCCAGGCCAGGCTCCAAAGTCCGTGAACTACGCGAGTGTGTCTTGAGGCAGATTGTCCTGGCCCAGCAGGGCCTGGGTGAGGTCCCTAAGGGAGCGGATACTCCGGGGGACTTCCAGTTGGGTTTGCTGCTCTTCTTGCCTGCCCCGCAGGCAGCCAGGCCATTCTCATGCTGCCCATCAAAAAACTCCACAAATGCAGACGAGAGTAGTGGCCGTGTATTGAGCAGTACTGAGCACCTACTGTATGCCGGGCTCTGTTCTGGGCATTGGGATGTAGGGTGAGCAGAGTCCCTGCCCTTGTGGGGATTTTAGGGCTGTGTTTGTTACAGATGGGACTGCAGGACCACCCGGAGACATAAGTTCTTCTCCTGTCCCCATTTTACAGAGGAGGGAAGGAGCGGAGCACAGGGAGAAATCTTCCCAAGGGAGCTTGATCTTCTTGTCCCCAGTGCTGTGACCGTGCCTCGAGCATCTGCCAATGCGTCTGCGAGGCATCAAGGCGCCTCATGAGCGGGCCCTGCCTGTCTCTCCGGCTGGTCTCTCATCACGTCCCGCCTCCCGCTCTGTGCTCCAGCCGTGCTCAGCTCCCTGCAGTTCCCTGAACTTGCCCCTCTTGCACAGCTGTGGCCTTTGCACTTGCTGTTCCCCCTGCCTGAAAGGCCTTTTATGCCATCCTGCGACCAACTCCTCTCTGCTTTTCCCGGCTGACCACTGGCGCTGCTCCTTCTGGGAAGCCCTCCTTGACCACCCTCAGCCCAAGGACGCCCTCTGACAGCACATGAGCCTCCATAGTACAAGCTCCTGCTCCCAATCTCTCCTATCTGCTGCGTGATTGATTCTTTGAGGGAATAGAATCATGGCCATGCTCCTGTTATAGTTCAAAATGCCATGTGCTTTTCCTTCCCAGCACTATGCCCATTTGAATTATGTCATTATCTGTTTAGTGTCCAGCATCCCCTTCCTTTCTCCTTGGAGCTGTGAGATCTGAGGAGCCCATATGTCTTAATGGGCTTAGAACAGTGTCTGGCCCACAGGCAGTGCCACATACAGGTTTGCTAAAATTATAATTAGTTTAGATGGGGACACAGGCCGAGATGGGCTGGGATTTTTTTTAAGTTCACACAGCACGTTGCTGGGAGGCTCAGAGTGCGGGGCAGTACGGCAGTGTTCAGTAACAGATCTCTGGAGTCAGACTACTACTGCTTGGGCTCAAATCCCAGCTTCCCGACTTTACTTGGGCTAAACTTACCGTGCCTCAGTCTCCTGATCTGTACAAAGGTGACACTGTCTTAGAAGAGCACCTGGTGACCTCAGGAAATAGGTAGCTGTCGTTCTTATTACCCAACCTGCCTGCTGCCCTGCTCAGGGCCTTTTCTACCCTTCAGGTTCCTTCCCGTGCGCCCCCCACCCCCACCTTCCTACCGTATCATACTGCAGAGGAAATTACCCAGGACAAGCACAGCCTCAGGGGAGAAAGTGGAGGAGGAAGCTTCTCCCAAGGGTATCACCGAGGGAGCAAGTGTAGAAAGTGAGTGGGGCTGGGCGGGGGGATTTCCACTACCTGCCCACTGCTACCCTGAGTCACCTCTGGGTGGCAGCCCCCTGAGTTCTGATGCAGCCTCAGATTCCAGGTCATGTGGGTCCGGCGTGGACTGGAACTAGGGTGTGTAGACTCCTGAGGTCCCAGCCAGCTCTGGGGTCTGGGACTTGGCAGCCTCTGCAATCCCCCCTACCACTGCCACCCCTGCCACTCTCTCCCGTTTCCCACTTGCTGCACCAGAAGAATCATAGCTACTTCTTGTTTTTTCCTTGTCTGTCTCCAAGTGACTGAACTCAGTGACCCCTCAGAGACTCCTGGTTGTGCTTTCTCCCACTCCTTGGAAGTCTGTTTCCTCTTCCCCTATCTGTCCCTCAGACCCCTCCTCTGTTCCCTGGTAGCTCTTCACCGTGTCAGGAGCGGGGGTCTTAGCCACAAGCCACAAGCAGAAGATTATTCCTACCTCGCCCCTTTTAGCTGAGACCTCCCATGCTGAGATCCTGAGCTATACAACAGGCCTCTCAAATTAGCATGCCCCAAACTGAGTCCATCAACCCTGCCCCCGCATCCTGGCCAGAAGTGTGGGTGTCTCTCTTGACAGTGCCTTTTCTTTTACCTCCACATCCAAACAGTACCCAGCCTCTCCCGATCGTAACTTAGGAACAACAAGAAATCGGTAATGTGTCTGTTGGAAATGCATTAGGCTGCAGGGAATGGAGGAACTGACGATGGCTTAAACAAACAGGAGATTAATTATTTGGTCACCTAACAAGAAGTCCCAGGAGGCCGAGGTAGGCAGATCACTTGAGGTCGGGAGTTTGAGACCAGCCTGGCCAACATGGTGCAACCCCCTCTCTACTAAAAATACAAAACTCATCTGGGTGTGGTGGCTTGCCCCGTAATCCCAGCTACTTGGGAGGCTGAGGCAGGAGAATCACTCCAACCTGGGAGGCGGAGGTTGCAGTGAGCTGAGCTCACACCACTGCACTCCAGCCCGGGGAACAGAGCGAGACTCTGTCTCAAAAAAAAAAAAAAAAAAAAAAAAGTCCAGAGGTAAGCCATAGTTGGTTCTGTAGGCCAGTGACATCAGGACTAGCACCCAGAGATTCCTTAGGCCTTTCTCATGTCTTGCTTCATGGAGACAACATAGCTGCTGTAGGTCTGGATGTCACACTTGCTTCAAGACTGCTTTCAAAGGGGAAGACCATGCTGAGCCTGTTCATCCCTTGGGATCAGGAAAGCAAGCACTCTGGGGAGTGCCCCATAGAGAGACTGCCTAATTGTGCCCAGGTTGGGGAAATCCTCAAAAAGGCGATGATATGTGAGCACTCTAGGGAGGCCCCTGCACCAGGCCTCCTCTTAGGTCTCATTGGCCAGAACAGGTCACATGGTTGCTCCTAACTGCAAGGGAGGCTGGAAAACAGGAGCTGGATGGTGATGTTTGGCTCAGATCCATCATGGTGCAATGGACAGCAATGTGTTAGACTATAATTTGGCTATTGCTATATGGCTGCCAGCTTCCAATTCCTGCACTCAACGTGGCCACCAGCTTCCCATTCCTATACTCAATGTGGCCGCCAGCTTCCCATTCCTACACTCAGTAAGGCCGCCAGCTTCCCATTCCTACACTCAGTAAGGCCGCCAGCCTCCTATTCCTACACTCAAGGCCTGGACTGTGTCTTCTTGTCTCCATATTCCCAGGGTCAGTGGCAGGACCTGGCCTGGGAAAGGGTGCTAAGAGACGAATGTTAGATCCACAACATTGGTTTGCTTTGCACTCTACCTCATATCCGGTGGGCCCACAAAATACATCAGGGTGATAACCAGGATTTCTTTTCCTCTGCTACGCACAGTGACTTTGAACAGCTTCCGGATGATGTTGCCATCTCAGCCAACATCGCTGACATCGAGGAGAAGAGAGGCTTCACCAGTCACTTTGTAAGAGAGACTCCTGGACCTTCACCCTAGAACCTCTGAACTTCCACCCAGCTGACCTCTGAACCTTGTCCTCTGACCTCTGAACCTCCAATTCTCTGATCTCTTAACTTCTGTCTCAGTGGCTCTCAACAGGACCAATTTTGCCCATTTGACATTACCCTGGGAGATTCTGATTATTGCATCTTGGGGCAGGTCTATTTCACATCTAGTGGGTAGAATCCAGGGTGCTGCTAAACTCCCCACCATGCACAGGACAGCCCCGTCCCCGGCAAAGAGCTATCCGGCTCCAGCATGGTACTAAGGTTGAGAAATCCTGATTGCGTCCTTTGACCTCTGAACCTCCACCTGGAGAGTCGGGGGTGAGGGACTTTAGTGTTGCCCCCACAACACCCCTGTCATATTCAGACACAGATGGAGGGGGCATCCTGTACCCGCAACACAGCCAGGGGTAGGTTCACTCTGCACCACGACCTCCAAGGCATGGCTCCTCATTTCTTGGGCCTGAGTACGTGTTTGGCCTATTTCCAAGGGCTCTTGCCTCTAACACTAGGTCTCACTTCCTCTCTTTTTCCAGTTTGTTTTGTTTTGTTTTTGTTTTTTAGCAAAGCTTGTCTGCTTCTGGGGCACCAGCCTTTTGACTTGACACGGGTCTCCTCCAGAGACCCTTCTGCATCCTTATCCTCCTCCCCTTTTCCCCTCCGCCTTTTTTTGGCTTCTGCTCCTGGCCCCTGAGCCCTCCCCACAACCCCTGTCCTCCTTAGGTTTTCGTCATCGAGGTGAAGACGAAAGGAGGATCCAAGTACCTCATCTACCGCCGCTACCGCCAGTTCTATGCTTTGCAGAGCAAGCTGGAGGAGCGCTTCGGGCCAGATAGTAAGAGCAGCGCCCTGGCCTGTACCCTGCCCACACTCCCAGGTAGGCAGCCACTCCTGTCCTGCCGCTGCAGAGCTGCTGACTCTCCTTCCTTCCATGGCCCCTGACACTGTTCCGTGATTTGATCTCAACCCCAGTGAAAACTGTTCATGTAGTTTATAGCCCCCACTCCCGGCAGTGATGGACTGCCAAGCCCTCTCCCCACGGCTCCCCCTGCCTCACATTGTGGCTTCCACCCCAAGCACTCTAGCCTCACAGCCCCGGAGCTCTGATGACAGTGGTGGCCACTCGCTCCTGCTGTCCACTACCAGGAGGCCACAGTCTGGAGCACGTCAGCACCCGGCCTCCCTTCCTTAGAGATAGGAATCCCCCAGTCTGGTCCCTAAACACACTGACTCACCTCCCTGCCTGCCCTCAGCTTCCTCCCACGAGACCAGCCCTCTGACTTCATAGTCTTGGCTTCTAGCGTCCCTGTGGCTCTCCTTCTTCCCCTGTCCTGCCAGGAAGTTGGGTAGCCTCACACCTCTGCTTACAAACAGTCCCCTCACCCCCTGGTCTCCTGGTCCTTCCTCTCCAGCTGGATCCTAACATCCACCTTGGACAGCGCCAAGTTGCTTAACACCTGCCCCGTGGGAGGAAATCCCATCACGAATGGGTTACAAGGGGGTGGTCTCAGTGGCGCTCTTCATGCCCTGCAGGCCAGAGACAGGGACCATTGTCTCCCTTCCCCAAGCCTCAGGGCTCCAACCCCACCTCCGGCTTGTTTTTTCTGTCCCTGTCTCTCTGTCTCAGCATATGACCCCGCTCCTTCTCATCCAGCCCCACCAAGGAACTTGAAGCTCCCCCCAGGAGTCTTGCCTGCTCTAAGCCAGCCTCCCGTCTCAGGCTCCATTACTTTCCCTCCTCTCTCTTTTGGGGCTTTCCCCTGACAATCTACTCCTCCTTTTCCTTGTATATTCATCTTCTCCTTGATATACCAACTTCCTCTGCTAAGCGTCTCCACAGCCTCAACCCTCTTCTGTCTTTAAACAATCCTGAGCCATGAAACAGCATTCTTACAGCAAGACTCCCTGAGCCTCCGTGCCCCCAGGGCCCCTAAAGATCTCTTTCTTCTTCCTTTGGCAATCACATTCGCACACTGTCTCACGTTGGCATGGCCATCCTCCCAGCTTGGTTTAGCTCTGACTACTCCACAGAAATTCCTCTCGGTGAGGTGAGCCATGACCCATCGATTCTGGCTTCCATGACCAGTGCCAAGCCTCATCTTCACACCCCACTCCTTCCTCTGTTAAGCTTTCTCCAACCTCCAGAGGCACCAGTGTCTCCCAATACCCTTCCTACCTTACTAGAGATTCCTTCAGCTTCTCTGTTACAGAATCAACCTTCTCTGCTGCTCCTTGGATGGTGGGGATCCTCTGAGCGGACATCCTCTGTCCCCTGCCTTGTCTTCTCATTCCAAACACTCACCCTGGCAAACTGACCCATGTCTGGGACTTTAATTGTCACCTTCTTGCTCCTAACTCCCAAATGTCTAGCTCTAGCCCAGTGCCTCCTACCGCCACCACCACCACCTCTGTCCATCTCCTGGACACCAGGAGCCAGGCAAGTTTCAGGCTTGCTTCCTCCTGGGGGTTCTCTAGGTGAATGGTTCCACCAGTGCACCCACCTGAAGGCACCTGGAGGAGACATTTGTCTCTTGGTAGCCCATCATATTTCCTTTTCCTCCAGAACAGTCTGCCTTGAGCTTGAGGAATTGTTCATTCATCCACTCAACAAATGTTAATTCATCTGGGCATGATTCTAGACCCATGGTTCTTAACTATGGTGGTATGTGGAAGTGCCTTGAGAGATGGAAAGAATCCCGGTTCTTGAGTCCCACCCCCAGAGATTCTGTTTTAATTGTTCTGGGGCAAGTGCTACACAGTGAGATATTTACAAGCTCCTCGGGCAGCTTGAATGTGCAACCAGTGTTGCCACTGTCCTGGGTGATGGGGGTACAGCTGTGAGCCAAGCAGATGAAAATCCTGCTGTCTTTGAACTAAGAGTCGTGTGTGTGTGTGCGTGTGTGTGTGTATGTGTTTGGATGAACAGGCAGTAAATAAAAAATAAGACAAGAAAAATATCAGCTGGTGATAGCACAACTCAGAGGATGAAAGTTGGGTGGTGCCAGAGTGGCCACTTCAGCGCTGTGAAAAGATAACAGGGAAGAATGTTGAGCCATCGGGAAGGGGCTCCGGCCAGGGTTCCTGGCCTGCAGGGGCAGCCCTGAACCCCGGGGCCGTGTTGGGCCAGGCTCCTAGGACAGCTGTTTGTCTCTTCTCAGCCAAAGTCTACGTGGGTGTGAAACAGGAGATCGCCGAGATGAGGATACCTGCCCTCAACGCCTACATGAAGGTACCAGAGGGTCTTGCCACCTTGGCACGTGGAAGGGCATGGAGTGTTGGTGGGGGAGCCCAAGTACCATCCATGTGTATGGCTTTGGGAACTGGAGCTGGCTCTCTGGCTCTGATGGCCCCATCTTCAATCCCTAAAGGCCTGGTCTGGGGAGAAAAACAGGATGCATCCTTAGGGTTCCGGGGATAGGAGCAGGAGCAATGGAGAAGGTACAGGAGCCACACTTGGAATTGACAAGTCTTCATTTAATGCTCTAAGCCCACAGGTAAATGTCTATGCCAGGTGTTAAGATACAAAGGTGAATTCCATACAGAGCCTGCCCCCAAGGTACCCACTGTCCCATGGGAATGCCAACAGGTGGATCATAAGATCACATGGAGACATATGTGTGCCTCCATCATGGGGGTGTGGCCAAGCAGGCCACAGGTTGCTCACATAGCATCTTTGTGCAAACTAGAGAAGGTCTCCTCTGGAACAACACACCCCCTCACCTGAGCATGGGCTGGATTTTAACTACACTCATGGGTCTTGGCTGGGGGTCCTTGTGTATTCTCCGACCTGCAAACTCTGCATCTCTATGAGATGGGAGCATAGAGGAAGGAGTATCTTAAAGGCAGAGGCCAAGGTGGTCCGGAAAGGACTTCCACTAGCCAGAGCCATCCAGGAAAGGGTCAGTGTTCCTCCTGAGGTGGCAGTGAGTGCACCATCACTAGAGGCCTGATAGTGACCTCAGGAAGCTGGCAAGGGAAGCCCTCCTCCCAGCCCAGAGGCGTCCTCACGGCTGAAGAGCACTGGACTATAGGGTCCTTTAATCTTGACTCTGACATTGACTGGCTGGGTGATTTGGAGTGAGTTGCCCATCCTCTCTGGGCCTTGGTTTTCACACTTGTGAAATGGAGCAGTGCCCTCTAGTATCACAGGAGTGAAGTTGGGATCTGTTGACAACAGGATGAGAAAGTGCTTTGTAAACTGTGAACCTGCTTCCAGAATGTGAGAGATCTTGACTCTTGATGGAGGAAGGGAGCAGATGGAGGGCAGAGGAGGTGGGAGGAAGGAGGAGAGAGCAGGTAGCTGCAGGAATCCTGGGCTCTGAGCAGGGAAGAGGGAGGGAGGGAAGCTGAGTGGGCTCCAGCTGCTCCTTCAGGGTGGCTGAGGCTCCACCTTTCTCCCCCAGGGCTAGAATAGGGGAGTGGGCTCTGGAGGGAGGGAGGGAAAGAGGAAGAGAAGGTAGGAGGTGAGGCTGGGGAACTGGGGCTCCTCATTCCACACCTGGTCTTAGCAACCAGCAGCCCAGAGGATCCATCTCTGCCTCTTTGTGTCCGATTGGGTTCCTGGAAGTCAGAGACCATTCAATGCAGGAATCTTTGCCACGGCCACCCCATCCTGTGCTTGCATACCCTCAGAGACGGGGAGCTCACTACCACTCTGCCCTGACCCAGGCTGCTTGTCTGGGCAGCTATGAGAAAAGCCCAACTCTCCATAAGTCCTACCCACTGGTCTCACCCTGCCGTCATGAAGAATGTGAATCACGTGATAATGACAATTGCCTGGAACTACGTGAAGAGCTTTGACTGGCAACCGGAAAGCTCTTGATACACGTTTATGGATACATGAATAATCTTATTTAATTCCCCAGTAACTTGTGAGTTAAGTGTGACAGAGCAGTTAGGTAGGTGGGATGAGATTTGAACTCACATATCTGTGACCCCAGGGTTTCAGCTCTTACCCACTGTGCCTCATTGTAATGAAAATGACAGTAACAATGATGATATCCAACTTTGATGGGCACCTGTTATACACCTGTTCTAAGGATTACGCATATATTTACTTATTTAATTCTCACACAATCCCACGAGGGAGAGGCTATTATTGTCCCCATTTTATTAATGACCATCTGGAGCCAGGTTTGCCCAAAGCTACACAGCTGGTGACAGGAAGAGCTGAGATTCGATCCCAGGAGCCCCTGGCTCCTGAAGCACCTCCCAGGCTGTCCCCATATGACAGCCTTTTCCTGACTCTGCATTGCCAGTTCCTCTCGGACAAAGTTCCCCGACCCCACCTCAACCTGCTGCCCCCATGAGATCCTCTGCAGGGCTCTGGGTGCCTCTGGGGCCTCAGTACCCAAAGCCAACCTCAGTGTCCCCAGACCTGTGTGCTTGGAGTTTGGTGAGATGACCCCGCCAGGCGCTCGGTGCTCGCGTCCTCACAACTTCAAGGTCTTTGCATCGTGGTGGGTGTAACCAGCTTGGATGAAACAAGGACACTAGGGCTTAAGTCTGGGTCCTGCCACTTAGCTCTGCTCTTCAGGGCCAGGTACTTCCCTCTCCAAGCCTCAGTTTCCCTAACTATGATATGAGATAAAGTATCAGGAAGCATTTTGTAGGCTATAATGCCACCAACTGTTGTTAATTTGGGTTATTTTGGGAGCCCCCACCCCCGCCGACTGTTGTCTCACCTTGAGCTTTGGGTAGCTTTTAGTGACAGACGGCTCTGGGTGCCCCAGCTCTGTCCCCTGCTAGGCTGTGTGGTCTTGGGCAGATCCCTTCACCTCTCTGATCCTAACTCATGGGATGCCAAGAGATGGAGCAAGGGCATGCATGTGATACCCACCTGGTGAAGTCACCACAAAGTCATGTTACTTGTCATCTCCATTTTTGCTGTTTCTGGAAAACTTTAAGTCTTTTCTGAAGGGACTCTTCTCAAGCCCCTGGTCCCTCTCCTGACCTTGGACCCAGAAGCAGAGCTTGTGAAGTGTTACCTTCAGCATGCTGAGTTTTCTTATTTTTTTTTAAACAACGTGTTTCTGTTATCAGGCAACATGCATTAGTAAAGAGAGGAGGGCTGATGTCAGGGCTCGGGGATGGGACATCCGGGCTGGGGTGTCCAGATCCTTCTGCTGACTACCCCACTGGTTCTGCTGTCTCACCCACACAGAGCCTGCTCAGCCTGCCGGTCTGGGTGCTGATGGACGAGGACGTCCGGATCTTCTTTTACCAGTCACCCTATGACTCAGAGCAGGTGCCCCAGGCACTCCGCCGGCTCCGCCCGCGCACCCGGAAAGTGTAAGTGACCAGCCCCTGGGCTTCCACATGGCCAGAGCCCTGGGTCCCTGCTGGAAAAGCATCTCTTTTCCCTGAAAGGAGAGAAGGAAAATACAGATCAGCCATATCCCTGGACACTCCAGGGTGATTTGGTTTATTCAATGGGTTTAGAAAGTAGTGTTCAGGTTTGGAGGGACAGAGGGTGTGTGCCTCTCAATGTGATCATAAGGACTGGAAGACAAGGACTGGGATATTGACTCTGGAGAGTCTGGTGCCACAGCAACCACTGGGGATGACCCAGAAGCTCTGGGTGCCTGGAAAGAATTGGGGCCAGAGAGGAGGGAAGAGCTGCCTTATCCACAAACATTCTCTGAGCAGCTCTGGGAATGCCTTCTCCTGGTGTGTTGGAGCTCCGTGGGGCCAGCTGTGGCTCTGGTTGTATCACGCTGGCCTCCAGGGCACACTGCTCCTCCCTTATTCCAAAAATCCCATCCCTCCCACCAAAAATTCAGCCACTCATAGACTGCTTGACTTCCAAAGCCCAGGTTGCTGCTACTAAGAATTCTGGAAAACGCAGGACGGAACTCCTGAGCTCCCCACCAGCTCCTCCCTCCGCTTCCTCCCACCAATGTCTCCAAGGGTCCTCTCCATGCCTGGCATCTCCCCTCTGCACACAGTCAGGTGTGTCTTAATTCCAGCTGTGCCACATGGCAGCCACAGGCCCCAGAGCAAGGCACTTCACCTCTCCAACCTTCAGTTTCCCTCCGCTGAAAAATTACAACGGTCACATTTACATCAGAGCTTGATTGTAGGGAGCAGAGAAACAAACAAATCTGAACACTTTGGCAAGTGAAAGGCATGGAATGAGCATGTATCCCCTTCCCCACCTGCTTTCTGAGCCTGGCTTCCTGGTCCATAAAGAAGGGAGAACAACCCTACCTCCAAAGTGGTTGTGAAGATTTGGGGACAAGTGTGCCTACCTGGAGGAGGAATTGCAGCCACATTTCAGCATCTTCTCTCTCCCCCGCCTTCCCAGCTCCTTGCAAGGGGCTCCTCTGGACACAGAAGCAGGAAGCTGGGCCCTGAGAGAATCACACGGCTAACAAGCCCCTCTTCTCTCTCCACAGCAAAAGCGTGTCCCCACAAGGCAACAGCGTTGACCGCATGGCAGCTCCGAGAGCAGAGGTATCCCCCACCCCCGTGCTGGCCAGGCTCTCACACTTTGGGCATCGGCCTTGGCCCCCCTGCCAGCCACTGGGCCTCTCCTGCTGGGCGCTGCTGTGTGCCTGGGAGAGTGCTGAGCACCTGGAGGAAGGAAGGGGTTACAGCCTCAGCCTCTGCCACTGGGCATTCCAGAGCCCAGCTAAGGGGAGGGAATGTGACCAACGTGCGGAGCCAGAGGGGAGCGCTTCCATCCGTATGCTCCTCCGGTCAGTTTGCCTGAGCCTCCTCTGAGTCGGCCCTGCCTTAGGCATGGAAGCCGCAGAGATGACTCAGACAAGGCCCAGCCTGCGATGAAGCCTGGGGACCAGGGTAGGTCTCAGCCCAGAGAGTTCGAACCCTTCCGTGTGTGCTCACCCCCACCAGCTCTGGAAGGAGCACCCAACCTAGAGTCAGGGAGACCTGGGTTCAATTCCCAGCTCCTCCACTAAAAAATGAGATGGCCTCAGACAAGTCGCTTATTCTCCCCGAGCCTCAGTTTCTACATCTGTAAAATGGGAGACTAAAGTATGTAAGGCCCTTCTGTAGGAACTCAGTGAGTGTTTTCTCCTTCCCTCCTTACTGCATGCTTCTCCTCAGGCTCTATTTGACTTCACTGGAAACAGCAAACTGGAGCTGAATTTCAAAGCCGGAGATGTGATCTTCCTCCTCAGTCGGATCAACAAAGACTGGCTGGAGGTGAGTTCAGAAGTGAGGATGGAGGTGAGATTAGAGGTGGGGTTGGAGGTGAAATTAAAGGTGAAGATGGAAGTGAGGGTGGAGGTGAGATTGGAGGTGAGGATGAAGGTGAGGGTGGAGGTGAGATTGGAGGTGAGGAAGGTGAGGGTGGAGATGAAGCTGGAGGTGAGGATGGAGATGAGGGTGAAGGTGAGGATGGAGGTAAGGGTGGAGGTGAGGATAGAGGTGAGATTGGGGGTAAGGTTGGAGGTGAGGATGGAGGTGAGATTGGAGGTGAGGATGGAGGTGAGCGTGGAGGTGAGATTGGAGGTGAGGGTGGAGGTGAGATTGGAGGTGAGATTAGAGGTGAAGATGGAAATGAGAATGGAAGTGAGATTGGAGATGTGGTTAGAGGTAAAGATGGAGGTGAGGACAGAGGTGAGGAAGGTGAGTTTGCAGGTAAGGATGGAGGTGAGATTAGAGGTGAGGATGGGAGTGAGTTTGGAGTCGAGGATGAAGGTGAGGTTGGAAGTGGGGTTAGAGATGAGGTTGGAGGTGAGGTTTGGAATAAGGATGGAGGTGAGGTTGGAGGTGAGGATGGAGGTGAGAATGCAGGTAAGGTTAGGCTGAGATTAGAGGTGAGGCTGGAGGTGAGGTTGCCTCAGGCATTGTGTGCTTCAGAGACTGAGGACCGTCTCAGAAGGCCTCAGGGAAGAGATGCTATCTGAGGATAGTCCTGGAGATCCAGGCAGGTTGGGGAGCCTGCGGGAACACAGCCTTTGGGGAGGCAGATGTTCGGTGGGAGCAGAACATTCTGGAGCTCATGCACTTGTCTTTGGTTCTGACCCTGAAAAATGGGCTGCTTAGGGCAAGTAAGTTCACCTACTGAGTTTAGTTTCTTGGTCTGCAGTAGGTGTCTCAGCAGGGGCATTATTGACATTGGGGCCAGATGGTCCCTTGTGGGGTTGTCCTGAGCATTGCAGGGTGTTCAGCAACATCCCGGCCTCTCCACTAGATGCCAGCAGCACTGCTAAGTTGCAGCAACCACATGGCTGTCCAGATAATTTGCTCCTGAGCGGTGAAATCGCAGCCACCTGTGTAATATGGGACAATGGTACACACCCTGCCTGCAGCAATAAAAGCTGCTGATGAAGAGCGCGAACTCAGAGTCAGCCTGTTTGGGCCATTTCCTAGCTCTGTTTTTCACTAGCTTTGTGGACCTTTGGAAACTTGCTCAAACTTGTGGTTTCCTTTTCTGTAAATGTTTCTTCATCGGCTTCCTGGAAGGGGTAAAGGAGGTGGTAGATGGCCAGGGCTCGCCCCAGAGCCTGAATGTGTGGCGCCTGGCCAGGTACTAGGGTCATTAGAAGACCTAAATGAAACTTCAAAGCCAGGGCCTTTCCCAGTCACTGCTTTGTCCCAGCATGGCCCACAGAAGGGCTCCGTTCTCACTCAGTGAGTGGAGGTGGGAAGTGGCTGTGTTGGGCCTTGGCCTGGGGCCAGCCTTTCGTATTAGGTCCTGTCTTCAGACTTAGTGCTCCTGTGGGGAGTGCCTGAAGGAGGTTCTGGGACAGACCCAGAGGCGGGGTCAGCCCCCGGGAGTCCCAGGACCTCTAAGAGTTGGGTTGGGTCCCTGGCATCCAGGCCCTGGAGAGGAGCTAGTAGTAGCCACTGGTTTAGCCAGTTTAGCAGTTTCCATTTTACCCTAATCATAGATCTCCATCTCAGGAATTCAGGGCTCTTACAGCTGCCTGAGGAGTATCTCTGGGTCACTTTCTAGAAATAGAAAACATGTATTGCCTTCCTGTTTTCCGGAAAGTCCTACTTATCAGTTCGCTAACTAACTGCTGGCCTCAGGGGCAGGGAAGGAACCACCTTGAACCTTGGTTAATATGTTTGCAAAATGGCATGTAAATAATCCGTCTTCCATAGGGTTGTTGTGAAGATGAACAGAACACGTGCCCAAAGCCCAGGCCGTGGCCGGGTCTGGGTCTGATTTGTGGCTACGTGGTCTAGAGCAGAGGCACAATTGTATCTGATGAATGAATGAGTGGGATCATCAGCAGGGCCCTTCCTCATCCCTCATCCTCTTCCTTCCATGTTCTATTTTCATCTATAACACCTGCCACCATCCGACTCGTTGGGTAGGTCATTGTTCACAGCGCGCGCACCCTGTCATTCTCCATCGTACTGGAAACTCCGTGGGGGCAAGGACTTATTATTTTTTATTATTATTATTATTTTTTGAGACAGAGTTTCAACTCTTGTTGCCCAGGCTGGAGTGCAATGGCGCGATCTTGGCTCGCTGCAACTTCCACCCCGCAGGTTCAAGTGATTCTCCCGCCTCAGCCTCCCGAGTAGTTGGGATTATAGGCATGCGCCAACATGCTCGGCTAATTTTTATATGTTTAGTAGAGACGGGGTTTCGCCAAGTTGGCCAGGCTGACCTCAGGTGATCCGCCAACCTCAGCCTCCCAAAGTGCTGGGATTGCAGGTGTGAGCCACTGCGCCAGGCCCAAGGACTTTTATCTATTTTGAGAGCCCAGAGCCTGTCAAGTGCCTGGTTCTCAAGAAGTCTTTGTTGAATGAATGAGTGAATGAGTGAGACAAAAGCAGCTTTCTATATAATCCAGACCCTGACATATTGTAAAACCCAAATATAAGCCTTCTTAGAAGTGACCAGCTCAGTGAACTTCCTCGCCTTCTCTCCTCCCTCTACAGAAGAAGACCAGGACCTCGTCTGCCTTTCCCCGTCATTAGAACGGGGCTGAGGGCTCCGAGGTGTGGCTCTGCTGCCTCTCCTCTCACCAGCCTGGCATGCCTTCTCTTCCTCTGCAGGGCACTGTCCGGGGAGCCACAGGCATCTTCCCTCTCTCCTTCGTGAAGATCCTCAAAGACTTCCCTGAGGAGGACGACCCCACCAACTGGCTGCGCTGCTACTACTACGACGACACCGTCAGCACCGTCAAGTCTGTGGCCTGGGAGGGAGGGGCCCGTCCAGTCTTCCTGCCATCCCTACCACCGCCACCTCTCGTATCACCCTCTCTTGGGTCCCTCTCCCACTCCAAAGCCCCCAGTGGCTCCCAGATGAGCCACAATGCTGTAACAAGACATCAACGTCCAGGGTGGCCTGGCCAGCCTCATTCCCCTTTTCCCCACCCCACACCCCACTTCCAGCCTGATGCCTCCTTACCCCAGCCTGTCACCCCCTTAGAGACATCGCGGTGGAGGAAGATCTTAGCAGCACTCCCCTATTCAAAGACCTGCTGGAGCTCACGAGGTGAGGGACTGGGAATGGGGCTGGGGAGCCAGACACTCTGGAGAAGAGAGCGCAGGGAGAAATGTTAAACACTAGTACGAAGGTGCTGGGGTTTTGCATGTACTTTGTCTTCTCGTTTTATCCACAGCCCAGCCCTACAGGTTAGGTAGCATCTCCCCACTTTAGAGACGAGTGGGGAAGCCGCAGAGAGGTTAGGGGACTTGGCTGAGCTCACACAAGTTGTGGGTTTAGATCCGGATCTGCAGCTGGAGCTAAAGTCTCTCGGGCTAAAAGCCTTGGACTTGAGCCATCCACCCTCAGGGACTCACTACCCGCCCCAGGTCCAGGACATTGCTGGACAGTTATTTTACAGAACAGTAATTGCATTGTTACATTTCTGACTGTAAAAGTTGTACCAACTCATTATATATATATATGTGTGTGTGTGTGTGTATATATATGTGTGTGTATATATGTGTGTGTGTATATATATATGTGTGTGTGTATATATATATATATGAAATGTCAGTAACCATGTCAGAAAGATACGAAGAAGTGAAATCACCTCATATTTTTACCCGCCTCATTAGTGACGTACACTCAGATTTCTTCAGTACTTATATCCCACACACACATGCACACACAAAAGTTACTTTGGCTGCACAAAACCTTTCTGTGGCTACATCATTAATATGGCCATGTGCTTTTACTGGTCTCTTAGGATTTCTTCTACTTTTTTACTACTCTAAACAACGTTGTACAGACCATCTTAGTTCACCTATTTGATGACTTATCTGATCATTTCCTTGTAATGATGCTCAAGAAGTAGATTTGGGGATTAAAGCATTTGCAAGTCTCACAGCCTTCTGGCCCACGTTGTCAAACTACTGGTAGAAAGTTCAGATCAATTTCTATGTACACCAGCTAAGTAGAAGGATGCGCATCTTCCTGCACCCAGGCCAGACAGTTCCTGTCCTTACAAGGTTCTCCTCAATAGCCTCACACAGGTTTCTCTCTGAGGCTTTATACGGCCCTACTCTGTGCCCAGTCAAACCTACTCTTCTTCACAACTCTTAAGCTTTTAGCACATTTATACACAAGACACTTCAGGCTGTGCCACTAATTTCCTGTGAAAGTCTCTTCTCTTTTTTTTTTAAGATGGAGTCTCACTCTGTTGCCCAGGCTGGAATGCATGGTGCAATCTCAGCTCACTGCAACCTCTGCCTCCCGGGTTCAAGTGATTCTCCTGCCTTAGCCTCCTGAGTAGCTGGGATCACAGGTGCATGCCACCACGTCCAGCTAATTTTTGTATTTTTAGTAGAGACAGGGTTTCATCATGTTGGCCAGGCTGGTCTCGAACTCCTGACCTCAGGTGATCTGCCCACCTCGGCCTCCCAAAATGCTGGAATTACAGGTGTGAGCCACCACACCCAGCCTCTTCTCCGTTTTAGGCCTCGATATCCCCATCTGTACAATGGGAGGTTGGATTATTTGGATGACACAGGCTTGTGTCAGGCTCTGACCTTTTCTCACTCCTGGCTTCAGGACATAAAACTTTTTTACCCCCTCTTCCTACCCCTACCCCATGCTTAGGCCCTTTGATTATCCCTGACTTTCCCATGCAGGCGGGAGTTCCAGAGGGAGGACATCGCCCTGAATTACCGGGACGCTGAGGGGGATCTGGTTCGGCTGCTGTCAGATGAGGACGTGGTGCTTATGGTACGGAAGGCTCGCGGCCTCCCCTCCCAGAAGCGTCTCTTTCCCTGGAAGCTGCACATCACGCAGAAGGACAACTACAGGGTCTACAACACGACGCCATGAGCTGACAGTGTCCCTGGAGCAGTTAGGGGACACCAGCAAGAACCTTCAGCTCTCAGAGGAGATTAGGACCAGGAAAACCTGGGGGAATGGGCAGACTTCCCGTCTCTGAGGCCGGTGGACCCATGGGGTTTGTAATCTGTCTCTTTCTACTCTTTACATCTGATTTAAATAAACCATTCCATCTCAACGGGGCAGGCTTCAGGGAAAGAGTGTCTTTCATGCGAGTAAAATACAATTTAATGAGCATCCACGGGGAGGCCATTTATATCTGGCAGGGGCCCTGGCTCTGAGACCTCTGTCCTGCCACCCCATTTCCTTGCTCTGTCCCTGTGTTGGGGGGAAACCTGAGGGTCCCCAAGCCATATCCCTTCTCCCTCCCACTGCTCCCCTTTTCCTGCGATTGGCCACCTGCCCCACAGAAGTGATCTGCTCTGGGTGCCCTCCAAAGCCCCACCAATACCAAGTCCTCAGCTGTGTGATGAGGGTCAGGAGCTCTCCTCTGCCTTCCTGTGTCTGCTGCTCTGTGGGGGCAGGGAGGCAGGTCTCGGGGTTGGTTGTCTCCACTGTAAATAGGGGGAGGACTCTGGTCTCATCCAGGAGGAGGGGGACACAAAGCAGTGGGATCATCTTCTCTGAGCTGAATCTCCTATCCTAATCCGCCAAAAATTAAACAGGTGTCACTCCCAGAATGGTGGTGCAAGGAGCTTGGTGGACTCTCTCCCCAGGGAAACAGCGGTTTAACTGATGAGAGATACTTAAAATCAACTGTTTAAAGTCTCTGGAAATTGTTCTAAGGGCACAGAGCACATGGAGAAACAGCTGTTCAAGAAGATCATTAAGGTCTCAGTAAGAAGAGCGAATCAGTGGCATTTGAGACACATTGTGTTCCCGTCCCCCACCCCCAGCTCCATGTGATGGAAACTCTACTCCAGATACTCCACTCTGGATGGATGCAGCCAGGAAGATGGGCTCCCTCATCCCTCAGCGCCTAACCTTCCACAATTTCACCACAGGAGGAATAGGCTACCAGGATCTCTTCTCTCTGTGGCCCTGTGTTGTAGAATCACTATTCCAGGCCATTACAGCAGAGAGGACTGAGTTTCCTACAGTTCCCATAGAAAGCACCAGGAAATTTGGGAGACCGAGACGGGTGGATCAGGAGGTCAGGAGATCGAGACCATCCTGGCTAACACAGTGAAACCCCATTTCTACTAAAAATACAAAAATTAGCCAGGTGCGGTGGCGGGTGCCTGTAGTCCCAGCTACCTGGGAGGCTGAGGCAGGAGAATGGTGTGAACCCGGGAGGCGGAGCTTGCAGTGAGTGAAGATCGCGCCACTGCACTCCAGCCTGGGTGACAGAGCGAGACTCCATCTCAAAAAAAAAAAAAAAAAAAAAAAAAAGTACCAGGAAATTGAGCTTAAGCAACAGAAATCGATCGTCTCACAGTTCTGAATGCTAAGTGTCCTCCACAGGAGGACATGCTCCCTATGAAATATGAAGGGAAATCCTTCCTTGCCTTTTCTTAGCTTCTGATGGTTTACCAGCAATGTTTGGTGCTCCTTAGCTCATTGGTGGATTGCTCTGTCTTCACATGGCATTCTCCCTGTGTGTATTTACACTGTCTTCCCTCTGTGCATGTCTGTCTCTGCATCCAAGTTCCCCCTTGTATAAGGATACAAGTCATATTGGACTAGGGCCCATCCTAGTGATCTCGTTTTACCTTGATTACCTCTACAAACCTCCTCTTTCCAAATAAGGTCACATTCTGGAGTACTAGGGGTTAGGACTTCAACATGTCATTTTTAATTCCAATATAACACTTCAACCCATGACACTCCCTTTACTCACTCAGCTCCCCCTTCTAGGGCAAGGGCTCTGGAATAGGTGTAGCAGGCTAGGAATGCTGGACCTTAACCGCCTGGTAGGGCAGGGGTTCCATGCTAAGAGGGGCAACCTGAGATCAAGGGATACCGTACTCCACTCCAGTGCCCACTCACAGAGCAGGATGTCACTCCTGGAGAAGCAGGCTGATTTCCCTATCCCCAGATCTGGTGCAGTGGTGCAGAGGTTCTGCCCAGGGAGAGAGTCAGACCTTAGGGATGGATAATTCCACAGCTTTTCCTGAGGGAACTAACTTTATTTGGAAAGCATGGTGAAGAAGTTGGCAAAAATAATGTAAAACTTGGTGGCCAGCAATTAAGGAGGGACTAGATACTAATGCCATCAAGTGAAATGTACGGCCAGAAATTTAACAGAGATCCAGTAAAGAAATAACCAAGAATAGTGGTTCTAGGACTATAGTCATCCCTGAGGACACAGAATATTGTGCTCCCGTGCCAGGCTGCACCCACACAGCAGACATCAGAGTGAAAAGTGTGGCAGACTTGAAATCATTCCCTAAACCACATACAGATCCATCAGTAAAACACACTAGCTCAAGAGGCTGAAGCCTAACCTCTGACCAAGCAATGGCTGAACAATAAGCTAATCTGACTCAGAGGGGATTCTTAGGAAGCCAGGGTTAAAAATAAAATTGCACTCATTTCCTGGTGGTCTGGAAGACCGCACGCATGCCCAGGCTGATCACTCTTAGGAGTGACTGGAGAAAGAAACGCTGGGCTATCAGTTACTGACTGAACATGGGGCAAGCTTGAACCCTGAGCTGTGAAAGATGTCTCCAAACCACATTCACAGCCGAAAGTAAACGGTGAAACCAATCTAACTGAAGGGGCTTAAGCACAACTTTTCATCAACAGGTGATTTATGCAGACCCAAGTGCAACCTCTAGGAAGCTAGGATAAGAGAGAAAAAAAAAAAAAAAAAAAAAAAAAACGAGAGGAAAAAAATATGAGCAGAGGAATCATAAGCTGCACATTGTAGGGGAAACAGACCTCACAAAATTAGTTCTGTGAAGTCACTAAACAAGTAAATAGATGACAAACCAAATAATAACAACATTAAGCCCTGTAAGGAATAAGAGAGCAGCATCTAGAGTTGCTACAAAATATTACCTAAAATGTTCAGTTCCTGATATGGTTTGGATCTGTGTCCCTGCCCAAATCTAAAGTCGAATTATAATCCCCAGGTTGAAAGTGGACCCTTATGGGAGGTGTTTGGATCATGGGGGTGGATTCTCATAAATAGTTTAGCACAACTCCCTCCGTGCTTTTCTTGTAAGAGTGAGTGAGATCTGGCCATTTAAAAGTATGTGGCACCTCCTCTTTCTCTCTCTTCCCCCTGCTCTTGCCATATAAAACTTGCCTGCTTCCCCTTCATCTTCCACCATGATTGTAAGGTTTCCTGAGGCCTTCTCAGAAGCAGAAGCCACTAGGCTTCTTGTATAGCCTGTAGAAACAAGAGCTAACTAAACCTGTTTTCCTTATAAATTATGCAGTCTCAGGTTATTGTTTGTATGTTTGTTTCTTTTCTTTTTTTTTTTTTTTGTTTGAGACTGAGTCTTGCTCTTGTCATCCAGGCTGGAGTGCACTGGCACGATCTCAGCTCACTGCAACCTCTGCCTCCCAGATTCAAGCGATTCTCCTGCCTCAGCCTCCTGAGTAGCTAGGATTACAGGCACCCCCCATTTCACGCAGCTAAGTTTTGTACTTTTAGTAGAGATGGGGTTTTGCCATGTTGCCCAGGCTAGTCTCAAACTCCTGACCTCAGATGATCCACCTGCCTCGGCTTCCCAAAGTGCTGGGATTACAGCCGTGAACCACTGCACCCAGCCAGTATTTCTTTATAGCAGTGCAAGAACAGACAAATATGGTTCCTAACAAAAAATTATGAGAATTGCAAAGAAATAGCAAAGTGTAATCCATACACAGGAGGCAAATAAAAGCAGGCAATGGAAGCTAAAGAAATTGCCTTTGAGGGGAAGATTCAGATCCTGGATGTAGCAAACAATGACTTTATATTAGGAATATGTTTAAAGAACTAAAGGAAACCAGGTTTAAAGAATTAAAAGAAAGTATTGTAACAATGACTTTTCAAACAGAGAATATCAATACAAAGACATAAATGATTTTTAAAAAGAGAACCTAATTGAAATTCTAGAGTTGAAAAGAACAATAACTGAAATGAAAAGGCCACTAGAAAGGCTCAGCATTAGATTCAAGTTGACAAAGGAATGTTAGCAGAGAAAAGATAAGCAAACTGAGAGATAGATCAATAGGGATGATGCAATCTAAGAAAGAAAGGAAGGAAGAAAGGAAGGAAGGAAAGAAGGAAAGAAAGAAAGAAAGAAAGAAAGAAAGAAAGAAAGAAAGAAAGAAAGAAAGAAAGAAAGAAAGAAGGAGAAGAAAAATGAGCAGAGCATCAGAGAAATGTGGAAACCATTAAGTGCACCAACATATGCATAATGAGATTACCAGAAAGAGAGGAGAGAAAGAGACAGAAAAAGGATGAAAAGAAATAATGATTGGAAACTTTCCAAATTTTATTTTTTAAAAAACCACCAATCTACATATCCAAAAAAGCTCAACAAACTCCAAGTAGTAAAATACAAAGAAAGCCACACTTAAACATATCATAGTCAAAATATTGAAAGCCAAACATAAAGAGAAAATCTTGAAGGCAGAAAGAGAAAAATGACTCACCACATAAAAGGGAACTACATTAAGACTAACAGCTGATTTCCTGCCAACCAAGAATCTTACATAAAACAAATCTATCATTCGAAAATGAAAGTGAAATTAAAACATTCCAAAATAAGCAAAAACTAAGAAAATTCATTGTTAAGCAGACTTGCCTTACAAAAAAATATTAAAGGAAGTTCACTTCCTTTAATAATGGCTTTATTTTAACTTGATTAGCTCTGTAAAGACTCTTTTTTTTTTTTTTTTTTTTTTTTTTTTTTTTTTGAGATGGAGTTTCACTCTTGTTGCCCAGGCTGGAGTGCAATGGTGTGATCTCGGTTCACCGCAACCTCCACCTCCCTGGTTCCAGTGATTCCCCTGCCTCAGCCTCCTGAATAGCTGGGATTACAGGCGTGAACCACAATGCCCAGTTAATTTTGTATTTTTAGTAGAGACGGGGTTTCTCCATGATGGTCAGGCTGGTCTTGAACTCCCAACCTCAGGTGATCCGCATGCCCCAGCCTCCCAAAGTGCTGGGATTATAGGTGTGAGTCACTGCACCCAGCTAAGACTCTATCTCATGTAAGATCACATTCTGAGATACTGGGGCTAGAAATTCAACATATCTTTTGGGGGAGAATACAGTTCGAACCATAACGGTGCACTAGAAAACATCCATTCAAGAAAAATTTTAAAAGACCTTGCAAGGTGTGATCTCCCAAACCCAGTTATTTGGCTTCTAGTTTGTTGCCTGACCACACTCACCAAGAAAATGTTCTGCCTCAAAACAACCAGACCTCGGCTAAGATACAGTCTTTGAGGAATTATGAGCCTTACAAGAAGTAAAGGAGTTCTCCAATGATTCTTCCACTCTCCACCAAAAAAACTATGATAGGAGTTGAAACCAGAATACAGAGCAGTTGGGGTGCTGTTTTCTGGAGAGCAGAGGCAGTTCAGAACGCAGAGCCATGGGGAGGCCATGAGGTAGGGAGGCTGAGCCGGGGCTTCTGTGCCAGGCCAAGGTCCTAGATGTGAGAGCTGAGGCAATCCCGAGAGAGTGGCATTCCTGGCTTCAAGCAGAAGAAGAAGAGAGTCTCTTCTGGAGTAACGTATTTCCAGTTTAGGCTGACAGGAGTTACCCTGATTAATATCAAGCAAAAGGCTCATAGTCAAAGATCACCAAATCTCTGTGAGTGAGAACAGGCAGAGGCAATAAACAATAGCTTTACAGCCCCAGGGACTATAGATTATTCAATTATGTGACTGAAATATTTAAAGAAATCAAGAATGTAATCATAAAGATAAATAAGTAAAAAAGAATGAGCAGGCAAATTTTCAGATTTGTAAAAGAAAGAAGGTATGAATGCATCTATGTGTGTGTGTGTGTGTGTGTATACACACATGTACATAATTCAAAAGGTGAGTTGGTGAACAGTCCAAGTTTATCAATAATTCTGATACCATAAACATAGATGGATTCCATGCATGAGTTAAAAGACTGTCAGGGCCGTGCACAGTGGCTCACGCCTGTAATCCCAGTACTTTGGGAGGCCGAGGCTGGCAGATCACTAGGTCAGGAGTTCGAAACCAGCCTGGCCAATATGGAGAAATCCCATCTCCACTAAAAATACAAAAAATTAGCTGGGCGAGGTGGTGCACGCCTGTAATCCCAGCTACTCTGGAGGCTGAGGCAGGAGAATCACTTGAACCGTAGGTTGCAGTGAGTCAAGATCGCACCACTGCACTCCAACCTAAGCGATAGAGCAAGACTCTGTCAGAAAAAAAAAAAAAAGAAAAGAAAAAAAGACCGTTAGATTGAATTTTTAAAAATCTAAATCTATGTAAGTGTCATATATACAAGAGACACACATACAATAAAAGGTTATGGAAACATTGAAAGTAAAAAAAAGTATGAAAAAAGATATTCCTGGAAACCACTAACCGGAAGGCAGCTGGGACGTCTATACAGATTCACAATCTACTTTTGTGTAAACTTGGCACTCAAACTCACTTGGTAGCACTCCTTGCCCCTGAATGGAATAGTTACGCTTACCAGCCATATGTCTCTGCTATTCCCTTATTTTTTGATGCTTTGGGGGGGATGACTTTCGATTTTATGTATAACTGAAGTAAGAACGTGTCAAAATCAGAAGTGAAAAGCTTTTGCTGATAATGAAGCTGATGAAAATTGCATGGGTGGGTTTGTTAAGTAATGCTATCTGATGAAAACCTTGGCTGTGGGCATCAGTCTGCTCTGCAGAATGACTGATGAGGACCCACCAATTACTTACACCCTGTTGACTGTTCTTGGTGCACCACGTGCTACAGGAACACACTGGATACATTTGCAAGTAACTGGAAAAAGCCAACATCCACCATCTTTGTAGGATGTATCCAATTTACTGTCTGTCGGTACACATATTAGACACCATGAGTAACCACAGAAATATTTTCTGACTGATTAACAACCTTTTTCTACCAGTGGTACAGACTCATTGCAAGGATTCTGGCTTGGAAGAAACAACTGTTAGATGTTATCATTCCTGGGAAACTACTATGCATACGTCCTTCCTAAACATCTTGTGAAAAGCAGTTTCGGCTTTTATTTCCCCTAGGGGGATACGTGCATTTTAGCCTGAGTGCAAAGAAGTTTAGAGGAAGGGTAAACACTTTTTTTTTCAGGCTGTGTTCTTGCTACAGTCACAGATTCCATGACTCCCGAAAGAGTCCAGTGTTAGAATGTCTACACAATTGACAGTGTTTGGAATAATGTTGATTAGACATTAGCACGTTCGACACAGATTCTGACTATACTGATGCTTGCAAACAAGTCTGTACAAAAAGGCTTTGGAGAATTTTTTGTGACTTACGAGAAAATGATGACGTAAGACTTCATTCTTGCACAAAATGTTTATCAGCTAAAAGTGGAAATAACTAAGAAAAACCGATACCAAAGAAATGTTGAACACCGTGATTCAGCTATTGTTCATTCTTTGCATAGTGGAGAAGTTGCTGACAAATACGGATGAGGGTTGAGGGTAACTGTGATGATAATGACGACACAATTAACACAGAGTAAAACATTCCCATTAAAAATATGGTGAATATTTAATTAGTTAATTACGGGCCTTGAACAATTCGCCATTAATGGTGAGCAGGAGATAATAGAAAATTACCCAATTAGAAACAGACTTCTCAAGTAGGCATCTAATGCAATAGGACACTGGAAGAAGTCATTAAAAAGGCAATTGATTGCAGTGTGCTTCTTGGTTTGAGGACCCTGTTCCTGGTACATCATGAGATATCCAGGAAGAAAAATCTGGCATTCTCAAGTTAAGGTAATTCAAGGTGCGTTTAATAAAGGGACTATTTACAAAGACGTAGGCAGCACACGGGAAAACCTCAAGGAATAGTTCAATATCCCACGGATAGGACCTCAGACGTGTTACACTCCTGGGCCCAAAGGAATAAAGGGAAGGAGTGTCTACAAAACCTGGAAGGAGGGGATTGTGTAGACATGGCCTCCTTAGAAGGACTGGTGATCTTTGGCTGGTGGGTGAGTTTGACCCAAAGTAACCCTGCTGGGAGGGGATCAGAGGACGAAATACCCCACCTTCCTTCCCCATCCTGATCTCAGGGGAGGGGTTCCCTACTGCCAAGCATAACTGGAAGCCCTAGGGCCAGGCTGTTATAATCCACACAGGTTAGCTTCCCAAGGTAGAGAGCAGGGCAGAAGAGAGCACAGTGTAAATGTGAGTGGGGAAAAATGAAGATCTCTGGCACCCTTCACCCGTTTTTTCCCCTCATTATATATGCTTATTCTTCAGCCAAGTGAAAACTCCATGTTCCCAAGACAGGGGACACAGGAATTCCCATCAGCTATTTTGGCATTTTAGGGTCCTGTCCATACAGACATACTCCCACCTGAAACCTACAGTGTTAGCTGCTACGGGTATTCTTTATATATCCAAAGTTGATATTTTGAGCTACCTGTTCCCAGTGTTCATTTCATGTTCCTCTTTCCTCTGCCAGTACATGGGTTAAATAAGGGTCTTTATGTGGTGAAGCGACTGAAGACTTCATTCCTATGGGATCTGAGTTCTCATTAGTCTTGTCTTTATCAGATTGCCTCAGTATTCCATTGACCAGGACTATTGGGTAAGAAAATACTAAGAGGCACCTATGTGAATCACAGTGGGACCACACATAGTCCTCTCTATCTCCTTTCTTTTTTCTTTTTTGAGATGGAGTTTCGCTCTTATTGCCCAGGCTTGAATGCAGTGGCGCAATTTCAGCTCACTGCAATCTCTGCCTCCCGGGTTCAAGTGATTCTCCTGCCTCAGTCTCCCAAGTAGCTGGGATTACAGGCACTCACCATCACACCCAGCTAATTTTTTTTTTTTTTTGTATTTTTAGTGGAGATGGGGTTTCACCATGTTAGCCAGGCTGGTCTTGAACTCCTGACCTCAGGTGATCCACTCGCCTTGGCCTCCCAAAGTGTTGGGACTACAGGCATGAGCCACCGTACGCAGCCTCTCTACCTCCTTTCTGTAGCAGCAACCTAGTTTCCCTCTTGGTAACGGATCAATTACTCTAGCCAATACAGTGACCTCTTTCTCCACCTATTGGCTCAATGGCACAAGGAGGGTCAAATGGTTCAAATTTCTAAAAAATGTCACTTTGTATATGCCACAAGTTTTCATATGCCCCATTGTCATTTGACTGTAACTATCCTTTAAATTCAATTAGGATTTGATTTGAGCTATCAGTTACTTAGAAGTGCGTTTTAAAATTTCTAAACATGTGAGAATTTTATGTTTTTGTTTGTTTGTTTTTTGGGTTTTTTTTTTTGAGATGGAGTCTTGCTCTGTTGCCCAGGCTGGAGTGCAGTGGCACAATCTTGGCTCACTGCAACCTCTGCCTCCCGGGTTCAAGCGATTCTCCTGCCTCAGCCTCCCGAGTAGCTGGGATTATAGGCATGCACCATCGTGCCCAGCTAATTTTTGTATTTTTAGTGGAGATGGGGTTTCACCATGTTGATCAGGGTTGTCTTCAACTCCTGACCTCAAGTGATCTGCCCGCCTCGGCCTCCCAACGTGCTGGGATTACAGGCGTGAACCACTATGCTTGGCCATGTGAGGACTTTAAAAAAAACACTGTTTTTCTTTTTTCTTTTTCCTTTAAAGTATCCTTGCACATTTCATGCAGATTCATTTGTCTTTCATGTCCTTCGGTTGTAGAGACTAGACAAGCTAAGGGAATGAATCAAAATCAACAGATACCAAAGGTGAGGCTTCTCAAAGTGAAACATCCTGTTTATGTCGGGTAAAACCACCTCCACAGAACATCATGAGTCATCAGGTATAAGGCCAAACACCTGTGGCGTGTAGTGATCCAGCATTTTATTTCTTCCTTATAGCCCCATGAAATAAAGAGAAAGTTTGTTCAAGAGATGATGGTAGTTTTCACTGCACTAGAAGGTTAAAAGAAAGTAAATGAGAACAATAACCCCAGGAAAAGGAGGCTGCTGCTCGCTGCTCCAGCATCTGCAGCATTCTCCTGAGGGGACACATTAGGGTAGCAGATAGACATTTCCCAAAATAAACAGGGAGGGAAATAGAGATGTAGGAGTCCCAGTGTGGAAGCTAAAGTGACTCCATCTAGGAAGCTAAGCCACCATGTTGACTTCTGATGAACGCCGGTTCCTGAAATGCCCCTAAGATTTCCATTTCATCTGTTGGCCTCTGTGTAAGCACATATGCCTGCCATAAATCCTGCCTTTTGATCAAATTAAGCATGCATACCCTTTCTTTTTAGGGTGTACAATCCCTGGGGCTGGGGGATAATAGTGTAGAGATGTACCTGTCATACAGCTGCCCAAGACCATGCTTCAGTCCCTAAGTTCCCAAATAAAACCACCCTATCACAAGCTGGATTTGTCTGCTTCCTTCTTCTGTGTCCTGGCTCCTATGTTTGCGGGTCACTTTGCATATACAGGCTTAAAAAAACACTTTTAATGGTCAAATATAACAACACAGAAAGTACATAAAAGAATGGCTGAAAATTAACAAGCTAAACGTCCAAAATCAGAAGTAAATAAACAAAAACAGACAAACAAGAAAACAATAGAATTAGCTCAAGGAGGGAAGTAAAGACTTATAAAGATAAGGCCAGAACTCAACATCACCACCACCACCACCAACAACAACAAATACAATAGAAAAGGTCAACAAAGCCAATATTGGGTTCTTAGGAAAGACTATGGTAAAACTGATGAAGATAAAAAGAAAGAAGAAAAAATAGTATTAGAAATGTAAATGAACCATAATCATAGATGAAACAGAGGCTTAAAAGACACTGAGAATTTCATCAAAAGTTTAATATTCTAGATTTTAAAATTTAGATTGAACAAATACTTAGAATAGTATAATTTGGTTTAAAAAATCAAGAGAACCGATAGACTGAATTTTCCTTTAACTATTAAATAAATTGAAGCTGAAATGTTGCCTCCCCAGGCACATATGGTTTTATGGGCAAGTTCTGCCAAACATTAAAATAGCAGATTATGCTAATATTACAAAAAAATTCCAGAAAATAGAAGATAGAATATTTCCCAACTCATCTACGCAGCCAGAATAATCTTGATGCCTGTCTTAGTCTGTTTTGTGCTTCTATAGCAGAATAACACTGATCGGATAATTTATAAAGAACAGAAAGGTATTTCTCACAGTTCTGGAGGCTGGGAAGTCCAAGGTCAAGGCACCGGTAGGTCAGGGTCCAGTTTCCCTGCTTCCAACATGGCATCTTGAGTGCTGCATCCTCCAGAGGGGAGGAGCACTATGTCTTCACATGGCAGAAGAGCAGAAAGGGAAAAGAGTAAATCCATTCCTGCAAAGTCTTTTTATAACAGCATTAATCCATTAAACACTTCCCAAAAGCTTCCACATTCCAACACTGTGACACTGGAAATTAAGTTTGCAACACATGGATTTTAGGGGACACATTCAGACCACAGCAATTCCCAAATAGACAAAAGCAGTACAAGTAGTAAAAATTATAAACCAATCACACATGTGAAAATAGACAGAAACTTCAGCAAACTAAATCTGGCAGGAAACAGACATACATACAAAGATAATATAAATGCCTACATTAGGTTTAACCCAGATATACAAGGAAAGCTTTGCATCTAAACGTGTATAAATATTATTCACACTGGGTGTGGTGGCTCATGCCTGTAATCCCAGCACTTTGGGAGGCCGAGATGGGTAAATCACAAGGTCAGGAGATGGAGACCATCCTGGCTAACACAGTGAAACCCCGTCTCTACTAAAAATACAAAAAATTTGCCAAGTGTGGTGGCGGGTGCCTGTAGTCCCAGCTACTTAGGAGGCTGAGGCAGGAGAATGGTGTGAACCCAGGAGGCGGAGCTTGCAGTGAGCCGAGATCGCAGCACTGCACTCCAGCCTGGTCAACAGAGCAAAACTCTGTTTCAAAAAAAAAAAAAAAAAAAAAAAATATATATATATATATATTATTCACCCACCACATAAGAGAATAAAGGAGAAAAACTATATGATCATCTCAACAGATGTGGGAAAAATAATTTGATACAATTCAAGACCTACTCATGAATTTAAATTAAGCACACGTGCACATACACACCTCTTAGTATACTGGGAATAAAAGTAATGTCTTTCATTTAATAAAGGCTGTCTTCAAGAAAACCTGCAGCAAACATCATTCTAACATTTAGTAGGAGCACATTCGAATACAGCAGTAGTTCCTTTACATGGTAGAAAGGCAAGAATGTCCACCATCACTCATCTACGGACACTGGAGGCCCCAGCCACCCAGCATGGCATTAAGAAGAAATAAAAGCATAAGAATTGGAAGGCAAAAGCATATCTGTCATTATTCACATTTGCTATAATTGTCTACATTGAAAACCCAATAGAATGGATAGGCAAATCATTCACTGTGATAATAGAGCTTCACTATGTGGCTGATTATGCTAATACTGAAGATTGATTGTCTTTCTATACAACAACAATAAATAATTTGAAAAGAATTCTTGAAAGAGATGCCATTTACGACATTAATACAAACTTAAGGTACTTGGAAATAAATCTAACTAAAGGTATGCAACACCTGTATGTATAAAATGTTAAAACGTAACTGAAATATTCAAGAAAACTGAAATAAATGGAGAGACTACCCATGTTCATGAATAGGAGGCTAATACTGTACAGCTACCAGTTCTCCCAACTGATCTATAGCTATCCGTAGGTTTGATGCAAACAGAAAAACATCCCAACAATTTATTTCTTCTTTTTGTTTTATTGTTTTGTATATAATTTCATAAACTTATTCTAACCTTTATATAGAAGAGCAAAGGACTTGAAATAGCCAAGTTACTCCTGGAGATGTATAAAGTGATGGGAGATGACCTCTAGAATAGTAAGAATTATTCTAAAGCAACAGAAATGAAAACAATGTAATGTTGTCCCAGGGACTGATAATTCAACAATGGAACAGAATAGAGAGCCCAGAAATACTTGATATGTAATAGAAGTAGATTTGGCTGGGCACAGTGGTTCACCCCTGTAAACCCAGAACTTTGGCAGGCCGAGGCGGGCAGATCATAAGGTCAAGAGTTTGAGACCAGCCTGACCAACATGGTGAAACCCAGTGTCTATTAAAAATATAAAAATTAGTCAGGTGTGGTGGCATGCACCTGTAATCCCAGCTACTCAAGAGGCTGAGGCAGGAGAATCGCTTGAATCCAGGAGGTAGAGGTTGCAGTGAACCCAAATCACACCACTGCACTCAAACCTGGGTGACAGAGTGAGACTCTGTCTCAAAAAAAAAAAAAAAAAGATAGATTTGCAGATTAGTTGGGGGAAGAGAAGTAAAATCAAATAATGGTGCTTGGGCAATTGCTAGACCATATGGAACACAAAACAAATGAGATTGGATCCCTAACTTAAACCATTCCAAAAGGCAATGTTATGCATTAAACTGTAAGAAGGAAAAGTAATATTTTGAAAAAATATATAGGATGCTATCTACCAAATCTTGGGGTAGAGAAGAACTTCATAAATAAAACAAAAATAAATAAATATTAATAAATTTGACTACATTAAGATGTTCTCATCAAAAGACACAAGAAAAGAGGCACAGTGGCTCAGCCTGTAATCCCAGCACTTGAGAAGGCCCAGGTAGGAGGATTGCTTAAAGCCACAAGTTTGCAACCAACCTGGGGAACAAAGCTAGACCTTGTCTCTATAAAAGAAATTTTAAAATTAGCTGATGTGCCTGTAGTCCCAGCTACTCAGGAAGCTGAGGCAGAGGAATCACGAGCCCAGGAGCTCGAGGTGGCAGTGAGCTACGACTGCACCATGGCTTTCTAACCTGGGCAACAGAGACCCTGTTAAAAAAAAAAAAAAAACAAAGAAAACAAACAAAAACAAAAGAAAACACAAGGAAGAGAAAAGATAAGCCAAAAACTAGAAGATATTTGCAAGATGTGTAACTGACAAAAGATTAGTATCTAGAATATATCAAGAATTCCCACATATTAATAAGAAAAATACAGACAATGATATAAAAAATGGGCAAAGCCATGATTAGATATTCCACTAAAGAGGAAAAAAAAAAACAAATGGTCAATAACTATATAAAAAGATACTCAGTAGTCATAAGGGGAGTGCAAATTGGTTCAATCTCTGGAAGACAGTTTGCAATTATTTTGTAAAGTTGAACATTCCCATATCTTATGACTCAGCAATGAACCTCGCACGGGACCCTGGGACATAAGCAAGAACATTCACGACAGCTCTCTTCCTAATAGCTCCTGACAAATGTAAGCAACCCAAACGTCTGTCCAGAGAAGAGTAGGTTCCGACAGTGACTATAGCACAATGACAACATGAATGATTCTTAGAAATGTAATTGAACGAAAAATCAACTATCAGAAGGCAGGATTCTATTTTTTAAAGCTCAAGAACTATAAACACAAATAGCAGACACAAAACTCAAGATAGTGGTTATTTCTGGGAGGGAGGTAGCAAAGGCATAGGAGAGGAAGATATAGGTAGGTATCCGTAACAGGTACTGAAATTTGTTGAAATACTTGGGGTTGAGTGGGTGGGGGAGTGGGTTCACAGCTGTTTTTTATATTTATGGCTTACATATATGTTACACATAATCTTTTGTATGTATCAAATATGACATTAAAGGTAACATATAGTTTACAAGTTTAAAAAACGGTTTCCATAAAAGATTCTTATTCTCCAGTTTTCAGAGCTTTGACTTCATTTTGTATAAATTATTTTGATCTGTTATGCCAGGAGAGTGCTGCTGGTCACGTGGTAGGAGTGGGGTTTTCCTGAAAGACAGGGTGGGATGAGGCTGTGGTGAGCCTCCCCTTGGAGAGGAAAGGGTGAGGCAGGAGTCCAAGCCTAGCATTGCTGGCTGGAGGGACCTGGAGCTCTCTTCCCGGGCTGAAAACTTTGGGACTTTCCACCTTTGAAGTTCTGGTTAATATTCTGTTTCCCTGCAAACAAGTGCAGGGAATAACCTTACAATAACCATGGGCTGGAGGTCTGTCCTTAGGGGGAATGAGGAATGCAACAAAAGGTTCAGTTGAGCATGGGAGTGGGGGTGGAGAAGGGGCAGTTCATGCTAAAAAAGAAAGGCAGACAACCACCCACTTAGAGGCTGCTAGGAAGATGCTGAAAGAAAGCAGGGGAGACCATGAGGCCCTAGAGGTAAAAACATGGGTTCTGGCTCCACTACTTCCTAGCTGGATAACTTGGGTAAGAGACTGTCTTCCCATCTGTAAAATGGTCTAATAATAATGGCAGCACTCCTAGTAATAGATCTCAACAAATGTAAACAACCCAAACACTTGTCCAGAGAACAGTAGGTTTATACAGTGATTATAGCACAATGATGACATAGATGATTCTTAGAAACATAATTGGATGAAAAAGTCAAGTATCAGGAGATAAGATTCCTTATCTTCATACCTCCCTTTGTTGCACCCTTTTTGTGACAATAGGAAATATATTTTGTATATTGTCTGCCACACAGCACCCATCGATAATACAGACTAAAATAAAAATAAGACCGCCTAAAAAGATGCTTTAACAAGAAACTAAGCAATTTGAAGTGGCAGCCATGGCATAGTAAAGGCCAGCTGGAATCTGGAGGAAACATGGAAACCTCCAGCATACTCTCTTGTTTCTGCTGTGCCACTATAACAACTTCTTCAAGGAATAAAACTGCCCCTAGAAACAGTAAACCATCCAGCAACTGTGTATGAGACATGCTTATGGCTGTTAAGTAGACTTTTACAAGTTGTATTCTCTTCCTGTAGCGCTATGAAAATTCATCAACAGGTTTCCTGTAGAGTACGATGGACTTGTTCACACATTTGATACTTCAATAATGTACACTTGGGCCCAAATAACTCAAGTTGGGATGGTTGGCGATTTGGGCCTAGGGCTTGTGCACTTCCTGCTTGAAAAGCAGAACCCTTGAGCCGCAACATTAACTCTTGCTGATTCTAACATTTTACAACTTTCAAAACGGGGTAATTAGAATCTTAGAGTGCCCGTGACTGAATCACAGAACCTCTAAAGATCTGTGTGTGTGTGTGTGTGTGTGTGTGTGTGTGTGTGCTGGAAGAAGGGGTTGGGGCAAAGAATACCAAAGCAACAAAAGTAATATGGGATGAATGAGTTCAAAGTCTTGCAAAAGGGACAAGATGTTTCTGAAGCCTCAAGCACAGAGACGCAGAGATGGCTCATCAGTGATGCTATACGCCTGTTTGATTAAACTTTTTTTTTACATGTATTGGCCCTTTGCATTTCTTTCTTTGTGAGTTATTGTTAATTAGTATGTTCATATTTTTCTTATTTAGTTATAATATCTCTGTTGCTATTCAGGATATCAACTCTGTATTTTGCATATGTTTTTGCAAACTTTTGCTCTCAGGTTGTCATTTTATGTCTGTTTCATGAGGTGGTTGGCCTGTCTTTGCATCGTATGACTATACAGTTTAGCTCTTGGAGTGAGGGCCTGTCTTCTAAATTCTGGGAGGATGTCACTCAGTGGCTGTCAAAGTGCTCATAAACAGAGAAAACTAGGGAATTTCCTGATAAATGTGGCCACAAGAATTCATCTTTTTGTTAGATAACCCAAACCCTTCCCAACCCACTCTCAGCCAATTTCCTTATTTTATGCCCATATAAAAAAACCTGCCTATGCCAGTTTTTAAGTTATTGTCTCCCAGCTCCAAACTCATTCCTCTGTACTTTGCTTTGTTGTGATGCTGGAATTGGTACTTCCCAGCCACAGTGATGTCAGCTGGTTCCTGGTACCCTCTGTCAACTTCGGTGCTAGACGGAAGCTGTGAGCTGTGAGGTTGGAGGGAGAGAGGACTTGCACCTTCCTGCCTGCTTGCTGCTCCAGTGAGCCTCACTGCAGGAATACTTCTTCACCCTTCACCCTAGCGGCAGCAATTATTTCCTGTGGCAGTAGCTGAATCCATTTTGCAGCTTCTCCAACCCTGGCAGAACCAGTTTTGATGAGAAACTCCCCTTTTCCCCTGGTCCCCGCACAAAACACCAGCATCAGCTGATATTGTGTGGGTGTTCCTCCCCTCCAAATCTCATGTGGAAATGTGATTCCCAGTGTTGGAGGAGGGGCCTGGTGGGAAGTGAGTGGATCGTGGGGCCAGACCCCTCATGAGTGGCCTAGCACCATCTCCTTGGTGATAAGTGAGTTCTCATTCAGTTCACACAAGAGCAGGTTGTTTAAGAGTCTGGGACCTCCCCCTTCTCTCTCTCTCACTCCTTCTCTCCCCATGTAATGCTTCTCCTTTGCCTTCTGCCATGAGCAAAAGGTCCCTGAGGCCTCACCAGAAGCTGAGCAGATTCTGGCACCACACTTCCTGTTCAGCCTGCAGAACCATGAGCCAATGAAACCTCTTTTCTTCACAAATTACCCAGTTTAAGGTATTTCTTTATAGAAACACAAGAATGGACTAACACAAAAAAATTGGTACCAAAGAGTAGGACATTGCTATAAAGATATCTGAAGATGTGGAAGTGGTTTTAGAACTGAGTAATGGGCAGAGGGTGAAATAATCTAGAGGGCTCAGAAGAAGACAGGAATATGAGGGAAAGTTTGGAATTTCTTGGAGACTGGTTAAATGTTTGTGACCAAAATGCTGATAGAGTTATGAATAGTGAAGTCCATGCTGATGGAATTTTCAGATAAAAATGAGGAAGTTATTGAGAACTGGAGTAAGGTTCACCTCCGTTTCTCCCTAGCACAAAACTTGGCTGCATTGGTGCATGACCTAGGGATCTGTGGAAGTTTGAATTTAAGAGTGATGACCCAGGGTACCTAGCAGAAGACATTTCTAAGTGGCAAAGCATTCAAGATATGACCGGGCTGCTTCTAATAGTCTACGCTCAGATACAGGAGCAAAGAAATGACCTAAAGTTGGAATTATATTTAAAAGGGAAGCAGAGTGTAAAAGTTTGAAAAGTTTGTAACCTAGCTATGTGACAGAGAAAGAAATAGCATTTTCAGGAGAGAAATATGTTTAAAAGAGTCTTGTGGATAGCCACTTGCTGAAGAGATTAGCATGACTAAAAGGGAATGAGTACTACTGTCCAAGACAATGGGAAAAATGTCTGGAAGGCACGGAAGACCTTGAAGTCATTTTCAAGATTTTCCTTGAATGCAAATCTTCACAGCTGCTCCCATCACAGACCCAAAGGCCTAAGAACCAATGCTTTCAGGGGCCAGGCTGGGGTACCACTGCATTGTGTAGTCTCAGGATGCTGTTCCCTGCATCCCTGCTGCTCTGGTTCCAG
Source organism: Macaca fascicularis (assembly GCF_037993035.2). Taxonomy (NCBI): domain Eukaryota; kingdom Metazoa; phylum Chordata; class Mammalia; order Primates; family Cercopithecidae; genus Macaca; species Macaca fascicularis. The sequence continues at coordinate 14,779,410 of NC_088384.1, read as the reverse complement.
TCCCAGGTTAAAGAGCTCCTAATACAGTCAGGCTGCCACTCCAGAGGGTGTAAGCAGTGAGCCTTGGCAGTTTTCACGTGGTATTAAGCCTGCAGGTGCACAGAATGCAAGAATGAAAGAAGCTTGGCATCTCGCACATAGATTCCAGAGGACGTATGGGAAAGCCTGAGTGTCCAGGCAGAAGCCTGCTGCAGGAGTGGAGCCCCCACAGAGAAACTCTACTAGGGCAGTGATGAGGGGAAATGTGGGGTTGGAACCCCCACACAGAGTCCCCACCAGGGCACTGCCTAGTGGGGCTGTGGAAAGGGAGCCACTGCCCTCCTGAATCAAGAATGGTAGAATCGGCCAGGTATGGTGGCTCATACCTGTAATCCCAGTGCTTTGAGAGGCTGAGGAGGACAAATCACGAGGTCAGGAGATGGAGACCATCCTAGCCAACATGATGAAACCCCATCTCTACTAAAAATACAAAAATTAACTACGTGTGGTGGCACGTGCCTGTAATCCCAGCTACTTGGGAGGCTGAGGAATGAGAATCGCTTGAACCCAGGAGGCAGAGGTTGCAGTGAGCCGAGATTGTGCCACTACACTCCAGCCTAGCAACAGAGTGAGACTCCGTCTCAAAAAAAAAAAAAAAAAAGAATGGTAGAATCATTGGCAGCTTGCAACCTCAATATAGAAAAGCTGCAGGCACTCAACTCCAACCCATGAGAGCAGCCACAGGGCTGCGCCCTTCAAAGCCAGAGGAGTGGAACTGCCCAAGGCCTTGGGATGCAGGGCATGCATCTCCTCACACCAGGATGCAGGGCATGGAGTCAAAGAGATTGTTTTGGAGCTTTAAGATTTAGTGACTTCCCTGCCAGGTTTCAAACTTGTGTGGGGCTGATTGCGCCTTTCTTTTGGCTGATTTCTCTTTTTTGGAATGGGAATATTTACCCAATGGCTGTACCACCATTGTATCTTAGGAGTAAATAACTTGTTTTTGATCTCACAGGCTTATAGGCAGAAGGACCTCATCTTCAGATGAGACTTTGGACTTGGGATTTGGAGCTTGGGACTTCTGAATTAAGGATGGAATGAGTTAAGACTTCGGGGGACTATTGCAAAGGTATGATTGTATTTTAAAATGCAAGAGAGACACGAGATTTGGAGTGCCAGGAGAGGAGTGATAGAATTTGAATGTTTATCTCCTTCAAATCTCATACTGAAATGTGATTCCCAGTGTTGAAGGTGGGGCCTAATGGAAAGCATTGGATCATGGGGATGTGGGGGAAGCTCATGGTTTAGTATCATCCCCGTGGTGATGAGTGAGTTCTCATTCAGTTAGTTCAACAACCACATGAGATCTCACTGTTTAAAAGAGTCTAGGACCTCCTCCTTCTCTCTCTCTTGCTCTCTCTCTTGCCATGTGACATGCCTGCTCCCACTTTACCTTCCTCCATGAGTAAAAGCTCCCTGAGGCCTGCCCAGAAACTGAGTGGACATGGCACCATCCTTCCTGTGCAGCCTGCAGAACCATGAGAAAATTAAACCTCTTTTCTTTATAAATTGCCCAGCTTCAGGTATTTCTTTATAGCAGCACAAGAACACACTGACACACCAGCTGAAGAGTGGCCCCTCCTCAGAGAGCTCAGGTTCATCTTCTTCCTTTTTGTTTCTCAGTTTTTATAATTTTAACCTCTTTCCTTTTGTGAGGGGTGAAAGCTGCTTCCTGCAGTTGTTACCACCATGATACTTTACAGTTCTCTCTCTCTTTTTCTGTCTCTCTCTCTCTCTGGCTTGCTCTCTTAATCTTTTAGTTACCTAGTTAACAACTCTATACTTAATTAGCAAATCTTTATGTTAAGTTCTCTCTGATCAGATAACTGGTATGATTTCTGTGTATGGACTGGACCCTGACTGACGCAATAAATATAAATTAATCATATTTATTGTATGTCATTGTCTGGGACTTAGAAGGTCTGCATTTCAGACTTCATTTTACCACTATTATATAAAGTAATCAAGGAAACAGTCCTCTGGACTGCCCTCTCTCTCACTCTACTCCCATCCTCTTGGGTTACAAAGTTTCACCTGCTAGAATGCTCTTATTTCCAGGAAATAATAACAGCATGTTTTATTTATATATGCTATTTATAATAGTATTTTCAGAGTTTATGTGCCACATAGATCCTTATTTGGATTTTCTTATTTAGTCCTCATAACAACACCATGAAGTAAATACTATTGTTAGTATTATCCCTATTTCGTGGACAAAGACATTAATACCCAAAGAGATGAAAAGACTTGCCCAGGAACACACAGCCATAGCCGGCAGGGCCAGAAATCAACCCCAAGTAGGCTAACCCCAGGGCTAGTGTTCGTCACCTATTGGTTGCTGCTGGTATGGAAAGAAACTAGCTCTGAATTCCAGTTCTGCCACTAATGAGGTGAATGACCAAGAGGTCAAGGTATTGGCTGGATGGCTCTTGGGAGATGGCAACCTGAGGAAGTGGAGGGAAGGAGACCAAGAGCTGGTTGCTGAAGACATCAGGATTGGTGGGCGCTGACCAGATCATTGGTAGATGCCAGCAACACAGAATGAGCTGCAAATGAGCTGGGGTTTCTAGAAGGCAGGAATGAGGGAGAAAATCAGCCTCCAATGGAGAGGGCTGCAAGGAAGCAGCGTGCTCAGGGAGGACAGGTTCGAGTTGGCACAAGAGGGTTACATGAGTGTCCTAGGGCTGCCAGAACAAAGTACCATATGGGTGGCTTCAACAACAGATATATGTTGTCTTCGTCCTGGAGGCCGGAAGTCTGAGATCAAGGTGGCTCCAGAATGGTTCTTTCCAAGGGCTGTGAGGGAAGGACCTGTTCCAGGTCCCTCTTCTTGCTTGCACATGGCATGTTCATGTTGACATGGTGCTCTCTCTGAATGTGTGCCTGTCTCAACATTTCTTTTTACAAGGACACCAGCCATATTGGATCTGGGATCATTCTAATGACCCCATTTCAGTTTGATTATCTCTGTAAAGACCCTGTCTTCAAATCAGTTCATATTCTGAGGTATTGGGGTTAGGACTTCAACATATGGATTTTTGGGTAACACAATCCAGCCCATAACAAGGATAAAGAGGACAGTCAGAGAAAAGGATCAGGGGATGTTGCTAGACCATGAGTTCCCACAGGTACAGGGAAGGGCTTGGAAAGGCTGAGTGGTCAGACGGGAGATGTTATTAGGAGGACTTATGTATGGAGGACTTGGGGATGAAGTCTTGGGTCTTGAAGGATGTCCTGGGAGCCTGGGTTTCTGGCAGTGACTAGGGAGAGCCAGAGAGTTGATGTGCTGGACCTGACCATGATGGTCACCTTGGGGAAGGTGGTGACCAGTTCCAGCTGGCCTGGGGCCACTGGACTGCTGGCCTTTCTTCCACTCTTGGTAATTTGGTGCCAAGTGGGGAGTAAAGGCCTCCTTGAGGCCCACACCCTTAGGCAGCATTGAGAGTGGGGGTTCATCCTCCACTCTCAAATAAAGGGACAGGAGGTCTCCTCCAGGGCCATGAAAGCAGAGTTGGTATCACTGAGTGTCACTGACCTCTCTGTGCACGGTAAGGGCAGGGGATACAGTTCTGGAACCTTTTTGCCTCCCATCAATCAATCAGATTTTCTACCTCTGTCAAGTTTCCTCTTGTAGTCAGTAAGAACATAAAGATCCTAAGAATATGGAAGGCCCTCCTGGCTGGTGTGAGGAGCTCTGCTGCAGGGGAGCAGGAACCCTTCAGGCTATAGGGGCTGGGGCCTTTGAGAAGAGGCAGGCAATGTGGGGAATTCTGGGCACCCACAGGAGGGCCAGCTGCACTGTAGGCTACCCCATGGGCTGGGCTGGATGGAAGGAGCTGTTGAGGGTCAAGCCCATGGGACAGCTCCCAGATGAGAGGGGCCTTGATGGCCCTGGATCGAGGCTTGACAATCCCACACCGTCTGAATCCAGTTAGCTCTCCTCATCTGCCTCCCCACCAAACCTCAACTCCTCCCTGCCCTGCCAAATAAGTCCATCTGGTGTGAGTGGCCCTATGTGTCCAGTTAGCTCCCCACCCCCATGCCAGTCACCCCAGGACACATGCTTACCACTTCCTCTGTCATACTATCAAACTATCACTAAGGAAACTATCAATTTGAAGGCATCAAATGATTCAACAAAGAGTCTGGATAAAACCACAGTCTAGAGAGAAGCAGGGGCTCATGGAGACCGCAGGGGACATGTGTTTGAAGGTCGGGACAGGTCGCGCACGGTGGCTCACGCCTGTAATCCCAGCACTCTGGGAGGCCGAGGCGGATGGATCACGAGGTCAGGAGATCGAAACCATCCTGGCTAACACAGTGAAACCCCATCTCTACTAAAAATACAAAAAATTAGCCTGGCGTGGTGGTGGGTGCCTGTAGTCCCAGCTACTTGGGAGGCTGAGGCAGGAGAATGGCGTGAACCCCGGAGGTGGAGCTTGCAGTGAGCCGAGATCACACCACTGCACTCCAGCCTGGGCGATAGAGTGAGACTCCGTCTCCAAGAAAAGAAAAGAAAAAGAAAGAAAGAAAACAAGTAGGGACAGAGTCTGAACACTCCATGTATCCTGGACAGGTCCCTGCCAGTGGCAGTGAGGTGCAGATACCTAGGACAGGAACAGGCATGTGGGTCCCTCCCTCTTCTCTGCCAGCTCCCAGGGCTGTACAGGGCCCCAGCCCAACCTGCCCTCCCTGAGCCCAGTATACCACACTCACATCTCCTGGCTCCTCCACTGGCACCACTGTCCTTAGAGTGTCCTTGTTCAGATGCAGCTTCGTGCCCAAGCCACACTCACAGGGTCTGTCTGTCCAGGCCCCTCTCGGGATCCCTCCCACAGAGCCCTGCATTCTTACCTAGAGGAGAACCTCCAACCCCACAGAAAGAACAGCGTTCTCAGGGACAACCTACCTGGTTCCTGCCCCCTGGTGCCCCTGACCCCCAGGCTGGCAGCTCAGATCCATCCCCAGCCCTGGGACCCGCCCTGACCCGAGTCAGGAGGGACTTGCAGGAGGAAACTTGCTGTTTCCCAGTGCTCCTTAATTCTCGGTTCTCATTCTGGTGCCAGCTTTGTTTCGGACAGCTGGGGCCACTTACATCTGACAGCTGAATTCCTACGTTCCTTCCCACGGCCTAGAAGCTCAAGGTGGAGACTGCCTTGCCCTTCCCCATACCAGTTCCCCTCCTACCCTTGCACCTGGAGCCCAGCTCCCTGTTGACAGCTGGCCCCTCAGAACAACCCTGCTGTGGGGACACCCTTCTCTTTGGGCAGCTTCTACCTGCCAATAGTAATGGCCTGAAGTCCCTCAGCCCTGAAGCTCCTATCTGGAGACCTTGAAAAAGAGCCCCATCTCTAAGAAGGAAGCATTGCTTCTTATGAAAGGGTTTTCCTGCAACTTCTCACTTGAGAGCAGTTGTTGTATCCGCCTCTGCAGTAGATCAGACGCTGATGGCTCTTATCTTTCTCATGACTCCAAACCACACAGTTTGGTTCCTGGTATCTCCTTTACCACCTTGGCCTGCTCCTGAAGACCAGAACGTGGATGTTTGGGTTCCCTGTCTTTGGCTCAGGATGGTCCTGCTGGTGAGATGTGTGTTGGGCACTTTTCTGGCCTTGGAAGAGCTAAAGGTCCAGGGCAAAGTCACTGAGATAGTGCAGGGATGACGGGGAGGTAGAGAAGACAAAGAAGGCCTTCACGAAGGGGAACAGAATACACAGCATATTCGCGGGTACAGCAGAGTGCTGTCAGCTGCAAGCAACTGAAAAACCACTGAAAGTAGCCAAGGAACAAGGAGTTTGTCATTGCTCAGATACAGAGAATCTGGAGACACAATAGTACCACGCACGGCCATGTAGGGTCTCAACCTCTTCAAGAACCCAGGTGCTTCCCCTCTTTCCACTTTGACAGTTCAGAATGGGAGTGATGATGGCTGAGGGAACTCCAGGTATCCCATGCAAAGGGTGATGCCCAGAGGTAGAAACAACATCATCCTTTGTCTCACTGACCAGGTTGAGATCACATGACCCTTCCTAAGCCAGTCACAGGAAAGTAGAGAATTACTGTGAGTAGCTTCAACTAATCAAGTTCTACCTTCTTGGGACAGAGGACAGGAAGGTATTTTATATCCAAGATCTGATTTTTCGAAGCTCTTTGGTTCTTGAAAGTCTATATCTTTGTATTTTATATCCAAGATCTGATTTTTTCCAAGATCTTTGTTTCTTGGAGGTCTATATGTATTGTTGATTGTTTCTGCTGACTCTCACCATGGTGGCTTGTTTCCTTGGGAGTTTGGTGATTGTTAATATGGGCTTCTACATGGGAGCATGTGACTATGTGGAAAGTCAACGTGGTTCAGTGAAAAGAAATGGTGTCTTCTACTATCAACCAGAACCTTGTGCCTGAGTGACATCCAGGATCCAGCTGTTTCATTGCTCCTCCATTGACTGGCCAAGTTGGTGTTTGTACTAAGTCACGTGGTTGCACGTCCATATTGTCATGCCTGTTCCCTGTCATCATGGCTACCTGGAGGGGAACTATGGGAAGCAGGAGCCAGGAGCAGGCAGACGAGCTTGTTCTCTCTCCTACGCCCTGCCTTCTACCCTCCACTGCCTTCTATCTGCTCTCCCAGGACCCCCACTCCTTCCCAGTTCCTGAGATTTCGTTACATAGAGGATGTCAGTGGCAGGAGGGCAAGGTCTTTTCCTTTCATAAACAGAAAGGAGACTGTTGGTGTATCCAGGGGTTACAGTGAGAAACAGAGATGTGAGTTTCACAGTGAGTGTGTGGATGAAATTCTCTGTGGGAAACGCAACTTGAGATGAGTTGAGAGCACTTATGGGGACTTGGAAACATCATCACCTGAGGAATGGGCAAAGAAAGAGGAAATGACAACAGAGAGTGCCAAAGATCCAACAGAATTGGCTTGTCCAACCCGTGGCCTGCGGGCCACATGCAGCACAGGATGGCTTTAAATGCAGTCCAACACAAATTCATAAAAACATTATGAGATTTTTTTGGCGATTTTTTTAGTTCATTGGCTATTATTAGTGTTAGTGTATTTTATAAGTGGCCCAGGACAATTCTTCTTTTTCCATTGTGGCCCAGAGAAGCCAAAAGATTGGACACCCCTGAGCTAGAGAAAGGGAAGAAAATAAGAAAGTGTGGTGTCCTGGAGGCCAAGGCACAAACAGGTGTCCAGAAGTGAAGGCTCCACAGTGCCAAATTCTGCTACCACAGAATAGGAGGTAGCTCTAGAACTGGACAAAAGGAACGTCCCTGTGCACAAAGCAGCATTTGTGGAGCAGGTTTCACTGAGCTGGGGAGTAAGTGAGAGGGAAGAAATGCCGACAGTGAGTGCAGATGGACCCTTTAGGAATGCTGAGTACCTCTGCTGCCTGAGCAGGTGTACCCTGACCATCCCAGTTAATGCTGGAATCTGCCTTGTCATCATCCATCCAGTCCCCTAATGGCTCCACTTCTTTGTTCCATTGCACTGACACTCACAGTCCAAAGTGCCATTTGCCTTGTATTTTTTACTAATGTAATATGTTCACTGCGGATTGTGTATCTCCCCTGCAAGATTATAACAGTCTCAAAGGCCTTTATCTCTTTTGGTCATCAATACATTCTAAGTGCCCAGAGCAAGGGCTTGGCTCCTGGTAGGTGTTTAGAAGAGTTGGTCAAATGGAATGACTGAATGGGGAGAAGGACAGGGTTTGGGAAGAAGCCTGGGGCAAAAAAAAAAAAAAAGGTTTCTGCTTTTAGAGCTGGGTGCAGCCTGCTTGTTTATGGCTGAGAGAAAACAACTTGGTTTGAAAACAGAAGAGAGAAGTGGGAATTCGTGATGCAAGGTCTTAGGGGAGATGAGTTTCAGAGCAGGCTTGGGGGAAACGACCTAGTTCAGGGAAGCTGGGAGGGGCCAAGGGGTCAGGCTGGAAGGTAGGCTTCTGGAGTGTCTTAAGTAACTGAGGGGCTTAGAGTCAAGGCCCTGGGTACTGGGCATTCCCTGGGTGATGGGATTTTTGTTGTTGTTGTTGCTGTTGTTTGTTTGTTCGTTTGTTTTTTGAGACAGAGTCTCACTCTGTTGCCCAGGTTGGAGTGCAGTAGTGCAATCTCGGTTTGCTGTCACCTGCGCCTCCAGGGTTCAAATGATTCTCCTGTCTCAGCCTCCAGAATAGCTGGGATTACAGGTGCATGCCACCAAGCCCAGCTAATTTTGTGTTTTTAGTAGAGAGGGGGTTTCACCATGATAATAAGGCTGGTCTCGATCTCCTGACCTCAAGTGGGTTTTTTTGAGCAAAGGAGCAACACATCACTATGGTGACCACTCAGGGTCATTGTGCTGTACAACTCAGGAGACACCATTTGCAATCCCATAGAACACAACGGGAATGGTGCCCCTTGGAGGTGTGCAACATGGCAGCCCTGTGAGGAAGGGTTAGTGCTAAGAGGAGTGTGAGGTAGGACCCTCTGGTGGGAAACTCTTGGAGACTTAATTAAGGTCTGACTAGGGGGTTGTGGGAGGGACAGCAGAATGATCACAAATGCAGTCTGACAACAGGTGGGAAGGTAAGAGGACTGGAGGGCCTGAGTGTAACTTGTTTATGGAAGGACCTTCAGGACAGCAGGCTGGCTGCACTAGGGAGATAATAAATTGAGGTTTTGATAGTTGCCATTGCTCAAGAACAAAGAAGGAAGTCCACTTAGATGTGGTAACATTGAAAAATATGTATGATGGCAGATAAATTCCCAGGTAAGACCCACAGAGGGAATTTAGAACTTACCCCAGAAAGCGTTATTGGAAGAATCTGGAACTTTTGAGATTGATGTAGGGAGGCCACACATGTCCTACTGAAATCATCTTTTAGTGTCTTTCCTACTTGATCTAATTGCATCCTGTCTGCTCCATTCAGTTCAACTATATCCTAGTCCATTCAATAAACATTAATTGAGCATTTACAAGTCCTCAGAATTAGAAACAAAAAATAAATGGTATAATCCCTGTTCCTGATTGGCTGTCAGGCTAGCAAGAGAAACAGAAGCATGAGCAGCTACAACAGAATATGGAAGATGCTCAACTAGGGGTTCTGCAGAGGAACAGGGGAGGGTAGAGGCAGGATCTCACCAAATTTCCTGTGTATGTGGGGCAACATTGAGCCTCCCTTGGTCATTTTTCTTCCCAAAGTCCCAGGAGCTGGAGCATATGGGCGAAGAAAGAGTAGAAAGCTCAGACCCCACATTTGCTCCTGGATTCCTCACTGAGGCTGTAAGAGGTAGCGCTGGCCTTAACTCAGCCGCTGAGTGGCTGTGACCTTGGGGTAACACTTGCTACCTGTGAGCCTGGAAGTGGGTCTTGGGCCAGTCCTATTGGAGGTTCCCTTGACTGCATGGTGTTCTCACAGTTAACACAGTTTGCCAGGTCAGAGAGTAGATCCCAAGGATGATGAGTTAGAGGGCAAAAGCCACCACCTCCAAGAAGGTAGCCAGATACACCTTTTGCTCTGCCTGGCAAGACACTCCACAGAGTCCAAGGTCTAGCTCCGGGGGTGCCACCTCTGTGGATCCTCCTCTGACCCCCTCAGAGATGAGTCTCTGGCTTCCACATGATTCTACTCTGAGTGAGGGGTTCTCCTCCTTCTGGTGCATAGGACAGAGAGGACCCCCAACTCAGAGGAGAAGCATGCCCTCTCTAAGTTGTAAACTCAATGATGTCATCTCCATATTTCATTGCCTGGCACATAGTAGGTGTTCAGTGCTCTTTGAATGGATGAATACATTAACAAATGTCAAAATCTTATATCGTCCACAACCCAGTGCCTGTGTCACTGCCCCTGGAAGTCTTCCCGTGCCTCCCATACTAACAGTCATTTCTCTTTTCCCCATACTCCAATAGGATACTGTTTGAATGCCTACACTAGAACAGAGCTGGCAAACTTTTTCAATTAGGGACCAGATAGTAAACATGGCTTTGCCAGCCACAAAGTGTCTGCTTTAATGACTTCACTTTGTCATTGCGGCACAAAAACATCGCGCAGCCACGGAGAACAGATATGCATGAGTGTAGCTGTATTCCAATAAAACTATTTACAGGCCGGGTGTGGTAGCTCATGCCTGTAATCCGAGCACTTTGGGAGGCCAAGGCAGGCGGATCACTTGAAGTCAGGAGTTCAATACCAGCCTGGTCAACATGGTGAAACCCCATCTCTACTAAAAATACAAAAATTAGTTGGGCATGGTGGCGGGTGTCTGCAATCCCAGCTGCTCGGGAGGCTGAGGCACAAGAATTGCTTGAACCCAGGAGGCAGAAGTTGCAGTGAGCCAAGATCACAGCATTGCACTCCAGCCTGGGTGACAGAGCGAGACTGTCTCAAAAAAAAAAAAAACTATTTATGGACACTGAAATTTGAATTTCATGTAATTTCCTAATTTCCGCGTCACAAAATATTATTCTTATTTTGCTATTTTAAAAACCATTAAAATTAAAAAAAAACAAACAATTTTAGCTCCTGGGCTGAGCTAAAACAGGCTGCAGTCTATGTTTGTTGCGTAGACCAGAGTGCACCAACACCTGCTTGAGCGCTTACTAAGATCGGCTTGCTAATAGGCTTATTTTGGTCTTGCCTATTAGCCTATAAAAAGAAGAGTTAGGAACACAGCCTTTGGACGCGGATGGGTCTGCATTAATATTCTGATTCCAGACTCCCTCTCTCTTTTTCTTCCTTTTCGGTCAAAGTCACTGGGCAGGCCTGCTAAGGGCCAGAAGGCAGTCCAAGGGTAGCCAGGACTCAAACAAGGACAGTGTGCCAATTTCCTAGGGCTGTCATAACAGAAACTGGGTGGCTTAGAACAATAACAATGTCTTGTCTCACTTTTCTGGAGGCTAGAAGTCCAAAGTCAAGGCACCGGCATGGCCATGCCCTCTGATGCCTCTAGGGAGAATTCTTCCTGCCTTCTTCCAGCTTCTGGTGGTTGCTGGCAATCCCTGGTGATCCTTTTTTTTTTTTTTTTTTTGAGACAGAGTCTTGCTCTATCGCCCAGACTGGAGTGCAGTGGCGTGATCTCTGCTCACTACAACCTCTGCCTCCCAGGCTCAAGCAATTCTCCTGCCTCAGCCTCCTGAGTGACTGGGATTACAGGCATGCGCCACTACGCCTGGCTAAGTTTTGTATTCTTAGTAGAGACGGGATTTCACCATGTTGGCTAGACTGGTCTTAAACTCTTGACCTCGTGATCTGCCCACCTCGGCCTCCCAAAGTGCTGGGAACCACCATGCCCGGCCCCCTTGGTCATCCTTAACTTGTGGGATCCCTCCAGTCACATGACTTTCTTCTTCCTGTGTGTCTTCAGTTGTTTTATCTCTAGGGCTGTCTCCATGTCCACACTCTCCCCATTTTATAAGGACATCGGTCATATTGGATTATAGTCCACCCATAAGACCTTATTTTAGTTTGATTACCCCTGTAAAGACCCTATTTCCAAATAAGGTCATATTCTGAGGTACTGGGGATTAGAACTTCTGCATATCTTTTTGGGAGATACAAGCCAATCTCATAACAGACGGTGTCAGTACAGGGCAGGACCCAGCCCAGCTTGGAAGTGGGCTATATTCAGTGGGGCAGGGGGAGGGGAGCAACGATGTAAATACACTGACCACAATAGTGTAGTCTGGCACAGCTAAGGAGGGAGGTACAGATACAGACAGAGAGAAAGCTAGAAAGAACCCTGTGGTGTTGGATTGGAATTGGCAGTATAAGTGTGAACTCATGGTTTTCAAAATGATAGATATAGAAATAAATATAGCTGGTCGCACGTGGTGGCTCACGTCTGTAATCCCAGCGCTTTGGGAGGCCGAGCCAGGTGGATCACTTGAAGTCAGGAGTTCAAGACCAGCCTGACCAACATTGTGAAACCCCATCTCTACTAAAAAAAAGAAAAAAAAAAATAGGAGGACGTGGTGGTGCACACCTGTAATCCCAGCTACTTGGAAGGCTGAGGCAGGAGAATCACTTGACCGGGAGGTGGAAGTTGCAGTTAGCCGAGATCACACCAGTGCACTCCAGCCTGAGCAACAAGAGCAACACTCTGTCTCAAGAAAATGGAAAAAAGAAAAAGAAAAAAGAAAATATAGCTGTAAATACAGCACATGCATTTGTTCATTCATTCTCTGGCTCTGTCCAATGAGAGACCGGGGGGCAGTGACACCTGAGCAGCAGGGAACAAGGTCACCTTGTGTGTATATCTTGGCTCTAAATACCATTCTCTACTATGAGGAACCCGAACCCGTTGGAGAAAATTCCCAAGTCCAAGCCCAGGGCAAAGCAAGCAGGAGAGGGGATGAGCATTTCATGCTGCCTGAAAGGCAGGGAGGTCTTAAAGAATGATGGGGATCATTGGAAAGGACACAGGAGCCCATTTGAAGGAGCTGTCACTGGCCAAAGTTGGCATGATTTGAGCATTAAAATAAATCATGATAGGAACTGACTATAAGCCATTTAATAAAATAGAAATCCATGAGTCCACACTGGTTAAATAAGTGAAAAAAGAAAACAAGAAGGAAAACAAGCTCTTCCTTAGGTAGAATGCCAACTATTAAATGCAAAAGGAATGGTGACATTTTATTTATTTAATAAAGGCAACTTTTATTTTAGATTCAAGGGTTAGACGTGCAGGTTTGTTATGTGAGTATATCTCATGATAATTCATGTCCCAAACCGCATGGTAAGTGTAGTACCTGGTAGTTAATTTTTCAATCCTTGCCTCTCTCCCTCACCCCTCTAAGTAGTTTCCTGTGTCTTTTGTTGCCGTCTTTATGTCCATTAGCACCCACTGTTTAGCTCCCACTTATAAGTGAAAATATACAGTATTTGTTCCTGCATTAATTTGCTTAGGATAATGGCTTCCAGCTGCATCTATGCTGCTTCAAAGGACGTATTTCATTCATTTTATGGCTGTGTGGTATTTCATGGGTGTATATGTACCACATTTCCTTTGTCCAGTCCACTGTTAATGGGCAACCAGGTTGATTCCATGTCTTTGCTATTGTGAATAGTGCTGCAATGAACATATGAGCACAGGTGTTTTTTTGGATATAAACCCAGTAATTGGACTGTTGGGTCAAATGGTCGTTCTGTTTTAAGTTTTTTGAGAAATCTCCAAACTGCTTTCCACAATGTCTGAACTAATTCTTATCAATAGTATATAAGCATCTTCTTTTCTTAGCAGCCTCACCAGCCTCTATTGCTTTTTGACTTTTTAATAACAGTCATTCTGACTGGCGTGAGATAGTATCTTATTGTGGTTTTGATTTGCATCTCTCTGATGATTAGTGATATTGAGCATTTTTCATATCTGTTGGCTGCTTTTATGTCTTCTTTGGAGAAGTGTCTGTTCATTTCTTTTGCCCACTTTTTATTGGGGTTATTTTATTATTATTATTATTATTGTTGTTGTTGTTGTTGTTGTTTGCTTGCTGAATTCTTTAAGCTCTGTACAGATTCTGGATATTAGACCTTTGTTGCATGCATAGTTTGTGAGTATTTTCTCCCATTCCGTAGGTTGTCTGTTTACTCTGTTGATAGTTTCCTTTGTTGCACAGAAGCTTTTTAGTTTAATTAGGACCTGCTTGTCAATTTTTGTTTTTATTGCAAATGCTTTCAGGAACTTAGTCATAAATTTTTCCCCAAGACTGATGTCTAGAATGGTGTTTCCTAGGTTTTCTTCCAAGATTCTTATAATTTGAGATCTTACATTTAAACTTTTAATCCATGAGTTAATTTTTGCATATAGTGAAAGGTAAGGGTCCAGTTTCATTCTTTTGTGTATGGCTGGCCAGTTATCATGGCACCATTTATTGAATAGGGAGTGTTTCCCCCATTGCTTATTTCCGTCAGCTTTGTTGAAGATCAGATGGCCGTGGGTACTCAGCTTTATTTCTGTGTTCCATTGGTCTATGTGTCTGTTTTTGTACCAGTGTCATGCTGTTTTGATTACTGTAGCCTTAGTATAGTTTGAATTTGGGTCATGTGATGCCTCAGGCTTTGTTCTTTTGGCTCAGGATTATTTTGGCTATTTGAGCTTTTTTTTTGGTTCCATATGAATTTTAGAATAGTTTTTCTAATTCTGTGAACAATGACAGTAGTAGTTTGACAGGAATAGCATTGAGTCTGTGGATTGCTTTGGGTAGTATGGCCATTGTAATGATACTGATTCTTCCAATCCATGAGCATGGAATGTTTTTCCAATTGTTTGTGCCATCTGTGATGTCTTTCAGCAGTGCTTTGTGATTCTTCTTGTAGAGATCTTTTATGACCTTGCTTAGCTAGGCATTCGTAAGTATTTTATTTGTGTGTGTGTGTGACTATTGCAAATGAGATTGCATTCTTGATTTGGCTCTCAGCTTGAACTTTACAGGTGTATAGAAATACTACGGATTTGTGCACATTGATTTTGTTTCCAACTTTACAGAAGTTGTTAATCAGTTCCAGGGGACTTTTGGTGGAGTCTTTAGGGTTTTCTAGGTACAAAATCATATCACCAAAGAAGAGACAAAGTTTGACTTCTTCTTTTCCTGTTTGGATGTCTTTTATTCCTTTCTCTTGTCAGATTGCTCTGGCTAAGACTTCTAAATGACAGAATTTTTAAAAATCACCATTTGGCAATGATCACCATGGTAATGTTTAATTAAATTAAGGAACATCATTGCATATTGAAATTATACAGGTGTGGGAGTGGGATGAGAAAGCTTAAAAGTATCTCCCTACCAAATGCTTATAAATTACGATGTGGAAGGGGAAGTAACTTTACAATAGAGAAACTTGACTGAGGTCAAGTTAATCAAATGATCAGAGTGAACAACATGAGTGATGGGACAGATTGACAATGAAAGCTGATAGGACTCATCAAGAATAATCCAGCATCACTTCTATGTTATTTTGGCCAAAAAAGCATAACCTCGGTCTAATCATCAGACAGAGCCAAATTGAGGGACATTATTCAAAACAACTAGCCTGCAGTCTTCGAGATGTCAAGGAAAAAACAAGGCATCTGTTTCAAACTGGAGACCCGAAAGACACGGTAACTAAGAGCCATGCACGGTCCCAGATGGATCCTTTGCTAGAAAATACATTTATTGAGACACTTAGTGAAACTCAAAGGGGGTTTCCACACAAAGGGTATGTGAGAGTTCTTTGTACCGTTCCTTTAACACTCTGTATTTTGAAATAGTTTCAGAATAAAAATGGAAATGGAAAAAAATGCAATGTTAACATATACGAGTTACTACTTTCAACAAGTTAGCTTCCTTTTCATGCCTCAATTTCTTCACCTGTACGGTGAAGACAGTAACAGCTACATAAAGGTTACTGGGAAGAGATGGAGAAGCACCGAGCCCAGGGTCTGCTCACAGCATAAATGCTCAAGCCCTGGTCATTATGACTACTACGTTCTTGCCAACATTTTCTTGGGTTTCTTAGTCTCTAAAAGATTGTCAGTTGCAAGAAACGGTATTTTACATACCACTGAGGGAGAAAACAAACAAACAAACAAAAACATTCAATGAATTCCTGACAATGTGATTCTTCTCGCTTAGAGCTTTTAATACTTATTGAGAGAACTCTGTTAGACTTATTCAAATGTAGATTTTTATCCTCTGCTGCTCTATGACAACTTTTAAAAGGAGAGGATCAGTCAAGTGAATTGGCTGAGGTGTTCCTGAGGCTCCTTCACATTTTGGGTCTGGTGTCCGGAGTCATTCTGGGTCAGAGTCTCGGGGTCTTCGTTTCTCCACCAGTCAGCATCCTCTGTGCTCCTGAGGGCATCCAGGCCTGCAGCCTGCCAGTCCCACAGAGGAGCTCAGGAAAGACAGGCAGAGTGGGGACACCTGGGAGAAAAGAGAGGCTGGGATGTCGCTTTAATTCCATCCTCTCCAGCCCTGGAGAATCCCCTGCAGGGTTTTTCCGTGCCAGGCAGAGACATCACACTGGCTGGAGTGCCCGAGAGAACCACCCATGCCTTCCTCTACCCTGGGCTTTCTCTGCCAGGGTGAGGCCCTGCCAGCTCTTCCTGGCCAACCCTGCCCTTCCTGGTAGGAGGAAAGCAAAGAACAATCAAGCCAGAATTCCAGTGGCTTTGAGGCAGGTTCCCGCCCCTCCATTTCCTCGATTCCCCTCATTCTTGCCCTCCATTCCCCTCATTCCTGTCTGTTGCCCTTTCCCCTGGGAGATAGCCCCATGTAGGAGAAATCTGACTGCATTGTGTTGTGTCTTGGCACTGTGACTCATTCTGTCTTTATTCAAACTTTTCCTATTTGGTTCACCATGAATAGTTTCTGCATTAATTGAGATTTTTTTAAACCATATTGCATTAAAATATTACTTATATCGATTACTGAATTTTGAGATGCCTATTTAAATTTTGAGCCCGAGAGAGTGCCTCACTCATCTGACCTTAATTCTGCTAGCCCTGCTGTGCTCAGGGAGCCATTCATTCATTCATTCATTCATTCACACACAGTCACTAAAGGTCTCCTCTGTACCAGGCCATGTGCTAGGTATTTGGGAGGGAAATGCAAGCCAGACTCAAGCCAGCACTGAAGATAGTGTCGGAGGAAAGACAGCCATGAACATGCATGACCATATGACACATGGTGGGGTGGGACGGCAGGGCAAAGAGGACATGGGGGAAATCAACATACCACCAGCTACCACTTGTAAGGGGTTCTCCTCTGGCCAGCTCGGAGCTAAGGTCTTCCTGCACATAGTCTCGCTGGATCCCCTCAACACTCCTTCCAGGTTTGTAGATGCTTCTGCAAAAGTAACAGACAGATGGATGTCCCAAGGCTTGGGGAAGTAACACGCAGATGATTTGCGTAAGGACACACTTTAAGAAGCAGTGGACTTGGAAGTCCAACCCAGATCTGCCTGGCTCTGGGCTCAAACCAGCTGTGGTTATTGCAGCCATTTCTACCTGCATCGCCATCGAGGAGTCAGGGAAGGCTGCATGGAGGAGGCCCTGTGTCAGCTGAGGCTTGAAGGAGGCCTAGAAGTTTGTAAGAAGATAAGGTGGAGTAGAAGGCCTTCTGGAAGTAAGAAAAGTCACGTGCACTATTAGCAAAGTAGTCCTGGGCTGGCACTGCTTCCTCTTTCTGCTTCTCTGTTTCCTGATGACGTCAACGTAAATAGGAAGCGTGGGAGGCTCACTCTGCCTAGAGGCTCCAGAAGAAAGTTGGACTCTCCGACCACACAGAGGTATGTTCCGGCGTCCAGGAGCGGTGCTGAGGCAGGGTGGGGTCATAGCAGAGGGGAATGTGGGGAATCCAGGATGGAAAAGGGCAGGGGGTGCCTGGGGGGCGTCCTGTGGGCAGCTGCGCCCTGGGGACTTGGAAGAGTTAGGGCTTGGCCTCTTGGGATGACCTGAGCCCAGACTCCTGGGGCAGCCAGCGGGTGGGGAGGCAGCCAGGGGTGCCAAGCTGCTTTGGTGTTGTACGATAGCTCTGGGGAGGACTCAGCCTCGCCAGTGGGATTTGGTTGGTCCTGGTGGGAAGGACACCTAGTGGGGTGGAAAGAGCTCAGGCCTGGGAGTCAGGCACCTATGGTCTGTCTTCATTTTGTCACTAAGATGCTGGTGGTAGTGAGAGCAACCCCTGTCCACCCCGGGCTTCTGTCTCCTCATTTGTGGAATGGTGAGCATAGAGAGTCCCTGACATCTTGATGTAGAAACAGAGAGAATGCATGCTCGTGTGTTTGCCTGTGTGGGCATTTGTGTGTGTGTCTCTGTGTGTATGTGCATGTGCGGATCCCTGGGGATGCTGGAGTGCAGAGAGACTAAGAGGCAGAGGGTGAAACCTGGAAGCTTGCTGCGCTGAGGCCCAGAGCTGGGTGCGGTGTGGCTTGAGAAGCTCACTTTGAACTTGAGAGAAGCTCACTTTGAACTTAACAGAGTGAACTTAGTTCTGACACTCTGCCCTGCTTATTTGGGTTGCTGATGTGCGTTGGTGCCCAGGTGTGTGTGTTCTGTAACCAAGTATGTTGGCTGGGTAGGTAGGTATCTGGGGTGTCTGCTTTAGGGTGTGTGCAGGCGTGCGTACTGGCCCTGAGAATGAAAGGGCAGGTGTTTTACTGGGACCTTGTCAGACGGGTGCTAGTGAACAGCTGCATATGTGCAATTTTTAGTCTTCAAAAACCCTGCTGTTGTATTTTTGTATAGCCAAATTCTAAATTTTTTCTATTATCTTTCCTGCTTTTTAATCATTTTATAATGAGCGAACATTTCCAATTAGCTTTTGGTCACTCTTTTTTTCATCCTGCAGTTTTATTTATATTGTTCCAGTGTACACATATACCAACACCATAGGATAGTTCATAAACTGTAGAAGGAATGTATTTAATACTAAACAAGCAACTACGCAGAAACCTGACTTCATGAAAATCAGAATAATCTAGAAGTATGAAGCACAAGAGACAAAGTCCCCAGCAATTTCTTTTCCCAAGTTCCATAGCTTACTCTTCTCACCACATGTATTCTTCCAGAACATTTTCTTTTTTTTTTTTTTTTTTTTTTTTTTTTGAGACGGAGTCTGGCTCTGTCGCCCAGGCTGGAGTGCAGTGGCTGGATCTCAGCTCACTGCAAGCTCCGCTTCCCGGGTTTACGCCATTCTCCTGCCTCAGCCTCCCGAGGAGCTGGGACTACAGGCGCCTGCCACCTCGCCCGGCTAGTTTTTTGTATTTTTAGTAGAGACGGGGTTTCACCATGTTAGCCAGGATGGTCTCGATCTCCTGACCTTGTGATCCGCCCATCTCGGCCTCCCAAAGTGCTGGGATTACAGGCTTGAGCCGCCGCGCCCGGCCTAGAACATTTTCTAAGCATGATACAAGCATGTAGTGTTTCTTTCCTTTTCTTTTTTTTTTTTTTTTTGTTTGTTTTTTGTTTCATTTTGTTTTTGTGATGGAATTTTACTCTTGTCGCCCAGGCTGGAGTGCAGTGGCACAATCTCGGCTCACTGCAACCTCCTCCTCCCAGGTTCAGGTGATTCTCCAGCCTCAGCCTCCTGAGTAGCTGGGATTACAGTCCCCAGCCGCCACCAGGCCTGGCTAATTTTTGTATTTTTAGTAGAGATGGGGTTTTACCATGTTGGTCAGGCTGGTCTCGAACTCCTGACCTCAGGTGTTCCACCTGTCTCAGTCACTCAAAATACTGGGATTACAGGCTTGAGCCACCGTGCCCGGCTGGTAGTTTTTCTTTTTACAGAAATGGGATTATTTATATATTATTATATATATATATATTATTTATATATATATATATATTTCTTTTTTTACTTAATATTATATTTTGGAATATTTCAAAATTTCTACAATAATACATATAGATCTAACTTGTTAAGTAATCCTAAGAAATATGTGGCATTTATTAGGATGAGTACACCACAATGCATCTAATCTCATGTTGACTGACACCTAGATTGTTTCTAATTTTTCCACGTCTACGGAACTGTTTCTATAGACTAAATTGCTAAATGCAGAATTACCATGCAAGAGGTTGTGCGTTAGAAATTTTAATAGGTATTGTCAAATCAGTCTCAAAGCAGCTGAGCTAAGCTGACATTCCCAGGTAGTGCCTAAAAGGGCCAATTTACCTTTAGAGAAATTATCAATCTTCTAATTTTTGTCCAATATTATGTACGGAAATTCTCAATGTTGCTTGATTTTTTTCTTTCCCTGATTATGGGTGAAGTTGTACATTTTCTACATGTGGATTGGCCATCTGGATTTCATTTATGATGAACGTGGAGAAATTTTTGTTCATCTCCTGTTGAATTCTCTTTTACATCTTAACTTTTGGAGTGACTCGTTTATTATGTATATTAATAATCCATTTATATATGTTGAAAATATATTCTCCCAAGTTATCACTTAGCTTTTTCTTTATCATGTTTAAGATGTCTTATGTCATATAAAAATGTTTTCATTGTTAAGGCAAACCTGTCATTACTTTTTATATGGTTTCCGGTTTTGGTGTCTTGAAAACCTCTGAGATTATCGGTGTCTTGTAAGCCTCTTTTTACTTTATGATTTCTGGTTTGGTGTCTTGTAAACCTCCAAGATTACAGAAAGAGTTTTAATAATTTTACATTTTGGTTTTGACTTTCAGATTTTTAGCCTACCTCGAATTTAGAGAGGTGAATAATGTGTAAAGTAACTTTTAAAAATAATTACCATCTAATTGTCTTAACATTGCTAATTATGAGTGTGCAGTTTCTCCTCTCTTCAATGATTCGAAGTGCTCCTATTACATCCTAGGATTCTATACGTACTTTGTTATTTTCCTTATTGTTTTCTGTTCCATTTGGCTACCACTACATTCCTTATTATTTTTCCAGGGAATGGAGCAAGTCTCTCATCTCTGGTTTGTTATAATTTAGAATCAGTTTGCCGAGGCCCAGCGCAGTGGCTCATGCCTGTAATCCCAGCACTTTGGGAGGCTGAGGCAGGCAGATCCCTTGAGGTCAGGAGTTCAAGACCAGCCTGGCCAACATGGTGAAATCCCATGTCTGCTAAAAATACAAAAAATTAGCCGGGCTTGGTGGTGCACACCTGTAATCCCAGCTACTTGGGAGGCTGAAGTGGGAGAAGTGCTTGAACCCAGGAGGCAAAGGTTGCACTGAGCCGAGAGCACACCACTGCACTCCAGCTGGGGCAACAAAGCGAGACTCTGTCTCAAAAAAAAAAAGAAAGAAAAAAGTGAGGGGTGGGGTGGTAGGCGCGGTGGCTCACGCCTGTAATCCCAGCACTTTGGGAGGCCAATGCGGACGGGACGAGGTCAGGAGATCGAGACCATCCTGGCTAACATGGTGAAACCCCGTCTCTACTAAAAATACAAAAAATTAGCCAGGTGTAGTGGCAGGTGCCTGTAGTCCCAGCTACTCGGGAGCCTGAGGCAGGAGAATGGCATGAACCTGGGAGGCGGAGCTTGCAGTGAACCTAGATGGAGCCACTGCACTCCAGCCTGGGCGACAGAGCAAGACTCCATCTCAAAAAAAAAAAAAAAAAAGAAAATCAGTTTGCCAAGTCCATTAAGTATCTTTTTGGAATTTTCATGTTGATTGCATTGAATTTAGAGATTATCTGAGGGACGTTGGCCACTGGAAGTAAAGACAATAGTGAGAGCCTCTTATGTGAGGCTTTTACGGGAGGACACTAACGTGCCCCCTTGGCTCTGACATCGCCTTTGGTTTCTGGCAGACATTCAGTGATGCCAACGTTTCCTCCACTGCCTCGTTTGCCAGGGTTTGTTTGTTCATTTAACCAGAAAAGTCTTGTTTATTATTGAATATTTAGGAGCACCTTTCAAGATCAGCTTATCCTTTTTCCCTTTTAATCTGTTCATCTGTTTGTTTGAATCATAAGTAGATTTCTCAAGCGTTCTCCTTCAATGTATGGAGCACCCTCTACTTGGCCATGATGTCTTCTCCTTTTAAAAGTCTTTGTCAGGTTGACCTATGAAATTGTTTGTTTCTGGAGTGAATTTGTATTTTGCTTTTTTCCCCCTAGTTTTTATTCCTACCATTCAGTTTCTTCATAAGCCTGGGAATGTTTTATGTGTGTGTTTATTTTAAGTAAGAAGGTGTTTGGTTTTTCTCTTCTCTTTTCTCTCTCTTCCTTTCTCTGTCCCTCCCACCCCTTCTCTGTCATCCTCCTGTCCCCATGCTTACTCTGCATTCTTAGTGATTTTTAATCTTTACATTTTTAAGGATTTCAAATGTATTGAACTTATATTTTCTGGGTTGGGCGCAGTGGTTCACGCTTGTAATCCCAGCACTTTGGGAGGCCAAGGTGGGCAGATCACTTGAGGCCAGGAGTTTGAGAACAGCCTGGCCAACATGGTGAAAACCGGTCTCTACTAAAGATACAAAAAGTAGCCAGGCATGGTGGTGCATGCCTGTAGTCCCAGCTACTCAGGAGGCTAAGTCACAAGAATCGCTTGAACCCAGGAGGCAGAGATTGCAGTGAGCCAAGATCATGCCATTGCACTCCAGCCTGGGTGATGGAGTGAGATTCTGTCTCAAAAAATATATACATATTTTTTTAAAGAAACCGTATTTGCTACCAGCATTTGGGTTTATTTAGCACATATATGCTCTTCCAAAACAAGAGGAGATCTTTAGCAAGTTTTCAGCTCTCCTCCACTCTCCACCCCAGCCTCACAGCCAACTCCCATGTTAAAATCATCTGAGTTTTGGTTCAGTATTCTTCTTTACTTATCTATAAGTGTTACTGGTTTCTTTGCCTCAGTATTTCAGCCTTTCTTGGATTTTTTTTCCTGAAATATAACCTGGAGTAATTTTTTTCAGAAAAGATTTGAAAAACTTTCTTTGTCCTTATATATCCAAAATTTTTTGTGTCCTTTAAATGTCAAAGAAAACTTGGCATTTTGTGATTCTAGGTTTAAGCATGATTTTCCCTTGGTATTTTCAAGACATCTATTTAAAGTTCAGAGTCTCTCATGTGAAATCTCTAGCCAATCTGACCCTTGTCGCATTCAAAGTATCCTATTTGTTTTCTTCTGGAAGCATTTCTAGGATTATCCTCATATTCTTGCAAGATGGAAAGTTTACCAGTGAGAACTGGGTTTGGCTCTATTAAAAGGAATCTTGAGAGTTAACTCTGATCTCTGTCCCCTACTATAAAATCCCGTTGTAGTAGTCCCTGCCCCTTGAATACAGATTCCTTACTGTCTTTAAAAAATATTTCACAAAGGAATCTTGTTCTTTATTGAGTGGCCTGTTGTCTTCTTGAAAGCCCTGGGAAGCTTTCCCCATTTGCTGTTGTATCTGTTTGGTTGCACATGGAAAATCCCTAAGCAATGGTGGCTTGACAACATAGAAGTTTCTTTTTCCCAGCATATAAAAGAGACCCAGGGGTAGCAGTTTCAGGCTAGTATGGTTGCTCCAGAGTGAGAGTGGGAATCCAACTTCCTCTCTTTCTGTTGCATCATCTTCACATATGACTTCCATCCTCAAGGTAACCTCATGGTCCAAAATAGCTGCTGAAGCTCCAGCTATCACCTCCAAGTTGCAGGCTGGAAGAAGGAAGAAAGACAGAGGGACAAAAATGAACCTCTCCCACCTGAGTCAACTGCCATCGAGCAGCCTTTTTTGGAAGACATACACAATGTTTCCACTCTCGCCTTCTTGGATCACATTTAGTCACTTGACGGCACCTAGCAGCAAGGGAGTAGAGGAAATAAAAACTTTTATTCTGTGTAGCAGTCAACTCAGCTGAAACCTTGGTTTCTGCTGCCAGGAGGAAAGGGACACGGTCTTCCACTGTCTTTCAGACTAGGTGGCTGACACTGTTTGCCATACCTGTTCTTAATTCTCTCCACCCCCTGCTTCCGGATGCTGGAATTTTTGAATTTCTTTCCCAGGTCTAAACTTTTCTCTAAGACTTTTCATCTTCTTGATTATTTGCTCTATTTTATACAACTATCTTTTTCATTTGTGGTATCCCTTCTGTGGTTTGGCCCGTTATTGATAGTTTGTTGGGGTTTTTTTGTTTGTTTTTTTGAGAGAGAGTCTCAGGCTGGAGTGCCATGGCAGCTGTCTCAGCTCACTGCAACCTCCGCCTCCCAGGTTCAAGCAATTCTCCTGCCCCAGTCTCCAGAATAGTTGGGATTACAGGCGTGTGCCACCATGGCCAGCCATATATATATAATATAAATATTATATTTTTAGTAGAGACAGGGTTTCACCATGTTGGCCAGGCTGGTCTCAAACTCCTGACCTCAAGTGATCTGCCCGCCTCGGCCTCCCAAAGTGCTGGGATTACAGGCATGAGCCACCGCGCCCAGCCTTTGACTGATTTTTTTTTTAATTATGGATCTCACATCTTCAAATTCCAAGAACTCTGTTCTTTGCATAGAAGTGCCTTCTTTGAAATGGCTATGATTTCTCAAATCTCCCCGAGGATGCTGATTTAGATGTCTTAATGTACTCTTTTATTTTTGCTGTTTCTGTGCCTGTCTGTAGAAGCGTCTGCTGGGTTAGTGTATGTCAGAATAGATGTGCGCTGTTTGGAGATTTGGGAAATGGAATCACTATTGGCATAGAGGTCAGGGACAGAGTCTAGAGGTAACTCACCGTGGGCTTGAATCCCAACCTGTTCCTTACCAACCATGTGACTGTCGACCAATTATATAACATCCCACCTGTTTTCTCATCTACAAAGTGGAGATTCTAGTGGTAACCTATACATGGACGTATTCATATCCGTGAAGCCTTTTGAATAATGCCTGGCTCAAGGAAAACACTGCAATATTGTCAGCCACTATCATGCATTCTCTCTGTATATGTGAATGTTGTTTGTACTCTTTAATGATATTGATTTGTTTTCACCTTTTACACTAACCTGTGCTCCACAATTCTAGTTGCTATGGTCTATATGTTTAAGTGCTCCTAACTTGATGTTGCAACCTAATCCCCAATGTGAGAATATCTGGTGGTAGTGCCTGTGGCACCCTATAGAATACCCCAGCAGGTTCCCTTGCTCCTTCCGCCATGTGAGATTACAGGGAGAAGACTGTGAGGAACAGGCCCTCACCAGATATCGAATCTTGAACTTCCCAGCCTCCAGAACTATGAGAAATAAACTTTGTTACTTGTAAGCCACTCCGTCTATGGTATGTTGTTAGAGTAGCCCTAAGGGATGAGTACGTCGGTGCAAAGATTTTCTGTTTGCACTCTGTCCTTTGCTTTTATGGTTCTGTCAGTTTCATAAATTACAGAAGATTTCACTTTTATGTATTTCTGCCAGCCTTTGTCTCTGTGATGTCTCTCCTATGCTTTTAAGCTTAAAGAGTTCAAAGGCATTCACTTCTCTGGTTTGCAGGTTTCATAGGATGTAACATTTTACATTGAAATTTGTAATTAACTTGTTATTTGGGGGAATGGTGTGAAATGGGGTTTTAGATAGGCATTTTTATGTTGTTATTCAATGATTTTAGCATTTTTTTAAATTGAATATTTCATCACTTCACATTGATTCCTGATTCCTCCTTCATCATGTATTAGTACATTCTGGGGTCAAATAGAGTTTGTTTCCAGCCAGCATGTCCACTGATAGATTCTGTGTGTGTGTATGTGCATCTGTGCATGTATCTGTATGTATGTGTGTATGTCTGTGTGTAGATGGTATATGCGAGTGTGTATATGTGTATGTGTGTGTGTTGTGCATGTGTGTGTATGTGTGTGCTTCTGTGTGTGAATTTGTGTGTATATGTGTAAATGTGTGTGCATGTTTGTGTGCATATGTGTATATATGTGTGTATACATGTATGTATCTGTGTTGTTCATGTGTGTGTATGTGTGTCTGTGTCTCTCTGTGTGTGTTTGTGTGTATGTGTGTGTGCATGTTTGCGTGAGTATATGCATGTATATTGTATGTATCTGTGTGTGTGTCTGTGTATGTGTGTGTGTCTGTGTCTGCGTTTGTGTGTATATGTGTGGGTATGTGTGCACGTTTTGTGTGTATGTGTATATATGTATGTATCTGTGTGTGCCTGTGTGTGTGTTGTGCATGTGTGTGCCTGTGTGTGTGCGTGCGTGTGTGTGTGTGTTCACGTGGGCATCTTGAGTGAAGCTTCCAGCAATCTTCCAGAAGAAAAGGAGCCACAGTTGTCTGTTCTGCTCTCTTGGGTACTTCCCAGACCAGTGAACTGAAAGGGAGGAAACCCCCGGCCTCCGAGGAGAAAAGGGAACTGGCAAGCAGAGGGTGGGGGGATGACGGTAAATGGAGCAGGGGTGGGGAGAGCACAGGCCCTGTGGAAGCGAGGACATGTGTGTGTACGTGTGTTCATGTCCAGGGGATGACACCGTGGCATCCAACAGCCGTGGACCAGCAGCCCACGGGGAGCTTAGTAGGAGTCAAATCCCAGGCCCCCCTCTCGGCTGCTCTGCTGTCTAGCACATTGTGCAGTGGTAGTGTCCGTGACCCAAGTGGGGGCCCAGCGCCTCAGGCCATGCAGCACGTGTCCATTGCCTTCATGTTGCAGGACACTGAGGGGTCACGCGTGAGGGCCACTTCTCTGCGTTGTCCCCACAACATGGGTGGTGTCCCTGGGACACGTGGAAGGGGAGGGGCAGCTCACTGCTGATATCTCCCTCTGCAGGCCTGGAGGAGGCAGAGGCCGGGAGGGAGAGGTCCCAAGAACCTGTGAAATGGATCTGGCCTGGCTCCCAGCTGGGCAGGAACACAGGACTTCAGGACACTGAGGACCCTGCCACGCCCATGGCCAGCACCCACCAGTGCTGGCACCTGCCTGTCCAGAGCTGACCAGGGAGATGGCGCTGGCCCAGAGGCTGCTCTCCATGGCCCTGCTGGCCCTGTGCTGGGGGCACAGCCTGCCAGGGGCAGAAGGTGAGTTCCGTGGCTCCCACCCCCTTCCCTGTCCCCCTCCTCACTGCTGCATCCTGGGGGAGGGCCGCAGCCTACCCCCAGGACCCTGCCCACCAGCCCTCCTCCTGCTCCTCTCCCTCCATCTCTCCCCCTGGCCTCCCCTGGGCCTCCCTCGCTTCCCTCCTCCTGCACATTCCTGCTCATCCTGTCCTGGAAAGTCCAGCTGAGCGTGTCCGGCTTCCTGGCCCACATTTCTCAGCACGGCACTCCTGGCCCCCAGCCTCCAGGATGGCTGCTCTGGCCGTTTCCCCGTCCCTCCTTCCCCAGCAGACACTCTCTGCGCCTCAGGGGTTCCCACCTCCGGGACTTTGCTCCTGCAGGGCCTCGGCCGGGGTTCTCTCCCTGCTTCAGCCGCTAGCACCCTCCTTGTGCCTGAAGGCCATGCTGGGATGCTCCTGGGTTCTTGAGGTGAAATGGCCCCTCCCAAGGGCTCCCAGACTCCCAAGGGCTTCTGTGACAATGCTGGAACCACAGTCCCCTTAACAACTATCAGGCTCCCGAGGCTGGGGACTAGAAAGCAGGGGGGAGGGCACAGGTGGGACTCTGCCACACTGCATCCCAGGGCTGAGTGTGTGCCCCCTCCCAGGCTGCACAATGGGTTCAGGGGCCAGGCCTGTGCCTGATGCATGTCCCTGTCCTGAAGGTGGGGGAGGGGACCGTGCCCAGGAACAGCACACAGCAGAGCCCCAGAAAGTGTGCTGAGAACCAACAGAATATTGCGCTTCTGTCGGGAGAGGAGGGTCTGCAACCAGGAGCCCCCCCATCGGGCAGACCCCCTTCCCAACTCAGGGCACCTCTGCCTGGCCACCTGGTGCCTCTGCAGGGACCTGGGAGACCCCTCCCCCAAGCTGGGCATCCCAGAGCAGCTGGAGGTGATGGTGACAAGGGTCCCCACAGGAAAGAGAGGTGACCCCCTCCTACTCCTCTTGTCAGAAACCATCCCGCTGCGGACCCTACGCTGCTACAATGACTACACCAGCCACATCACCTGCAGGTGGGCGGACACCCAGGATGCCCAGCGGCTTGTCAACGTGACCCTCAGTCGCCGGGTGAATGAGTGAGTGACGCTGGGTGCAGGGTCCACGGGCAGGGGCTACGATGTCCCCTGTGCCTGGCGTGGGACGGTGGTGTAGAGAGGGACCTGTCAGGTCAGCCTCAGGGTGGAAGTGGACAGAGGACAGAGGAGAAGGGAGGCCCTCCTGGGAGCTCCTGCCCTGCCAGACACCTGCCAGGCCGGGCGCTGCCATCTGACCTGGGGTTTCTGTGGAGTGCCTTCTACACTCACGTTGTTGATGATGGTGCTGGTGACAATGGTGACAATCTTCTCTTATTTTGTCACAATTTAACACAATTGCCCCACATGTCCTGTCTTAGTTCCTCCTCACCGTGAGGTGGGCAGGGCCAGGCCACGATGCCCCAACTCTGCCACCGCCTGCCTGTTCAGAGCAGAGCAGGGCAATGATGCTGGCCTGGGAGCTGGCCTGGGAGTTCACAGATGGGGAAACTGAGGCCCTGGAGGTGAAGTGCCAGCCCTGGCCACAAGGTAGGGAGTGGCAGAACAGGCCGTGTGAACGTGTCTGGGAGGGGGCTCCGCGCTCTCCCAGGGTCCCCCCTCTGCATATGGGCTGCCACCTCTCCCACCCGAGCTCTCCTGGGCATGCACCACACGGGAAGGAGACCAGCATCGCTCTGGGGTGTTGGCCAGGATCTAAATCAGCCTTAAATGAAATAATTAAACAGCTGGAACCAGAGAGGCAGGTGACAACCCATTGGAGGTCACCCCAGCATTGGGGGGTGGGACCGGCTCTGCCACTCCCCACCCCTCCACCGCCTTCAGTTCTCCTGGGCACCTCTGTTGGACCTTCTCCATTCTCCCCAACGACCATCCTGCCCCTTCCCGTGACCTGCTTTCTGCTGCACAACAAGGGACCAGGGAGAAGCTCCCTGCCCACCCCACACTCACATTCCCCACTGCCCACCGCCGGGGTGTGGGCCTGGACCGGGGCTCCTATCTAAGGCCTAAGACCTGATGCTGTCTGGTCCTGTTGCTCGGGAACATCACGGTCCCCAAGTCCCCACTCTGCCCTGTGCCACCCACTGTACCCTCTCTCAGGATCTTTCCCAATCGCCTTGCAAACCTCAGGAGTGCAGCGCCTGGGCATCTCCTGACCTGGCAACCCTGCGGCCCCTCTTTCTCTGCTTCCTTTGACAGCAGCATTCCCGACAGAGTTGTCCACACTCACCACATCCAGTTTCTTTCCAGCCGTTTCCTCCTGGGCCCACTCCCCTAGGATGCTGCCCCCACCAGGCCACCCAAACTGCTCTGGTCCAAGTCAGCAAATGCCCCGGGGAGCAGGATCTCATGGTGGAGCCTCTGCCTTCTTCCTACTTGACCAGGGGCAACCCCTGACAAGGAGGACCGCCGCGGCCTCCCAGCAGTTCCTCCTGCACCTGGCTCTGCCCACAGCTCACCCAGCACCCCCGGGGCCCTGCCCACCCTCCTCTTTCTCCTTGTCTGCAGCCTCTTGGTTCTCTCGGCTGCCAAGGGTGAGACACCCAGGCCCAGTGTATGGGTCTCCTCTCTGCTGTATCCATTCTGCGGAGACCCCCTTAGGTCCCAGGGGCATCTCCCAAAGGTGACCTCAAGCCCACACTTCCCCTAAGCTCCAGGCCTCCAGGCTCACTAGCTTCTCCACCTGTCACTTAAACAACAGGCATCTCCGACTCCAGATGTCCTCAGCCAAAGTCCTGCTCTCACCTGAGCTGCATTGCTGCCTCTGTCTTTCCCCATCTCCCTTTCTAAATGGGAGCTCCTAGTGGCTCAAGCTAAACAACAGGGAGGATTTTGTTTTAAGTCTCTTTTGCCACCATTCCTTCCTGACTGCTATATCCCTCCACCAGCAAATGCTGCCAACCTTAGCTCAAGCAGAGCGTGAATCTCACCCACACCAGCCTGACCACCCTGGTGCACGCCACCTCCTGTCACCTGGATATTCCAGAAGCCTCCTAACAGGGCCCCCTGCTTCCAACGTTGCCACATTCCCACCTCAGTCTATTCACAACTGAGGACGCTCAGGAATCCTTTCAAAGCATTCATCAAAATCTACAACACCTTTGCTCAGAACTGTTTCCCACTCACTCGCAGTGAGATCCAATCCCATCACGTTGATGGGTGGGTCTCCTAGACCTCCCTGTCACATGCTCCACTCCCCACACACTGGTTTGAGGCCAAACCACGCAACACATCAAACAAAGCCCCAGGGTCTCTGCACATGCTGTTCCCGTTTCCTGAATTCCTCACAATTTGCACAGTCCCTCCCTCAATGCCTTTCACATTCTGCCCCCAGGTCACCTCCTTAGAGAGGCCTGCTTGTCCCATATTTCAAATTGCCTCCCCAGCCCAGCCCTTACTCCCTCCTCACCTGCTGCTTGCTTTATTTATCCACATGAAGTTCTCTCCACTGCTCACGCTACACGCTCTTTTCCATGCGGGTCCCCTTCTCCCAGGATGGCAGCTCTGGGGGCAGGATTTGTGTGTGTTTTGTCACTGCCTGGCCCCTGATTCTGGACAGAGCCAGGCACGTGGTGAGCACTCAGTGAACCTTTGATGAGTGAGTGATCCCCATACACCCTGGGCTAAGCCATGTCCTCTCCCAGCAGGGACCCTCCAGAGCCAGTGTCCTGTGACCTCAGTGAAGACATGCCCTGGTCAGCCTGCCCCTATCCCCGCTGCGTGCCCAGGAGATGTGTCATTCCTTACCAGAGTTTTGTCGTCACGGACGTTGACTACTACTCATTCCAACCAGACAGGCCTCTGGGCACCCAGCTCACCGTCACTCTGACCCAGCATGGTGAGGGGCTGGGGACCCTGCCCGGGGCTTGGTTTCCTGTGTGGACAGGGGGGCCCCGGGGGTGGCCCAGGGAGTCTTCAAGGCAGGAGACTGTGGCTTGGGGTTGGGTGAGGGTATCTTGAGAGATGAGGGTGTGGTCTGGTTACGTGGAGGCTTCAGAGCAGGGACTGTATGAGGGGCCCCTGACAAAGGCTTCTCCTATGCCCCTGGCTGCTACCACCTCCCACTAAGCCATGGGCTTCCAGCACTGCAGGCTTCCCTTGAAGAAAACCGTTCTCACCACTCACTTAGAAGCCTACCCAGTTAGAAAACTCTGTCCGCTTAATTGTTTCATCTCATCTCTGAAGCAACCCGTTTCCTGGATGTGGCCCTTGAGGCCCAGGAGGTCAGATGCCTCCTCTGAAGTCCCCCCGCTGAGTAGTAATGACAGAGATGGGTCAGCCTTCCCAGGGGCTTCCTGCATGGTAGACAGGGAGCTTCTCTCCTCCCTGCCCTGGAGGAGGGACCCCGGTGTGGGCTGCAATCCCACAGTGGTCCATGAAGCCATCTGTGGTCTAGGGTGGGGTAGATGATCATTTTATATAGTTAAGTTTTATTTGCCTCTACATTAGAAAGAAATATAACCCGCAATTCGAAGTCCTGGATTCAAGGAAATGGTTGCTTAGAGTGAAGCTAAACCTAAAAAGGGACATGTTTCATGAAAGTTTTCGTTGACGTGGCAAAAACCCATGCTGGTGGCAGGCTGGTAGGAGGAACTGCAGGCTGTCATTGCAGTCTCAGAACCACGGCACGCTTGGTGCTGTTACTGGTGTCTTTGGCTGCTGCTGAAACAGAGACAGACGGAGGTGACTAGTCCAGGGCCTCTCTGCTGCTGCTGGCAGAGCTGAGATCCAGATCCAGCGCAGGATGGTCTGGGTCCTTGGTCCTAACCACCAGCCCACCTGGTGCTCTTTGCAAGGGTCACACGGAAGGGGCTCTGACCATGGCTTCCTGCCCCTTTTGGTCACAGCATCATAAAGCCACGGCCAGAGGAGGGGATGGGTTAGGCCACCAGGAATCCATCAGAAGCAATGTTTCCACACATGGGTTTGATGGACACGAGAGTCCCTTCCTTCCTGAGAGCAGCTCAGGGTGCCCAGGCTGGAGGGAGGAGAAACGCTGTATGTCGTCCACCGTAAGAACTTACTGACAGCGGCGGGTGGGTGCCTCATGCAGGGGATAAAGCACAGTGTCCCTGGGAGATCAGCACAGGCTTCCCAGAAGGAAGAGCTTTGCAACTCAGATCTGAAGGGTGGACAGGAGAGGAGGGCAGGAGGAGCCTCTCTGGCAGGGTAACAGCTGTGCAGAGGCTGGGGGATCGGAAGGGCACGGGTGGCTGGGGGACCTGCTGACCACTGTGTCCAGGGAGCATCAACTTCAAAGGTTGGGCAGTGGTGGGAAGAAGCAGGAGACACAGGCAGGGACCTGGCCCTGGAGTGGCTTCTGTCTCCTGCAGTCTCAGGGTAGAGGGGACCCTCTAGGCATGGAGAGCACTGAGGGGAAATGCCACGATCAGATGTGGATGTGAGAATGCTGGGGACAGGGGACTTACAGGGTAGATTGGAGGAGCAGGAGTGGGAAAGAAGTTGAAGCTCAGGATGTGACCTCAAGCACTCATTCCTAGAAATGACGAGGACACAGCTGGCTAGGAGATGGGGGCATGAGGGCATGCAAATCATAGTTTGGATATACACACAATTCATTCATTCAACCCTCTTTCCTTGAGCACCTACATATACCAACAAAGCCGTCAACAAACCAGCCAGCAACCCTGCCCTTGGAGCTTACAGCCCGGAAACCAGGAAGGTTTCTAGGGCGAGGGAGACAACTTAGATATAGGGAGAGAAGTGTGGCCGTTGGCCTCCTGGAGGCTGTGTTGAGCAGTGAGGTAGGGTCCAGCCTAATGCAGACTGGCAATGAATCAAGGAAGCTGGGGGGTACTGGGCAGGTGACAGGCCTGCCTCTGATCTGCTCTGAGGCTCCATGTTTGGAGACCTTGGACATTTCACTTCCTCTATGAGTTTCTCCATCTGTGACATGAGCTGGTGGACTAAACCTCTTGAGCTGGTTGAGCAGGTTTCTGATGGGGCTGCCAGTCTGTGAAGTTTGTGGCAGCTTCCAAGAGGGCTCTGCCGGGAAGGACTCCCCCTCCATGACAGCCTCGGGGGCTGGGAGTGCAATGACCCATGAGGGACGCTGGTCCTGGCTGTGGGTGGGGAGGGGCGGCTCCCCTGCTGTGTGTCTGCCGTTCTGGGCGGATGATTCCTGACACGCCGTAACACACCACAGCCCATGTCCAGCAGAGAGCACTTACATCCTATGTGTCAGGGTATTTTTGTTTGAAAGTCATCCCTCAGCAAGCAGACACAGAAATGCCAGAAACCAGGTGCCATGTCTTCATTCTGCATGTTCTTGAACAACCCAGAGTTCCCAGGAGATGGGTGCTTGCCTTGTGGCTGCAAGGATTTCATGAGAAGCCCCAAGGTTGCCTACGCATATCCGTTCATTCATTCACTCGTTCACCTTGCCCTGTAATTCACTAAGCAGCCACATCTCAGCCTGGAGGTAGGGAAGGGGGTCAGGACCAACCCCACCCACCCCCATCTCCTCACCCCTTAGGGGAGGCAGACACAGAAACACAGGAATCCCTCGGCTGTGGTAAGACCCCGGTGGAGGGAATTCCACTGAGCTACGGTGGCAATGAGAGAAAGAATAGGGATTCTGCCTGGAGATGCGGCTCCGAGGACGTTCCTAGAGCCAGAGGCATTTGCCCCGGGCATTGACAGCAGGAGGGACCCTGGGCAGGAGGAAGGGAGCTTGGATGGCAGGAGGGGGAGGCCTCTGAACCGCAGGCCCCTCTGCTGGCAGGAGCCACCCAGGCCGCAGCATGGGCAGTGGGGAGCCTCAGGACAGAGGAGGCTCCAATGAGAGTTTCCTTGCCAGCGCCTTTTATGGAGCTCGGGTCACATGGGCGTTGCAATCGGCACGGCTTTCCATTGCTTTCATGTTGAAACGCTACAGTTTTGCAGATGAAGGGCTGAGGCCCACAGAGGAAATGGGTCTTGCTCAAGGTCCCTTAGCTGCTGGGGGCAGGGGTGGCCTGGAAGCCCCTGTGTCCACACAAAAGGCCACGCAGGCCCTGACTGCCCCCCAGCAGTCCAGCCCTTAGGTGCCCTTCACTTCCCCCCGCCAGTCCAGCCTCCTGCGCCCAAGGACCTGCAGATCAACACCAACCAGGACCACTTCCTGCTGACCTGGAGTGTGGCCCCTGGGAGTCCCCAGAGCCACTGGTTGTCCCTGGGGGATCTGGAGTCTGAGGTGGTCTACAAGCGGCTCCAGGATTCTTGGGAGGTAGGAACCACGGCCGCTCTGCCCAGCCCAAAGGGATGGGCGGTACCCCTCCTTCAGCACCCACTGTCTTCTGACAGGATGCAGCCACCCTCCTCTCCAACGCCTCCCAGGCCACCCTGGGGCCAGAGCACCTCATGCCCAGCAGCACCTATGTGGCCCGAGTGCGGACCCGCCTGGCCTCAGGCTCTCGGCTCTCGGGACGTCCCAGCGAGTGGAGCCCAGAGGTTCGCTGGGACTCCCAGCCAGGTAATGGAGCCAGAGCTCAGGAAATGCCCCGTGGTGGGAGGGTGGGCTCATCAGGAGCTCCTGGCACAGCAGGGTTCCTGGGCTCCACCTGGGGGCTTCCCAGAGCTCCTGCTGCCATCTTTCCAGGAGCCTTCCTGGGCCGTCCCACCTCTACTGTGATTGCTGCCCAGTAGGACTCTGCCTCTGTTCACTTTGGGCTTCCCGGTTCCTGCATGCTCTCTGCCACTGGCAATTACAATAATAACAACAATAGTGCTATTAGCAGCCGTGTGTTACTGGAGGCTACAGGATGTGCAGGGCTTACCCACGTTTTTCTGTTCAATCCCCAAACACTGAAACTTAGATACTATTTCCACTCTCTGGGAGGGTGTGCAGGTGCACAGAACTCTCTCTCTCGTAGCTGTTGGACACCCAGCTGGCAGGTTCAGGCTGAAGTTTCAGTCCTGGTCTTTTGACCCCAGAGCTCGTGACCTCTGTGATGAATCACACGGAGGGCACCTACCGAGAACGATGGGAGGGATGAAGGAGGGAGTGCATGAGGACCTGTCTCCCTCCCAGGGGACGAGGCCCAGCCCCAGAACCTGCAGTGCTTCTTTGACGGGGCCGCCGTGCTCAGCTGCTCCTGGGAGGTGAGGCAGGAGGTGGCCAGCTCAATCTCCTTTGGCCTCTTCTACAAGCCCAGCCCAGATGCAGGGTAAGCATCCTTTTCCTCCGTCCCCTCCCCTCCTCTTGGCCTTGCTCTCTCCATGCTTCCTCCTGTCCCTGGGGCCCCAGCAGAAGCCACAGCCCACCCCAAGCTCTCCTCCCTCCCGTGTGCCCTCCCTCCCCCTGCCCTCAGCTCTGCTGTGCTCCTCAGGGAGGAAGAGTGCTCCCCAGTGCTGAGGGAGGGGCTCGGCAGCCTCTACACCAGGCACCACTGCCAGATTCCCGTGCCTGACCCCGGGACCCACGGCCAATACATCGTCTCCGTTCAGCCAAGGAGGGCAGAGAAACGCATAAAGAGCTCAGAAAACAGTGAGTTTGCTCCCAGCCCGCTGTGGGGATGGTCTGGGGACTAGCACACCCTCATTGTGTAACCCAGATCAGCTCAGGGTTCCTCCTGGCCAAGTCTTCATGTTTGTCACTTTCAAAGAGATGCAGTCCAGTGACCGAAAGTGAACAGAGAAGCAATGAAACCACGATGGCAGTGGCCGAAAACAGGAGCAGATCTTTTAAACCTCTGATCTCTTGTCCTTTTCTTCTGCTTCCCTCTCCTATCCTGCAGCTCTCCAAATCTCCACCGCTAGCCACACCCTCCTGGTCCTGTCACCAAAACCCTCCCTTTCATTCCTCGTTGGATTTTCCTCTTTCTGATTTCCGAAGTTCCCCGCCGACTGATATCCTTCCTTTAATGTAATTGATCTATGATGTACTTTTCAGCTGGGGCCTGTGGTGCGTACAGATAGTGTTGATCCTTGGAGTTTAATATGCTTCATTTCTGTGATGTAACGAAGACCCCAGTGCAGTGGAACCTCTCACATTGTTTCAGGATGACCAAGTTCTTCCATCCAGTCTTTAGCACGTGTGAAGGGCAGAGGCCAATTTGTCTTAGTTACCTGGGTTTGAATCTATCATTAACTCTCTTGGGATCCTCACTGGAAAAAGGAATTCTGATTGTTCAAACGCACAGGATATATTAAGGGCCTCATATAATGCCTGGCACATAAGAGGCCTCAACAAATTACAGGCATTCATATCATGTTTATACTGTGAAGGCATCGAGGTTATAAGCATTCTCTTTTTTCTTTTGGGTAGACTGAAGCTCAGAGAGGTTGAGTGACTTACTTAAAGTTGCACAGCTGTTAGTAGGCAGATCAAGATTAGAGTTCAGAACTTCTGACTCCCTACCCAGTTTCTGCTTTCTTTACCCTTTGCCTCTTTCAACTTGTGAGTCTGCCAGCCAGGTGGGAGGTGCTGTCTGCAAAGGGCTTCCCCTTTCTCTTTGGCCACTATCTCGTTGGGGAGAGGCCTCACCTAGATGTTGTTGAAGGCCTGCTACAGCTGCTGTATTGGGGATTTTCTGGTGATGAGAACGTGTGAATGGTCCTGGCCTTCAGCCATCTCCCTACAACACCTCTGGGAGTGTCAGACAAGAGAGCCCATCACACTGGTGGGGTCGCAATCTTTGTTCTACCACTGCTTACCTGCCTTTCCTCAGGGCAAGTTACTTAATGGTTCTGTGACTCACTTTCCGTGTCTGTGAAAAGTGAAGATTAATAGTACCCACCACATAGGGCTGTTAGAATTGAGTGGAATAATTCATGTGAAATAATATGTATAACATTGCCTAAAACATAGTCAGGCTGGGCACAGTGGCTCACACTTGTATTCCCAGCACTTTGGGAGGCCAAGGCAGGTGGATCACAAGAGGTCAGGAGTTCAAGACCAGCCTGACCAACATGGCGAAACCCCATCTCCACTGAAAATACAAAAATTAGCTGGGCGTGGTGGCAGGTGCCTGTAATCCCAGCTACTTGGGAGACTGAAGCAGGAGAATCGCTTGAATCCAGGAGGCAGAGGTTGCAGTGAGCCAAGGTTGCACCACTGCACTCCAGCCTGGGTGACAGAGTGAGACTCTGTCTCAAAAAAAAAAAAAAAAAAAAGCCGGTTGCCTAGAATAGAACCAACTAATAGTGGTTTTATTTTTATTGCCAAAAAAAAAAAAAAAATAGGAGTGATGCAAGCACTGGGCCACATCGCTACAAAACAAGTGTATCTCAGCATCTCCCAAGAGGATACCACTCAGGTCAAAACATGATATAGTAGGCCGGGCGCAGTGGCTCAAGCCTGTAATCCCAGCACTTTGGGAGGCCGAGACGGGCGGATCACAAGGTCAGGAGATCGAGACCATCCTGGCGAACACGGTGAAACCCCGTCTCTACTAAAAAATACAAAAAAACTAGCCGGGCGAGGTGGCGGGCGCCTGTAGTCCCAGCTACTCGGGAGGCTCAGGCAGGAGAATGGCGTAAACCCGGGAGGCAGAGCTTGCAGTGAGCTGAGATCCGGCCACTGCACTCCAGCCTGGGCGACAGAGCAAGACTCCGTCTCAAAAAAAAAAAAAAAAAACATGATATAGTGAAGTGGGGATGAAAAGGATGAACCATGGACAGAACCTGGGGTCTTGTGCCAGTGGAGACAGCCCCAGTGTCTGGCATGAGACACGGGGAATGTTCTGTTGGAGGGTGGGTGTGATGACTCTCCTAACAGTGACCCTTCCTCCAGTCCAGATGGCCCCTCCATCCCTCAGCGTGACCAGGGATGGAGACAGCTACAGTCTGCGCTGGGAAACAATGAAAATGCAATACGAACACATAGACCACACATTTGAGATCCAGTACACGAAAGACACGGCCACGTGGAAGGTGAGGCCCTTTGTCCAGGGAGGGGAGAAACACTGGGGAGGGCGTTCCAACTGCAAGGTGTCGGGCCCTTGGCAGGTGACCAGTGAGAGGTAGCCACGGGGACGTGGTGATCACTAGGCTATGTGGTTAGCAGGTCACTGTTCCATCTCTTGGTGAAGCAACTGAGGTTCGGAAAAGTGGCGTGGCTTGGCCAACACGAATAGCTGACCCTGAGTTCCCAGGGAACAGAGGACCCTCTGGGCAGGGAGGGGTTGAAAGGGCACTGGGAAGAAGGTTTTCAAAAGTCATGAAAGTTTGGGGTTATTTCCTCAGAGGAATCTCGTCTGGACACACATGGAGGCTCAGACAGAGCTGCTTCTGATGAGTCGGGGGTGTGCCCAGGCCAGGGCTCAGTCCCCTGCTTCCAGAGCCCGGAACAGAAACCACGGAACCAACCCCAGACCTTCAGACTAGAAATGGGGCAGCTGAGGCTAGGAGGGAGGTGGGCCAGTGGTGGAGCCAGGAGCGGGCCTGGGGTCCTGAACTCCCATTGTCAGGGTCCAGAGTCCAGTCAGCCTGCACTGCATTCCTGGAAAGGCCATAATGTGGGTGTGCTGAGAAGGCTCAAAAGATGGTGGGACAGGTGGTTTCAGGGTTCCGGGCCTCAGTGTTGTCAGTGTCAGGGCCTGCATTGAGAGGCGGAGTCCCCGGTGCCATCCGAAGTGCTTTCCCTGGGTGGGACCTTAGGGAGGATCCACGGTGGTGAGAGAGAAGCCGCAGCGGGCCTGGGGCATGGCAGAAGCTGGGAGCCAGCGAAGCTGAGGGTCTAGGTGGGAGGGATTTGCAGCCGCTCCCACAGGCACCGGGCCAGGCCTCACCCTCAGCGCCAACCCACAGGACAGCAAGACTGAGACCCTCCAGAACGCCCACAGCATGGCCCTGCCAGCCCTGGAGCCCTCCACCAGATACTGGGCCAGGGTGAGGGTCAGGACCTCCCGCACCGGCTACAATGGAACCTGGAGCGACTGGAGTGAAGTGTGCTCCTGGGACACCGAGTCGGGTAGGTGAAGGCTGGAGTCCAGAGCTTCTGGCCAGGACCAGCTCATAGTTTCTCACTGCCATATAATCCTCAATGCAATAGCTGTAGTAGACCTGCAACAACTTGTTGGTGAGCCCTCTCCCCAATTAGATGGTGGCCAAATAGAAAGGGAAGGCCTTTGCAGACAGCACCTCCCACCTGGTCGGCAGACCCGCAAGTTGAAAGAGGCAAAGGGTAAAGCAAGGAGAAACTGGACGTGGAGTCAGAAGTTCTCCATCCACTCTTCATGAGACAGCGCAGCTGGGCAGAGAGTGCAGGCTGTGTGGGCACAGATGTGGGGCTCCAGACCCCACCCCATTCAGGCCTCCTTCCCTCCCTTGGGCCACTAGTCATTGGAAAGTGACACCTGGTGTGCAATACAGACTGCAAGTGAGGACTTGAGGGAGCAGAGGAGAGCAGGTCTCATGATCACTCCTCCTTTAAACAGGGACTTAGGCCTCTGTTAATATGGCCCTTGATTTCTTAGCTTTTGGGACTACCAAGTTTTTGTGGTTGCTCCGCCAGAGTTTCCTGTTACCATGGAAGCAAGAAAATCTAGAGCCGCAGACTGGGTCCTTGGATTGCAAGGTTTTGCTGTGATTCCTTCATCTTCCCACCTCCCTGCACTTGCCTCGTGCACTGACCCCTCACCTTTCACCATAGTGACCACCAGGGGACTCCTGTAGAACAAGACAAGTCCAAGGGGTCGTTTCAGAGGGAGTAAGGATACAGGAGATATTGGGAGCAACCCAAGTGCACAGTCAGGCTTGGTAGTGGCAGGGGCCCAGGAAGAGGGCCACAACCAGGCAGAAACGAGGCCGGACCAATGGGCCCAAGGGAGGACCAAGAGGGGAGTCCTGAGGAACCTGGTCTGGGAGCTCAGGGCTGGGCAGCAGGAGGGATCAGGGGCCTCCAGAGGGGCCTTTGCACCTGCTGGTGTCTCTGCCAGCATGCCTTTCCCCATCTCCACCTCTCTAATCCTTCCTATTACTAGAGGCCCAGCTAATATGCCACCTCCTTCAGGAAGTCCCCTGTGATTGCCATGAACTGTGTGGTACTTGCCCTCCCTGTAGCACCTTCTGTGCTGTAGATCCTGGAAAGGATCTGACCCTCCGGTGTCCTCCCAGCACTTTGAACACGGTGGGGGTTCAGACCAATGCCCTTCTCAGCATGGATCTGGCCTCTCTCTGCTAATCCTCCAAAGCAGTAAGTTCCAGAGCCCTAGGCCTGCACAGAGCAGGCTCTCAGGGAATACTGCGCCAACCCCACTCCCTGCCCTGAGGTCGATTTCCCTCCCGATGCTGACACTCCTCTTCCTCCCCGGCTGCTGGAAGTGCTGCCCATGTGGGTGCTGGCTCTCGTTGTGATCTTCCTCACCATCGCTGTGCTCTTGGCCCTCCGCTTCTGTGGCATCTACGGGTACAGGTGAGGGGACTCTGTGGGGCTGGAGGTGGTAGCCGAGACCCCAGAGGGCACCAGGGAATCCCACCCAGCTCCCTCCAGGTCCTGCTCTGCCACTCACTTCCTGGGCCTCAGTTTCCCCTCTGGACACGAGCATGGGAGCAACTGGCCCTGAGTTCTCTGATGGCTGTCACCTCCCTGGTGTCTTCCAGGCTGCGTAGAAAGTGGGAGGAGAGGATCCCCAACCCCAGCAAGAGCCACCTGTTCCAGGTAGGAACTGGCTGCGAGGGGTGGGGTGGGGGCTTCTCTGTTCCTGCCTTTCTTGTCTCTGTCCCCACCTCCTCCTTCCCTTCCAGTGGGTTTTGGGTGGTAGGGATGTAGGTGGGCTGGAGGGGGGCTTTGGGAGCTTTGGGAGCGGGGC
The DNA here is from genome assembly GCF_037993035.2 of Macaca fascicularis. NCBI lineage: Eukaryota > Metazoa > Chordata > Mammalia > Primates > Cercopithecidae > Macaca > Macaca fascicularis. Next base: position 14,739,157 of record NC_088384.1, on the reverse strand, counting down.
CAGCACTTGGAAATTCATTCCTGGGATTCCCTGCAGTGCCCATGCCTGGCCCTGCCTGCCAGAGCTCTGCATGGAGCCCAGTGGACAGAACTGAGTGTGGGGCTGCCCGGGACAGGGTGGGCTCACGGCGGGGGGGTCCTGCTACCAGGATGGATGGGGTGTCAGGAGGCAGAAGGGCTCCCCAAGGACAAGACACCTGGGCTGAGCTGTGAGGGTCCGAGTGGTGCCAGGTAGCAAAAGTTGCTCAGGCTCAGGGCATCTCAGGCTTAGGGCATCTTGAGGGTGGAGACGGAAACCTTTCAGGAAGGGAGCTGAGGGCATGGGACAGGAGGCTGGGGGCCATGGCGGGAGGCTGAGGTGACCATGGGGAAGACACCAGCATGTGGGTGATGGGAGCCCTTTAGTCAGGCAGGCAGGGCCAGCTTTGCCTGTGGAGGGATCTCTCTTGGCTGGTGTGGAGGAGAAATGTGGGCGAGCATGGAGACAGGCACTCCAGGTTAGGAAAATCACAGGAAAAGGACCCTGTCCTCAGGTATCAGGGACATGCGGGAAGTCCCAGCCCCTATCTGGGCCTCACTTTGCTGGTGTTAAAAGGCCATGGCCAGTCCTGAAGAAGTGGAGATGCTTCTCTTGTCTGGGGGCTCCTTGAATCCCCCTGCACCCCCATCCCCCTCTGCCTTGTCCCCACCTCGGGGGCCTCCTGATGCCCACAGGCACAAATATCCCTCCCTTGCAGAACGGGAGTGCAGAGCTTTGGACCCCAGGCAGCATGATGGCCTTCACCAGCGGGAGCCCCCTACACCAGGGGCCGTGGGACAGCCGCTTCCCTGAGCTGGAGGGGTGAGTGTCTGGGCTCATGGATCACTCCTGACCTCTGGGGAGCATACAGGGAGCTGACCCCATTGTGCAAAGTGGGACTCAGGTGAGGTTGTTTGTGGCTTACTGTGAAGGGATCCAAGGGGACAGGTTTGCACTAAAGCAGGAGGCACCTGGGGTGGATGTGAGGAAGAACTTCCCCTTTCCAGGTTAGGGAGGGCCAGACAAAGGAAGTGACCAGAAGTGAAGGAGGGAAACAGATGGCCTTCCCCTCCCCTGTTGGCTCAGAGGTGTCACTGCAGAGGCCTCACGGGGTAGCTGGGTCTGTAAACTCCCGGGAACTCAGCGCCTGAGCCGGCAGCTCACCACCGACTCGGCAGGGAGAAGGGGGTGGCATGGTTGATAGAATGGTGGAAGGGTGGCCCAGTGCACAGGCTGGGCATGAGTCTGGTGCTGAAGGAGGATGGACTTTAAGGTCAAAAGGGAGAGGGCTCCAGCCTTGCGGAGGAAGACCTTGAGCTCAGCACGGAGGATGGAGCTCCCGAGCCACAGACAGACTGAATTCATGTCCCATGTTCTTCTCTGGGGCCCCTACTCCCTCAGCCCTGTCCCGCTCAGGTTCTCACTGTGAGCTCTGGGGGACATCAGGGCTTCCAGAGAACCATCTCCACCCCACCTTGTGCCTGAGCCGAATCATCTGCCCAGGGTGGTCCCAACTCTTTGGCCCATGTTCTTCCCACAGGGTGTTCCCTGTAGGATTCGGGGACAGCGAGGTGTCACCTCTCACCATAGAGGACCTCAGGCATGTCTGTGATCCACCATCTGGGCCTGACACGACTCCAGCTGCCTCCGATCTGCCCACAGAGCAGCCCCCCAGCCCCCAGCCAGGCCCGCCTGCCTCCTCCCACACGCCTGAGAAGCAGGTTTCCAGCTTTGACTTCAATGGGCCCTACCTGGGGCCGCCCCACAGCCGCTCCCTGCCTGACATCCTGGGCCAGCCAGAGCCCCCACAGGCGTGTGGGAGCCAGAAGTCCCCACCTCCGGGGTCCCTGGAGTACCTGTGTCTGCCTGCTGGGGGGCAGGTGCAGCTGGTCCCTCTGGCCCAGGCGATGGGACATGGCCAGGCCATGGACGTGGAGAGGAGGCCGAGCCAGGGGGCTGCAGGGAGTTCCTCCCTGGAGTCCGAGGGAGACCCTGCCCCTCCTGCTCTTGGGCCAAGGGTGGGAGGACAGGACCCAAAGGACAGCCCTGTGGCTATACCCGCGAGCTCTGGGGTTCCTGAGGACCCTGGAGTGGCCTCTGGTTACGTCTCCTCTGCAGACCTGGTACTCCCCCCACACTCAGGGGCCTCGGCTCTCTCCCTGGTTCCCTCTCCGGGCATCCCCTCAGACCAGACCCCCAGCTTCTGTCCTGGGCTGGCCAGTGGACCCCCTGGAGCCCCAGGCCCTGTGAAGTCAGAGTTTGAGGGCTATGTGGAGCTCCCTCCAACTGAGGGCCAGTCCCCCAAGTCCCCAGTGAACAATCTTGTCCCCCCTGAGGTCAGAAGCCCTGTCCTGAATCCAGGGGAACGCCGGGCAGATGTGTCCCCAACATCCCCACAGCCCGAGGGCCTCCTTGTCCTGCAGCAGGTGGGCGACTATTGCTTCCTCCCCGGCCTGGGCCCCGGCCCTCTCTCACCACGGAGTAAACCCTCTTCCCCGGGACCCTGTCCTGAGATCAGGGATCTAGACCAGGCTTGTCAAGTCAAGAAGCCCCCAGGCCAGGCTGTGCCCCAGGTGCCCGTCATTCAGCTGTTCAAAGTCCTGAAGCAGCAGGACTACCTGTCTCTGCCCCCTTGGGAGGTCAACAAGCCTGGGGAGGTGTGTTGAGACCCTCAGACCTAGACAGGCAAGGGGACGGAGAGGGCTTACCTTCCCTCCCGCCTGACCTTCCTCAGTCATTTCTGCAAAGCCAAGGGGCAGCCTCCTGTCAAGGTAGCTGGAGGCCTGGGAAAGGAGTTAGCCTTGCTCCAGACCCCTTGACCTTCGGCAAATCACTTCTCTCCCTGCGCTCACACACACACACACACACACACACGTACGTGCACACATTTTTCCCCTCAAGTTAACTTATTTGTAGGTTCTGAATTATTAGAACTTTCTAGACATACTCATTCCATCTCCCCCTCATTTTTTTAAGTCAGGTTTCCTTGCTTTTGCCATTTTTCTTCCTTCTTTTTCCACTGATTTATTATGAGAGTGAGGCTGAGGTCTGAGCAGAGCCTTGTCAGACTGAGACGCGTCTGGTTGTGTTTAGGATTTGTGTGGGCTGCCTGTCCCCGGCAGGTGCTGATGCACATGACATGATTCTCATCTGGGTGCAGAGGCGGGAGGTGGGCACAGTTGGGGTTAGGGCTTGGAAGAGTGGCACAGGATTGGGCACGCTCAGTGAGACTCAGGGAATTCAGACTAGCCTCGATTGTCATTCTGAGAAATGGGCTTGGTAAAGCGGGGGGCGGGGTGCAAGGGACATACATGAGAGACTGAGAGCTTCTGGGGAGCCCTGCTGGTGATGTCTGTGGGACCTCCAGTCCCCTGAGACCCCATGTCATGTAGAGAAGTTAACGGCCCAAGTGATGAGCAGGCTGGTGGGACCTGGGGAACATCAGGAGAGGAGTCCAGAACCCACGTCTACTGCAGAAAAGTCGGGGGAAACTGCCTAACAAAGAAAATACCCCAAAGGCATATATGTTTTAGGGCCTTTGGTCCAAATGGCCCAGGTGGCCACTCTTCCAGATAGACCAGGCAACTCTCACTCCACCGGCCACAGATGAGGGGCTGCTGGTCAATGCCTGGGCCTACACCAAGGGTTACATTTCTTTTAAATCTTGGCCTTTCAGATACATGAAAAATAATGGCATTAAATTGCTTTAATTTGCATTATTTTTGTTATCCAGTTTGCACATTTTTTATAGGCATCTTAGGCATTGATGGGTAGTTTTTAACTGGGCCAAGCCCATTAAGGTTTTTCTTCTGTTGGGTGCTATCATTTTCTGATTAAGTTTTTTCAACTATTAACATATGGTCTTTCATGGATGATGGAGTGTTTTCCCCCCAAATCTGTAGTTTGTCTTATAATGTTGTATTTGAGGTTTTATGGTGTACAAATGTGAATGCTTCTGTAATGTCAAACAGATCCCTAGTAAACTCCTTCTTCACTTTTACTGTCAAATTTACAAAGGTCTTCCCACTGCAAAGCAGCGTTTGTCCTAATTTATATAATTTTTTCTGGTTCATTTTGTGTTTCCAACTTTTCATGTAAAATTTTAATTATTTTTGAATGTACAGATGTGAGATGGAGGTGCCTTTTGGTATTGAAATTCTTTTTCCATGTATCTGAAGTGTTACTTTTGTGATATAGGAAGTCCTTGTATATGTACTTCATCGGTCCCTAGGCTTCCTATTTTGTTACCTTGTTCTCTCTATGGCATCCACCATTTTGATTGTTCTACTTGTATATGTTTTCATAAGTGGTTAAGCAAGTGTTCTCGTTACTTTTGCTCTTAAATCCCTGTTCATTACAGCAATGTTGGTGGTCAAAGAAAATGACAAACAACTTGAATGTTCAATGGTCCTGAAATTCATGACAACATTTTAGTACAAGTAGAATCCTCTGTTCATAATGAACAAGATGAACCAATGTGGATTAGAAAGAAGTCCGAGATATTAATTCCAAAATATCCAGACACCGTTAAAGGGGAAAAGTTGCAATAAAGTATCTGTAACATAAAACAAAGTGAAACCCTGAATTTGTGTGTGCATGTTGGTGTAGCTGGAGGAAGGGTTTGCTCTTTGAAACCTCAATTGCTATTGTAAGTGATACAGCTCCAGTGACTGAAGGAACACCAGGATCCTTAGTCTTGCGCTGATTTAAATAAAATGACACAGAAACACATGGAGTGGTTTTAAGGAGTGGAGAGTTTAATAGGCAAGAAAGAAGGAAGAAGGGACAGATGGAGGGGGGCTCCGAAGCTGAGAGAGGAAACCGAGTGCCACAAAAATTAGCCAGTTATATGAGGATGCTAGAGGAGGCGGTATCTGATTTGCATAGGGCTCAGGGGATTGGTTTGACCAGGCGTCTCATTCATGTAACCCCTGAAAAACCTGGCCCTTTCACCCTAGCATTTTAATATGCAAATACAGGACATGACGCTCTACACAGGTGGGGCTATGTGGGGGCGGCCATATTGCCAGGCAAACCTAGGGGCAAGGAAAAGATGGTGGGAATTCCCGTGTTTGGGTGGACCCGGTTTCTAATGGTTCACATTTGCATATCAAAGGTTGCCAGCCTGACTCTAAGAGCTGGGGCTTTCCTGCTAGACAAGAAACGTTTTTTGGAGCTGCTTTTAAGACAGAAATGAAAACTTCCCAAGGACCCCTTTTCCTCTCTATCTGCCTCAAATAATTTTTAAATAATTCCTATAACATAAGGAAATGAATTCTGCTAAACAGAAGGGCCTTTGGTCTTTGGAGCACTGCAGTGGATACATGATGGCGTGTGGGACACCACGCAATGGAGGGAGATGCAGGGCGCTTCTGGGAAAATCCAGGAGGGCAGAGGGAAGAGGAAAGACAGTGAGGAAAAGGAGGATAAAGAACACACTTTTAAAAAATCGTTTATTATTATCTGAAATTCCAACATAACTGAACGTCCTGTATTTGATCTCTAGCCATGAGAGTGAAAAACTAAATAGAGACCAAATTCCCCATAAAAATAACAGAGTGATCGAGAGCTTATTCCTGGCAGGCCCCGTTTGAGTGACCTATAAGATCAATTCATTTAGATACTATGGAAGTGGAAGATACTACCTTTATTATTTTCATCATTGAGGAAACTAAGGCACAGAGATGTCACACACTTGCCCCAGGTCTGCCAGCAGGTAAGGGGCAGAGCCAGGATTTGAACTGTAGTCCTGTGGCTCAGAGCCTGCCCTCAAAAGGTAAGTCTGTCACCCAAAGATCCATATGTGTTTGTAAGATGATCCATGTTGGTTGGCAAAACAGAAAAATCCATAAACCAAATAAATTGATTTGGTGGCAGGGGGAGATTGAATCAGAGGTGACCCTGAAAAATGTCTGTTTACCTGGGAGCTGAACAATGAAGGTGCGGTTCTCACCCATTGGAGTCCTGAGAGACCTTTCCTGGAGGACTGCAGCTCCCTCATCTGTCTTCCCCTGAGAACCCAGCCCAGAGCCACGCATGTAGTAGGTGATCACTGAGGTGAGCAAGGCCTGCAGGAGGCTGTCCCTGAGATGGAAGAGGACAAAAAACTTATTAGGGGGAGGACAGGAAGCAGAAGTGGGCCGGGGAAGCTATTGGCCATCCAGAGTTGACATTTGTGCCCCCATGGAGAACTTGGGGGCATGAATTGCCTGTTGGAAGAGCCCGTGTTGGGTGAAAATGGCTAGGCCCAGAGCCCTTCATGGTGGGGAACCCTGAGAACCTACTACATAAGGAAGGAGTAGGGCTGGAGACCATCAGTGGCTTGGGCCTCACAAGCATTTCACGTTTAATTGATCACACAGAACCCTTGCACCAAGACAGTCGTTTGCTCCTAGAGGGAGCCTTTCCTTCTTTTGAAAACAATCCTTTCCCAACTCCAACAAGGCGACCTACACCCAGGGTGCTCAATCAATAAAAGTTGGGCAGCCCGGCTCCGGGGACAGTGTGCCCAAAGCATTGAAATGCAGTGATTTGGGCCATGGGTCACGCTGGGTGTCCTGAGCAGGGGTAACTTCATCTGCCCGGTGACACAGGTAGCAACTCTCTGGGTTTGGTGGCACAGGAGGTGAGGGAATTTACCAAGCCAGTTGTAGGTAAAGAAAGGCAGATTTATTAGAGAAGATATGAAAATACGTTGCAAGGTTGCATTTACAATGAGCAGAGAAGGGGCTGTCTGCAAAGAGGCAGGGGCTAGAGGAAAGTTTCATAGGGTCACGTTGAAGAGGGCTACATGCAGAACAAGCAGAACGAGGTCGTTGTACCCAGTTGTTTGTGATTAGCTGTCTCTCAGAACAGTTGTTCATTTTTCTCCCGACTTGGGCCCCTCCCCAACCTGGGGTTTCTTCCTCATCGTTGCTCATTTATCAGGACTCCACACCAGGGACCCTGAGTCACCCAACAAGTACTAACTCAAGTGTGGGTTCCTCTTAGAACACAGCCCCTCCAGCTTCCTTGGAAATCCCCATGTCTGCCCAAACGACGTAGGACTTTTCCTCTTGGTCACTTTGCAAGCCAGGGTCCCCAGCCAGGGATGCCTCGCCCAGGTCTCACTTGGCCTCGCTGTTGTACCCCAGCTTGCCTGTATTATAACTTGTACCCATGTTCGGTGGTTCCTAAGCTCTTGTACCTCGCCCAAGAAGAATGAAGATATACTGGACATTGGAGGGTGAGGAGGGCTGAGAAGAATTTTATTGAGCGATGAAAACGGTTTCCGTGGAAAGGGAACTCGGGGGTGGGAGGTGGGGTGTTGGGGGAGGTTTTGCCATGTGTCTGGGTCTGGGGCCCTTTATGGATTCAAAATGAGGAGTGTGTGCTGATTGGTTTGTGAGTATGCAAAAAAGGTTAAAGGGACAACACCACTCAAAGGTGGGCACAACAGCGTAGGAAAACCAATCAGGAAAAGGTAGGAAGGTATATGTAAAATAGGTGAATGGTGAGGACCAATCAGAGGTAAGCATGCCAAACAGGAAGACAAGTTATCAAACCAGTCCAGTCGGAGGATTTAACTTGTAGCTTGGCTTTCAGGTTTTAAGCTGTCTTTGGCTTGGAGGTGGGGTTTCACTGAGGACCTGCCCCTATCTGCCTAGGCATTTGTCCACCTCCTACTTCTATCACAAACAGAGCATGTCTCAGCCTGTCTGTCCCACTACTCAACTTTGTCCCCCTGCCTTTATTACCCATCTTGTAATTCCTGACTCACAGCTTTGTGTTCCAACTAGACTGAGAGCTCCCTGAGCCCAGCTACTGCCAGGCTCACTTCAGGCTTCAATGCCCAGCTCGGACCCAGTGCATCTGCTAGTGTGAGGGGTGTGTGTGTGTGTGTGTGTGTTAAAAGTGTTTCTTGCTGGCTGGTTCTGGAAATTTGTCATTCCCTGTCCTCTATCTCCCTGTTAAAAACTTCAGCTGAATTAAATGTGAAGGAGTTTAATTGAGAAATAAACAATTTGTGAATTGGGCAGTCCCCAGAATCACAGCAGATTCAGAAAGACTCCAGGGGGTGCCTTGTGGGCAGAACAAATTTATAGACAAAAAAAGTAAAACGACATACAGAAATCAGAACTGAGGTACAGAAACAGCTGGATTGGTTACAGATTGGCAGTTGCCTTATTTGAACATAGTTTGCACACTCAGCAGTGTATGAGCGGTTGAAGTATAACTGCTGGGATTGGCCGAGACTCAGTGATTGTTACAGGCACATACTCCTAAGCTGGGTTTTCAGTCCTGTCTACCTACCAAGTTAGGTTGCAGTTCATCCACAAGGACTCAAATATGGAAGTACCAAGTCCTTCTCAGGCCATATTTAGTTTGATTTGACATCCCCATTGAGATGACTCAACTATTCGGCTAAGGGCTGTAGACAGGGAAGAAATGTGACTAATTGCTGGATACTGCAGTATATTGAGTGTGTGAGAGCATTATATCTAAAAAACAATGTACGTACTGCAATTTAAAATGTTTTGCTGCTAAAAATAAATGCTAACAGTCATGTGAGCCTTCAGCAAGTTGTCATCTTTTTGCTGCTGGGGGCTCTTGCCATGATGTTGATAGCTGCCGACTGAGTAGAGTGGTGGTTGTTGAAGGTTGGGATTGTGTTGAAGGCTGTGGCAATTTTGTAGTGGCCACCAATGGAGTTTGCTGCATCGATGGACTCATCTTTTCATGAAATATTTATTGGTAGCATGCAATGTTATTTGATAGCATTTCTTTCCAAATTGAAGTTAATCTTCTCAAACCCTGCTGCTGCTTTATCAACTAAGTTTATTTGATATTCTTCATCCTTTGTTGCTATTTCAACATGTTCACAGCATCTTCACCAGGAGTAGGTTCCATCTCAAGAAACCACTTTCTTTGCTCATCCATAAGAAGCAGCTCCTCACCCATTCAAGTTTTATCATGAGATTGTAGCAATTCAGTCACATCTTCAGGCCGTACTTCTAATTCTAGTTTTCTTTGTATTTCCACTGTATCTGCAGTTCCTTCCTCCCCTGAAGTCTTGAATCCCTCAAAGTCATCCACAAGAGTTGGAATTGACATCTTCCAAACCCTGTTAGTGTTGATGTTTTGACCTCCTTCCATGAATTGCAAATGTTCTGAATGACATCTAGAGTGGTGAATCCTTTCTAGAAGGTTTTCAATTTACTTGGCCCAGATCCATCAGAAGAATCACTGTCTATGACAGCTATAGCCTTAAGAAATGTGTTTTTTAAATAACACGTCTTGAAAGTAGGAATTTCTCCTTAATCCAAGGGCTGTATAATAAATATTATGTTCGCAGACATGAAAACAACATTAATCTCCTTGTGCATCTTCATCAGAGCTCTTGGGTGACCAGGTACATTGGCAAAAAGCAGTAATATATTCAAAGAAATACTTTTTCTGAGAATTATATCTCAACAATGAACTTAAAATATTCCTAAACCATGCTGTAAACAGATGTGCTGACATCCAGGCTTTACTGTTCCATTTCCAAAGCACAGGCAGAATAGATTTAGCATAATTCTTGTATTAGTCTGTTTTCATGCTGCTGATAAAGACATACCCAAGACTGGGCGATTTACAAAAGAAAGAGGTTTAATTGGACTTGCAATTCCATGTGGCTGGGGATGCCTCACAATCATGGCGGAGGGCAATGAGGAGCAAGTCTCATCTTACATGGATGGCAGCAAGCAAAGAGAGAATAAGGAAGATGCAAAAGCGGAAACCCCTGATAAAGCCATCAGATCTCGTGAGATTTTTTCACTACCATGAGAACAGTACGGGAGAAACCGTCCCATGATTCAATTGTCTCCCACTGGGTCCCTCCCACAACACATGGGAATTATAGGAGTACAATTCAAGATGAGATCTGGGTGGGGACACAGAGGCAAACTGTATCAATTCTTTCTTTTTTTTTTTTTTTTTTTGAGACGGAGTCTCACTCTGTCACCCAATGGTGCGATCTCGGCTCACTGCAAGCTCCGCCTCCCGGATTCACGCCATTCTCCTGCCTCAGCCTCCCAAGTAGCTGGGACTACAGATGCCCGCCACCGCGCCTGGCTAATTTTTTGTGTTTTTAATAGAGAGGGGGTTTCACCGTGTTAGCCAGGATGGGCTCGATCTCCTGACCTCGTAATCTACCTGCCTCAGCCTCCCAAAGTGCTAGGATGACAGGCGTGAGCCACCGCACCCAGCCAACTGTATCAATTCTTAAGGGCCTTAGGGTTCTTTGGAACTGTGAATAAGCACTGGTTTCAACTGAAAGTTACTAGTGGCATTAGCCCTTAACAAGAGATTCTGCCTGTCCTTTGAAGCATTGAAGCTTCAAATAAAAGGCATCTTCTTCCAATAAAAGGCTTTTTTGTCTACATTGAATATCTGTGTTTAGTGCAGCCACCTTCATTAATCATCTTGGCTGGATCTCCTGGATAACTTTGTGTAGCTTCTCCATCAGCACTTGCTGCTTCACCTTGTTCTTTTATGTTAAAGAGATGGTTTCTTTCCTTAAACCTCATGAACTAATCTCTGCTAGCTTCCAACTTTTCTTCTGCAGCTTCCTCACCTCTCTCAGCCTTCGGAGAATTAAGGAGCATTAAGGCCTTGCTCTGGATGAAGCTTTGGCTTAAGGGAATGTTGTGGCTGGCTTGGTCTTCTATCCAAACCACTAAAACTTTCTCCATATCAGCAATAACGCTGTTTTCCTTTCTTATTCATGAGTTCACTGAAGTAGTACTTTTAATTTCCTGCAAGAACTTTTCTTTTGCATTCATAACTTGGCTAACTATTTTCCCAAGAGGCCTAGTTTTCAGTCTATCTAGGCTTTCAATGAAGCTTAATCATTTCTAGCTTTTGATTTAAAGTAAGAGATGTGTGCAACTTTTCTTTGGACTTGAAAGCTTAGAGGCCATTGTAGGGTTATTAGTTGGCCTAATTTACCTGTTGTTGGGTCTCTGGGAATAGGGAGGCTAGATTTGGTATCTGGTTAGGGCCTACTTCCTCATAGATGAAGCCTTCTCACCGTAGGGCGAGAGATAAGAGAACGGACAGTTGGTGGAGCAGTCAGAACACACAGAACGCTTATTCAGTTTACTGTCTTCTGTGACAGATCATGGCATCCCAAAACAATTGCAGTAACAACATCGCTGATCTCAGACCACCATAACAGAAGCAATAATAATGAAAAAGTTTGAAATATTGCAAGAATTACCAAAAGGCGACACAGAGATTAAACTGCCCCTATAAACTTTATGAAATTAATCAAGGAAGAAGGAAGGGAGAGAAACAAAAATCACCCACGCTGGCCTCCATCATGAGGTTGGCCTGCTCTCCAACCTGCATGCTCATAGCTGTTTGGTACCTACTGTGCTAAAATCACATAGACCCTGTTACAAGATCACAGTTCCCCGTAACTGCTCCGTAGATAACAAAGTGAACATTATAAAACGTTTAGTTTTCCCTGTGAGATAGTCCTTCAGGTCCGATATACTGATGAAACTACTGACCCAGCCGGTCTGAAGGACCCCACAATGGGCTGACTCACCAAAGAATGCAGTTTCCATATCATGATGATTTCATCCTCCCTTCCTCCGACCAATCAGCAACCCCAATTTTCCAATTACGGAGGGAGTCTCTCACCCTCTGTATTCCCCTTAAAAGCCCCAGCCCAAAGCTCTTTGGTGAGATAAGCGGAAGGGTCTCCTCCCATCTTCTCAACTCAGCACTCTGCAATCATTAAACTTCCTCTGCTGCAAACCCTGCTGTCACTATGTAATGGATCTGTTACCGCACGATGGGCATATGAACCCATCGGTCCTATAACAGAGACATGCTATTGGAAAAATGGTGATGGAAGACTTGCCAAAACATGGCTGCCACAAGCCTTCAATTTGGAAAAACACAGTATCTGCAAAGCACAATAAAGCAAAGTGCGATAAGACAAGGTGTGGCTGTATATTCAAATTAAAATGAGATGTAGTTCTTTTACTCACCACATTGGTAAACATTACTGGTAAAATGACTGACAATACCCAGAATGGGAAGTGTGTGGGGGTACAGGTACTCTTGTACTATAAAATACTAGTCTATTTTTTTTTTAAATAGATTTTACTTTTTAGAACAGTTTTAGGTTCACAGCAAAATTGAGTGGGCAGCTCAGAATTCCCATATATTCCCTGCCCCACACATGCACAGCCTCCCCAACTTAACATAGACCAGTGGCTTATAAACAAGAGCATTTATTTCTCACAGTTCTGGAGGCTGGGAAGTTCAAGATCAACATGCTGGCAGATTTGGTGTCTGGTTAGGGCCTGCTTCCTCATAGATGAAGCCTTCTCACTGTAACCTCGTATGGCCGAAGGAGCAAGGGAGTCTCTCTGGTCTCTTTTATAAAAACACTGATCTCGTTCCTAAGGTCTCTGCCCTCATGAACTAAGCACCTCCAAAAGGCCCATCTCCTAATCCATCACCTTGTGGGGTAGGATTTCAACACAGATCATTTTGTAATTCATAGACGTGTTGATTGGGTGTTCCCAAGTATGTGTGAGATGTGCCACCGTCAAACCTTGTTACTGTAAGAGTTAAAGAAAGAGGAAAGAAACCAGAAAAGGGGCTCGACAGTCAAAAAACAGGTTTATTTTGGAGAATAAACCTGAAAGGGGCTTCTGGCCAATTTTGGTCGGAATATTCTCTCTTACAATATCAACAGCCTGCACTGCAATTGTCTTAGCCCACTGGGCTGCTATAACCAAAATAACAGACGGGTGGCTTATAAACAACAAGAGTATTTATTGGTTTTAGAGTGAGAGAGCTTTATCACAGGCTTGGAATGGTTCTGTGTCGGGGAGAAGTTTATGGTGGGGTTGGAATGTCTCTGGCCGGAGGGGAGGTTATCTTGAGGCTGACGTCTCTCCGCCCGTGGGGAAGTTATCTCTGGGCTGGCATGTCTCTGGTCGGGGAGGGATTTATCTTAAGGTTGGAATGTTTCTGGTTGGAGATGTCATTTGTGGTTTATGGTCATGCTGACCTTAGTCACTAGGTTGATGCCCTTTGAATTCAGGCAATTTTTGATCAAGGGGAACTTGAGAACGGCAGTGCTTGTCCAAGATGGCGATGCTTCTGCTCTGTCAGTTACCGTGTGGGCATATTACCCATCTGACATGAACTTAGAGAAAAAGAAGTTAAAAAAAAAAGCAAAAAGGATTTCAACGCACTGATTCGGAGGGATATAAACATTCAATCCATGGCAACAGTGGTATATTTGTTACAATTGATAAACCTACATTGATACATCATTATCACTCAAGCTCTATAGTTTACATAAATACATCTTGACAGGTATCCAGCATTATAACATGGCACAGAATAGTTTCACTGTCCTAAAAACCCTCTGTGCTCCACTTTTCATCCCTCCCTCACCCTAACCTCTGGCAACCACTGATGCTTTTTCTCTCTCCATATTTTTGCCTTTTCCAGAATGTCATATAGTTGAAATCACACAGTATGTAGCCTATTCAGAGTCACTGTTTTTGCTTAGTAATATGCAGCTAAGTTTCCTCCGTGTCCTTTCACGGCTTGATAGCTCATTTCTTTTCAGTGCTACATAGTATTCCATTGTCTGGGTGTATCATAATTTATTTATCCATTCTCCTACTGAAGGACATCTTTTTTTTGCTTCCAAGTTTTGTCAGTTAATGTTGCTATAAGCATCTATGTGCAGGCTTTTGTGTGGACATGTTTTCCACTCATACGAGTAAATACCAAGGAGTACAACTGCTGATCATATGGTTAAAGTGTGTTTACTTTTATAAGAAACTGCAAAAGTGTCTTCCAAGGTGGCTGCACCATTTGGCATTCCCACCAGCAATAAATGAGAGTTCCTGCTCCTCCACATCCTGGCCAGCATTTGGTACTGTCCCTGTTCTGGATTTTGGCCATTCTAACCGGTGTGTAGCAGTATCTTGTTGTTGTTTTAATTTGCATTTCCCTAATGACGCATGATGCTGAGCACCTTTTCATACGCTCTTTTCACATCTGTATGTCTTCTTTGATGAAGTGTCTACTCTGGTCTTTAATTGGATTGTTCATTTTCTCGTTTTGTTTTGTTTTTTGAATTTTGTAGAGACGGGGTCTCGAGTCAGGTGATCCTCCCACCTCAGCCTCCCAAAGTGCTGGGATTACAGGCTGAGCCACCACACCCGGCCCTTATCGTTGAGTTTTAAGAGTTCTTTGAATAATTTGGATAATAGTCCTTTATCCAAAAGATATGTCTTTTGCAATATTTTCTCCCACTCTTTGTCTTGACTTCTCATTCTCTTGACCAGGCACTCTTATATCACTTTAGTGGGAAGTTGTTTCTTGGACAATATCTAGCAAAATGAAAAACGTACACCTTTTGACTTTATTGTTATGCTTCTAGAAATATTCAGACCCATACCCAAAACTGTAGGTACATAAATATTTGTTGTAACATTGTTTCCTTCTAGAAATAGAAACCACATGGAGGGCAGTTCACACAGGAGACCTGCCCCAGCCAGGGCCCCCAGTTCCTCACCATGCTAGGTCAGAGTGACGGTGAGCCGGGCGCCCAGAGCCCTGTCTGGCTGGAATGAGAAGTAGTCAGTGTCACTGATGATGACAAAACTGTGGTAGGTAATGACACATCTCCTGGGCACACAGCAAGGACAGGGGCAGGCTGACCAGAGCATGTCATCACTGAGCTAGCAGGACATGGGCTCCCGAGGGTCCCTGCTGGGAGAGGACACAGCTTGGCCCACCGTGCATGAGGATCACTCACTCTTCAAAGGTTCGTTGAGTGCTCACCACTCAATGAAGAAGCCTTCGGGTCTTGGATCGGGATTGGATCTCACTGTGAGTGACTGGGAAACAGTTATGAGCAAAGGCATTGCAGACTTTGATGAATGCTTTGAAAGGATTCCTGAGGGTCCTCAGTTGTGAATAGACTGAGGTGGGAATGTGGCAACGTTGGAAGCAGGGAGCCCTGTTAGGAGGCTTCTGGAATATCCAGGTGGCAGGAAGTGGTGTGCACCAGGGTGGTGGGGCTGGCGTGGATGAGAGTCACGTTCTGCTTGAGATAAGGTTGGCGGCATTTGCTGGTGGATCGGATGCTGCAGTTGGAAAGGAATGGTGGCAAAAGAGACTTAAAAACAAAACAAAATCCTCCTTGTTTTGCTTAAGCCACTAGGAGCTCCCATTTAGCGAAGGGAGATGGGGAAGACGGAGGCAGCAGAGCCACTTCAGTGAGAGTGGGACTTTGTTTGTTTGTTTATTTATTTATGTGTTTATTTGAGACTGTCACTCCTGACACTCAGGCTGGAGTGCAAGGGCATGATCTCGGCTCACTGCAACCTCCGCCTCCCGGGTTCAAACCATTCTCCTGCCTCAGCCTCCCAAGAAGCTGGGATTACAGGCATGTGCCACCAGCTTCTCCCTGGTGACCTGACATGTCCCTCTCTACACCACCGGCCCACGCCAGGCACAGGGGACACCATAGCCCCTGCCCGTGTTCCCTACACCCAGCGTCATTCACTCATTCACCCGGCAAATGAGGGTCACATTGATGAGCCGCTGGGCAACCTGGGTGTCCATCCACCTGCAAGTGATGTGACTGGTGTAGTCGCGGTAGCAGCACAGGGTCCACAGCAGGACGGTTTCTGACAAGCGAGGCAGGAGGGGGTCACCTCTTTCCCCTGCAGGGTCCCTTATCTCCACCCCCCCCCAGCTGATCTGGGGCAGAGGTGCCCTGGTTTGGGAAGGGGTCTGCCGGGGTAAGTTTCTGCCTGTGAACCCTCCTCTCCTGACAGAAGCACCGTGCAATCCCTGCAGGATGGAGACACGCAGCAGCGGCAGGCCCTGCCCCCCCAACCCTCAAGCATCCTGGGATGAGGCACAAACCCAGCCCTGAGATGAACCCCAGGCCAGGGCGCTGCAGGAGCAAAGGTCTGGAGGTGGGAAGCACTGAGGCGCAGCGAGTGTCTGCTGGGGAAGGAGGGGAAGGGAAATGGCCAGAGCAGCCACCCTGGAGCCTGGGGGCCTGGAGTGCTGTGCTGAGAAATATGGGCTGGGAAGCCAGACATGCTCAGATGGAATTTCCAGGACAGGATGAGCAGGAGTGTGCAGGAAAAGGGAAGTGAAGGAGGCCCAGGGAAGGCGGGGGGAGAGATGAAGTGAGGGGAGCAGGAGGAAGTTGGGTGGGTAAGGTCCCGGGGACATGGTGCTGGCTTCCTCCAGGGTGCAGCAGTGAGGAGGGGGACAGGGAAGGGTTGGGAGCCATGGAACTCACCTTCTGCCCCTACCAGGCTAAGCCCCCAGCACAGGGCCAGCAGTGCCATGAGGAACAGCTCCCAGGCCAGCACCATTCTCCTGGTCAGCTCTGGACAGGCAGGTGCCGGCACAGGTGGGTGCTGGCCATGGGCGGGGGTGGGGGTCCTCCATGCCCTGGAGTCCCGTGTTCCTGCCCAGCTGGGAGACAGGCCAAGCTGATCTCACCAGGTCTTGCTATTCCTCCATCCATGAATTGCCATCCTACCCTAGGTCCTGAGAAAGGAGATGCGGGCCAGGATAAGGCCCATCCACGCCTCTCGTCTCCCCAGGGATATGGCTGATGAAGAGGGAGAGGGCCATGTTGAGGGTATGGGGAGCCTGGACCTGTGCCTTCTCCACCTGGTATGGATCTCCTCCTCTGCTGCTCTCACCCATCCCTGCAGTGCTGGTGTAGATTCTGTGTGTTCGTATTGGGTGCTACTGGGTTGATGCCCAAGTGAGCTGCGTTAAGCTCTTCAAGTGATTTTGGTGGATAAGCTTTGTGGATCCACCCACCACAGATGGAGCCTTTCTCCTCCCGGGTCTTGAGGATGCACAGACACCCTTTGGGCCACCTCACTCAACACCAAACACTCCACCATCCTTCCTCACCCGCCCCAAGCTATTACTGCCCATCCCTCCTTTTCTGAGGAGCCTGAGGCATTTCTTAGTTTCTTGCCCTTTGTGATGTCACGAGAAAAGTCAGATGTCTTCTTTTCTTCTTCCTCAACACTTCTGAAAACATGAAACATGCAAGCCTTCACCCACTCACACACCCACATACACACCTACACATACCTGCGCACACATGCTTGGACAACCCCGATGGGACCTGACCACCCTATGAGGGTGCTGACAAAACCTTGAGGACGCTGGGAAGGAGCTAGGAAGGAGGACAGGATAGGGGTGGAGTTCCTGAGGAGGCAGAGGGGCTTCTCGGTACAGGAAATGGTGAACTGTCAGTCTTCCTGCCCTGCCCATGCTCAGCTGAACAAAACCACATCAGCTGGTCTAACTTAAATTCAGGATTACCATCGGAGGCGGGAGTGCAGGGGAGGCTCTTAATGCGCCAGAACCCCAGATGACACTTCCCAGTAGCAAGGAGGAACTCTGCCCTTCCCAAGAAGCTATTTCACACCTCTCCACTTCCGTCACACCTCTACTTCCCCTGCACCCCATTCCCACGCCCCACTTCCCCTGCACCCCATTCCCACGCCCCACCTCCACCTTAAGGACTCATGCATACCCAGCCACCATGCAAACACGCACACCCACAACCGCATGCACAGACGCCAATGCAGGCACCCCTGACTTGCATCAAAGTCAACACCCAAATGGGTCAAATGGCTGCAAGTGGAGGAGGAGGGTCAAAAGACAGGCATGGCGGGAGGGAGGGGCTTCTCCTTCTGGTCATAATGGAGTAACTAGGACCAGATTTAGCCTTCTACTTTAGAAGTATAAAACTGAACAGATGATATTAAAAATCTGTTTTCAGCTGTTAGAAAAGAGGACATCCTTCCATATGATCTCTCAGAGAAGGAAAACAAACATGGTGGGTCCTATGATCATCCTACCTTTCTTTTCTTTTTTTTTTTCTTTCTTTCTTTTTTTTTTTTTTTTTTTTTTTTTCTGAGATGGAGTTTCGCTCTTGTTGCCCAGGCTGGACTGCAGTGGCGCAATCTCGGCTCACCGCAACCTCTGCCTCCCGGGTTCAAGCGATTCTCCAGCCTCAGCTTCCTGAGTGGCTGGGATTACAGGCACTCGCCACCACGCCTGGCTAATTTTGTGTTTTTAGTAGAGACAGGGTTTCTTCATGTTTGTCAGGCTGGTCACGAACTCCTGACCTCAGGTGATCTGCCCACCTCGGCCTCCCTAAGTGCTGGGATTACAAGCATAAGCCACCGTGCCTACCTTTCTACCTTGCTACTACTTTTTGGACTGTGATGTAGGGAGAAGAACTCCAACATGACCATGGCAGTCTTGCTGTGTTGGGTGATAGGGGTCTGAGTCTGAGGAGGCAAAAGAAGCTGGAATTTGGTGTAGAAAACAAGAGTAGAAAGAGCTACACAGAGAAAGAGACCCAGCAAATCTACATAGAGATCCCCTTGCATGTACTGCTGAACACTAAACCATGCATGTGTGGGGTGAAGCTCCACTAGGCTGCGTAAATAATACATAGAGAGATGTATCTGAATAATTTCCAGAACTCACCAAGGGCTGGAGATGTTCAAGTTCCAACTAGCCAGAATAGGAATTCTGCTGAGCACCTCACACATTCAGTAGAGAATCAAGAAGAAAAGCACTTTAGTGCCAGCACTAAACCAGCCCAGGAGAGGGCCGTTCTAAAACTGCTCTAGGCCAGCACGGTGGCTCATGCCTGTAATCCCAGCACTTTGGGAGGTCAAGGCGGGTGGATCACTTGAGGTCAGGAGTTTGAGACCATCCTGGCCAAAATGGTGAAACTCCATCTCTACTAAAAATACAAAAGTTAGCCAGGCATGGTGGCAGGTGCCTCTAATCCCAGCTACTTGGGAGACTGAAGCAGAAGAATTGCATGAATCCAGGAGGCGGAAGTTGCAGTAAGCAGAGATTGCACCACTGCACTCCAGCCTGGAGGACAGAGCAAGACTCCGCCTCAAAAAAAAAAAAAAAAAAAAAAGACTCCATCTCAAGTAATAATAATAATAATAGTAATAATAAAAAGTGCTCAAGGAAGCTTAAAAACAAACCTTAAAAGATCAAACTGATTGATATGGTTTGGATTTTTGTCCCCATCCAAATCTCATGTTGAAATGTAATCCCCAATGTTGAAGGTGGGGCCTGGTGGAGGTGTTTGGATCATGGTTGGGGGATCCCTCGTGAGTGGCTTGGGCCATCCCCTTGGGGATGAGTGAGTTCTCGCTCTGAGTTCACAGGAGATCTGGTCATTTAAAAGTGTATGGTATCTACCCCTACGCTGATCTCTCTCTCTCTCTCTCTCTCTCTCATTCCTGCTTTCACTGTGACGTGCCTGCTCTCCCTTCACCTTCTGCCACAATTGGAAGCTTGCTGAGGCCTCTCCAAAAACTGAGCAGATGCCAGCACCATACTTCCTGTACAGCCTGCAGAACTGTGAACCAATTAAACCTCTTTTCTTTATAAATTACCTAGTCCTGGGTGTTTCTTTATAACAGTGTGAAAATGACCTAATACAGAAAATTGGCACTGAGAGTGGGATATTTTCCATATTAGGTCATTCTCACATTGCTATAAATCAATAAATACCTAGACTGGGTAATTTATAAAGAAAAGAGGTTTAATTAGCTTACAGCTCTGCAGGCTGTGCAGAAAGCATGGCACTGGCATCTGCTTGGCTTCTTGGGGAGGCCTCAGGAAGCTTACAATCATGGCAGAAGGTGAAGAGAGAAGATACGTCACACAGTGAAAGCTGGAACAAGTGAGAGAGACAGATGGAAGCTGGAACAAGTGAGAGAGACAGATGGCATGAGTGCAGAGGCAACTGCCACACACTTTTATTTTAGTTTTTTTTAATGTTTTTAATATTATTATTATTATTATTGAGACGGAGTCTCGCTCTGTCTCCAGGTTGGAGTGCAGTGGCACAATCTTGGCTCTCTGCAACCTCTACCTCCCCAGTTCAAGCTATTCTCCTGCCTCAGCCTCCTGAGTAGCTGGGATTACAGGCACACGCCACCACACCTGGCTAACATTTATATTTTCAGTAGAGACGGGGTTTCACCATGTTGGCCAGGCTGGTCTCAAACTCCTAACCTCAAGTGATCTGCCTGCCTCCGCTTCCCAAAGTGCTGAGATTACAGGCGTGAGCCACCATGCCTGGCTGGTGCCACACTCTTTTAAATGACCGGATCTCCTGTGAACTCAGAGTGAGAGCTCACTCATCACCAAGGGGACGGCCCAAGCCATTCAGGAGGGATCCTCCTGACCATGATCCAAACACCTCCCACCAGGCCCCACCTCCAACATTGGGGATTACATTTCAACATGAGACTTGGGTGGGGACAAATACCCAAACTATGTCACTGATCTGCAAGTAACTTAGTGACTCATCAGAATAAAATCCAACACTTTTTGAAGAAAGACAACACAATTCAGCAGTCACCAACATAAAATAAACAGCATTCAGCATCCAGTCAGAAATTACTTTATGTAGGCCAAGTGCAGTGGCTCACACCTGTAATCCCAGCATGTTGGAAGACTGAGGCAGGAGGATGGCTTGAGCCCAGGAGTCTGAGACCAACCTGCACAACATGTTGAGACCTTGTCTCTGCAAAATAATAATAATAATAATAAAATTTAAAATTAGGCAGGCATGGTGGTGTGCACCTGTAGTCCCAGTGACTCGGGAGGCTGAGGTGGGAGGATCACTTGGGCCTCTTAGGTGGAGGTTGTAGTGAGCTGAAATCGTGCCCCAGCACTCCAACCTGGATGACAGAGTGAGACCCCATCTCAAAAAAAAAAAAAAAAAATAAAGAAATTACTACACGTAGAAAGAAGCAAGAAAATGTAACTCATAACAAGAGAAAAACCAGTCAAAGATAGAACCCCAAAATGATGCAGCTCATTATGGAACTGGTGGACAAGGGCTTTGAAACAGTTATTATGAATAGGTTGAATAATTTTTCAAAAACATGAAAAGAACAGAAATGGAAGATGTCAAAATAAAAACAAAACTACCACAGATAAGACTACAACATAAGAAAACGTCATCGAATTGGCTTAATATTAGTGAATTTGAAAATATAGTAATTGAAACTATCTAAATTAAACACAGAGAGAATAAAACTGAAAAAAATTACTATAAACTCCTATGCATCATTCAAGCCTCAGCTGACGCAGGGCCTCCTCCATGCAGCCTTCCCTGACTCCTCATGGGGATGCAGATGGGAGTGGCTCCAACAACCACAGCTGGTGTGAGCCCAGAGCCAGACAGACCCGGGCTGGACTCCCACCTCTAGTAAGACCTCATGCAATTTATCTGCATATTACTTCTGAAGGCCCCAAAACTGTCATCTGTTACTTGGAGATGGTCATCTACAAACCCCAAAATGATTTTGAAGGAACCAAGTGAAATAATGCCTGTCACATGGTAACCTACAATCGGAGTCAGCTAAATCCCTTGTATTTTCCTTGGTTCCTATTTTGCCCTGTCCCTTCTTCCTACACAGTCATGGAGTGCTCAGTGTTCATGCCCACCCCCAGCCCCCTACAAACACACCTGATTCATATCTCTCTCCCTGGTTATCTGCACATGTCCTGGCACAGAGGTAGCACTTCAAATTGTGTGTTGGAAAATTTGGGTATTGGAAGGTATCAGAATGAACGCATGGATGGATGGATGGATGGATGGATGGATGGATGGATGGATGGATGGATGGATTAGTGGGTGGGTGGATGGATGGATGGATGGATGGATGGATGGATGGATGGATGAGCAACTCCTTGAGGACAGAAACTCCAGAGCTCATGCTTTTCTACTTTGCATCTCTGGTTCTATCCAGCCAGGTATGAGGCTGTGCACACACACTGAGGGACCTCACTTGGTAACATAAAGACTGGGTGCCCTGTGTAGGCCACAGAGATGGGCACATTGAGTCCTGATGTTTAGAATTCAGAGATTGGTGGCTGCCTTTTCTTCCTGTCTTTTTCCTGTGTTGGGGAGAAGGGCAGGGAGGAGGAGAGGGAATGGTGGGAACCATTGACGTTCTGCTTTGATGATTCTTGAATTACTGCCGCCAGGAAGGGGACCTGGCTGGGAACAGTGTAGGATGCCCTTCCCTGGTGGGGAAAGTCCTGCCTGGAGTGGAGGACTGGAGGGTGTTCAGGGAATGCCTGGGGCGCCCTGGGGACCCTGAACTCTCTTTGGCAACCCTGCATGTGTGTGAAATCATGGTGCTGGCACAGAGAGGGCATTGAAGGGACACAA
Source organism: Macaca fascicularis (assembly GCF_037993035.2). Taxonomy (NCBI): domain Eukaryota; kingdom Metazoa; phylum Chordata; class Mammalia; order Primates; family Cercopithecidae; genus Macaca; species Macaca fascicularis. The sequence goes on along the minus strand of NC_088384.1, from coordinate 14,716,842 downwards.
AGGGTCTGAGCTAATGTCCTGTCCCCAGCATTCTTTCTCTCTTGGGTGGTCCCACTTGGCTTCCTTGAGCCCCTTCAGTGCGCTGGGAATGCAGAGAGGCACCAGACCCAGGGCTGGCCAGGAGGAGCTCAGTCTGCGACGTGCATGGAGTGGAAGTAGGAGGATGCTTCTCAGAGGATCGCTGGTGCTGGACTCATCCTTCATGCCCTCCACCCACAGCCATGCCTTGAAACATTAGGGCCTGGGAAAACTGACCCAGCACAGGGTCTGCTGGGGATTTCTGCTGCCTGGAGCTCAGGAAGCTGCATCTCATTGCCACAAGGAAATGTCTAGCCTCACTGCCCACCAAGAGAGTGCAGAGAGACTCTCACTGCTGGTCCCTTCCCTTGGTGAAGAAGATGCTTCTCAGCCTCCCAGCTCCCTGAGTAGCAAGAGCTCAGTACCCCTGGCCAGGCTGCAATGTGTGTGCAATGCAGAAATGTATGTGGTATGTGGAAAGTAGAACATGGGAAAATATCAAAGCCAAAGCTTCTTATAGACAGTGATAACTGCAATTTCTAAAGTATCTTTTTATAAAAACATTAAATGATAAAATACTTTAAAACTGAACAATGATAAATGAGCCTTGTGCAGGTTCTGGGTCTAGCTATGAGAATTGACCAGAAGGGTAAATTTCCTGTAACTCAGTTATGGAAGGTGGTGTCAAGATAAGCAATGTCCTATAATGATTGATTGTGTAGCTGGAACCACCCTATCTGAGTTTAAATCTCAGCTCTGCCCCTTGCTAGCTGTCTGGCCTTGGGCAAGTCACTTAACCTCTCTGATCCCCAGTTTTCTGATCCCTACAATGGAGATGATAATAGCCCCTCATTCTCAGGATTATTAGATGGATTTTTTAGTAGGTATGTATGAAGCACTCGGACAGATCACAGCATGTAGGTATTCTGTCTACATGACTTAGTTTATCTTTGAAGGTGCTGGTGGGCATCCCAGGTGGTATTGGGGGTCACGTTTGTCAATCCCTGGACAGCAGTGTCCCTTTGGCCTGGGCCCCAGTCATGCTTCCTCATTTCATTCATGTGCCAAGGCTGCCTGCTCCCGGAATTGTTCCAAGCCTGTCCTGAGAGGAGAGGCTTCCTGGCCTGTATGTCCTTAAAAAACTCTATGGGGCAATGGAGTGGAATCTACGCTCTCTTTGGAAAAGGTGAACCTCTAACTCACCCTCATTCCCATTCCACTTGCCTTGCTGGTTTTCTAAGTTGATGCCAGTTTCTTTCTGATAAACTCCAAGTCCTGGTTTCTAGACAGATTCCTGGAGAACCTCCCAGAGGCTGAGATGGTGGTAGAATAGAAAACCTCTTTTGTGGAATATGCAACATCAGGAAGGGAACTGAATGTAAAGGGGAATTAAAGGACTGTGTGCTTGAACATTTGGGCTTCAGATAGAGACACAGCTATGTTCTGTAGGAAAGTTACCTTGGAGATCTTCTCATACTTGGGCAGGCACGGGTGGAGGGTGAGTTCAGGCTGAAAAATAGAATGATGAGATTTAGATGGATTCACAGATGATGAGCTCACAAGAGAAATGTTAAGCCCCAAAGAGATGATTGGAAACAGGACCTTAGAAGCATCAGGAAGGACCCATGTTCTCCTTCCCAAGAGAGATGAACTCCAGCCTCAACTTAGCCTCTGCCTGGCTGTGTAAACTTAGGTGTGCTCCCCGCTGTCTCTGAACCTGGCTCTGACCTCTCCTCATCTGTAAAATTTGGGTATTGGAAGGCATTTATCAGCCTATATTCTAGCTCCCAAGCCCCGTGTGCCTGGGGGAGCCCTTCAACCTCCGTCCCTGGTCCCCCTGTGACCCAGCATCCCTCTGAGCCTGGGGGGTGCTCCAGCCCTCTGTTCTGCTGACATCTTCATAAGCAGAGCCTGGGACTCTTTTTTTTTTTTTTTTTTTTTTTTTTTTTTGAGACGGAGTCTTGCTCTGTGCCCCAGGCTGGAGTGCAGTGGCGCGATCTCGGCTCACTGCAAGCTCCGCCCCCCCGGGTTCACGCCATTCTCCTGCCTCAGCCTCCCGAGTAGCTGGGACTACAGGCGCCTGCCACCTCGCCCGGCTAATTTTCTTGTATTTTTAGTAGAGACGGGGTTTCACCCTGTTAGCCAGGATGGTCTCGATCTCCTGACCTCGTGATCCGCCCGTCTCGGCCTCCCAAAGTGCTAGGATTACAGGCTTGAGCCACCGCGCCCGGCCGAGCCTGGGACTCTTAAGAAGGTCCAAGCACCATCATCATCATAGAACACACTTACGGGATACAAGAATAAACCTGAAATACCAATATTCCAGAGACAAAAACTTACTACAGTTTCATTTTTATCAATATTGGTATCCAAACTTTAAATGTTGACATTTTTCTGGGGAAGAATACCAATTTCTCAACTCTTTTTGCTACAGGTAGCTCCTGGGTTTCCTCTCCCACACTCCCGCCATGCTTAATAAACACTCCTGTTCAACAAACCCTTTGGATAATTTCCCTAATCTTTCAGGGCATAGTGGTACGTTATTCAGATAAATGTTTCTGGCAATTTGCTCCTAGAAGGAACTCTGCACTTAGGATTAATGGTTCAGGAGGATTCCCAAAACCTTCATCTTCAGTTTCCAAAAATGCTTGGCCATCTATAGCAGTCATTTCTATAAACATTTTGTTTAAATTATCCTCCAGAGACTCAAAACTGTGTGGAGTTTCCTTCCTAAAGCATTCTTGTAAAGTCTGTTGTTTTGACATTTGAATAATCAGAGCAAAACACGTTTGAAGTGCTTTGTTTATTTTTAGCAATGTCTTTCTTCATTCTCTCCATTGTCTTTATTATGTCTGACTCAAAGATGATTTATCTTGGATATGTACTGATTTTAGAGTAGTTTTATCTTTGTGAGATTTGGACATGACGAAGCTGACATTTTGCTTCTAAAGTATTCCTCACAAGATGTAGAGAATTCTCAAATAGTGCTTTTGCTTGAAGGACCCCTGGCTTAAATGAAATTAAGCCGCTAAAAATGAAATTCTTAAATTTCATTTAAATTCTTAAATTTAAATTCTTAAATTCTTAAATTCTTAAATTCTTAAATTTAAATGAGTTCTTAAAGGGATTTAGTTTCGTGTGAGAACTGCTACTTCTCTAAAATTTCTGCCAATATTACATTTATAATATAATTAAATCACCATTGTTCTGCTTTTTATTGTTATTTAAACTTTATAAGCTCAGTCTATAATCTTCGTAAAATGATTGAGCAAATACATTCTCTTAATATTTGTATTAATAATCAATCTTTTTTCTACTCAGCTATTTAAAGTTCTTAATTATTGTCTTTCTTCATAAAATTAATAGCTTTCATAATCATTACTTATTGCAGCATTTTACTCTTGAAATAATCAATGTGTGTTTACAACTGACTGCTTCAATTTCAGCACAAAAAGTACGTGGGAAATACTGCATAGGCAAATACTTTGCAAGGAAGAAAAAGAGAGAAGTGGAGGGGAAATTATAGATTAAAAACAGGCAACACCAAGTGATAGTGTTCAGAGATACACACAGAGTGATAAAACAACATGAGAAAATGATAGACCCTGACATGGAAATTAGGACACAGGATTCCTGGGTTGGGGACTGGGAGGTTTGTCTGGAGCAGTGCAGGGCTCTGGGTGGGTGGCAAGCTTCTATCTCCTGTGCGGACTGTAGGGAGGGGAATAATCCAAGGATATTCACCTTACAATGATTTATTTTTTAATTTAAATACTTTCTTTTGGTAGAGAGGGGGGGTCTTACTATGTTGCCCAGGCTGATCTTGAACTCCTGGCCTCAAGCAATCCTCCCACCTCAGCCTTCCGAAGTGCTAGGATTATAGGCATGAACCACCTTGCCTGGCCTTGTAATGATTTATTAAGCTAAAGATGTTTCATGTGGCTTGGGATATTTGTACTTAACAATAAAACACGTTTTTAGAAAGGAAAAAAATTTGAATCTGGAAATTTTAAAAACAAAACCAAACCTGGGACATAATATGTAGCATCAAAGACTCTTCTTTCATAAGTTTCTTTTTCCATCTGCCTGTGTTCATTCATGTTTTCCCCTTTTCCCTCTTGTCCTGGTGTATTGACCTTCTCCTCAGGTGTAGGCAAGAAACTTGCTCTATCTCTCCTCTTGCCTCCTTGTCCCTCCCCTTCCTCTTCCCTCTCCTCTCCTCTGGCATTCAGTGCACCCCTCTGCTGTAGCTCCCACTACAATTAACTGAAATTCTCTTTTTGTGCATCTCTCTCTCCTATTGTTCCATAAGCAACTTGAGAGCAGAAGTGAGGTAGGTTTTGTGCAGTTTTGAATCCTCAAAGCCTAGCATACTCCCAGACATATACTAGACATCCAGAAAATGAGGTTTAAACTCAACATCTTTTTCTTTTCCCATAACATCTCAAGTTTCACTTAATGATTTTCAATGATTATTCAAAGAAGACTATATATCTTTTAAGAATTAATTTGTTAGAAAAGGGATTTCTGGCTGAAAGAATTACAGATTGAGTTTCTGTTTGTAAGTCCAAGAGCCTGCAGGGTTATATGCCTGCTGTGCATGTTATTCAGGGAGTGGAATTTCAGTTGACTTCCGTTTTTCCTTTTTGTAAAACATTGTTTGTAATTTTACCACAAATGCACATTTATGTAATAAAAGTATAATTATAATGTTCATTTAAAATGATTTTTTTTCATCTAATGCACATTCACTGAGCAGTTTAAAAAGCATAAGACATGTTTACTGCAAATTGCATCTGAAATGCTTCCCTATGTTTGAGAATGAAGAGTTAGCTAGAACAGTGACTCCTGAGATGTACTGTGCTCAGGTGTTTCCAAACTTGGTGACCACAGTCCCTCTCATCCTGCATGCTCCTCCACCTTGTGACTTTGCAGCTCCTTCTATTAGAATGTGGAATCTCTTTCCCCTCCCCTTCAATCTGGGCCTCCTTGTGACTTCCTTTGGCCAGTAGAATGCAGTGGGGGTGAAGCTATATGATTTCTGAGACTAGGCCATAAGAGGCCTTGCAGCTTCTTTTGCTCTCTTGGAAGTCAGCCATGATGCAAAGTGGTCCAGGCTCTCCTACTACAGAAGCCATGTGAAGAGAGAAGCCCTGGAGGATGGGAGGTCATGTGGAGGGGAAGGAGCCAGTGAAGCCCTCTCTCACTCCATCCTAGTCAAGCTCCCAGCTAAATGCAACCACATGAATGACCTTGCCAGCTTTGTGGAACAGAAGAACCACCCAGCTGAGCCCAGCCAACCCACAGAATGGTTACAAATAATAAATGGTTGTTGTTTTCAACCATTAAGCTTGGGAGGTGGTTTGTTAGGCAGCAATCAATCATTTGTTCTTATGACAGGCATTTGTTTGCTGGTTAGATTGGATGTAACCTGGGATCACATGATCATACATACACAATGTCAGAAATGTCCCCAACAACAGGCACTTGGTCATTTGGACTTAATAAACCCAGCTTCAGAGAATCCCTGTTTCCCAGTCACTGTCTCTCAACTTTCCTACACTGCCACCAAGTATGAGCTAGCATCTATCCCTCTCACATTCCTCACCCCTTTAATTAATCCCCTGTTTTTCATGTATCTCATAAGTTTATGGTATATTTCCTAGGACCTGAAAACATAACCAACTGTCTTTCATCTTAAAAAAAAAAAAAGCCCCTCACCCCATTCAAGTGTTCACCTTAGATTTCCATACCGTCTCTTTCTCCTCTTTCTAGTCAAGCTTTTCCAAAGAGCTGTCTTCATTTTCCCATTTCCTATTCACTCCTCTTTCTATTTATTATGACCTGGCTTTAGAATGGTCTCCCGCCAGCATCACAGAGGAGCTCCACATCACCTAACCAGATGGATTCACCCCTGCCTTGACCTCTCAGACACAACACCAGCAACATGGCCACTCCTAGCGCCTTAAAACTATCTCCCTTTTTATGCTTCCCACCACACTCTGCTTTCTCCTTCCCACTCTGACTGTCCCTTCTCTGTTCCCTTCCTGGCCTCCTAAGCACCTCAGCCAGCCTCTTAGGCACCAGTGTCCCCATGGGTCTTCAGTGCTCCTCTTCTCATCCCGCTCTACCTGCTCTGCTTTCAAGTTTGCAGGCTCTCTCAAGCTTTTACTTAAAGGTTTTACTAAGTAAGTGTTCTTCCCCCAAACCTAACAGCTATGAATTCAATGACCTGTAGAACCTCTTCCCTTATATGTTCCAGAGATGAGATGCCTCAAACTCCATGTGCCAGAATGTGACTCTTTGGCCACCCCCCACCCCCCTTGCCCCTACTCCCAGTGTCTCTTTGTCTCTTGTAAGAGGACTTGCCCTAGGCCACTGGTTCTGCTAAGGCCAGAGAAATGCCCACACACGGTTGCTTATGGGAAGGGGTCAACTGAGCCAAAAATGGGGAATAGAGGCAGCTGCATGCCTTGAACCACACTTGCAGGATCTGCCTATTCAGGCCTCTCTTGTTCTCAGTGGTGACCTGTCTGCCTCCTGCTCCTGGGTCCTCCTCTTTCTGTGACTGAGACACCTGTGCCCCTCCCCCACTGCCCAGTTGGAGGCTCAGTTCCATCCTCAGCCCCAGGACCAGCCCTGACCCAGGGCAGGAGGGGTTCACAGGGTCACAGTTGTGCCTAGATTTCCTTGAGCCTCCGTCCTCATCCCTGGGCCCAGCCTTGCTTCTGAGAACTGGGCCACCCTGTGTGGCCTCTGACAACTGAGTTCCTGCCTTTTTCCCCACACCGGAGTTTGTTCTACAAAGCTCAGGTTGGAGACCTTGTTGTTCTTGATTACAGCTTACTTCTCTGTTTCCATACCTCTACAGATGTGGTTTCTAAACAGTTTTCTATTATGTTGATGAGTAAAAAAATTTTTTTAATGGAAAGAAAAATACAATTTTATTTTTAAATAAAAAAGAAAATATCATTTACTATCAACATCATTTTCTACTTTAAAAAAAGACATTTTATTTTATTTTATTTTTTGTTTTCTGAGAGAGAGTCTCACTCTATCACCCAGGCTGGAGTGCAGTGGCATGATCTCAGCTCACTGCAACCTCCGCCTCCCGGGTTCAAGCAATTCTCGTGCCTCACCCTCCCGACTAGCTGGGATTACAGGTAGGTGCCACCATGCCCAGCTAATTTTTATATTTTTAGTAGAAATAGGGTTTCACCATGTTGGCCAGGCTGGTAAAAAGAGACATTTTAATACAAACGAAGTAATCAAACAATTCTGATCTCAGATCTCAGGATAGCCCTTTTCAAACAGAGGCAGCTGGCTGTTTCCCTTGCCTTCGTTTTCCAAGGGTTTCTCCTCCCATGAATGGGCAGTGAAAGCTTCATCCTGGACCAATCCTGTCTCCACGATGGCTTTGGGGACCTGCCTTGCCCCATTGTTGTCTGCGGGACTGGCAACTTTGACCATGAGAGGCAGACTCCCTCTAACTAGAGGCTGACAAGTGGAAACTGTTGGGATTATTCCCAGAGGCCTTACATGGGGGCGGCTCAGCTTGATGAATTCTCAGGCATGATCCAAATCTGCCTCCTAGGCCCAGAATATCATTCTCCAAGGTCCCAGGGCTGCTGGGGCTCTATGAAGCCATTCTCTGCTGCTCCTGGTGTGCCCCTAGGGCTGGCTGAGGTTGGGAAGGCCTCCCCTCGCTGGACTAGAGGACAAAGTGATTCATCTTGATCCCTGTGAAATGGTCGTGCAACCCCAAGAGGCTGAGACTCATCAAAGAATGTGCCTCTTTATTTTCTGTTCATTACATTGCCAGGCACAATCCAGACAAGACATCTCAGCACTGCTTCCAGACCTCTGCTTGAAGGTGGGATTCTTCAGTCTCCTGGACATTCTTAGAGTCTGGCTTTACACCAGCTCTCCTTTGCACAATGGCAACACCAGCAGTATCTGCCCATGTGCAAGAGAGTCCCCACAACAGCCCAATGGAGAAATGGAGGAGTTTCCAGGCCCATGTGACATTCCGTCACAATTGTCTTTTACCACTTAGGATGATATAATCACTTTTCCCTCTCTTTTTTTTTTTTTTTTTCTTTTTTTTGAGACAGTCTCACTGTCACCCAGGCCAGAGTGCAGTGGTGTGATCTTGGCTCACTGCAACCTCCACCTCCCAGGTTCAAGTGATTCTCCTGCCTTAGCCTCCTGAGTAGCTGGGATTACAACTAGTACATCTCCAGCCTACAGGAGTGTGCCACCATGCCCCATTAATTTTTATATTTTCAGTAGAGACAGGGTTTCACCATGTTGACCAATCTGGTCCTGAACTCCTGGCCTCAAGTGATCCACCTCCCTTGGCCTCCCAAAGTGCTTGGATTACAGGTGTGAGCCACTGTGCCCAGTCACTTTTCTCTGATTTTTAAGTGAAGTATATACATATATATACAGCAGGCAAGTGGAATTCCAAGCACAGAGGGCTTTTCAGCATAATTCTGAGATGGCAACTTTCAGCAAAGAACTTGCAGACATGGTACAATTTTTTCTTGTTAAAGTCAAGGCAAGATTTTCTGGGAAAGGACATGAAGACCTTGACATAGTCTGCTTAGATTTATTTATTTATTTATTTATTTATTTATTTATTTATTTAGAGTCTCGCTCTGTCGCCCAGGCTGGAGTGCAGTGGCACGACCTCAGCTCACTGCAACCTCCACCTCCCCGGTTCCAGGTTGAAGCAATTCTCCAGCCTCAGCCTCCCAGGTAGCTGGGATTACAGGCCATAGTCTGCTTTAATAATAATAATAATAATAATAATAATAATAAAAGACAATAGTGAACAAGAAAGAAAGAATGATTCCCTCTTCGCACAAGAAGAAAGTTCTGATGCTTTTGGTATCATGGGATCTTAGGTTCAATGTATAGTGAGAGCTAAATAAGACAATTTTTATTTGTTCCTCTGAACAATTCTCTATTCCCATGACTGTGTCATGCTTTTCCAATTGCTATAACTTATGGCGTGTTTTGATATTTGGCATCCTCACTCATTAGTCTTCCTTTTCAACATTTTATTGGATGTGATTATGCTATTATTCTTCCAAATTATTGTTAGAATCAATTTATCAAGTCATAAAAATGTCCTCTTTGAATTTTTATGGGAATTGCGCTAAATTTAATTCTTAATTTGGGAAGATCTGACAGTTTTGACGACTTTGTAATACTGGCTCTTTTGATCCAATAATTATGGATTTCCACTTATTTTGGGAATTTTACATCAGCAAATTTTAAAAGCTTTTTCCTAGGTTCTTATTAGATTCATCTCCAGGTTTTTAAGATTGCAATGCCAGCCTACGTTCTCTCTCTCTCTCTTCCACCTTCCACCCGCCTTTCTTTCTTTCTTTCTCTCTTTCTTTCTTTCTTTCTTTCTTTCTTTCTTTCTTTCTTTCTTTCTTTCTTTCTTTCTTTCTTTCTTTCTCTCTCTCTCTCTCTTTCTTTTTCCTTCCTTCCTTCCTTTCTTGCTTTCTTCATTTTCCTCTTTTGTGGCTAATATCTTCCCAACCTATTTTATTGCAAATGATTATTTTTAGTGCAAAGAAAAGCTACTGATATTTGTATAACGAGTTTATACCCAGCTCCTTCTCGAAGTCTTGTTTGTTGAATAATTCTTATTTAAATCTTACAGGCTTTCTAGACATACAAGCATATCTTCTTCAAATTATGAGCCTTGTCTCTTATTTTTAATACTTATTTTACTTATTATTCCTATTCAGTCACAATTGCTAGAAAGTTCAAAACAATGTTGACAAATTCTTGGTGGTGCACACACCTGTCTTCAGAGAGATTGCATAGGGAATGCCAAATGCTTCACCATTCGAGAGACTTAGCATTGCTTCCTGAAAAGTCCTCTTGATCCTACTAAAACAATATTCTACTCATGACAGCAGGCATTCACCTGTCAAGGATCTACGTCCAGGGAAATGTTTCTGCCTCCATCTCCAAGTGGCCATGTGAGGCGTTTTAATAAAATGAGCCTCAGACTAAGACCACACCAGAAGGCTTCTGTGGTTGGGCAGGTGACAGAGAGCCCCTACCAAAATGCCCTTAATGTTACCCTCAGCTTGGTTTGACTTTAGACAGCTTCTCACTGACTGTAGGTCCTGACCTCCCTTATTTTAGAGCATTTTCTTTAGAAAACTTGTCATTGAAAATGATTTATCTGTCCCTTTGAGATGTCGGTAAATCTTTTCAAAAGCCTCTTGCTGGCCGGGCACAGTGTCTCATGCCTGTAATCTCAGGACTTTGGGAGGCCGAGGTGGGCAGATCACTTGAGGTCAGGAGTTTGAGACCAGCTTAGTCAACACGGTGAACCCCCATCTCTGCTAAAAATACAAAAATTAGCCGGGCATAGTGGTGTGCATCTGTAATCCCGGCTACTCAGGAGGCTGAGGCAGGAGAACCCCTTGAACCCAGGAGGCAGAGGTTGCAGTGAGCCAAGATTGCACCATGGCACTCCAGCCTGGGAGACAGAGTGAGACTCCCTCTCAAAAAATAACTAAATAGATAAATAAATAAATAATAAATAAAAAAGCCTCTTGCTAGGTTTACAATCCAGGACTGTCTTTCCCAAGGAGACATCCCTTCAAAGTTTAGTAATCACCAAGGAATATATCACCCCATCTCTCTGTCCCATGGGAGGGTAGGAGCCTAACTTTGGTTGGCAGTTGGAAAACTACCCCCTGTCATAAAGATATGAGAAACTTTACTTTTCCTTTGGGTAAAGCCAGTTGGGAAACAGAAATGGCCCATGATCTCCCTCTCAACCCGGTGCTAAAACACCTTGCCACACTTCCTTCCACAGAGTTGAGGTCGGACTTGGTTCTGGTCTCTCTCCTCTATTGCAGTAGTCTTGAATAAATTCTTCCCTGCCTGTTAGTTGTGTCTGGTGCAATTTTCGCTTTGACAGTTCCCAGCATGGTGACATGGAAGCCTCAGCATCGGGACAATCCCTTAAAACCCCAAACCCATGAGGGATACAACTGCCCTGGGTTACAGGGGGACATCTAATGCTATGAGATTCCTTTACAGGGATTTTCCTGCAATTTATTGTACTGATTGATGTCCTACATTGGCATTATTGAAATGAATTCTACCTGATCGAATTCCTTTAAAATATTACCAGATTTGATTTTCCAATATTTTATTGATGGTTTTGTGTCTGCACTTGTAAGTAAGGTTAGTCTACAAATCCTTTTCTATACTAACTTTATCAGATTTACAGAACGTGGTGGAGGGAGTTAACAGTAAATGTAATATAATAAAAAACATTGCTGCCGGGCATGTTGGTGTGAGCCTGTAGTCCCAGCTACTCAGGAGGCTGAAGTAAGAGGATTGCTTGAGCCCAGGAGTTTGAGACCAGCCTGGGCAACAAAAAACTTTTTTAATTAGCCAGGCATGGTGGTGTGCACCTTAGTGCTGTAGGAGGATGAGCCACAGACAAAACTCCTCAGACAGCAGATTAAAGAAGGAAGGAGTCTTTATTCAGCCAGGAGCTTCAGTAGACTTGCATCTTAAGAGCGCTCTCTGAAAAAGAAATTTTTGGCCCTTTTAAGGGCTTACAACTCTAAGGGGTCCAGGTGAAAGGGTTGTGATAGATCAAGCAAGTGTGGGGAATGTGACTGGGGGCTACATGCATCTGCTAACAGAACAGAAAGTTTTGTAATGCTACTGTATACAATGTCTGGAATTTACAGATAACACAAGTAGTTTAGGTCAGGGGTTGTTATTATTATTATTGTTATTATTATTTTAACTCCTAGGGCTTGGTGGTGGTGCCAGGGTTGTCTGGCTATTTATCTTCTGTTTCTTTCCAAATTTTGTTTTCTCCCTTTTCTCCTGTCTTATAAACTAGGCAAAAGTGGGGGAGAGAAGGGGCAGCAGGAAAAGTGGTGGTCTCCTTTCTTAGTGCCAGCTACTGGGAAGGCTGAGGCAGGAGGATCACTCAAGCCCAGAAGTTCAAGGCTACAGGCTGAGCACAGTGGCTCACACATGTAGTCCCAGCACTTTGGGAGGTTGAGGTGGGCAGATCACCTGAGGTCAGGAATTCAAGACCAGCCTGGCCAACTTGGTGAAACCCCATCTCTACTAAAAATACACAAATTAGTCAGGTGTGGTGGCACACGCCTGTGATCCCAGCTACTCAGGAGGCTGAAGCAGGAGAATCACTTGAACCCAGGAGGCAAGGTGGAAATTAGCCATGAGCCAAGATTGCACCACTGCACTCCAGCCTGGGCAACAGAGCAAGACTCCGTGTCAAATTAAAAAAAAAAAGAAAAAGTTCAAGGCTACAGTAAGCTGTGATCATACCACTGCTCTCCAGCCTGAGCAACAGAGCAAATCCCTGTCACTAAAAAATAAAAAGGGAAAAATAAAAATAAATAAAAAGAATTGTTTTACACTTAGATTTCAAGATTTAAAAAGCTGTCAAATATCATATATTCAAAAATTCTGGTACCATAAAAAGAGAACAGTAGAGATCTCTTAATGCTGCAATTATCCACTGAGGTTTCACAGTTTATGAATATCATGCTTTTTTGTAGAAATCTGCTAAGCTTACTGTTGAATCATTTATATACACTGACTAATTTTTGAGCCATCATCAATGTTCATGAATTATGTAATTTAGCCTCAGCAATGTTTCACATGCATTTGAAATAATTACACTTTACAAAGAGACTTAATATGTGCAACAATGAGTAAATTAACGTGTTTATTAACATCTGCAGTGCTCTTTTTTTTTTTTCTGGGAGACAGGAGTTTAAGTTCAGGTAAAACGACACTCTTGGCTTTGAGGCTTTTCTCTAGCTTTAAACTCTAGCCTACAAGCTGCTTCTTATTAGCAGCTAGGTGACCTTCATTGTACCAAGAGCCTTCATCCTCTTGATCTTGGGTTTTCTTTCTAAAGGGTCTTGTGTGCTTTCATCCCACACTTTAAGATATGATAGCTGCATTGAACGAATTGGGAGATTTTCCTTCCTTCTTTATCTTTCCATTGGTATTATTTAAATAGCATGAGGATTATCTGTTACTTAAAAAGTAATCTGCCTTGTAAGAACTTAACATGTTTAATGAACTTAGAAACAAAAGAGCTTGCCTGTTAAACCGTCTAGGCCTGATGCATTTATAAGTGATTAATTATTAAATACACTTTCCACTTTTTCTATAATTATTCTATTCTTTGGTATTTTGCCATTTAAAAGGAGACTTGTTGCTTTCTGAAAATACTCTTTCTTTTTGTACATGACTGCTGGAATTCACCTCTTAAGGTTCTGTGTCCAAGGCAAATGCCACTCCAAGGAGCCGGGCCTGTCTCTGCCTTCAGTCAACCTCCACGTGGGTTTCCAAACCTTAGTATTAAGTTGGGCATCAGGTTAAAATAAACATCATAAACATTCTCATCTTTTTTCTTTCTACTAGCATTTCTACTTCCTTTTTTTTTTTTTTTTTAGAAATAGGGTATTGCTCTGTCGCCCAGGCTGGAGTACAGTGACATGATCATGGCTCACTGCAGCCTTGACCTCCCGGGCTCAAGCAATCCTCCCATCTCAGCCTCCTAGGTAGTTGATACTACACGTACACGTCACCAAGCCTGACTAATTATTTGTTTTTTAAGGTTTCTTTGTTGTAGAGACAGAGTCTCACTATGTTGCCCAGGTTGGTCTTGAACTCCTGGGTTCAAGCGATCCACCCACTTTGGCCTCCCAAAGCGCTGGGATTACAGGCGTGAGCCAATGCACTCAGCCTCTATTTCCCGTTGAACTGTTTTTGGTAAGATATTTTACAGGCTAACTGTGTGTTTCATCTAGCAGTCAGCAAGTGTTCGCACATCGTTATAAATTATGTCTTGTCATGAACTTGTTCTAACAACAATTCACTCTAAGCAGGCATTCCGCATGCTCATTACATAATATTTTTGTCTCTGTGCAGCTGCACATCTGCACCATAGTGGAGCTCCCTGTCCCCGGGTGACCGACTGGAACTAGGTTTCTCCATCCCCAGTAGGCCTCACTGTGTCTCATCACACCAAAGTATTTTTAAAAAGGCTTAATGAAGACACCATCCTCTGTATCATCCCCCGGGAAGGCTGAGCAGGTTGCGCACCATAAATACACTTCAACGTTCCTATCTGCCTAAGCCTTAGACCCCTCCTCTATAATATAGCAAGGTAAATGCCTGCATCCTGACTGCATTTAATGGACCATGGGCCCCGGGTTGGGGTTGCAGCACCGAGTGAGTTATGAGAGCCGCCCCCAGCTGCTCCATCTGACAGATTGAAGCCAGGTTCTCTAGCCAGCACTTCCATCTTCATCAATTCTGTTTGTTCAACGTTATGTTCCTTCTGCCCTGGGCTCACAGCCTGAAATTCATTCCTTCACATATTCCCCAGGTTTCCAACATTATCAATTGGCAAAGGTCTTGCAATTGTTTGGATGCCTCCTCCCAGATCAGCTTTGGTCGTCATTACCCGAGGGTCTGCCAGGATGTTATGGTTCTGAAAATAATAAAAGGTGGGAGTAAAATCAACAGTCCGCTCAAGGCAGCAGCCTCAGGTGAGTTAATTAAAGTCTTCAGGCAAAAGAAGATTGATCTCCCATATAGAAAAGAGCTGCTATTGATGACTAGGGAGATGAAGTTTGGGGTTCAAGGTATTCAGATTTATCAACATCTGCCCAAATTTCCACATTCCAGTTCTTAGAGTCTCTCTCCTTCCTAATTAATCCCTTGTTACAGAAGACACCTAGCCAGGTCACGAATTGAATTTGTATTGTATTTTACTTGGAGTTTGGTTTTTTGAAATCCTGACCCTGCCTGTAATCCCAGCATTTTGGGAGATCACGGTGAGAGGATCACTTGAGCCCAGGAGTTCAAGACCAACCTGGGCAACATAGGGAGACCCTCATCGCTACAAAAAATTTTACAGACTAGCCAGGTGTGGTGGTGCGCACCTGGAGGTCCCAGCTACTTGGGAAGCTGAGGTGAGAGGATCGTTTGAGCCTGGGAGGTAAAAGCCGCAGTGAGCTGTGATCATGCCACTATACTCCAAAAAAAAGAGAGAGACTGAAAGAGAAATAGAGAAAAGAAATCTTGGCCCTGTGACCATAAGAAATAATGAGTTATTTCAGAGTAATCTAATAATTCTCTGGTTGTCTATCTTTGCCTTCCATTGGAAATTTACAGCCCTAAATTTGTCTCTTTTTTTTTTTTCCTCTACTTTTTCCAGTATGGTCAGAAAAATCCAGCCCATTCTACAAGAAGAATCTAATATAAGAATCTTATAACGTTCTATTACAACAGCTACTTGATGTCCCAAGGCCTTGCTTGCCATAGGCAGCTGACCCCAGGCAATTACAGATTCTAATTTAGGTAACTGATTTGTCAAAGCATGTCATGAACGGCTAGCATCTCACTTTCCACTGGCAATGAAGTCACTGTGGCCTTCAAATCTAAAAAGATGAAAGGAACAATTCCAGATTCCTATATTCACATATTTGTTCTCCAAAAACCCCTTTTAAAACCAAAACAACTGTGGAAAGAGCATGCAGAGCAAAAGCCAGAGACGCCACCAGTGGGTGGGAGAAGCTGTCACTAACGGGCAAGGATGGCTTTCAAGAGCTCCCAAGGGAGGGGCTGGGCATCTCACTTGCCCCACACTTGGCTACCGGCACCTTCAGAAGACAGTGTCCTCTCCTTCTCTCCTGACTTCTAGATCTTTCTCTAGAGCCTCTCACTGGGGAACAAAGCTAGAACCACACAAGGAAGGGGTTTCTGGGAAGTCTCTGCCAACCAGAGGAAACCTTCGAAGGGAATGGTGGTGACAGGGAACTGACACAAACAATCCTGGATAGCGAGATGGTTTCTTTTGTAACTGTTTCACTTTGAAGACGCCGACAGACCCACACCCTCTGAGTGCTAACAGTAGTCTTAAAAGCGTCATGGAAGGCCGGGCGTAGTGGCTCATGCCTGTAATCCCAGCACTCTTGGGAAGCCGAGGCTGGTAGATTACCTGAGGTCAGGAGTTCAAGACCAGCCTGGCCAACATGGTGAAATCCTGTCTCTACTAAGAATACAAAAAATTAGCCAGACGTGGTGGCAGGCAGCTGTAATCTCAGCTCCTCAGGAGGCTGAGGCAGAAGAATTGCTTGAACCTGGGAGGCGGAGGTTGCAGTGAGCCAAGATCACGCCACTGCACTCCAGCCTGGCGACAGAGCAAGACTCTGTCTAAAAAAAAAAAAAAAAAAAAAAAAAAAAAAAAAAAAAAAGAAGTGTCATGGAAGGACTTAGGCTCTTCCCCACAATGGCCACTTGGACCCTGGACTGGGGCAGACAGCAATGAAAAGCAAAGAAGGAATGGAAAGAGGATAAAAAAAAATCATATATTTTTATTTTTATTTTATTTTTGAGACGGAGTCTCACTCTGTCACCTAGGCTAGAGTGCAGTGGTGGGATCTCGGCTCACTGCAACCTCTGCCTCCAGGGTTCAAGTGATTCTCCTACCTCAGCCTCCCGAGTAGCTGAGAGTACAGGCGTCTGCTACCACACCTGGCTAATATTTTTGTATTTTTAGTAGAGACAAGGTTTCACCATGTTGGCCAGGCTGGTCTCAAACTCCTGACCTCAAATGACCGCCCACCTCAGTCTCTCAGTCTCCCAAAGTGTTGGGATTACAGGCGTGAGCCACCGCGCCCGGCCAAAGTAATTTATTTTTTAAAACCTGGCAGGAGGAATTTGCCCATCTGAGATACAGACTATAAGGGCTGAAGGTGGCTGTGAGGAGAACGAAGACGCCCTTTTGCTCTGGAGGACTCTGTATTTTCAGAGCTGTCAAATAGCGTGTTCCCTCTGTTTCTCTCTCTCTCTGAATCTCCTTCCCAAGACGCCTGATGAAATAGCCACGGGATGAAATAGGAAAAAAAAAAATTAGCCAGGCCTGGCGGCACACGCCTGTAGCCCCCGGGAGGATCGCTTGAGCCCAGGAGTTCGAGGCAGCATTGAGCTAAGATCTCGCTATTGCACTCGGCCTGGGTGACCGAGTGAGACCCCGACTCTAAAATAAGTAAATAAAAAGAACCAAAAAGTGTCTAGTTATGGATGATTTTTACTTTCCTTTAGACGCTATTCTCTATAATAAAAAATGCTGCATTTGTAAACAGAAAAAAAAAAAAGAAAGAAAGAAAACTGTTAAAACTGAATTGGTAGAAGAATGGGTTAGTGAGACAATCCGTCGGAGAATCTCGTGCTTTGGGAAATCTCCGTCCTGCCTGTAGAAGGATTGCACCAGTGACGCGGTGACACTCATCTCCTCCCAGCCCCGCCTCCTTCCTTCCCATCCTCTGCTGAGGCTTGGGTCGGCTTGTGCTGCCACCTAGAGGTCGGCGGCAGACATTACTTCAACCCCTCTTCCGCAGGGGCAGTTTTCCATTTTCATTCTAAGCCCTTGGATTTCAGAGTTGAGGATGGAGCTTTGCGGGAACTTCCAGAAGTCAAGATAGGGGAGAGGGCAAGACAGAATGAGATAGAGAACATCTGTGTGTGCATCTGCACATGCAGGGCCCAGTGCAAAACGAAAACTTGGGGGCCCCTTGTTAAAAAATTATTAAGAATCTCAAAACCGTAACAGTAGAGCATTAAATCAAGGGCAGCGCCCTCTGAGAATGAGCCCTCTGGGACTGCACAGGTTATAGGCTGCATGTCTATGAAGCCGGTTGGCATGCTTGTATTTGAACTTAAGTTAGCAATGCTTTCGTATGCTGTGCCCAGTTGTGTATGTGTACAAATACGTGTATTTGTGTGTATGCATCATGTTGGCGTGCACCTGCTTGTACAAACGTGCTTAGATGTCTGTTTTTGTTTTGTTTTGTTTTGTTTCATTTTTTTTGAGACGGAGTTTCGCTTTTTCACCCAGGCTGGAGTGCAGTGGTTCAATCTCGGCTCACTGCAACCTCCACCCACTGGATTCAAGCCATTCTCCTGCCTCAGCCTCCCGAGTTGCTGGGATTACAGGCACCCGCCACCATGCCCGGCTAATTTTTTTTTTTTTTTTGACGCAGTCTTGCTCTGTCCCCCAGGCTGGAGTGCAGTGGCACGATCTCGGCTCACTGCAAGCTCCGCCTCCCGGGTTCACGCCATTCTCCTGCCTCAGCCTCCTGAGTAGCTGGGACTACAGGCGCCCACCACCAAGCCTGGCTAATTTAGTTTGTATTTTTAGTAGAGACAGGGTTTCACCGTGTTAGCCAAGATGGTCTCGATATACTGACTTTGTGATCCGCCCACCTCGGCCTCCCAAAGTGCCAGGATTACATCCGTGAGCCACCATGCCTGGCCACCTGGCTAATTTTTGTATTTTTAGTAGAGACGGGGTTTCACAATGTTGGTCAGGCTGATCTCAAAACCCTGACCTCGTGCAATCCACCCACCTCAGCCCCCCAAAGTGCTAGGATTACAGGTGTGAGCCACCGCACCCGGCCTTAGATGTCTGTGTGTAAGTTCATGCATGGTGTGTTTGTGTGTGTGTGTGCATATATGCATGTGAGAGACAGCAGGTTTCTCTGTTCCAGGGAAGGACAGGGGGCTCAGGTTTCTCACTCCAAGGCTGCTGACGAATAGCAAGAGGGGCTGGGTGCGGTGGCTCACACCTGTAATCCCAGTACTTTGGGAGATCACAGGTCAGTACAGGCGGATCACAGTACAGGCGGATCACAAGGTCAGGACATCGAGACCATCCTGGCCAACATGGTGAAATCCCCTCTCTACTAAAAATACAAAAATTAGCCAGATGTGGTGGCAGGTGCTTGTACTCCCAGCTACTAGGGAGAATGAGGCAGGAGAATTGCTTGAACCCAGGAGGTAGAGGTTGCAGTAAGCCAAGATCATGCCATTGCACTCCAGCCTGGTGACAGTACAAGACTTCGTCTCAAAAGAAAAAAAGAAAAAGTTAAAAAAAAAAAGGCCAGGTTTGGTGGCTCACACCTGTAATCCCAGCACTTTGGGAGGCCGAGGCGGGTGGATCATGAGGTCAGGAGATTGAGACCATGGTGAAACCCCGTCTCTACTAAAAAATACAAAAAATTAGCTGGGCGCAGTGGCGGGCACCTGTAGTCCCAGCTACTCTGGAGGCTGAGGCAGGAGAATGGTGTGAACCCGGGAGGTGGAGCTTGCAGTGAGCTGAGATTCGGCCACTGCACTCCAGCCTGGGCGACAGAGTGAGACTCCATCTCAAAAAAAAAAAAAAAAAAAGAAAAGAAAAGAATAGCAAGAGAGTGTCTTCCTATAAGAGGAGCTTGTCAGGTCCCACCCACTGAACTGCAGAGCTCTTGGCACAGAAAAACTCTGTCCCAACCTCAGCACTAAAGGAAGACCAAATTCTAGCTGGCTCGTATCAGCATCAGGATGTGTCCCTTGAATGACTCCAACACCACCATCCTCTCCCCATTAAAATGTCACCTGAGGCTGGGTGCGGTGGCTCATGCCTGTAATCCCAACACTTTGGGAGGCTCAGGAGGGAGGATCACTTGACCCCAAGAGTTTGAGACCAGCCTGAGCAACATAGCAAGACCCCATCTGTACCTTAAAAAAATGTCCCTCACACCTGTAATTCCAGCACTTTGGGAGGCCGAGATGGGTAGATCACCTGAGGTCAGGAGTTCGAGACCAGCCTGACCAACATGGTGAAACCCCGTCTCTACTAAAAATACGAAAATTAGCCAGCTGTGGTGGTGGTCGCCTGTAATCCCAGCTACTCAGGAGGCTGAGGCAGGAGAATTACTTGAACCCAGGAGGCGGAGGTTGCAGTGAGCCGAGATTCCGCCACTGTACTCCAGCCTGGGCGACAAGAGCAAAACTCTGTCTCAAAAAAAAAAAAAAAAAAAAAAAGGCCAGGCATGGTGGCATGCACTTGTAGTCCCAACTACTCAGGAGGCTGAGGTGTGAGGATCACTTGAGCCCAGGAGTTGGAGGCTGCAGTGAGCTATGATTGCTCAACTACACTCCAGCCTGGGGGAGAGAGAGTGAGACCTTATCTCTAAAAAATTAAATGCTTGAATAAATATATAAATAATGCTGCTTGAGAAAGCTCAACATTACCTGGAGAATTGACTGTTTTTGTTCTAGCCAACACCTGACAATAGGTCCCTGTAATCGGCTGTTAATTAATAAGAAAAAAGGTTTCATTGGCTCACAGTTCTGCAGGTCATACAGGAAGCATCGTGCTGGCATCTGCTTCTAGACAAGCCTCAGGGAATCTTTTTTTTTTTTTTTTCTTTTTGAGGCGGGGACTTGCTCTGTCGCTAGGCTGGAGCGCAGTGGCAGGATCTCAGCTCACTGCAGCCTCCACCTCCCAGGTTCAAGCAATTCCCCTGCCTCAGCTTCCCAAGATGCTGGGACTGCAGGCACGCACCACCATGCCTGGCTAATTTTTTTGTATTTTAGTAGAGACAGGGTTTCACCATGTTGGCCAGGATGGTCTCGATCTCCCGACCTCGAGATCTGCCTGCCTCGGCCTCCCAAAATGCTGGGATTATAGGCATAAGCCACCGCGCCCAGCTGCCTCAGGGAACTTTTACTCGTGGCAGAAGGTGAAGCGGGAGCAGGCATGTCTGTCACATGATGAAGGCATGAGCAAGAGAGTGGAGGAGGGAGATGCCACACAGTTAACCAACCAGATCCCTCAAGTACTCACTCCTACTGCAAGAACAGCACCAAGCCACGAGGGACCCACCCCTATGACCCAAACACCTCCCACCAGACCCCACTTCCAACATTGGGGATTACATTGTAACATGAGATTTGGGAGATAACAAATACCCAAATTATACCAGACCTGGCCACTCTTTCTTAGAAAGTTAACTTAAGAACAGCTTACGATGATGAATCCCTCCCCAGTCCCTTTGAGATGTGTGTTCATCTTCTACAGCTCAAGAGCGACCTAAAAGTTGTTCCTTTGAAACGGAATCCTCAGGAAGGAGAGGGCCTCTATCTCCCTGTCTCTGTGGGTGGACAGAATCCCAGCTGGGATCATTGCCAGCTTGCAGACACAGTTGGCGGGATGGCACCGACCCTGACCAGCCCTCGTCGCTGTTCACTTGAGTGCCTGCTGTCTCCTCAGCTCCCACATTCTTTCTTTCAAACATCTGCCCAGTCACCTCTGCACAAACTGGAACACAGCTGTTCTTTCCCCTGCTGAACCAAATCTGCCTCCACTTCCGCCGCCTGCACTCATGTCGGCTGTGTTTCTCTTTGACACCCACTCTGCCACCTGGACCATTCCGGGTGCTCCCCCCACTCCTGCCGCCAACGCCCGCACTGGCCTCCTATGCCAGGGACACACACTACAGCCACCGCTGCTGGAGCAGAGCCCGCCCCAAGGCTGCAAGTGTCAAGGAGGTACAGCCCTCCCCTGCCACGGGGGCAGCTCTCCCCCAACGCCCCCATAGCTCTGAGGTTCTACAGATTCTACACACTTCCTAGAGTTCCTGGGGGGAATTAAGTTCCAGGGGTAATTTCGTTCATCGTATACTTTTTTTTTTGAGATGAAGTCTCTCTCTGTCTCCCAGGCTGGAGTGCAGTGGCATGATCTCGGCTCACTGCAACCTCTGCCTCCCAAGTTCAAGCGATTCTCCCACCTCAGCCTCCCGAGTAGCTGGGATTACAGGTGCGTGCCACCACGCCTGGCTAATTTTTGTATTTTTAGTAGAGACGGGGTTTCACCATGTTGGCCAGGCTGGTTACAAACTCCTGACTTCAGGTGATCTGCCCGCCTCAGCCTCCCAAATTGCTGGGATTACAGGTGTGAACCGCTGCACCCGGCCAGTTGTGTACATTGGATTGGTTTCCTTCTTTCTCTCTCTTCCTTATTCCCCTCCCTGCATCTCCTCATGAGGGTTCCCAAGTAAACCCTTGCATGGGAATCCTTGTTCCAGGGTCTGCTTTTAGGGAACCCCAACTCTGAGGCTCTTCCCCAGCCATGTGGCCTGGTCCCCAGGGCCTGTTCTGGAGGCGCTTTGGCTTGTATTCTCAGCTGGGCAATGTGTAATATGCTTATCTGCCCCCTGCGGGCAAAGCCCGGCCCAGACTCCACCCTAGGGTCTAATTTCTGTCCTTACAGATATCCTTCATCTCCCCTCTCAGCTTTCCTGAGTCTAAACTGAAAGGGTTTCTCCCTTGTCCTTTCTCTGTTTCTAATAATTTCTGGGTGGCTGGGGTATGTGGAAAATACACTAAGGCTAAATTGCACTTATCTAGCCCCTCTTCCGCACCAGGTACTACGGCGGGCGCTACACCCCAGGAGCCCCCAGACCCTCACAACCACCCCATGAGGTAGGTTATCTGACTATCCCCAGTTTACAAATGAGGAAACTGAGGCTCAGAAGAGGCCTCTTGCCAGGGGTCTCACAGCTGGTTGGTAGCTGAGTTGGCATCCAGAGCTGAGTCCTGGTTCTGGCCACCCTGAATTGTGTTAGCCAGGGCAGCGAGGTCACTGAGAGGGCGCCCCAAAGGAAGCCGAGAGACCTGAGCTCAATTCTGTCTTCCTCTCACGTGCCTTGGGACCTTGACAGTTCATTTTGTTTTCCGTGCATGCCTGAGTTTCCCCATTTGTTAAACAGGAAGGTGTAGAGAGGGGCCTCTCAAGACCTGCCAGCCTTTTTCCTCTTGTTCTTCTTCAGGGAGGGAGCACAGTGTTATAAAGACTTCAAGCCCACAGCCCAAGAAGCCCTTCTTGGATTGTGGACCTGAAGTCGGCCTGTAAATATCTCGGGTTAATTTATTTGAAGACATTGCCTGACTTTTCCCCAAATCCTACCAAATGCATCTGCAGCTTTTCCTTCTCCTTCATCCAGCTTTAAACTATCTCTCGCACTTCATTATTAGGAAGAATTGAATGACTAGCAGCAAATATGAAAATCTCCATGTAAACTTCCTCCTCTGGACTCTTCGTTTGTTTGTTTGTTTGAGAGTCTTGCTCTATCGCCCAGGCTGGAATGCAGTGGCGTGATCTCGGCTCCCTGCAACTTCCGCCTCCTGGGTTCAAGTGATTCTTGTGCCTCAGCCTCTCAAGTAGCTGGGATTACAGGCACCCACCACCACACCCAGCTAATTTTTGTATTTTTAGTAGAGTCAGGGTTTCATTATACTGGCCAGGCTGGTCTCAAACTCCTGACTTCAAGTGATCCACCCCCCTCAACCGCCCAAAGTGCTGGAATTACAGGTGTGAGCCACCGCACCCGGCCCCTCCTCTGGACTTTTTACATACGTATTCTAGACCTCGACCTTGCCCACTGTAGTTTGTACTTCCCCTGAGCAACGTGACCTAGGTGAGGTTAAAGGTGAGGACCTCCAAGTTAAACCACCTGGATTCAAACCCCAGCTCCAACACACTAGTTGTGTGACCTTGGGCAAGTCACTAGAATTCTCTGTGCTTCAATTTCTGGATCTATGAGGCAATGAGGACAATAAAGGTACCTACCTGGCAGGGGTGTTGTGGTGACTAAGTGAGTTCATGTATATACAGTGCTTTCTCAGTGCTAGCTATTATTCTTAATGGGGTCACCTGTGGTTCAAGTCCCTTAAGTCTGAGAAAACGTAGTCTCTACTTGGTGAATCAACTTATCTGTGTTGGACATTGCAAGAAGGCTGGGGAGTAAGGTAAATAGACCTAACTAAATATTATATAAAGGCCAGGTGCAGTGTACTAAAAATACAAAAATTAGCCAGGTGTAGTGATGCACATCTATAGTCCCAGCTACTCAGGAGGCTGAGGCACAAGAATTACTTGAACCCGGGAGGGTTGCTGTAAGCCGAGAGGTTGCAGTAAGCCGAGATCGTACCACTGCACTCCAGCTTGGGTGACGGAGTAAGACTTTATCTCAACAACAACAACAACAAAAATCTTTAAAAAACTAAATAAATAAATATTATATAAAACAAAATTGAGGGAAAATCCCTTAGGGAGGTTAAGATGACTGGAAGAAACCTATAATCACCGGGAATTGATCGCACACAAGAATGGGCTTGCTTGTTTAGGGACAGCCAGAGGGAAAGTGCTGTGGGAACCATTTGGGGAGCAAATGAGCAGCTGAACGCTTTACTTCTGACCTCCAAAGGGCCCACAGTGACCCTTCCCCCTGGAGACCTGGAATGTTTTACCCTAGGAAGTTTGCATGGGACCCTGACCTGCTCCAAGACTCTAGTAACATTGACCCCAAATCACCTGGGGCCTGGGGCAATGCTCCCCAGCTTCTAAATTCCCACCCTGGAAGCCCCAGGTGGTTGACTTCCATCCCCCAGGCTGCACCTCTCTCCCCTGACCCTTCACCTCCTTGTATTAAGCCCATCTATGTCCGTATTATCATCCCTCTGAGCCAAGGACTACTCATCTCTGTCTCCCACATGGTGCCAAACACTCAGCATATAGTAGGTGCTCAGTAAATACCGGCCTGCTGGGGCCGGGCACAGTAGCTCACACCTGTAATCCAGCACTTTGGCATGCCGAGGTAGGTGGATTGCCTGAGCTCAGGAGTTCGAGACTAGCCTGGGTAACATGGTGAAACCCCATCTCTCCTAAAAATACAAAAACTAGCCAGGCATGGTGGCGTGCACCTGTAATACCAGCTACTCAGGAGGCTGAGGCAGGAGAATCACTTGAACACAGGAGACAGAGTTTGCAGTGAGCCAAGATCGCACCACTGCACTCCAGCCTGAGTGACAGAGTGAGACTCCGTTTAAAAAAAAAAAAAATTATATATATATATATATATATATATATTTATACTGGCCCACTGAAAAGGGATTTTGATAGGAGGGGCCCAGGCCTGGCTCCTGTCACTGTGCTGGACAGGTCACCTGACCTCTCTTGCTTGTCATAAACCAGGGAAGCCAGCAGCACAGGGAGGTTAAGATGCCCTCACTCAGACTGATTCATGCAATGCCAGCCATAAAAGAAACTCAACCCCTTGTCCTGAGAGTAGGCTTACTCCTTTCTCTGATTATCTGCTTCCAAAGTGCAATGCCTGCAGTGTGGGCCAGAGGAAGGAAGTGGCCAGGCCTGTGGCAGGCACATTTCTCCATGAGCATTGGTAATGAGCATCTGGATTAACACGTCAATCCATCTAACCACCCCCCAAAACAGGGCTCCTCTTCCTTGGCTGAACTCCCAGGCTTCTGAACCTGCGATTTTAATAAAATCATTGTCATAATCACAGCTGTTGTAACTGATGTTCATAGCTTTCTCTGTCTGTGCCAGGCGAAGTGAGGAACAGTGAAAACTATGTATAATAATTTGGAGTTACGCAATCAGTGTTAGCGTGTTCAAGGTTCTGAGAAGTCTTGCCCAAAAGCAATCTGTATAGCGTTATGTAAACCAGCATAACCTGATTTATTTGACAATGGGATACTTTTTGATAGAACATCTGTTAACATGCCACAGAGTTCTTTCAAACATATTTAGGAAACTGGGCCTGGAGGAAGGAAAAGCATAAGTGTTTACTACATGTCTATAACTGGCTCTGTGCCAGATACATGGCATGCATCTTCTCAGATAATCCTCACAATAGCCTCTGAAGGAGGTGGAACTGTCCCTCTATTAGTACTCTAGAAATGCAAATTGGCTCTGACAAGTGAGGTGGTCTTCCCAAGAACGCAAGCCTAGCGAGAGTCTCTTGTTGCCTCTCTACAGTAAACCTGCATTTGAATTTTCCTCTGCTGTGGCTCCTTCCCGTTCCTGTTTATTACAGAGTCCATGAATCTGGGAGGGAGAATGGGAAAAAAGATCAGCCTACCACTCTGTGACATCATTGAGAGTTTGGATTTCCAAAGCAGGAAACGTAAACTCCTCTCTTGCAATTTAAACATAAATGTGTTCAACTTGGCCTCAGTTTCCTCATCCATAACATCGAGTAGGAAAGCATGGTTAGAAAGATGTAACTGAATGGTCTCTCTGTCCCTCCACAGCATGTACATTGTGGGCTTATGATTCCGAATCTCTGGGCCTGCAATTTGGACACACTGCCGCCAGGGGGCGATCTGGACTGGGATTATAGCCGTGGTAGGCTCGTCTGCTGTATCCTGGGTTAAAGCATCCTAAATTGATTTTATTGGTGTTCCCTTATTGATTTTATTGGTGTTCCCTTGAGTGGTACATGGATATTACAGAATTATGAAGATGGTTTTGAGTCACAATGGGCAAATGATGCCCTGCATGAATTGAAGGGTGACTAATTTTTTTCACTATTTGAATTAATGCTTACTTACTACCTGGTCCCTGTGCCTCCTTGAAATTTAAGAATCATTGTGAATTCCACTATCTAGGGACCTCAGGAACATGAAGAACAAGGAATGCTATTGGGAATCATGCCAATGAGTGAAATGAAAGACCTTCTTTAAGTTAAAAAAAAAAAAAAATCTACGCATATTTTATTTACTTTGCCAAGATTACAGCTTTTCTCTCTCAAGAATGTTCAATGTTTAATTAAAAAGGGTTCCTCTTTCTGAGGATGAATCTTTAACTGTGACAAAGTCATAAAACATGAGACATTTGTTCCTTTATGTCAACATTGAAATTGCTCACTTAACTTTAGATCAGCTCACCAACACTGTGTTTCTCAGACACTCTTGCTAGCATCTTAGTTATCTCATCAGAAAGCATTTTGGCAGCTCTCTCTTGTAAAGCTGCTTCTGAAAAGTACTAAATTAAATGTAATGTGAAGTTGGATTTCTGTGGCATCCTTCCCATTCACCCTCCATACTCCATACTCATACTTATGAGCAATGGACTGGTTTTGTGTGTGCCTTTTGAAGGCTACATCAACAGTACATTTCCTGCTGTAGGGCTCGTTCTACAGATTGTTGTTTTCACCCACCATGATGTATTGTGAGATCTTTCCATGCTGATACATGCAGATGTGGTTCATTTCTTTCCACTGCCATAGATCATCCCATTTGTCTATTGTCCAGCTAAAAGGCATTTAGGTTGTTTTACTTTTTTTTTTTTTTTTTTTTTTTTTTTTGTATTTTTAGTAGCCAATGTTTTTGTATTTTTAGTAGAGCCAGGGTTTTACCATGTTGGCCAGGCTAGTCTCGAACCCCTGACCTCAAATGATTTGCCCACCTCGGCTTCCCAAAGTGCTGGGATTACAAGCATGAGCCACAGTGCCTGGCCGAGAACAAGATCTTTTAATACTTGCCAGGTTGTTTTTTTATTGTAAACTACACTGCAATGGAGATCTCTGCACACGCTCCCTGTGCACATGTTCAAGGATTTCTCTAGGCTATGTAGAAATGGAAATTGTAGGTTGTAGGATATAATTTCAATTTTGCTAAATACTCACCCACAGCTCTTGGCTCATAATTCATCAAGTGTATGAAAGTTTCCGTTTCCCTCATTCTCAGCTACACTTGCGTTTTAATTTTTGCCAACCTGATGGATTGTTTTCATTTGCATCTCTGATTATTTGGGATAATGAGCATCTTTCCAACTCTTCTCTGTGGCTTCTTTAGTCATTAACTCTTTATGTTCTAGCCAGACTGTAAATTCCTAGAAGGAAGGTCTGAGTCTCAAATGTAAGGCCCTCAGAGAGGACAGCCCCGTCCAGGTACAGACTGTCTGCTTTCTACCTCACATCTGTGCTCCTCCTTGAAGCCCTATCTTCCAAGCTTAATGAGCTACCTACAGCTTGCCAAATACATCATACTGCAGTTTCATGCATACCATGCCCTCTGTCTGGAATGCTGTGCCTCATCCAGTCCACCTGAACATCCTTACTCACATTCCATGATTAATCTCAAGATCCACCTCCTCTATGAAGCCTACCATATGACTGGCACTCCACCCCATCCCAGGCAGAGCTAATCACATTCTCCTTTGTGCTTTTGCTGGCCCCACGTGAACGTCTCACTGCATGTGTAAGACTTCTGAGCATCTATTTACTGATGTATCTGTCTCCCCACTAGACTCTGAACTCCTTGAGGACAGGCACCATGTCTTATTTATTTTTGCACATCCAGCTCATTGATCAGGGCTGGGCAGGCTCATATCATGGGTAGATAAGTCTCTCAGCCAGCTTGTTCCACTTCAATCTCCTGCAGACTGCAAAGCTCTGAGGTCTGGACTATATGGCATTCATATTGCATATTGTATTGCATTCATATTGATGTTTTCACTGTGCCTAGCAGGGCTGTTTGTGGTGCTCAGTCAACAGGCACCAGAAACACTCAGCCCTGTTAGGCACTGCACTGTCATACACTGCATACTGTCGTACCACTGCAGTACGATTGCCTGGTAGAATAGAAGTGACTTTGGATAGAAATTCCTGGGTTTGCACCCCAGCTTCCTATGCATATCATCTTGAACAATTTCCTTGGCCTCTCCAAGCCTCAGTTTCCTCACCTTCATAAAGGGGATGATAACAGCTTTGAGGACTGGTATAAGGATAAAATACAGTTGCATATATAAACCATGTGGCACATAATCATATTCATTTGCCATGTTATCAGAACAGCACAGAGTCTGCTTTAGCCACTAGACTTTGGGTGGCTCATTTTTTCAGATGTCACATGTGATAGGTACATAGTAGTTAATAAAGACAAAGTTTGGTGTTTCCAGTGCCCGGAACAGTGTCTTGCAGAAATTAGGTACCCTGTAAAGAAGTTGAACTGAACTCTGCACTTTGCACACAATTAGGTACTTGATAAATATTAAATCAAGTCAGATTCACTTCCCTGTGTTACGTTCTGATCCAATCCTATCTTTAAGTCATTCCCAGATGGGCATGGTGGCTCACGCCTGTAATCCTAGCACTTTGGGAGACTGAGGTGGGTGGATCGCTTGAGGTCAGGAGTTTGAGACCAGCTTGGCCGACATGGTGAAACCCCGTCTCTACTAAAAGTACAAAAATTAACTGGGCATGGTGGCGCACGCCTGTAATCCCAACTACTGGGGAGGCTGAGGCAGGAGAATAGCTTGAACCCGGAAGGCGGAGGTTGCATTGAGCCAAGATCGCACCACTGCACTCCAGCCTGGGCAACAGAGCCAGATTCTGTCAAAAAAGAAAGAAAGAAAGAAAGAAAGAAAGAGAGAAAGAGAGAAAGAGAGAAAGAGAGAAAGAGAGAAAGAGAGAAAGAGAGAAAGAGAGAAAGAGAGAAAGAAAGAAAGAAAGAAAGAAAGAAAGAAAGAAAGAAAGAAAGAAAGAAAGAAAGAAAGAAAGAAAGAAAGAAAGAAAAGAAAGAAAAGAAAAATAAAGGTAAAAGTCATTCCCTTCTGTGGGAGGAGGGGCAGTTGAGGGAAAAACAGGAACATGTCTCCTCTTCTGGTAATGATTTTGATTCTTCCTTTTGCTTTTGATCTTTCAAAAACAAGATGACCACTGGGACAAACTATTATTTTGAGGTCGCCAATAAACCATTCCTGCATATAGTAATACTCTTAGTAATACTGTTATGTAGTCCCCTCTCACAAAGTCTGGGCTTGGCCGTATGTCTCTTTGACCACAGGGACATTGACAAGCCAGTGTAAGGCTTGATAAACCATTGCACATTGAATCTTGGCCCCTGAGGAGGCTCCTTCTTGAAACCCAGTCCCCATTCCAGAAGAAGCTCAAGTGAGCCATGAAGAGAGGCCCCATGAGAGAGAGTGATGATCAGCCAGCCCCCAACTGTGGTTCTCATCCCAGCTGAGGCACTAGGTATGGGAGAAGAGCAGGTGTCTTCACAGCAGATGCTATACAGAACCAAAATGAGCTGTACCTCCTGAGCCCTGCCTAAATTGCTAAATCGTGAGCAAACTAGGGACCATGTCATTGTCATTTTAAGCCCACAAGTTTTGATGGTGTTTTGGAACACAGCAAATAATAACCCATGGGTAGAGCACGTTCTGAGGGTGCAAGTCAATGATCTGGGGGTGGAGTGTGCTGCAGGCTTAGAGGTTCATCAGGTGAAAAGCTTCAGGATCAACTGGAAAACAGAACTGTCTGACCTAGAACCCATTATCTGGGTACTCTACCCTGGGGCTCCAAGTCCCAGGGATCTTATGTGCTGAGGATGCTTTTGGCTGCTTAAACAATGAGGAGATCCACGGGCTCACATTACAGGAAGTCCAGAGGCCAGCAGCTTCTGGTCAAGTTGATGGAGCAGCTTGGGGAGGCCATGGAGGACCCAGAATATGCTGCGTGGTCTGCAGTTCCCCTGGTCATAGGTGTCTGGCAGGAGTGGTCTGGGCTGCATGGTTCCTCATTCATTACATCAGGAAAGACGGATGCTCTCCCAGCATTCCCAGCGGAGAAAAGGTTTTCCCAGAAGGCTGCTCACATCCACACATTTCTTTGCATCTTATTGGCTCAAATTGAGTCACATGTGCATGACTGAACCAATCATGTGCAAGAGGTGGGGTTGGGGGTAGGAGTTAAGAATTACCATGAGACCAATCAAATCCACCACTAGATTGGAGGAAATGTGTGTGGCCAATTCCTCTGAAGCCCATGTCTCATGTCCGGGAGGAATGGATGTCTGGAAATAATTGGCATCTTCTAGGAAGAGCATGTAGGGTAAGATCGAGCAGTGCCCACTATAGGACCCCCCTCACATAGGGCATGTAGGAGAAGCCAGGAACCCTGGGCTTGAGACAGAGTCATGCCCAGCTCTCATGTCCTTTCCTGGGATAACAGATGAAAGTGCGTGTGTGTGCACGCATGTGCAGGAGGGAGGACTAGGGAATAGTTTGGGCCTTCAGGGCTTCTATCTTCCCCTAGTTGGTCTCTCCAACACGATACATGGGCTTCCACTCAAATGTGATGAAAGTCACCAAGCACAGAAGGACTCAGACCTGAGCCTTTCCTTATTGTTAGCACTTTATTTGAGTACAAGACACCTCTACTGTGTCAAATCTAGTACTTTGAGCTCTTGGATTTGCTGTTTTCTCCATATTTCTCTTCCAGTGCTTTCTGCAAGTTCAGATTCATAGCATTTTTCCGGTGCCACCGTCCTACAGAGAGCAGGAGAGGAGCCAGCACAGATTAGATCATCCAGCAGTCTCTGGAGTGCCCAGACCCCAGGGATGACTCATACCTCTTCCAAGTCCACCCCTGGCTCTGTCTCCTGCTCTGATTTCTCTCTGAACCTTAGAGCCAACACACCCTGCCTGTGGAGGACAGTCCTTGCCTCCCATCACCCGCAGCTCCTCACTTACCCAGATCATCCGTCTTTCTGCCATGCCAGTGTTCTAAGTCCCTAACTGATTTCTCAATGACCTCTGGTGTGTAGGAAGCCTTCATGAGGCTCTTTGTCTCCTCAGCAGCCCCTGTGGAATGCCATGAAGAAACCCCGAGTGCCCAATTCAGTGGCAGTCGGGTACTCCATAGTTTATATTGGGTGTCAGTTTCCTTTACAGATGGTAAATTGCAGAAGGGAAGGGGAGTGGGAAGGGTTTCAAAGTAAAGCCATTTGGGTTCAAACCCAAACTCCATTATTTACAGATAGTATGGCCTCAGAGAAATGTTTAACCTCTCTGAGCTTCAGTGTCTTCAGCTATACCAAGAAATGAGATTTTTTTTGCATGGCTGGGAAGACAAAATTGTTGGACATTCATCAGGACATCTAGCAAGTGACAACTAATACCTGTAACTTAAGAAAACATCTCTATATTCAAAATTCAAACATGCACAAGCAAATACGTTACAATGATCAAGAGTCAGCAGAAACACCAAAGGACAAAATCTCCCAAATTAGCAAAGATTTGAATGATCAGATACAGAATACAAAATAAGTGTATTTAATGATTGAAACCATAAAAAAGAGAATAAAAATATAAGGAAAGAATAAGAAACCATCCAGAAAGAGCAGATAGATTAGTAAGAGAAGCAAACGGAATTTCAGAAATGAAACGTAATAATTGAAAAAATTAAACTTCATGGATAATAAGATGCCTGGAACTTGCTTTGAAATAATCTTGGATGGGAGCGGATGGGTGGGAGAAAAGATGAGACAAGATCGGCTATATATTCATCACTGTTGAGGCTGGGTGGCATGAGCAACATCTATTCATAAACTAAGTTCTCTTCTTTTCCATAAGCTTGAAAATTGCCATCATAAAAGTTTAAAAAGAAATTCAATTAACAGGTAAAATAGCAGATCAAATACAGCTGAGAGAAAATGGTAAACTGGAAGATACACCTGAAGAAATTAGTATTAGGATGCAATATAAAGAAAAAAAAAAGATGTGGGCTGGGCGTGGTGGCTCATGCCTGTAATCCCAGCACTTTGAGAGGCCGAGGCGGGTGGATCACCTGAGGTCCAGAGTTCGAGACCAGGCTGATCAACATGGGGAAGCCCTGTCTCTACTGAAAATACAAAAATTAGCTGGGCATGGTGGTGCATGCCTGTGATCCCAGCTACTTGGGAGGCTGAGGCAGGAGAGTCGCTTGAACCCGGGAGGCGGAGGTTGCAGTGACTCGAGATCATGCCACTGCACTCCAGCCCGGGCAACAAGAGCAAAACTCTGTCTCAATTAAAAAAAGAAAAGAAAAGAAAAGAAAAAGATGTGGAAAACATGAAAGAGGCGTTAAGATGCTGGTTAAATGAGAATGCCCAAAACACATCTCAATGGAGTTCTAAAAGGCGAGACTAGAAAAAATGGACAGAAACAATATTTGAAAAGATGATGGGTGAAATTTTTTCAGACTTGAAAGATGTGAAGTCTTAGATTCAAGAATCATAGGCCTGGCGCGGTGGCTCACGCCTGTAATCTCAGCACTTTGGGAGGCGGAGGCAGGCAGATCACTTGAGATCAGGAGTTCGACACCAGCCTGGCCAATATGGTGAAACCCCGTCTCTACTAAAAATACAAAAAAAATTAGCCGGGCAGGCGCCCGTAATCCCAGCTACTTGGGAGGCTGAGGCAGGAGAATCGCTTGAACTTGGGAGGAGGAGTTTGCAGTGAACCGAGATTGTGCCACTGCATACCAGCCTGGGCAACAGAGCAAGACTCCATCTCGGAAAAAAAAAAAAAGGAATCATTATTCTCTAATCAGGGTAAGTCAAAGGAATTCCTTATCTAAGTACATCCAAGTAAAATTCAGAACACCAGAAACAAGAGGATGTTAGAAGTAGCCATGGAGAAAAGAAAAATTACTTGTAAAGAATAATAATTGATTTGATTAATCATCAAAGACAGAAAAAAATGGATCAATATCAAAGTACTAATAGAAAACAATCAGCAATCTATATATAATATAACTACCTTCCAAGAAGGAGGACAAAATAAGACTTTTCTGAGAAACAGAGCCTAAAGTTCACCAGCAACAAGACCTCACTAAACATACCTTCTAAACATACTTCAGGAAGAGAAAAAGTGATCCCAGAAGGAAGGCCTGAGATACAAGAAGGAATAGGAAGCAAAGAAAATGGAAACAGAGTAAATCTAAATATATGTTCATTATAATAACAGCATCAGCATCTAATTTATGGAATAATATAATAATGGTGACGATGATGGGAGCTTCACATGAACTACCCATTGAATCTTCTCAATGACTCTTAAGAAGTAGATATAATTATTATGCCCATTTTACTGTTGAAGTCACTGAAGCACAGAGAAGTTAAGTAACTTGTCTAAAGTCACACAGCTGGTACATGAGATCTAGAACTCAAACCCAGACCTTGTGGCTCTAGGCTCCACAGCTTAAAGTACTTTGCTTATGTCTAATTCTAGGCGAGGAACAGTGGCTCATGCCTGTAATCCCAGTACTTTGGAAGTCTGAGGCAGAGGGATCATTTAAATCCAGGAGTTTGAGACCAGTCTGAAAAACAAAGCGAGAACCAATCTCTAAATATATATATATATAATATATATTCTATATATACATATATATACATTCTATAAAATAATAACATGTAAGCTGAGGTGGAGGTCGGGAGAGTAATTAAAGTTATTTTATTTTATTTTGTTATTATTTTTTTAGACGGAGTCTTGCTCTGTCACCAGGCTGGAGTGCAGTGGCTCGATCTCGGCTCACTGCAGCCTCCGCCTCCCAGGTTCAAGCGATTTTCCTGCCTCAGCCTCCTGAGTAGCTGGGACTATAGGTGTGCACCACCACGCCCAGCTAATTTTTGTATTTTTAGTAGAGACAGGGTTTCACCATGTTAGCCACGATGGTCTCGATCTCTTGACCTTGTGATCCACCCACCTCGGCCTCCCAAAGTGCTGGGATTACAGGTGTGAGCCACCGTGCCCAGCCAAAGTTAAAGCCTTCTAAGGACCTTATAGTGTTCAGGAAAACACAAATGCCTAGATTAACTTTATAATTTGTTAACTATGCACATAAACATGTCAAAGGTAACCACTCAAAGAATAAGAGGAGTAGAAAAGAACAAATATCAGATTGAGAAAAATAAGAAAGCTGATGCAAATCCAAAAAGAGAAAGAAAAAGAAGCCACAAAGAAAAAGCAGCACAAATAGAAAACGCAAAATAAGATCATGGAAATAAATCCAAATAGTCTATATCAGTAACGAGAATCAATATGAATAAATTAAACCCATTCGTTAAAAACCAGATTACGATACTACCGAAAATGTTTTCCAGGTATATATCATTGAAAGCATATTTAAAAGGACACAAAGAGAGGATAAACGTGGAAGAACAGAAAAAGATACACCCAGGCAAACACTAACTAAAAGCAATCTGGTCTAACTATATCAGGCAAAATAGACTGTAGTGCAAAGGCATGATGAAAAACAAAAACAACCGCAATTCATTAAGGTAATGCAATGATTCTGAACTTGCTACATTGAGGTAATTTCAAAATAGATAAGGCAAAATTGACAGAGCCACAGGAGAAATGGACAAAGCTGCTATTATAGGGGAAGATTTAGAGACACATATTTTAGTAACTAATAGATCAAGCAAAGAATATTAATAAGGATTAGAAGATTTGCATGGAAATCATTAACAAGCCTGTTCTATTAGACAAATGCAGAATCCCTTACCCAAGAGATTATTATTATTATTATTACTATTATTATTTTGAGACGGAGTCTTGCTCTGTCACCAGACTGGAGTACAGTGGCGCGATCTTGGCTCACTACAACCTCCGCCTCCCTGGTTCAAGCAATTCTTCTGCCTCAGCCTCCCGAGTAGCTGGTATTACAGGCGTGCACCATCATGCCCAGCTGATTTTTGTATTTTTAGTAGAGACGGGGTTTCACCATGTTGGCCAGGATGATCTCGATCTCTTGACCTCGTGATCTGCCTGCCTCTGCCTCCCGAGAGATTATTTATTTATTTATTTATTTATTTATTTGAAACAGAGTCTTGCTCTGTCACCAGGCTGGAGTGCAGTGGCACAATCTTGGTTCACTGCAACCTCCGACTCCCTGGTTCAAGCAATTCTCTTGCCTCAGCCTCCTGAGTAGCTGGGATTACAGGCACATGCCACCACACCCAGCTAATTTTTGTATTTTTAGTAGAGATAGGGTTTCACCATGTTGGCCAGGATGTTCTCGATCTCCTGACCTCGTGATCTGCCTGCCTCGGCCTCCCAAAGTGCTGGGATTACAGGCATGAGCCTCTGTGCCTGGCCCCCAGAGAGATTATTTTTAAGCACACACAGATCATCTACAAAAATCGCCATCTACTGGGCTCTAAAGTGAATCTGAACAATTTCAAAGGATTTACATCATTACAGGGCTGTGTTCTCCAATGACAATGACATCAAGCTAGGAGACTGAATCCACCCCAAAGACAAGAGAGCAAACCAAGAAAGAGGAAGACACCAAATAGAGGAAATCAGAATTCCAACAATGGAAAGAAGTGGGAAAAAAAAAAAAAAAAAAAAATCCTTGGTAAGCTGGTTCGGGGATCCCTGGATACCTGGACACAGAGGGAAATGGAAGGACGTAAGCTACCATTCTGCCTGCTCTGTGACTCAAAGACACAATGTCCAGGTGAGCCCAGTCCAGGCTTTGATTTGTACTTGGCTTGTCCTTACCATGGGCTCACCCTCTACTCTCCCCTCCCAGCCCTGCTGCCTGGAGCACATGAGGACCTTCATGTTAGCCCACAGGGGTGTTCTGCTCTGACCTCCTTCTGAAGCTGGAGCCACGGTGAGTTGGGAGGCAGAAAATACACAAAGGGCCACTCACCCTGGCCATATTCCTGCAGGCCATCCCACATGGTCCCCCCGCAGCCCTGTCTGGTGCCTGGCTGTGGGAAGCCTATATACCCAGGACTCACAGCCATGACAACACTCTCCCCGCATGAAGTTCACTAAACTCTCAGGACACCCAAAGCCAGACTAAGACCCAGAGCCAGCTCCATTTTCCCCCATGCTGTTTTCATAGTAGTGAATAAATTTCATGAGATCTGATGGTTTTATAAGAGGAAACTCCTTTCACTTGGTTCTCATTCTGTCTTGTCGGCCACCATGTAAGACGTGCCTTTCATCTTCCGCCATGATGTGAGGCCTCCCCAGCTACGTGGAACTGTGAGTCTATTAAACTTCTTTTTCTTTATAAATTACCCAGCCTCAGGTATGTCTTTATCAGCAGTGTGAAAACTGACTATATTATATTTAATGGTGTAATGGTAGAATCAAGAAGGAGATAAGGATGCCTGTTTTTCCTGCTTATATACACCATTGTCCTAGAAAGGTCAGCCAGGTGCTGATATAAAGGTGAGAAAAGCCTAGTGTTTAAGAATTTAAACTCTAGCCTCTGACTGGCAGGGTTTAAATCCCAACTCTGACCGTTCCTACCTGTGTAGCCTTAATTAAGTTATTTAACTTTTCCGTGACTCAATTTTTTTCATCTGGAAAAAAAAATGGGAATTGTAGCATTTACCACATGGGATTCATGTGGAGAATAAAATACATGTATAAAGTATTTAGACCAGTACCTGGCATATGTTAGATACAATGCATAAATGTAGCCATTATTACTATTCAAAGCACTCCTAAAGAATCTATAAATAATTATTGGAATTAATTGGTGAGCTGCATAAAGCTTCTGGATATAAGATTAATATACAAAAACAAAAAATTGCATTTACATATACAGTATCAGAAGCAAAGTTAGAAAATAGAATTTTAAAAATATATCATTTTCAATAAGCAGCAAAAAAAGAGATTCTCCTAAATAAGTCTAACAAAAAAAACCCTGCATGATGTTTATAGAAAAAAAAATTGCAAAATGTTACTGAGAGATATCAAAGGAAGACTTAAATCAATGAAGGTATACACCATATTCATATATTAGAAAATTCATTATAAAGCTGACAACAGCCCTTAAATTGAGCTGTAGATTCAACGTACTTCCAAACAAAATCCCAACAGGGTTTTTCATGGAAATTTCCATATATTAATAACATTTGTATGGAAGAGTAAAGGGCCTAGAAACCTAAGACATTAACTGGTGATGGTGGTGGAGGGGTGGTAGTGGGAGTATTGCCTGACCAGATATCAGGTCACTTATAATATCTTAGTGATTAAAAGTGTAATATTAGACCAATGGACAGAATAGAGCCTGGAAACCGATCTATGCATGTGTCAAAACCTGATGGATAACAGAGGTACCACTGCAGGTCACTGGGAGGAAAGATGAGCCTGTTCAATGAAAGGTGCTGAGGGAATCAGTAATCCACATAAAGAAGGAATTGAAAATGAATCCTTACTAGGGAAAGATTTTTGTTGTTGTTGTTCCATTATTTTGAGGGCTGGGCACATAGATGCCCAAGGAGTGCCCAAGCTCATCATCTCACTTTTTATACAGCTGGGCAAGCTGCCGAAAGTTTCCTCAAGCCTAGTTTTACTACTTTCTTAAGTGGCTAAAACTCACAAAAGCCGTCTACAGTTTTTGAAAATGAATCCCGGCCGGGCGCGGTGGCTCAAGCCTGTAATCCCAGCACTTTGGGAGGCCGAGACGGGCGGATCACGAGGTCAGGAGATCGAGACCATCCTGGCTAACACGGTGAAACCCCGTCTCTGCTAAAAAATACAAAAAAAAACTAGCCGGGCGAGGTGGCGGGCGCCTGTAGTCCCAACTACTCGGGAGGCTGAGGCAGGAGAATGGCGTGAACCCGGGAGGCGGAGCTTGCAGTGAGCTGAGATCTGGCCACTGCACTCCAGCCTGGGCGGCAGAGCCAGACTCTGTCTCAAAAAAAAAAAAAAAAAAAAAAAAAAAAAGAAAAGAAAATGAATCCCTACTTCATACTAAAAACAAAAATCAACTCCAGGTGGATTAAAGACTTAAATGTGAAAAGCAAAGCTAAATATTTTAGAAGACTGTATAAAAGATGATCTCTATGATTCAGCATAGGATAGGAGTCCCTCAGCCTGCTCCCCCAGCACCTTCTCCAACTCAGTAAATAGCCATCTCATCCTTCCAGTCGTTCAGGTCAAAAACGTTGAAATCAACCTTAATTCCTGTATCTCACCCCAAAATCTATTCATTAGCATATTCTCTTCTCTCTGCCTTATACAAATATCCAGAATCCTACTACATCAGGCCACCTTCACCATTACCTCCCTGAGCTGCTATATTGCACAATGGTGCCTTCCAGAATCGTGCAGTGCACTAGCCCAGCTTCCAGGACCAAGCCACCATCATCTGTCCCATCTGGAGTTTTGCAGCTGCCTCCTACCGGTTTCCCTGTTTCTGCCCCAGCTCCCTATGTCCATTCTCCCCATAGCAACTGGAGTGAGCCTTTAACCTGAGCCAAACAGGACCATTCTCCTGCTTAAAACCCTGGCTTGGTTTCTCATCTCACTCCGAGTAAAGACCTTCCAGCAGGCTTCACGACCCAGTGTGTTTCCTCTGATGTCTTCTGCCTCACTCTTGTGCAGCCATACCAGTCTCACCAACCTCAAACAGCAAGCGCAAAGGCTAACCCCGGGTGGGTGGAGACAGAGAGGGACAGATGGATGGGCACACTGACAGTACTGTGCTGCAGGGTGAAGCCCTGATTCGTAGTGTTTGCCAATTTCCAGAGTGTAAATACTACTAGCATAGCCAATTTTAAGACAGCATTTATGTGCCAATCAGTGCAGCGAAACAATTGCCTCCTGTGAGCTGGCTCAAGCTGCTAGGAGCTCCAGCACATCCTTGGCACAGTTCTACTTCCCAGGTGGGATGATGGGACATGGACATTTTAAAAAACAGATTCTTTTACATTTAAGTAGACATTATCATACAAAGTTGTATGGAATAGCTATTTGGTGACCGATACTTGTTAAAGAGAGAACTGGAAGGCAGGATCTGGAAGGCCCAGAACAGAGAGCAAGCAGAACTGTATTCTTGGCCGGGCGCGGTGGCTCAAGCCTGTAATCCCAGCACTTTGGGAGGCCGAGACGGGCGGATCACGAGGTCAGGAGATCGAGACCATCCTGGCTAACACGGTGAAACCCCGTCTCTAATAAAAAATACAAAAAAAACCTAGCCGGGCGAGGTGGCAGGTGCCTGTAGTCCCAGCTACTCGGGAGGCTGAGGCAGGAGAATGGCGTGAACCCGGGAGGCGGAGCTTGCAGTGAGCCGAGATCTGGCCATTGCACTCCAGCCTGGGTGACACAGCAAGACTCCGTCTCAAAAAAAAAAAAAAAAAAAAAAAAAAGAACTGTATTCTTGCTTTCCTCCCCCAGCACCATCCCTTCTCCAAGCTCAAAGAAAAATCCAGAAAGGCTTCCAGTGGGTGTCTGGTTCCTCGGGTGACAGGGATCCGAGCCAGGTGGAAGAGGTTTGTCAGGCCTCTGGGAACACTGGAGAGGGCCTGGAGTGAGGAGAGAGGAAGGAGCCGCACCAGAAAGAGTCTCATTTTGCAATGAGGCCAAATCAGAATGTGGGGCAGAGAGAAGTCCTGTGTGCTGTGACGGGCATCTGAGCCATCTAGAAGACCCTGGGAACAGGATCAAAGCTAGGGAAGAGACTTAGTGGTCAAGAAAAGACTATGAGGCTGTGGAGGCAAAAGGAACACCTGACTTTGAGTCCCAGACACAATGCAGACTACTAAAAGTTCTAGCGCAAATGATCTGAAATCTGCCCGTGAAATGGAGCTAACAGCACTCTCCTCATCCCAACCAAACAGAACTACAATGACCCAATGGAAACCCTCTGTAAATGTCAGATCCTCCAACCCACCCTTCCTGTCTTCCCAGGTAGCGCCACCTCCAGGCTCTGGAGAAGAAAAATGATAGCCTGACAGCTACTGAGTGCTCACGACTTGCCTTGGCCAAGCACCTTCGTGTGGCACTTCATAAAGTCCTGCCAATGACCCAGCGAGGGCCATACTCTCATTATCATCTCCACTGTACTGAGAAGGCAGTGGAGGTTTGGAGAGGTTGAGGATCCCACCTAAGGTCACACCCAGCTAGTGAGCTGAGTTTTGAACCAAAAAAACTTGATATTGTCACTGTGATCAAAGGTTCCTGGGATGGGGCTGGGGGTGGGGAGCAGCAGTCCTGGGTCTTCTACTGAGTCCTGGGCCTCCTACTGGCAAATTAAGAACCAGAGGTGGGCAGGGTACAGTGGCTCACGCCTGTAATCCCAGCACTTTGGGAGGCCGAGGTGGGTGGATCACTTGAGCCCAGGAGTTTGAGACCAGCCTGGGCAACATGATGAAACTTTGTCTCTATCAAAAATACAAAAAACAAAACAAAAAAAAATTAGCCAGGCATGGTGGCATGCATCTGTGCTCCCAGCTACTTGTCAGGGCAGGGTTGTGGCTGAGGTGGGAGGATTGCTTGCTTGAGCGTGTGAGGTGGAGATTTCAGCGAGCCAAGACTGTGCCACTGCTCTCCAGCCTGGGCAACAGGATGAGACTTCAAAAAACACAAGAAGGGAAGGGAGGGGAGGGGAGGGGAGGGGAGGGGAAGGGAGGGGAGGGGAGGGGAGCGGAGGGGAGGGGAAGGGAAGACAAGGGAAGGCGGGGAGGGGAGGGCAGGGGAGGGAAAGGAAGGGAAAGGATGGGAAAGGAAAGGAAAGGAAGGGAAAGGAAGGGAAAGGAAAGGAAGAGAAGGGAAGGGAAGGGAAAGGAAGGGAAGGGGCCACAGGTGTCTGGGAGCGTGAGGGGCTGACTGCCAACTGGGATGAATCATCCACACATCCAGGACAGGGGTCTGGATGCTCCCAGCACTCGCAAGCTGACATAGAGGACACATGGGCATGAAATAAGTGTCCTTGGAGATGTGCCCTGGGGTAAAGGCCTTCCCTGCCCCATGCCTGAGAGACCATGGGTGTTCCCGGTCCCACCCTTTTCCCCTTTGACTTGACCTTGAAACAAGTTTGACCGCATGTTGTAGCCGAGATCATAGTAGTCTGAGAAGACGGAGGAGATTTCCACAGGATTCGGGGTCCTGCTGGGCCATGAGCTTGCCTTCTTCTGGCCCTCGAAGGCTTCATCAATAGCCCTTTGAGCCTGAGCAGAGAGGCAGGGACAACAGACCGGGGATGGGAAAGCAGTGTCAAGCCCCATATCTCCCTCCAACCCTTCCTCCCTTGACCCTGCCCTCCCCACCATGATCCCACCTTCAGCCTGCAGCCCTCAACCTGTTCACAGGGCTGGGGAGCTGGAGTATACAAAGGCCCCAGCCCCAACCCCTCTCAGCTGCACTGCCATGGGTGGGGGGCATCAGGTTAATGATCATAAAACCTCTTCCAAGCATTAAGCACCTGCTACATGCAACACTGGGGTGGGGGGTCTCTATAGGGTGCCACTCTTCCCACCATTTTATAAATGAGGAAAGCGGGCCTCTGGAGGCCCGAGATCACCCAATTCACATGGCTGGCAGGCCACAGAGCCCTGGCTTGCCTCCTACAACTGAGGCATCACGCAGGGCAGCTCTGGGTGGGTGCTTAGCTTTCAACAAGGCCAACTCCCTCTTCATACCAACAGGGAAACTGACACGCAGAG
Organism: Macaca fascicularis; assembly: GCF_037993035.2. NCBI lineage: Eukaryota > Metazoa > Chordata > Mammalia > Primates > Cercopithecidae > Macaca > Macaca fascicularis. Next base: position 14,674,896 of record NC_088384.1, on the reverse strand, counting down.
AAGCTGAGCCCAGGCCCAGGGGCAGAACACCTGGGTTTGAGTTCCAATTCTGCAATATATCAGCTGCTGACTTCGGCAAGCCTCTTCTCCGCTCTAGGCCTCAGTTTCCCTACATGTAAAATGTGAAGGCAGGGTGGAACTGGATGCTCTTTGAAGTGGCTTCCAGCTCTGACACTTGCTGGCTCAATGACACTTGTGACATAAGTTACAGGTGGGCAGAAAACACAGATTTCTTGATTCCAGCCAGGGACAATGGTGGCTGAAGAAAAAAAGGACATGTCCCAAGGCTGGGCAGGGTGGTGAGAGGTAGTGGCCATAGAGTCAACCTCAAATTGGGACAAGTTCCTCCAAGTGGGGCAGAACATGTCAAGATTGTGACCTTCCAGACTTGCTGGTGGTGGGGTCACCGCACTTTAAGATGACAGAGTGGAAGGGTAGCCTGGGAGAAGCCTGACCCCCAGCTTTTGTGACCCAAGCCCCTCCTTGGGACTTGGTTATACCATCTGTTAAAAATGAAGCAGTAACTCCTGCCTGACCCTCCACACAATGCAGTTGCTATGAGGGTTGAGATGCTGGCTTTGAAAGTATGTCTCAGAATGCCAGGGCAGAAAGAACACAGCATTTGGCCAAAAATGGTAAATGAATTTTATCTTAAGTTTCAGTTGATTCGTAGTGACTGCCTGGAATGCTATATCGGGTGGAAAAGAGTGCTGGCATCGACTAGCGATGTCTGCCATGAATGCAGGCTGGGAGGGTTGTGATATACACACTGTGTATTTGTCAGCCTGACCTAGTCCAACTGCCTTGCTTTACAGATGTGGAGACTGAAGCCCAGAGAGGGTAAGTAACTTATCCAAAGTCACCCAGCATTTAGGAGTAGGTCCAGGATTCAAATCCAAGTCTTCCGATTCCCAGTAAATGCTATCCATCCACTAAATGCTGTCTTCTTTGGGAGACTTGTTCAAATGGAAAACATCCAATTCACACAAAAGGCTTTTAACTGCAAAGTCATTAAGGGCCAGAGTTCCAGAACCTGCCGACCCAGTTTGCACCCTCGTCTCACACAATTGGGTGAATTTGGTTGACTGACTTAACCCCTCTAAACCTCGGGCTCCTTAACCATAAAATGAGGAGAATAATAGTACCTTCCTCATGGGTTGCTGGGAAGATGTAACAGCCTGTTATATGTGAAGTGTAAAGAGTGCACAGTGCCTGGCACACAGCAGGTGCTCAGGAGATACTGCTTTCTAGTGTTATTATTATAGGGACTCTGTACTCAAGAGTGAGTTTATCTTGTGTCCTCATTTTAAGACTCTGCATCACCCTCCTGGCCCCTGCTGTGACACCTGCTCCTCGGAGACCAGCTCGTCCACCACGTTGCTCCCAAACTTGTGGCGAATGTTATTAGGAATGATGCTGCCCTTCTGGTTCGTGGGTGTGCTCCTCTGGTCCTGGGCCCCCAAGCTGGGAACGTCATCCGTCCCCTGGCACGGCTGAGCCCCCTCTCCCGAGGTGGCCCTGTTCTCTCTTGAGGAGGATCGAGAGCCCCCGTTCTTCAGGGACCTGGACTGTGGGTCCATCCCCAGAGAATCCCTTCTGGCAGCAGTCGGAGGTGGAGGAGGAATCTCCTTCGACTGGCACTGTCCTAGGGAGCTGCCTTGAGTGCTGGCTCTCCGGGGCAGGGGCTGTGGTGGCGACAGACCCTGGTTCTTGAACTTGGAGGTGTCCAAGGAACTGCAGGTCGTTTTCCAGGGGTCCAAGTTCTGCTGGCCCTCCTTGTCGTTCAGGTGGGCCTTGGTCAAAGAGGTTGTACCTGAACAGGACAAAGAGAAACAGAGGGGGAGGGAGAGAGACACGCAGACAAGGGCAGAAAGTAGAGGATGGGGAGAGGGGCAGAGATGGGGGTGAGGAGGGGGAACAGACAGGCACAGAGCCCCAGAACTCCGGAGCCAGAGAAGGGGAGAGGGACCAGAGGCATGGGTGGGAAATTAGGAGACACAAAGGGAGAAGACAGGTCAGCCTGCCATGCCTCCCATGGGCAGGGTTAGTCCACATTGCCTGGGGCAACAAGGGCTACCCCGCCAAGCGTGTCCCGCCTTGAGGCCTAGCTGTGTGACCCTAAGCAAGGGACTTGGCCTGTCTGCACTTGCATGCCCCTGGCTCCATTTGGATAGTTCCTTTCCCCACTTTTCCATCTTGAAACCTCCCCCTTACTCTCCGCAGTGAGAATCTGGCAGCAGTGGCACTGGCAGAGGCGTTCCTGGGGCCAAGCCACATGCCTGGGAAGTACTGGAGCTGGATGGGACTCGCAGACTTTGCCTCCAATGCAAGGCTGCTCCCCAATACCTACCTCCTCCCTTCGCCAGGGCTGAGAAGTGGCACCATCCCACTCACCTCCCAGGCTCTCTCCTCCCCACCTCTCCCTGTCTCCCATGTCCCTGCCCACGGCCTCCACTCCTCTGGGTCTCTTGCTCTCGGCCTCACAGCCTGGCCCCATCCTCCACCCCAGATTACAGCTGTAAATGTGTTTGGTGGTCTTCCCTCCAAAACCTCAAGATGAGTCCTCCAGTCCTCTTAAAAGATACACAGGGGCTGGGCATGGTGGCTGTCAGGCCTCTGAGCCCAAGCTAAGCCAGCATATCCCCTGTGGCCTGTGGGTATACATCCAGACGGCCTGAAGCAACTGAAGATCCACAAAAGATGCGAAAATAGCCAGTTCCTGCCTTAACTAACGACATTCTACCATTGCGATTTGTTCCTGCCCTGCCCTAACTGATCAATTGACTTTGTGACGATACAGCCTCCTGGCCCTTGCGATAATGTACTTTGTGATGTTCCCCCGCCCTTGCGAATGTACTTTGTAGGATACGCCCTCCCCACCCTTGAGAAGGTCCTTTGTAATATCCTCGCCCGCCCTTAGGAAGGTACTTCGTAATATTCTTCCCACCTTTGCTGACTCTCTTTTCGGACTCAGCCCGCCTGCACCCAGGTGATTAAAAAACTTTATTGCTCACACAAAGCCTGTTTGCTGGTCTCTTCACGTGCATGACAGTGACTCACACCTGTAAGTGGTCATTAAGGGCCTCATACCTGTAAGAGTCATTAATGACATGCCTGTACATGGTGGCTCACGCCAGCACTTTGGGAGGCCAGGGTGGTCAGATCACTTGAGGTTAGGAGTTCGAGATCAGCTTGGCCAACATGGTGAAACCCTGCCTCTGCTAAAAATACAAAAATTAGGTGGGTGTGGTGGCGTGCACCTGTAATCCCAGCTACGGAGACAGGAGTATTGCTTGAACCCAGGAGGCGGAGGTTGCATTAAGCTGAGATCACACCACTGCACTCCAGCCTGGGCAACAGAGGGAGACTCCACCTCAAAAAAAAAAAAAAAAAGTACATAACTTTGTTTCGCTTTTGTGTTTGAATGAGACCAGAGTAGTGTGTTGCTTTGTAACTTGCTGTTCAATGCACCACCCTGCCTTGGGGATCTACTCAAGGTAGTGGAGACAGCCCTAACTTCCCTTTGGAGCCCTGCAGGCCTCCACCACCACCCCACTGGGGAACATTCAGATGGGCCCAGTTTAGTTTCTCAGAGAAGGATGCTGCAGACATCAGGCTTTGGCAGCCACTGTGGTTTTTATTTCACTCCCACGGATCCCTGCTCTGTTGTCACAAGTGATGGAGGTAGGGGAGGGCCCTTCTCGCCTACCCCTCGGGGGACTGCAGACCCTTCCCCAGGGCAGTGGGAGATGGAGACCTGAGGTTTCTCTGCTTCCCTGCCCACTTTCTCCTCATCTTCCTTCCGCTTGGTGCCTTTGTCATGGCTCTTTGTCACCTACACGACAGGCAGAGGGAAAACCTGTTCCCCAAGACCAGACTTCCTTCTTCCTGTACTGGGCTGTGCCCCAACCAGCAGGCAGCCAAGCAGAGGGGCACCTCCGGAGACAGCTGGACTGTCAGGATGGACGGGCATGATGACCCTCCTCAAAAGAGCGGAGGCAGAGAGCGGGAAGACCACCCATCTGGTCAACCTCAGCCCCCTCCCCCTGCTCCTGGGTGGACTGAGGGCCCAGGGCAGGGATGGGCTCCTCCTGGATCAGGACAGCCAGTCCTGCACTGCCTCCTCTATCAGCACGTGCTGTCGCCATTGCCAGCTCACCCTCAGCCTACCCTTTGGGATTATGGGCACGTTTATGGCCCAAATATGTCTTATGTCTCTGACCTGGAGAGCCAGGATATTCACCAACTCATCAACTGAGCAAGACCCAACTACGTGTCAGGTGCTATGCCAGGCGACGGGGACACAACAGTAAGCTGAACAGGCCAACCCCTATCCTGTCAGTGTTGAATATCTGTTGAATGAATGAATGGATGCATGCATGAATGAATGAAGACCTGCTCTGCCATTTCAAGAGTCTCATTGACACCTTTCCTCTACTCCATTCATTCAGCTGTAAAACGGGCAGAGTGAACCCTGCTTCATTTGCTATTATGAAGATCAAATGATTAGTCTGCAGAGTTTATCTAAATGTGGCTATGTATCAGGATTCCCTGGACGTTCATTAAAAATACAGATTCCTGGGCCCCTCTCAGAGCTGCTACATCAGAAAGGCCCTGAATCTGGAATCTGAGTGTCTAACAAGGCCCGTGGGCATTCACGACATTGGAGGAAGATTTTAGGAGGAGCGCTGCCCCAACTCACTGGACTCTCTTCGCCCCATCCCACCTGCCAGCCCCAGCCACCCTCCACTCACCCCCGGGGACCCTTCTCAGAGCAGGCCTGACTCCGTCCCGCACCTGCATTGAAATCTTTCCTCTTGTCCTCAGGGCAGAGTCCCTGCTCTCAGGACTCCTTGAAAGTGCCAGACCTCTCTCCCTTCCAGGCCTTTGCCTGAGCTGTTCCTCCTGCCTGGAACACTCCCCTCCACCCCTTGGGCTTTACACTAACCCTGGTCTTGGCTCACGTGTGACCCCGTATGTACCTCCCACCCACCAAGGCCAGACCCCTCACCATGTTCCCCCACAGCCCTGCCCTTCTGGTGCACACAAGACTCAGACCACCTGAGTCATCCCCTCAGGATGGGGACCATATCGGGGTGAATAATCCCTACACACGGCAGGATGGGAGGGCTCAACAATACCAATCCCTTCTTTTTCCTTCTGTCTTCCAACAGAATGCACCCTAGGAAGCCAGGGCCGATGGTGGGTCTGGCGGCCAACGCAAGACGGCAGGGGAGGAGAAAGGGCCTGTGCCCTGCTGCCCCAGGGAGTCCCTCCAGAAGCCTGGATGTGCATTCAGCACATCCCTGGTCTGCCCGTCTTACCTGCTCGGTGGCCCAGCTCCATAGCCTCTTGCTGTGGGACAGGTAATTCCAAGCTTAGTCCTGTAAACAAAGCACCACATTCCATCATCTCAGATGACACACAGAGTCTCTGTGAACAAGGATGAGCTGGGAGCTGAACAGGAAGGCCTGTGGCTGTCTGCCCACCCCTGATCAGAGGTTCTTAAGCTGTTCCTGGTGCCCTCTGGCACTGCCCAGACCCACGGAACCTCTGCCTCATTACTCATCACCCCTGGCCCAGGGGCTGCCTCCTGGACTTATGCAGCCTCTGCCCTCTCTGAAAAGCCCTGGCCACCCCCACCCCACCCCACCATTCCTCAAAGGCCTTTCTCAAGTAGCCTTGGGACCCTGGGCTCCTTTTACTCCTTCATCATCTCTTCATCTCCTCCTCCTCTTCTCCCCTATCACCACCACCCTAGGAGACCCTAGCAGACCCCTGGCTGTGAAGCCCATTGCCCCGGCCCCCAGCCTGGCAACCATTTGTCTTCCTGCAAATAGGATTGTATCCATTTGCTGACTGGTCATTCGTGGTCAGGGAAGGGAAGCAGCTTAGCCACCATGAAGAAGAGCCAAGAGCAGGAACCCACACTTTGCTCTGTTGTAAACTCAGTCTTCTCCCTAAGGCCTTTGATTCAAATTAGAGGGGTAGCTTCAAAAGCCTCTGTAGCTTTCGTGCTTGTGTTTTGTTTTCTTATGTGATTTTTTTTTTTTTTTTTTTTTTTTTTGAGACAGGGTCTCACTCTGTCACCCGGGCTGGAGTGCAGTGGCTCCATCTCGGCTCACTGCAAGTGCAAGCTCCGCCTCCCGAGTTCAAGCAATTCTCCCACCTCAGCCTCCCGAGTAGCTAGGATTACAGGTGTGCGCCACCATGCCTGGCTAATTTTTTGTATTTTTAGTGGAGATGGCGTTTTACCATGTTGGTCAAGCTGATCTCTAACTCCTGGCCTCAAGTGATCCACCTGCCTCGGCCTCCTGAAGTGCTGGGCTTACAGCCACCATGTCTGGCCTCTTTTTCTTATTTATGTTCTCTTCTTTTATTCCATGTGGGTTGTCCCTCCACCGCTCCCACCACTCCCAGGTTTTTGTGAATTTTGTAGTATAAATCAAATCTGGCCCTAAAGACACTACTACAAGGTAAGTGTCTTTGTAATAAGGGAGGAATAGACACAAGTCAGATCTGGAAGGGATTTTTGAGGACTGAGACTCGAAGAGGCAGAGTGAATCTAAGATCATCCTGTAAGTTGTTTTCCTGGTAAGCTCAAAAACAGGTCAATTTTATTCTCAAAAAAACCGCCAAGGAAAACACTCTATTAATTTGGACACTTAATCATTGTTTGATGATTGTGAAACTTCTGATATAACTTGCAATAATCCTACCCTTCTGATAGTCACATATTGTATGATCCCACCCCACCTTGAGTGTAGGCTGGGCCTAGTGACTTGCTTCTGGTCAAAAAAGATATGACAAAACTGGTGAGATGTCACTTCCAAGATTATATTAGTGACTTCAGGTGTTTGTTTGTTTGTTTGTTTGTTTTTGAGGCAGAGTCTCACTCTGTCTCCCAGGCTGGAGTGCAGTGTGGCACAATCTCGGCTCACTGCAACCTCCGCCTCCTGGGTTCAAGCTATTCTCCTGCCTCAGCCTCTGTAGTAGCTGGGACTACAGGCATACGCCAACATGTCCGGGTAATTTTTTTTGTATTTTTAGTAGAGACAGGGTTTCACTGTGTTAGCTAGGATGGTCTAGATCTCCTGATCTCATGATCCGTCTGCTTCAGCCTCCCAAAGTGCTGGGATTACCAGCATGAGCCACTGCACCCAGCCCATGACTTTGGTTTTGTTTGCACTCTTTCCCTGGCTCTCCTTGGTTTGCTCATTCTGATGACAGCAAATGCCATGTTTTGAATTGCCCTGTGGAGCAGCACATGCGGCAAGAAACTGAGGGTGGCTTCTGGCCAAAAGCTCATAAGGAATAAATAGAAGCCCTGAGTCCAACAGTCTTTAAAGAACTGAATGAATCCTGGCACCTGAGTGAGCTTGAAAGTGGATTGTTCCCCAGTTGAGCCTTGATATGAGAACACAGCCTAGATGACACTTTTGTTACAGCCTGTGGGATACCCTGGGCCAGAGGACCCAGCCAAGTCAGGATCCTGACCCCTATAAACTCTGAGATCATAAATTTGTACTGTTTTAAACATGCAGTGTCAAGCTTCTAAGCTTTATGGTCATTTGTTATATGACAATACATAGCTGATACATATTTTGGTACTAAGAGTGGGGTGTTGCTGTAATTAATACTTAAAAATGTTGGACTGAATTTGGAACCAAGCAGTGTTCAGAGTCTTTAAGGATTTTGAGAAGCATGATAGGAAAAGCCTAAATCACCTTAAACAGATTTTTTTTTTTTTAAGCACAAATCTGGAGTTGGAAGAAGCTGCCAGTGAGGGCCCAAATGGAAGTGAAGAATATATTACTAGAAATAGCAGAAGAAAGGCCCTTGTTATGTAGTGGCAGAAACAGTGACACTGTCATCTGCAGCTATCTGACTAATGAACTGAGTCATCTAGCCAAAGAGTTCCAAACAAAAGATTGCAGTTGCCACTTAGTTTCTTCTTGCTGCTTGTAATGAAATGTGAAAGGAAGGAGATGAATTGAAGAAGGGACTGTTAAAGAAAAAGATGCCAGTACCTAACTAATGGTTCTGAAGTCTCATCCTCTCCAGTTGCCAAAAAGATGCTAAAATTAAGAAATGGCTTCAGAAAACTGTCTGGAAAGTGTGCCCAAGAGTGTGACTGTGCGACCTGTTGTTAAAACTTCAGAAAGATCAAAGGATCAGGATATTACTCCATCACACAAACGGTGCTTTAAAGACATTAACGATATGCCTGATGTATCCTCTTAACAGAACTATAGGACCTCTAGGAAGCTTAAGGTTCCTCAACAGGAGCCCCAGTTAAAAAGGGGTGTGAGTTTTGTTCAGTGGAGTGAACCCCTGTAAGCTTTACTGTTGAGAAAACAACATCAGCAAAATGCCGGCAGCTTGGGGTAAAAGGGATAGAGACAGTACAAAATGAAAAGATACCATTGGAAAAAAAAATAAAAATAAAAAAGACGAGTCAGAGAGTGGAAGCAAGAGTCCAGAAGGCAGAGCTGAGAGCCATGGAGAATTATTCCCAGGCCTTGAAACCTAACCAAGGAGTGTCCAACATTTGTGTGGCTGAATTTCAAAACTGCTATGGACCATTGACTCCATGTCTCCATTTTCCTCAATTTTGAATAGGAATGTCACTAGCTCTTATCCTATGCCTATCACATCATTGTATGTTAGGTGTGTTCAGGGCAAATTACTTAGTTTCATAGATTTATGATGGAGAAGAATTGAATTTGAAAAGCTGTACTTAAGGAACAACACTAGAGGAGCCTCAGCCACACCTGGAGCTGGTTTATATGACCAGATTCTAGCTTTTAAACTGATGCTTTAATAGGATGAGAATTTTAAATATCTTAGGAGGGGATGAATGTATTTTGCATGTGGAAGGGATGTACATTATTGGTGGCCAGAGGGCAGACAGTGGTAGGCAGTTGACATGGCTCCTAATCATCCTGTTTCTTGGTATAATTCCCTCCCCTTTAGTGTGGACTGGACCTAGTGATGAATGGAATGTGGCAAAAATGAGGGATGTCACATCCATGATGAACTTATAAGAGACTACGACTTCTGTCTTGTTCACACACTCTCTGCAGCTCTCCTCAGCTCATCTGCTCTCATGGAAGCCAGTTTCCCTGTTGTGAGCTGCCTTACGGTGAAGTCCACAGGGCAAGGAACTCAGAGTGGCCTCTTGCCAACAGCTCCAAAGGAGCTGGATCCTGCCATGTGAATGGGTTCCAAGCAACACTTTGATTGCAGCCTGTGAGAGACCCTAGGACAGAAAAATCACCAACACTCCACCAGTACTCCCAACTCACAGAAACTATGAGAGAGTAAATGTTGTCTTAAGCCCATTAAGTTTTGGGGTGATCTGTTGTGCAGCAAGAGATAACTAACACAAGTTCTATGTCAAGCATTCTCACATCTGGTAAATTAGTCTGTCTTCACAAATACCCAGTAAGGTGTTCAGAGACACTACTAACGTATCCTCTTTCACAGATGGAGAAAATGAGGCTCAGAAAAGGCACAGGACTTCACCAGGTGGGGCTAAAATTAAGTTGCACATCTTCAAGCTAGGTGAAGTTCAAGTTAGCTCCTTCAAGTTGTCATTCTCCTCCTATCCCCATCCCCCATCCCCAGCCACCCACCTGATGTGTCCACAGCAGCTCTGTACGTCCCCGTGCACCGCCAGTCCAGAGCAGTCTGGACGGGCTACAATAGAAGTGTGGACTCACTTCCAGTTTCTGACCTGGAGAGAGAGATCCCAAGAACTTTGGTCAAAGAGGGCGGGAAGGTAGTTCTAGTCTGGGCAGTCTTCACTCACAAGCAACTCTGAATGGGGAAAAGGAAGATGAAACCCCATGTCCTGGAAGGACCCTGGCCCTTCATAAGTCTCTGCCTCACCTCTCCAATCTCTTTCATAACAGCAGGAAACACGTGAACCACACTGATGTGTGCTGAAGCCCAGGAGTGCAGATCGCCGCTGCAGAACTACTGGTAAAGACCAATGGATGGTTGCTGGGAAGTGGCCCTCCCCCAGATGTTCATTGGAGTTGCCATGGTGATCACTATACACAGGGCTCTGTTACCTCAGAGGGCTAACAGGCCCACTGCTAGGGAAAAGAGGCCAGGAGAAAGCCAGGACTGAGGAGGTAGGAGGGGCTTCATGTATTGTTCACTCTCTCATCCACTCAAGAATGTCGGTTGAGCACCCACTACGTGCCAGGTGTGTGCCAGGCACAGGAGGCTCAGATGCTACCAAGTGCAGAAGATGTTCTTGGGAGTTCAAAGCACTAAGTAGAGAGAAGAACTAGCTCTGTGTAGGAAAAAGGAGGAAGGACTTATGAAAGAGCCATTTGAGTTGGATCTTGAAGGATGCCTAGGAGTTTAACAGTTTCGAAGCGATGAGAATATTAAAGGCATGGATGTGTATAACAGCATAAATGTAGGTCAAGATCAATGGGGAAGGAAAAAGATGCATCTGGGGCTGTCTGATTTCTATGCCCAGGGATCAGGGACCTGGGAGTAAAACTAAAGCAAGAATGGAACAGTGAGAGTCCCCTCTTCTATTCCTGAATAGCAAGGGTTACAGAAGGAGATCAACAAAGTTAAGTGACTTCTTTTCTGCAGAGAAGAAGGAGGCAGAAGCCACTGGTGCCAGCACTGGCCCATTCCTGCCTGGCTGTTGCTCAGCCTGGACAAAGAGTGGGTATAGCGAATGCCTCCTGCAAACTTTCAGGGTTTCCCCAGGAAACAGAGAGTACTGTGTTTAAACTTGGAGTCCCCAGAATCGGCCTGTCACCTATTAGACAAGAGACTGGCCAAGTTCTTTGGCTGAACTTTCTTCATGTGTGAAACAGATATCACCCAATGCTAAGGATAAGGGTGACGGATGAATAAAATGATTTTTTGCAAAATGTAGCACATTCCCTTGCACAGAGGCATCACAAAACTCTAAGCTACTTCCACAAGCAATCCATCAGCAAGTCCTTCAAAGTACACTAGACTTGGATGCCTTCGTCCACCTCCACAACTCCCCCAACTCCCTGGTCCAAGCCACCCCCATCGCTTGCCTACGTATTATCTATTGCTGCATGACAATCTTGCCATAAACTTCAAAGCTTAACATACAATTGTTATCTCACAGTTTCTTTGGATCAGGGGTCTACTCATGGCTTAGCTGAGTTCTCTGTGTTGGGGTTTTAGCAGGCTATGATCCAAGTATTGGCCAGGGCTGCAGTCTCATCTGAGGTTGCGCTGGGGAAGAATATGCTTCCAAGCGTATGTGGCCGTGGGAGGATCAGTTCCTTGCAGTCTGTTACACTGAGGGTCTCAGGCTTTCGCTGAGTGTCAGCCAGAGGCCATCCTCAGTTCTTTGCTATCTGGGCCCCCCAGCATGACACTGACTTCATCAAAGCCAGCAAAGAGAGGGTTCTCTTGTAAGATGGGATATTACAATATTGTGTACCATAATCACAGAAGTGGCATCTGTCACCTTTGCCATAGGCTGCTGGTTAAAAGCAAGTCACGGGTCCCACCCACAGTGACAGGGAGAGGGCCACACAGGGCATGAACATGAGGGGGCAGATAATATGGGGACCACCCTGGAGTTCACCATATTCTCTGACAGTCTTTTCTCACTCAACAGCCCCGCAATCCTGTTAAGACCTATGTGTTAGATCATATGTCACCCCCTAATCAAAACCTTCCAGTAGCTCAACCACAGTAAAAGCTGACCTCCTCCCTTTTGTCTACAAGGCCCTACCCAACGTGTCCAACCTTCTTCTCTGACCTCTGCTCCTCCCACTTTCCCAAGTGCTCCCTGGGTCCCTGCCATGCCAGGCTCTGCTGTTTGGGGGGCACACCAAGAACAGTCCCTCCTCCGGGCCTTTGCACTGGCTGTTCCCTCTCCTCTCCTGCAACTTCCTTCCCCCACATATCTACATGGCTTGCCTCTTCACCTCCTTCAAGACTCTGCTCGCCTTCCCAGACCACCTTTTCTTAAAAAGCATCCCAGCCCACCCCACACTCCCTACTGCTCTTTCCGACCTTTTCTACCATTGGACTTTATTGCCATCTGACATACTATGTATATTTGCTTCTTCTTTCCACAGTAGGGTCTGAGCCATATGTGAGATGGGAAGAGGACTGTTTTGTTAGTGGCATGGAAGTGAGAGGGGTCAACCCTCCAGACTACCAGTCCCTCCACTACAGATCCCACCAGCCTCAGCATTCAGCCCCGTCACCCCACCTGCCAGCCCCAAAGCCAACCTCCTCAGCATCTCCTGAGCACCTATTTGCCCCAGTGCCAAGCCAAGGACAGACTTGGTCTCCGGCCCTCCAGGATCCTGCCTTCACTGGGAAGGCTGGATAGTGGGGAGCCGGGAGTCCGCAGTAGGTGGGGCTCAGAATTCTTCTTGCAACCCCAAAGGAGGGCCAAGACTCTTTCTGGGAAACTCGAAATCCAGCCACATGGGGCCAAGCTACCAGGTTGCTTTCTTCTACTGTGACTTCCTGATTCACCTGCCAGAACCTGGACCTTGTCCCAGGGCCAAAGCTTTCTCCAGCTCCTCCCTCCACTGCTCCCCAGGGGGCCTTACTCTGGGCCAGGAAGGGTGCTCCAGACAGAAGCCACCATCCTTTCACCTGCTCCTGAGCATGGCCTGAGAGGCCCCGGGGCCGTGTGACACCTCTATGGACATACTGGCAAAGCCACCTGTCCCCCCACCCCTCCCCAGGAGGCTGGGGCTACAGCAGCTGGGGCTTCAGCTCTCTGGCTTTCTGGTTCCCCTTCCACCTGTCTTCCTGGTAGGACCCAGTGTGCTCTGGGACAGAGTTCACCTGACATGGGACAGCAGGAGGCTGTTTCTGCCAAAACTGAGTGAAAGCGGTGTCCTCGGTATGGCTTCCACAGCCGGAGGGGCTATGGTGGTCTCTGTCCTTGGTGGAGTCTCCAGAGTTTGAAAGAGATGGAAGTTTGGGGGCAAGGATGGAACCCAAGGAGAGGCAGGCAAACTACTCAGAAAAGGCAAAGTTTATTCCAGTGTTGACAGAGAGAGGGTGAGCCTTGCACAGCAATTCTAAAAACACATCAATCTCCTTCACCTAAGAGGTATGAACCGGCTGCAAGTCATGGGGTTACTAAACCAGCCGCAGTTATACAGTAAGCAGGAGACGTCACGGCTCAGGCCTTCTCAGACTTTCCCTGGGACACACGGCTCTCTGGGGGGGCCCGGCGAAACCACTCGGACCAGGAGCCATCGTACACGGCCACATCAGGCTTGCCGCAGAGGTAGGCAGCCAGAGCCACATGGCAGGCAGTGACTCCCTTGCGGCACGTGGCAATGAGAGGCTGCGAGAGATCCACCTTCTTGGTCTGGAACAGAGCACGGAGCTCTTCTGCGCTCTTCTCGAAGCCATCCTCAGTCAGGAAGTCCATGAAAGGCATGTTGACAGAGCCACGGATATGGCCCGAGTCCAGTCCTGGGCAGGGCAGAGGACACAGGTTAGGGGATGTATGAGGGGTGGGGACTAATGGAGCCTGGAGGATTCAATCAGCTGTAGCTGGAAGGATAGATAGCTTTGCAAATAAAAATCACATCTTTGCTCTGCTTGGAGCTCAATTTATTCCCAGCCCCACCTACTATCATTTCTCATGACTCAAGACGCCTGCACCTCCTCCCCTAACACCTGTATTAAAGTCGAGATGCCCAAAAGCACATCTGCTTGAGAGGACAGCGGCATGAGTCTCAGCTCCACTAACCTTTACCTTGGGCAAATCATTTCACTTCTCTGAACCTCAGTTTTCTCATCTGTAAAATGGGCTCAGTGGTACATACCTATCTCACAGCGATGTTGAGAAGAGCAAATGGGACAACTTATCGCAAATGCTATGTGCTGAGAACACAGCGGTGAAAGGGAGAGACACAGCCAGGCCCTCTGGGAGATTCCAGTCTAACAAGAAAGATGCTAAATAGATAACCACATAACCAATCAGATATGTCCCCTCATTTTACAGATGAATCCCCTGAGGCTTTGCAAAACAACACGGCTCACCTAAGGCCACACAGAAAGATGAAGGCAGACCCAGGATCACATCGGGGCCTCTGGTTTTCTGTGAAGCACACAGTTGCAGAAAGAGCAAGTGACCTGGTGTCAGACGTAAGGTCAAATCCCACCTTGAGCAAGTTATGTCAGCTCTCTGAGCCTCAGTTTCTCCATAGGAAAAATGGAAATGAGAGTACCCACTGGGTACAGGCTGCTGCACGGAGCGGATGGCACAGGGAAAGTGCTGGCTTTGGAGGTTGGCCCACCCACGCTGCCATGCTGCACCCCCGGCCACTTCACCACCTACGGAGGGTGTAGGGGGAGAACAGGGACAGTGTGGGCCTTTTTGGTCCCCTCCAAGAACTTGGATGGAAGCAGAGTGGAGGGACTAGGCTGGCTCTAGGGTCCTTTCTGGAACTGTCTCAGTACCCAGTGAGGGCCCTCAGCCAAATCTGGCTTCAAAAGAGTCAGGAATTGGGACAAAGGGGAACAGGCCACGGCCAGAGCTGGTGCCACCAACAAGGTGAGGCCACAGGCCAATCCCACACATGCCCCAGGCCACTCCTCTCTTCCTCAAGCAGCCCACACCCTGGCGGGGGTGGGGGCTCCGTGGCTGGCCCCACTCCCAGTGCCCAATCTGCACTTTGGCCTGACATAGGCCTATCTCCAGCTCTCTGAGCCCTCCTTGCTCCCCAGATCCCCACCCCATTCAACCTGGATTATGGGACAGGGCAGGAACAGGGTGGCAGGAGTGGGAGGGGAAGGATCTGACTAATGTGGCCAAGGCACATACTGGGGCTGTGTACAGCCAAGCAGGCCCTGAACCTCCAAGCCTCAGTCTCCCTCCTGCAGAACGGGGAGAAAACCCCACCTAGGCAGGGTGCGGTGGCTCACGCCTGTAGTCCCAGCACTTTGGGAGGCCGACGTCAGTTCAAGACCAGCCTGGTCAACATGGTGAAACCCCATCTCTACTAAAGATATAAAAAAATAGCCGGGGATGGTGGCAGACACCTGTAATCCCAGCTACTTGGGAGGCTGAGGGAGGAGAAACGCTTGAATCTGGGAGGCGGAGGTTGCAGTGAGCCAAGATCGCCCCATTTCACTCCAGCCTAGACAGCAAGAGTGAGACTCCGTCTCAAAAAAAAAAAAAAAAAAAAAAAGTAAACCCCACCTACCTCAAAGGTGTGTGGGGAAGTGTAACTACTGCAGCTAAAAGAACCCAGTGACCCTGGCAGGCACATGATTCGGTATGTCATCATTCCAGTTACGTCCTGCTCCTTTCATCCTGGGGCCAAAGCGGATTCCAAAATCTATTAGTACAAGTCGAGTTTGATTGGCAGTGGTGTTTACAATCAACTGATCACCAGTTACAGATTTCTTTCTTCCTTCTCCACTCCCACTGTTTCATTTGAATAGCCTGAAAATAAATAAGAAAGGCCAGGCATGGTGGCTCACATCTGTAATCCCAGCACTTTGGGAGGCCCAGATGGAAGGATTCCTTGAGCCCAGGAGTTGGGTAACATAGCAAGACCGTATCTCTATAGAAAAAAAATAAAAAATAAAAATGAGCCAGGCGTGGTGGCATGCACCTGTAGTCCCAGCTACTTGAGAGGCTGAGGTAGGAGGATCACTTGAGCCTAGGAGGCTGCAGTGAGCTGTGATCACGCCACTCCAGCCTGGGTGATAGAGCAAGACTCTGTCTCAAAAATAAAATAATAATGAATTAAAAAAGAAAGTTTGATTGAATGTAATGTATAAAATTAGAACATTTCTTCCTGTTGTATTTCATCTGTTTTGCCTGGAAACTCGAATCTAAGATGTGCACCCACCCTTCCAATGAGGAACAACAGATCCGCTGGCATCGAGGGTATTCTTTCTCAAGAAACCCAGCTTTAAAATGTTTCCACATCCAGGCAGTGGGCTGCATTGAAGTGCATTTGAAAGTACAAAGGGTTGAATCCTGTTTTGTTTTGTTGCCCCCAAACCTGATGACACAGCCCCACTGTGTTCCTCTGATTACATAAAGGGCACCTCTTCTGAGTAAAGATGAAGTCAGGGAGTTTCTGTAGAGCGGGCCTCCCACACTGGGCCAGCTGGACGGGGTGAAGCGAGGGGAGCTCAGGGCCTGTCTGGGGCATTTAAATGAACTGTGGGAAGGGCTGAGATGAACCTGGGCCAGAGAACTTTCAAGAACAGCCAGTTGGTGGAAAGGCAGGTTGGGCTGGAAAGCAGAGGCTCCCATGCTTCTCTTCCCAAGTCTAGCTGAAGGCTTCTGGCTCTCCCTGCCCCCAGCAGGCATCCCCCCATTCCCATAACCTGTGGCACCAGGCACTTGACGGCTGGTGCTCTCAAGAACGTTATCCTCCTCAATCCTCACAAAGCAGGGGAGATTATTCTCTCAGCAATGCTGGGGAGCCCAGGCTCAGAGAGGTAAGGTCACTTGCCCCAGGACACACAGCAAAGGTAAGTGAAGTCTGATTGGTCAGTCCCCAACGCCTGTGTTCTTTGACCACCCTGAGCCTCCCTGGAAAAGGAGACTGAGGCGGGGAATGGATGAGATGACCTCTTATGCTCAACTACTGGAGTTCACATCCCTCAGGCCGCTGGTAGGTGTGGATTTTTAAGGCCAAGAAAAGGGGTGTGGCCCTTTCTGCTTTCACTAAGGAATCCAGAGCAGGCAGCCCCAGAAGGCAACCCCTTAACTCTGGCCAGGAGGAGGCAGCCCCGCACCCTCCCCGCTCCCTCAGCCCAGCTCCCAGCCCTGGGAGGGAGAGACACGCAGAGTGGATTTTCAGTCCCATACAGCAGCCTGGAAGCCACACCGTGGAGCTGTGACCTTTCCCTCAGCCCCTGGGTTTGCTTACAGCTCACCCCACCCACAGCAGTAGCCTTGGGAAACAGCCCCACCTTGAAGCCTGGCAACTTGGGGTCAAGTCTCAGCCACTTTGCCTTAACAGAGAAGCCCTTTCCCTGTCCCCACCCACAAAGTGAGACCAAGCCTACCCTACCCCTGCCTGCCTCCCCTTGCAGGGCTGCTGCAGGTGTCCAGAAGAGACTATGTAAAAAGGGTTCTGTAAATAAAAGTGCTCATTAGGGGGTCGATACCCTTCTCCCTTCTTCACCCTCACTCCCTCCAAGGGAGGCAAAGAAAATTAACTTGATAAAGAAACTGGGCTGGATAAACTCCTACTCTGCCTCTCTCGCTTCCTCCAGCCCTCCTCTCAGGTGAGCAGTGCTCCTTTCATGAAGAACAGTCAGCGAAGGCACTAGCCTGAGGCTACGCATCGGTATCACACCTGGATGGAACCTCACATCTGGCTGACTCCAGGACTAAGGGCTTGTGGAAGGACAAAACTACAGTCAAAGAGGAAGGTGCTTGCCTAAGGTGGGCAGGAAGTGGCTGCCAGGTGTCTAGGCTCTGCTTCCCGCTCCATTTGGGGCCATTTCTTCCAGAGATGATCAGGCCCAAGGCCTGATCCCACAGGCCTGCCACCCCCATGCCCCTGTGTGTTACACCTGGACCGCTGAAGCTATAGCGTACCTCCTCGATCCCACATCAAGCTGGGAACCATAAACTTGGCAGAACCTCACGTGCCTTTGTGTCCCCAAAATATCCTGTATGGCAGGTCAGCAAAGCCTCTTGGAGGAGGGAGTTGGGGGGGAAATGCCACACCTGCCAGGTTTTGTATTGTTCCTTACCCTTCTCAAAATCCCTTTCCAGCCACTGTTACATTTTTTTTCTTTTTGTTTTGAGATGGAGTCTTGCTCTGTTGCCCAGGCTGGAGTGCAGGGCGCGATCTCGGCTCACTGCAACCTCCACCTCCCGGGTTCAAGCATTCTCCTGCCTCAGCCTCCCAAGTAGCTGGGATTACAGGTGCGCACCACCACGCCTGGCTAATTTTTTTATTTTTAGTAAAGATGGGGTTTCACCATGGTCAGGCTGGTCTCGAACTCCTGACCTCGTGATCCGCCCATCTCGGTCCCCCAAAATGCTGGGATTACAGGGGTGAGCCACCACGCCCGGCCGCCACTTCTACGTTTAAACAAATGCATACTCATGTGGGTAGGGCTGTCGTGACTCTTCTCATTTTATGATAAGGAAACCCAGAGAGGCCAAGCAACTGGACTGAGGTCACCCCAAGGAGGAGTGGCTGAACTGAAATGAGAATCTATGTTCCCTGGTGCTCCTGAGGGAAACTGGAGGAGGTGGGAACAGGATCACAGAGGAGGAACTTCAGCATCCTGGGCCTTCAGGAGGCATTACCCACTGCAGGCCATTTTCCTCCTCTGAGCCTCAGTTTCCTTATCTGTAAAATGGATGAGGACATTGGGCCTGGTACCTCCAACCTGTCCCTTCCATTTATTTCCTAGGTTGCTTCAGGGCAGGCTGGGAAGCAGCAAGAGAACCAATTCCACTGATCCTCCCCCAGTGACAGCTTAAATCCCAAGGAGAAGAGGTATCTTGAACCAAGGCCAGGAGAGGGCTGCAGGCGTTCCCAGCTGGGATTCTCTGGGAGGTGCCAAATGAACTTGAATCTTCAACTCCAGACCTTCAGAGAGCAAGCAGGCAAGAAAAATATGGGGCCTGGAAAAGCTGCGCTGGAAAGGGCAGAGACCTTGCTGTCCTGGCTCTGTCACTAGCTACACGGCCTTGCCCCTGTGCACCTCAGTCTCCCCTCTGTCAGATGAGGTCACCTTTCAGGCCCTCCAGCTCTAAGAGTGTGCAAAACAGTTTTCCCAGAATTCTCTCTGTGGGAGGTACAGACCGGAAGAGATGTTTTTCAACAAGTCCGGCAAAATGTTGCACATGAGTTAGATTCTGTAGAGGAGCCCTGATTGAGGAAAGACCCACCAAGGAGGTGCCCAGAGGACAAGAGAGGACCCTGCTCCTGGAGATGGCCAGGCAGGGGCTGGAGGGCACTCAGCAGGAGTGATGGCAGCGAGACTCCAGTCCTGCATCTAGAAAAGGGAAGACCTCTGAGGTTCTCTCTGGTTAGGAGGTTCAAGAACTCAGCATTTCCTCTCCTGAGTTCTAGAAACAGCCCTCAAGCCCTCAGCCTCCAATCCACCTGGCCTTCCCTTCCACAGGAGGGGAACTTCTGAGTCGCCTTCCTGGGGCAACTAGCAGAGGGGACACCCTCCTAGCCCTGGGAAGTAGGGGTAGGGCAGCACGGGGCGCATCCGGGTTTATAGCCCTGGTTTGAAACAAGGCAGCATTGGGTTTGAATCCCGGCTTCCACCACTTAACTGAGCAAGTGACTTAATGTCCTGGCATCAGTCTCCCCAACCCCCTGCCGCCAAAACAGGGGCATTGAGCTTTGTTCGCTGAGATAATGCGGTACCAAGTGTCTGGCATGAAATGGCAGCTGCTGTTACAGCTCTGCAGACAGGCTGCAGCTACCTGGAAAGGTTAGGGAACCCGGCCTTTGCAAACACCAGTCAGGGGCCCCAGGAAAGCTAGCTCTGGGGAGAGGGGGATCCTGGGGGAGGGACACTGTTGATGTCTGTAAGGGTTTCTGTGGGACAAGAGAGGCCTGGAGAAGCTGGAAATGTCCGTGGGAGGTTTCTGTACAGCAATGCAAATGCTGGCTCAGGGGCATGACACCCTTAGGTATATCCTAGCACATGTGGGGCAGCTGGTGCCTGGGAGTGGAGGTGGTGGACATGTCACCAGTGACTTCTGCTGATGTCACTCCACACAGATGCTAGATGGCTTCTTAGCACATGGCTATGGAGACACATTCTTGGGTCCTTGTGCATCCAAGCTGAAAAAGCCTTAGGTTTGTCTCCACCTTCTGGTTTTATCGATGGAAAGACTGAGGCCTACATGGGAGGATTGAAGCCATGGGACGGACCCTGGAGAGGGTCCTAGTCATCCTTACTCCCTATCCTTCCACGGGGCAATATTCCCCAGGGACCACCCAGCACTGGGACACCTACCTACTGCATCCGGCTCCGGCTCGGTGCCCAGGAACCGCCCTTGAGACCGTGAATCCACCAGCTGGAACCTCTTAGATTCAAGGTTCTCCAGCACCTGCTCGTAGTTCTTGAGCAGGGAGCGGTCCAGTGTGGCTTTGAAAACGGCCGGTTCTGGGCGTGAGGGCTCGGATGTCACCGGGTGGCCCTCCTTCAGCCAGTTCCGGAAGCCACCATTGAGCACTGATACGGTGCGGTGGCCAAACACACGGAACATCCACCAGACCCGGGGAGCATAGAAGCTGCCCAGGTGGTCGCCATCATACACCACCACGTGCGTGTGGTTGCTGATGCCCAGGCGGCCCACATAGTCGGCGAAGCCAGCCTCGCTGGGCAGCATCATCTCGTAAGGCGACGCTGTGTCCCGGCACTCCTCTATGTCAAAGAAAGAGGCGCCGGGTACGTGGCGCTCGAGGTACTCCTTGCGGGCCTCTCGGGTGCCTGGTGAGTACCAGGACGCGTCCAGCACCCTCAGGCCGGGCCCCAGCTTGCCAGTCCTGATGGACTCCGCCAGCCACTTGGTAGAGACCAGCGCCCGGTAGAGCACCTGATGAACCATGGCTTCAGCTCTGCGTGTCACCTGGCACGGGTGGGAACCAGGAAAGAGAGACAGGCGTGAGGAAGTCGGTGTGTGCAGTAGGGTGACGCCTGGGAGAAGCTCTTTCTCACTCCGCACTCCCCCGGGTTCCTTGTTTACTGCAAGCCAGCGGGGCTGTGGCGTGCAGCGGGATAAGTTTGCAGATTCCCTCTGGAAAGCCGGCCCCGCCCCTCCCAGCGGGCCCGGGGGCCCAGCGCAGAAGCGGGTGGGGCAAGAGTTTCCGAGGACTCCAGATAGGGGTGCTTCCTGGGACAGGGGTCTGGCTCCTAGAAGCTACAGTACTCGATCCCGCCAGGAAAGAGCAGTGAAAACATGCCCGGGATGGGGGGCGATGGCATCTTGGGCTTATAATCCCCTTTCCTTCCAAGGCAGAGGGGGTGGGCGCACGGCGAGGAAGCTCCGCGGGCCGCGCACAGGCCATCGCCTGCGGCCTCCCCAGGCAGCCCGAGCTCGCCCGCCTCCAGAGTGCCCAAGTCCGGCCCGCGGCTCACTGCCCTCTGCCCTAGGTGGTTCAGAGGTTCCCGGGGCACCCCGTCCCACTCTCGCAACCCTATCCTTCCCCGGGCAGCAGGTGGCCCGGCCGGCGGCCCAGGCGCCCAGCCGCCGCCCCCGCCCCGCACTCACTCGCCCCAGACGCCGCGCCGGCGCTCGCCCTGGCCCGCTGGAGAAGTTGGCCGGTTCAAACCCCCGGCCGCAGCTCCCCGGGCGGCGCGCACCACCGCGCCGCCGCCAGAGGGGGGACCCTGCTCCGCCCGCCGCCACCCCGTGCCGCCCCCGCGCCGCCGCTCAGCGCCCGCACCCGCCACCCTCGCGTGCAGAGCCTTCGGGACCCGCGGGGGTCTGAGGGGGACGCCGGGTGGCGCGGGGGTGGCGCGGGCCCGGGCTAGGCGGAGCGGGCGTCCCCCCACGGCCCGGCCTGTGGAAGGCGCGGGCAGCAGCGGCTCCGAGTGGCTGCGGCGGTGGGCTGTGCCGGAGTCTCCTCCCTTTGGCCAGCTGCAGGTTGGTGGCTGGAGGAGGGGACAGCTGCGGGCGCGGGGAGGGGGCGCCGTGCTGCAGGGGCCATGGCGGAGCCGGGAAGCCAGGAGTCCGAGATCCTGGTAACTGCCGCGGCGTGACGGCTTGCCTTTCCGGAGCGGGAGGGAGTAGCTCTTTGGGGGTGCGCGGCGCGGGGCTCCCGCGCGGGACCTGGGCGGAAGAGGGGGCGCAGTCTAGGAGAGAAGTCGCGCCGCTACGTTGGCACTAAGGGTGACTGTCCGCTTGGGGCGGCCTGCCGGGTGGGGTCGTGGCGAGTGACGGGTGGGGAGCCTTGGGTGGAGGTGGGGTGGCCTGGTACCACCAGAGAGGGTGGGAGAGAGAGAGGAGGACAGGGAGACGAGACCCCGGTGACCCAGAGGCCCCAGAAAGAGCCACTAGCCAATAGCTTGTTAGTGAGTGAAAGGAACTAACGTTGTCAAGGCCTGCTTGGTGTGGCACTTTGCTGGGTTCTCCCGTGGTGTGACTTAGTTCCCACAATAACTGAGGAGTAGGCCAGAAACTTACTAAGACAGGAGAGAGCGGCAGAGCGAGTTGCTGGAGGACACACCCAGAGTTGAGGCCAGGCCGGGTCTGATCCTGGTCTGAAGCCCACGTAGTACCCGTTGCCTTTGCTTACCTGGCTCTTCCCTGAAGCCTCGTGCTTCTAAAAAAATTGCTTGTTTTTAACTTAGACCATGTAATCATAAGTTGATGTAATTCAATTTTTAATAATAGCTGTGTTTAACAACCAGTTGGCAAAATTCCTGAAAAGCTCACCGTGGGGGACTCCATTGCTCCTCCCTAGCTTTTGCAGAGGCTAGCCTGGAACGCTTTCCTTGTTCCCCAACTCCGACCTTTTGTTTTGTTTTGTTTTGTTTTTTGAGACAGGCTGTGGTTCTGTGGCCCAGACTGGAGTGCAGTGGCCCCATCTTAGCTCACTGCAACCTCCACCTCCCAGGCTCAAGCGATCCTCCCACCTTAGCCTCCCAAGTAGGTGGGACCACAGGCATGTGCCGCCATGCCTGGCTAATTTTTAAATTTTTGGTAGAGATGCAGTTTCGCCATGTTGTCCAGACTGGTCTTGAACTCCTGGGCTCAAGCGATCTGCCCATCTCAGCCTCCCAAAGTGCTGAGTTAACAGGCATGAGCCACCATCCCTGGCCTCATCCCCCTTTTTAAAAAAAGGTTTTGTTCTAAAATGCTCACAGCAATCCTCAAAAACTAGTGTCTGGTGGTTGGGGGAGGGGGTGGGCAGGAGGGACCAGGTAGGGAGGTCCTAGAGGAGTGCCCAAGCTCTGCTCCTCAATGGGTACCCTGGATCCAGCCTGCTACTCACGCTTGCCTCAGTGCAGCTGTGTACCCTCCTGACATGAGCCTGGGGTGGTTATGTCCTAGGGTCCTCCACTCCCAGGGCACCCCCACCTATGGTGATCCTGGCTCCTGAATCACACAGGCACCTGGTTTCTACCCCTCCCTGACACCCACAGCCTGCCCTCACACCCTCCTTTATGGCCCACAGTCCTTTGTGAGAAGTGCCAATCAAGCAGGGAGACTGGGGCAGGTTGACCTCAGATCTCTGAAGTCCCACCAAGCCCTGAAATTCTAAGATTTTAGATTTGCTGCTGTCAGTTCCAGGGCCACCAATGAGAGTAATGGAAGAAATAATGCAATACTATTATTATTTTGAGATGGAGTCTCAGTCTGTCACCTGGGCTGAAGTGCAGTGGTGCGATCTCGGCTCACTGCAACCTCTGCCTCCCAGGTTCAAGCGATTCTCCTGCCTCAGCCTTCCGGGTAGCTGGGACTACAGGCTCATGCCACCATGCCGAGCTAATTTTTGTATTTTTAGTAGAGATGGGGTTTCACCATGTTGGTCAGGCTGGTCTCGAACTCCTGACCTCATTATCTGCCCGCCTTGTCCTCCCAAAGTGCTGGGATTACAGGTGTGAGCCACCACGCCCGGCCTAAACCGTTTTTAATGATTATTAAAACCAGCCAGATGTAATGCATGACGGTTGCCCCTCTACCTTTATTGTTTAATCTTGGCTCTAAGAGGTGGAGGTGGGAAGCTCCATTATAAGGAACAGAAACTACCCAGAGACCCTACACAGCCACTGTCACACAACCAGTTAAGCAGTGGAGTGGGGTTTACATTGATTTTGGGGGCTCTCTGGCTCCCAAGCCAGGGCTCTTTCTACTCTAAATGGATGATTGGGTGAGGGAAACAAGGATCCTCAAGAATGGGGGACAGTGTTGGGGGATACACCAGGGCTGCTGTGGTTCCCACAATAGGGTTCCTCAGGAAGGAACCTGCAGCAGCTGCCAGCACAGCGCCCCCTAGCTGAGACGTAACGCAAATAATGGGGATTGCCCCTTAGCCAAAGATCCCTTGGCAGCCTCCCTACTCTAAAGACCATGCTGAGCCTTCCTGGGCCCCTGGAAAAGTCAGATTAGTCTGGACTTCCTCCTACTCCAGGAAGCCTTCCCACCTCTTCTGCTGCCACCCCAGGCTGACACAGGGGCCCTCTGTGCTCAACACTGAATTCTAAACTGTCCTCAATTTCACTGTCTCTTGCCTGCAGCCTGATTTTTACCCCCAGGGCTTGGCAAAGGCAAGAGGGCTCAGTGTCCCACACAGGGCCTGACTGCATGGGTGAAGTGGGTTCCTAAAAGCCAGCTGCCGCGAGACTGTGGGGATGGGCACGGGGTGTCACCCTAGAACTCATTAGGCCCTAGTCATCGTGGCACCTGGGGCAGGGGAAGTCCAGCCTGAGGAGGTCAGATTCTGGCTGCCAATCCTGAGGCTGCCTTCTGTGACCACAGGCAGGGCACTTATTCTTCTAATTGCCAGTGGCCTCATTCATAAAGCAGGCATCCTAATACCTGCCCAAGGCTTCGGTGCCTAACATGTGACCTGGCCCACAGAGGCACTCAGTCCACAGATGTTGTTCTCTACCTGCCCCCTTCATTTCACCGGCAGGACTGCCTGCAATGGGTGTCAAGGTTGGACCTCACACAGGGGATAAGTGAGGGCTGACCTGCAGCCCTTACTCCACACACCCAGCCATGTGCCCTGGTGGGGGCTCAGCCTCTGCCTGGCAGAAGGGGCCCTTTCCTCTCACCTGCGCAGTGGTGGCTTCCCAGCATGAAGGGCTTAAAGTGTTTGGGGAGTCTACACCCAGGAAGGCTGTGGGCTGGCCCGGCATAGCGGGCTGGCGAGCTGGTACACTGTCAGTCTGTGGCGTGCAGGAAAGATGGAGAGGAGAGGGAGGGAGGTTCGAAATCACTGTTGCTGCTGCTCTAAGGGCCAGAGAGAGCCCAGGCTGGACAGACAAAACCTGGCCTCACCAGACTCCCGGAGCCTGCACAGAGTGTGTGGCTGAGAAGTCCGGATTCTGGTGCCGGACTGACTGCCTACTGAGAAGCCTGGCACCACCGGGTCAGGTTAGTGCACTTTTTCTTTTTTGTTTTTTGTTTTTGAGACAGAGTTTCGCTCTTGTCCCCCAGGCTGGATTGCAATGGCGCGATCTCAGCTCACTGCAACCTTCGCCTCCTGGGTTCAAGCAGTTCTCCTGCCTCAGCCTCCTGAGTAGCTGGGATTACAGATGCCCGCCACTAAGCCCGGCTAATTTTTTGTATTTTTTTGTTTTTTTTTTTTTTTTTTTTTTGAGACGGAATCTCGCTCTGTCGCCCAGGCTGGAGTGCAGTGGCCGGATCTCAGCTCACTCCAGCTCCGCCTCCCAGGTTTACGCCATTCTCCTGCCTCAGCCTCCCGAGTAACTGGGACTACAGGCACCCGCCACCTCGCCCAGCTAGTTTGTTTTTTGTTTTTTGTTTTTTTTTTTGTATTTTTTAGTAGAGACGGGGTTTCACCGTGTTAGCCAGGATGGTCTCGATCTCCTGACCTCATGATCTGCCCATCTCGGCCTCCCAAAGTGCTGTGATTACAGGCTTGAGCCACCACGCCCGGCCAATTTTTTGTATTTTTAGTAGAGATGAGGTTTCACGATGCTGGCCAGGCTGGTCTCAAACTCCTGACCTCAGGTGATCCACCCGCCTTGACCTCCCAAAGTGCTGGGATTACAGGCATGAGCCACTGCACGAGGCCAGGTTAGTGCCCTTCAGTGAGCCTGAGTGTCCTCCTTGAAACGGTGACAATAATATACCAAGCTTCTTAAGATCCCTCATTCAACACATACTGGAGAGTCTACTATGTCAGGCATTGTTCTAGGATATTGTTAGGATTTAGTGGTGCCCAGCAAGAACTCAGTAAATTCCAGCTACTGTTCCTATTAGGTGGCCAATATAAATGTTTGATGAGTGAATGAATGACTTCCATTTGGGACTTGGTTGCAAATAAAGCCGAGCTGCATCTTAGAAAGGAGTGGAGACTTTGCCCCTGCTTGTGCCTTGAAGCCAGCAGAGCCTTGCCCTAGGATACCTCCACCCACACTCCTGCCCAGCAGGTGGAGGTGAGGGGCGCATCCTGGGGCTCTCCATGAGGTCATGGTCATTGGGTCACTCGGAGCTTGTGTTTATATGAAGCCTGGCAGAGGGAGGCCCCTGGCTACCCACCTCTGTGCCCGGGTTCACCACCGCTGGTTTCTGCATTCTCTGGACTCTGCCCTGCACGGGCCCCACCTCCCGCGCCGGCCCTCGCCCATGCTCCAGCCCCAGCCCCAGCCCCATCGGCAGCCTCTCCTTGCTTCCCTCCTGACATCCTCCCTGTCGCCCAGGCCCGTAGTCCGAGTGTCGCCACCATGGCTCCGCCACAGCTCTTCCGCGCGCTGGTGTCGGCGCAGTGGGTGGTGGAGGCGCTGCAGACCCCGCGCGCTGGGCAGCCCCTGCAGCTGCTGGACGCCTCCTGGTACCTGCCGAAGCTGGGGCGCGATGCGCGACGCGAGTTCGAGGAGCGCCACATCCCGGGCGCCGCCTTCTTCGACATCGACCAGTGCAGCGACCGCACCTCGCCCTACGACCACATGCTGCCCAGCGCCCAGCATTTCGCAGACTACGCGGGCCGCCTGGGCGTGGGCGCGACCACCCACGTCGTGATCTACGACGCCAGTGACCAGGGCCTCTACTCCGCCCCGCGAGTCTGGTGGATGTTCCGCGCCTTCGGCCACCGCGCGGTGTCACTGCTTGACGGCGGCCTCTGCCACTGGCTGCGCCAGAACTTCCCTCTCAGCTCCGGCAAGAGCTACCCTGCTCCCGCCGAGTTCCGCGCTCAGCTCGACCCCGCCTTCATCAAGACCTATGAGGAGATCAGGGAGAACCTAGAATCCCGGCGCTTCCAGGTGGTGGACTCCCGAGCCGCCGGCAGATTCCGCGGCAAAGAGCCCGAGCCCCGAGACGGTAACGCGGGAGAAGGGGACGGGAGGTAGTCGGGGGCATGGCCTGTGTCCTGAGCATTTTCCTGGACTTGACCTTTCTTTTATTTTTTTAATTTATCTTTCTTTCATTTCCTTTTTCTTTCCCTTCCCTCCTTTCCCCTTTTGCCTTCCCTTTCCTTCTTTCCACAGGGTCTGGCTCTATCCCCCAGGCTGGAGTGCAGTGGCACAATCATGGCTCACTGCAACCCCAACCTCCTGGGCTCAGGTGACCCTGCCCCTCAGCCTGACCTCGCCTTCAAAGGCCACTGCATGAGATGGGGAAGGAGATTTGACTTCCACTTGCCTGGGTGACTTCGTTTGTTAAGCAGAGCAATAATACTGGCCACACCCCTCCTGGGCTTTGGCCAGTGACTCTCCCTGGCTCCTTGGGAACGCTGGTTGCCCAAACAGCTTTCCCTCGAACTGTGAGTGAGGTGTGGGGGGTCACTGTGGAATGTTGGGGAGCAGGCCCCAGTGTGAGAGAAAGCCCCAGAGGGATGGTCCTCATCAGGGCTGCCCATGCCCCTGAGGATGGTGGAATGAGGGCAGCGTCGGGGGCTGCATAAGAGGAAGTCTCTCCCAGGGACCAAAGCTTGGAGAGCTGAGGGCGGAAGGGGGAGTAAACAGAAGTGGGTAGGGCAGACCCTTCTGCCTGTGGGCTGGATTTCCTCAGGCAAGAAGCCTGTGGGTAAGTTCTATATAATGCGGGGAGGGGTCCCCACAAAGCAGACTGGTCAGTGGTCACACTGGTGTGAGTCTTTCAAACATCCCGTGTAAGTATATACTGTCATTGTACAGAGGAGGAAATGGAGCCTTGCCCAGTGTCTCAAGAAACAACCCAGTCAGGATTCAGACTCGGGAGCAACCAGGAACTCCCCAGCCCTTTCTCTTGTGCCTTCAAGAGTGCAAGAAACTGACCACTGCCCTGAGGGAACTCTCTGAATAGCATTACCAGGCCTACAGATTGGGTTTGGAGCCGCTTGGGCTCACCAGCATTGTTTTGGATGGCCTGAGGGCAAGGACTGTCCCTGCTCTTAATGCATCCTGAAGATTAGCTCAGTACCTGGCACAGAGTCCATGTGCCAGAGAGGTCTGGTGAATTCAGAAGGTCCCTGTCACATGGAATCCTGCAAAGCAATGTTGATGTTATCAGAACCATAGGAAACAGCTGATATCCAACCATTTTTGAACCTACACAGGTGTCAGTTTCGTGTGGTTCCGCCTAATGAGAGCACCACCTTGATCCTGTTGGGTTCTCCATCTCAGCCCCAGGAGGCTGAGCAGCACAGGGGAGCTAGCTGGTGGTGCCACATTTACGTGGGCTTTGTGACACATGATGGGTCATCTCATCTCTGAACCGCAGCTTCTGCCTGTGTAGACTGGGAGCAGTAACCCAGAGCATAAAGACATGGTAGGGGCAAGGACAGCAAGTGTGTAAAGCGCTCGGCTCCGGGTTTTCATGCACAAGTGTGCTGCACACAAGAAGGTGCCTAACACATCTCAGTCGTACTGGCTCATCTATAGAATGGGAGGTGATACACGCCTAGTCACCGTGTTAGCCAGGATGGTCTCGATCTCCTGACCTCGTGATCCTCCCGCCTCGGCCTCCCAGAGTGCTGGGATTACAGGCGTGAGCCACCGCGCCAGGCATCCCATCCCATTCTTTCTGCTACAATCAAAATGATCTTTTAAAAATGGAAATCTAGGTTGGGCAAGGTAACTCCTACCTATAATTCTCACACTTTGGAAGGCTGAAGTGGGAGGATCCCTTGAGCCCAGAAGTTCAAGATCATCCTGGACATGATGGCAAGCTGAAGTGGGAGGATCCCTTGAGCCCAGAAGTTCAAGAGCATCCTGGACATGATGGCAAGCCCCTTCGAAAGAAAGAAAGAAAGAAAAAGAAAGAAAGAAAGAAAGAAAGAAAGAAAGAAAGAAAGAAAGAAAGAGAGAGAGAGAGAGAGAGAGAGAGAGAGAGAGAGAGAGAGAGAGGAGAGAGGAGAGGAGAGGAGAGGAGAGGAGAGGAGAGGAGAGGAGAGGAGAGGAGAGGAGAGGAGAGGAGAGGAGAGGAGAGGAGAGGAGAGAGAAAGAGTAATAGTAAAAAAGTAAACATAGAAACCTGAGTTCCCCCTGCAGTCAGGTCAAAGCCCTCAAGTCTTAACTCCAGGCCTGCTAAGGCGTTTCCATCCCCTTTGGCTTCCCCTTTGGGCCTCTGCCTCCTCACTGTCTGGGCTTTCTCTACAATGACCTAAAACCCCTCCGAGCAACAGGTGGTTACTTCGCCTCTCAGATTCCCTTTGCCCGGGATGCTCTAGGCCTCCATCCACCCAGACCCCTTTATGTGACTGAATCCTGCTCATCCTTCGGGGCATTCTCAGAGAAACTTCCTCCACCCGCTGAGCCCCCAGCCAGTGTGGCATGATGGTGGGAGGCATAGACTTGCCTGGGTTTACTCCTCCTTGCCCTCTGCTAGCTTGCACAAGCTAGTCTTTGTACTTCATTCTCTTCATCTGTACAAAAGAGGATAATCATTTCTTTCCCAGAGAATTTTGGGGTGTATTAAAGGAGAAACAATAGCTGACCATCTCCAAACAGTGCGTGGCACAAAGTAAGCATTCAGTAACATCAGCTATTGGCCAGGCAAAGCTCCTATATTCCCAGAACTTTGGGAGGCCGAGGCAGAAGGATTGCTTGAGGCCAGGAATTCAAGACCATCCTGAGCAATATAGTGAGAACCCATGTCTATAAAAACCAAATTAGGCCAGGCGCGGTGGTTCACGCCTGTAATCCCAGCACTTTGGGAGGCCAAGGCAGGTGGATCACCTGAAGTCAGGAGTTCGAGACCACCCTGGTCAACATGGTAAAACCCCGTCTCTACCAAAAATACAAAATTAGCCTGTAATCCCAGCTACTCGGGAGGCTGAGGCAAGAGAATCACTTGAACCCAGGAAGTGGAGGCTGCAGTGAGCCAAGATCGTGCCACGGCACTCCAGCCTGGGCGACAAGAGCAAAACTCCGTCTCAAAACAAAAAAAAAGAAAGAAAAAAAACAAATTAGCTGAGCATGGTGGCATGTGCCTGTAGTAGTCCCAGCCCCTCAGGAGGAAGCTGAGGCAGGAGGATTGCTTGAGCCTAGGAGGTTGAGGCTGCAGTGAGCCATGATTATGCCACTGCACTTCAGCCTGGGCAACAGAATGAGACCCTGTCTCAGTAATAGTATCAGCTATTGCTACTACTGGTGTTATTTTTTTTTGACATGCCCCAGGCCACCCAGTAGGGCATTTTTGGAATACCCATTATGCTTGTAAGTATTCAGTTGCCTGTCTGCCCTGCCAGATTAAAACTCCTTGCCTGCAGGTGCTGCACGTTCTAGCTAGGCAGGGGTCTTGTTTATTGCTTTGCTGTCCCTAGGGTGTATAGTCAGGAAACCTTGGGGGCCAATTCTTAGGTTCAAAGTTCAGTCAGCAATTTGGTAGATGCATTAGCCTTAGGTGGTACTTAACGTCAGTATCACCGTGTATAAAATGGGGACTCCTCTAAACAGTGCTCGAGTTTTATGGTTGTGACAATTAAATGAGATGGTGGATAGAAAGGATTTAGCACCATGCTTGCACAGCATGATCTCAATATCTCGGGCACCACAAATACGAGGCACCATTCATAGCACCCTTCTATTTGTCGCCTCCTCCCTGCTCCCCTGCTGTAGGCATTGAACCTGGCCACATCCCGGGTACCGTGAACATCCCCTTCACAGACTTCCTGACCCAGGAGGGGCTGGAGAAGAGCCCTGAGGAGATCCGCCATCTGTTCCAGGAGAAGAAGGTGGACCTGTCCAAGCCACTGGTGGCCACATGTGGCTCTGGCGTCACGGCCTGCCACGTGGCACTAGGGGCATACCTCTGCGGCAAGCCCGACGTGCCCATCTATGATGGCTCCTGGGTGGAGTGGTACATGCGTGCCCGGCCCGAAGATATCATCTCAGAGGGCCGGGGGAAGAGCCACTGAGGCTGGGCAGGATGCAGGCAAGCTCGAGTGATGCTGGCCACCAGCAATGCCTGGCCTGGTAGCTCTGGCTCTGCTTTAACCGAGAGAGTGTTTCTTCATTCAACTCAGGTGACTTTTGGGTGACATCTCAAAGGCCAGGAATCCTGTTGACTTGTTGGCTGCCCGTGGGGGTGGGAGGAAAGGCAGAGGCGAGCCCTGGAGGAGGGAGGCTGCAACTCTGAGCTGCCCACTTGGTGCTGAGGTGGGGCCCCGCCTCCTTTCTGTTTTATTTTTGAAGAAATAAAACCACCAAGTGCTAAATCTTTGTAGCGCTGGGGCTGCCTTGGTTTTCCTAAGGAGCCAGGGGTTCTGTCATGCCCAGCAAAGGTCACTCTGGGGAGCCTGAGGGTCTTGGACATCCTGTCTCTGCCTTCTGAGCAGTGCTGGGGCCCCAGAGCTCTCCGCTCCTGTGACTGGGCTAGCACCTAGCAAGCTCTCCCTTAGCCCATAATCCCGGGCGTTCTCCCTTCTGGCATCTGGCCTGTTTAAGGTGAATTTTGCTGTGACATGTCTGTGATCCCACCCAAAGCTACTCTCCCACCACCTGCCCTTCTAGCAGGTAAATAGTACATCTCATCTCCAGAAGGAGATGGGTCCAGAGCTTAACAGGAGCCTCTGCCATGCCAAGGAGGAATGTTCCAGCCCAGCTGGGATATTCTAGGGAAGGGCTGACTGGGCTGAATTAGAGGAGAACCTGGCTCTAAACTCTGGAAGCGCACACTTGGAGGCTGGTCTCTGGAATTCCCGGAGTGGGTGGACCCAGGGAGTTTGATTCTTTCTGCTCAAGGAGAACATCTCTCCCCATTTCCCAAGGATAGGGGCTCCATAGTCCTTGCCCTGGATTTATCCTTTGTGCAGAGGTGGATGTCGGTGTCTGAGAAGGCCCCAAATTCCCCCCTGCCCATCACGACCTGGATCACCCCTCCCCGCCTTCCCAGCCCCCAGGCACCATCTCAGCAGGCAGGGGCAGCGTCCTGCCAGGCAGCACTGAGGAGATACCTTATTGGCCCTTCCTTTGGAAACAAGACCAGAGAGGGCGTTTCTGGCCTCTGCACTAGATGCCAGTAACGCCGCCCAGTTATGGCAACCGAAAGTCTCCAGATGTGGCCAGCTGTCTCCTGGGGGGCAAAAATCACCCCCAGTTAAGAACCACTGCTCTAGGGGCAAATAACACCATTGGCCACTGCAGTCAGGAACAGCGTAGACAGGGAACCCAACGTGGAGGGGCTGCCCAATCCCCATCATGAGCACCTTCTCCCAGAAGTGGAAATGAAGCAATTTGGACACTCCCCTCTTGCTGGCCGGTCTTAGACAAGCTTTATTTTTTCTTCCTGGAATCTGCCCCTTGGAGGAGACAAGTTTGTCT
The DNA here is from genome assembly GCF_037993035.2 of Macaca fascicularis. Classification (NCBI taxonomy): domain Eukaryota; kingdom Metazoa; phylum Chordata; class Mammalia; order Primates; family Cercopithecidae; genus Macaca; species Macaca fascicularis. Next base: position 14,642,493 of record NC_088384.1, on the reverse strand, counting down.
GCAAACATGTGAGGTTCTGATCTAGCTTCTGGTCCCAGCCACTCCACACAAGGCTGCCTGACCTCAGACATGCTGCCCAGTCTCTGCAGGCTTTGATTTCTTCCCCCTCCCCTCCCCCGCCCCCCAAGACAGAGTCTTGCTATGTTGCCCAGGCTGGAGTACAATGGCACGATCTCAGCTCCTTGAAACCTCTGCTTCCCAGGTTCAAGCTATTCTCCTACCTCAGCCTCCCGAGTAGCTGGGATGACAGCTACTGGGTGACAGCTGGGATGACCATGCCCAGCTAATTATTGTATTTTTAGTAGAGACAGGGTTTCACCATGTTGGCCAGGCTGGTCTCAAACTCCTGAACCTCATGATCCGCCCACCTCTGCCTCCCAAAGCATCGGGATTATAGGCATGAGCCATAGTGCCCAGACCCGTTTCTTCACCTTTAAAACAGGCACAATAGTACCTTCCTGGCCAGCATGGTGACTCATGCCTGTAACCTTAACACTTTGGGAGGCATAGGTGGGAAGATCACTTGAACTCAGGAGTTCAAGACGAGCCTGGACAACATAGTGAGACCTCATCTGTATGCAAAAAAATAAGAAAAAAGATGAGCCAGGCAGAGTGGCATATGCCTGTAGTCACAGCTACTTGGGAGGCTAAGGTGGGAAGATCGCTTGAGTCCAGGAGGTCAAGGCTGCAGTGAGCTGTGAATACACACCACTGCACTCCAGCCTGGGAGACAGAGCGAGAGCATATCTTAAAAAAGAAAAAAAAAAAAAAAGAGTACCTTTTTGAGCAGTATGAGGATTACATGAGATAATCCATAGAAACTGTTTCGCTTGGTGCAGAGTAAACATCAAGTGTTTCTTTCCGTTAGTTTTAAAGGAGTTTTATTTATTCAGCCTGTTAAGTGCCTTCTGCACTTCTGGCCCTGGAGGAGAGAGAGTGACAAATAGAATTGTGTCCCAGCCCCTCTCAAAGCTTTCAAACTAGGGAGGAGAAACTAGTCTTTTCGAGTACATTTCCAGAGAGAAGGGGGTGCTGTGAAATGATCTATTTCACAACAGACTAATTTTACAGGTGAGAAAACAAGCTCAGAGAGGTTCAGTGATTTGCCTCAGGGCACACAGCTAGTTTGCTAGAGGAACCTAACTGGAGTTAGAATTCTCCAGGGAAGGAGTTTCTCCAGCAGATCTTGCCTGCCATGGTTTTCCAGATTCCAGGATCAAAGTAAGAACAGAAACACGTGAGAAGCTCAGGGAAGATGGCCACATGTTTCTCAGCTCCACAGGGAAACCTTGAGCAGTGGAATTCAATCAACGGGTTTGGGTTAGGTGCCCTTCCCCTACCCTAGTCCAACCTCTAGCAAGGAAACCAAGGCTGATCCCAGCCCTGGGCTTTTTTTCTCCTGGGACGGTCCTCGTTGGGTATGGACAGGCTCGGAGGTGACCTGCCCAGAGGTGGGAGATCTAGCTGTACCTTTCTAGGACTCACAGAACTTCAGCTTAACTTTGCAGGAGTTTGTTAGGAATGAACTAGGCACACACCCTCCCCCCCAGCTCTGTCCGGCCTCCTGCAAGCCTGAACTCCTAGAATAATTAACCACTCACTGCAGGATCCTGGCCTTTGCCAGGGCCTGCCCCACCCACCCTGTGTGTTCGAGGCAGGAGCTTGCAACACTGAGCAACAAGAATGATGAAATTTTTATCCACTTGGCAAATATTTGCTTGGCGCCCCCTCTGTGTCAGGAACAGTTGGAAATGCGTTTCCCAACCTCACCTAACCAGCCACGCTGGAATGTTTTCCACTTCCTGGGTCATTGCTGCCAGGGATCAAAGCCCCCATCCACACAGTGGGCTGAATATGGATCTATGCAGTGATCTGGTCCTGGTGCTGTGGAATCAGCTTTGCACCAGGCCCCAGAAGGTCTGCATTCCAGAGCCTTCCTGTTGGGGCCTCAGTCTTCTCATCTGAAAAATGGGAGCAAACTCAGTTCTGCCATGCCCAGTGTGGGTGTGATGTCACATCAGGTAAGGCTCAAAATGAAGTCAGCTGTCATACCTACTGAAATAACCTCAGCTATATAAGCACAGTGGAGCTTTATTATCCTTAACTTATGGAGGATGAATCATTTGGGGGAAGATGAAATGTTGAAATGTTCAGGTTAACAGAAAGTGTTATTTTAAGCAACTAAATTTTTCGCCTATTAACCTGGTAGGGGTGGAATGTGGTAGGCTGATCTTGCCTGAACTTCCAGTGGCTTTGTTTGATCCCTTGATTGCACAGTGATACCTGCAGGAGCTCCTTGCCCTTAAACTGTTAGGACTTTGGGGTCCTCAGGTCCTCGATACTGAATCCTAGCTGATTGCCCTTCTGGTTTTCTGTCCCTGTTCTCTGGAGTCTACCTCGGCCTACTTCAAGGCGGGCCTGCTCTCTAGATAATGCCACCGTTCGGATGGTTTCAATGACTGTGCTGAGCCAGTGACTCTGGAATCGGGGCCTCCCGCAACTGGATTCCTCCTGAACTCAGACCCCTGAGTCGTGGCCTGCCAGGCCCCAACCCTGCTCCTCCACCTGTGTCCCCTGTCTCAGCATGGACAGTCACCACCTGTGGGTCACCCAGGCCCAGACCTGGCAGCAAGCAACCTGAGACTCTGTCCCACTTAACTACAGCCGGTCAGACCTCCACCTCTACTCCCATTGCCTTTGTCCAGGTCCCCCCCCCAGCCCACTCCCAACACTCAGCCTGTCTCCTCCATTCGTTCCAGGGCACTTCCTAGGGACAGGCCCTGTGGCAGGATCTGGGGGCATGGAGGATAAAGACCAGCCCCGCCGGGCGCGGTGGCTCAAGCCTGTAATCCCAGCACTTTGGGAGGCCGAGACGGGTGGATCACGAGGTCAGGAGATTGAGACCATCCTGGCAAACACGGTGAAACCCCGTCTCTACTAAAAAAAAATACAAAAAAACTAGCCGGGGCGAGGTGGCGGGCGCCTGTAGTCCCAGCTACTCGGGAGGCTGAGGCAGGAGAATGGCGTGAACCCGGGAGGCGGAGCTTGCAGTGAGCCGAGATCGCGCCACTGTGCTCCAGCCTGGGCGACAGAGCGAGACTCCGTCTCAAAAAAAAAAAAAAAAAAAGACCAGCCCCGAGAGGGGGCATTCGCCTCATGGGGCAGGATAGACATGGACCCTGGCAACAACGTGGCGAGGAGTATCTGAGAAGTGGAAACACAGAGAACCACCATGGGTTGGGGGGGCTGGTTCTGGGTCTGAGAGGCACCTCCACACCTGCACATAGTCCCTTTTATGAATTCCCTGGACTGTGCCCCCTTGCTCCAGGGAGAGCTGCAGCAGGGGACGGTTCAAAGGGCAGCCTCCGGAGCACCCTGACCTCCAACTCCCTGGCCGTGAGTGTGGGCAGAGGGGCCTGGATTTCCTCATCTGTGACATGGCAATAATCCACTTTATAGGATTGCTGTGAGGATGAAAAGATTTGATTCATACATTCTGAGAGCAGAAACTGACCCGATAAGCACCAAATCCACGGGTTGGTTGGTTGGTTGTTTGTTTTGAGATGGATGGAGTCTCACTCTGTCACCCAGGCTAAAGTGCAACGGTGTGATCTCGGCTCACTGCCACCTCCGCCTCCCAGTTTCAAGCAATTCTCCTGCCTCCGCCTCTGGAGTAGCTGGGATTACAGGTGCGCACCACCAGACCTGGTTGATTTTTGTATTTTTAGTAGAGACGGGGTTTCACCATGTTGGACAAGCTGGTCTCGAGTTCCTGACCTCAAGCGATCCACCTGCCTTGGCCTCTCAAAGTGCTGGGATTACAGGCCTGAGCCACTGTGCCTGACCACGGTTTTGTATTGTTACAGTTACCGCTCTCCTGCCCTGCACCTGCCCTGCCTGCCTCCCTTGGCTGGGCTGTAAACTGTTGAGGGGTAACGTATCTTATTCATATTTCCTGTCCTGGCACCAGCACAGCAACTGACATGGATGGGGGTGTTGGGGCTCAGAAAGCGTTGCCCTAAAATACGGTGCTCTGACATGAAGCAGCCTCGAGGTCTATCTGACCTCTCTGCCTCCTTCTCTGAATTCTCTGTCTCTCTCAAAGTGCAGGATGACGCTGTTCTCTGAAGTTTATCTTCCTAGAAACTGGACCTGCCAAAGGGGAACACAGTTACCTTTTCTGGAATATCATTAGCCAGAGGTTAAAACTCATATCCCAGAGGATATGAGACTGAACATTAAACACCACACCTAGAGCCCAAACTTCATCCCAAACCATTATCTGCTCTCTTTCCCATTCAAGGTCCAAAGAAATTATTAATTATCGTCTAGACATTGGACTCATTCGTTTCCCCCTAAAAACCATTGACTGTCCTTCAAATCGCCACGTGTCCCCCATCTCTCCTTCCCCCATGAAGAAGGGCGTATGTACCTGCACCCCACTGGGTTATTGGGTAACCATTCTGTGATTCCCTCATGCTCTGTACATTGAAATACATTTTTCCTTTTCTCCAATTAATCTTCCTTTTGTCTGTCGATTTTCAGTGAGCCTTCACGAGGAGAAAGGGAAGCTTTCCCTTTGTCTCTGCAGGGGCCAATGAATGTTTAACATATACACAAATACACCGTCAGGGCTGAGAGACCCCTTCATAGTCCTTCCTGTTTACTGTCTCCACATGCCAGAGAGGATGCTAAGTGCTCTGCCTCCATTTACTCTAACAACTCGGAGAAACGGCTGTTATCATTCTCCATTTTACAGGTGAGGGGCATAGATAAGTCAGGTGATTAAGGTTGGGAGTTTGCGATCAGCCTGGCCAACACGGTGAAACCCTGTCTCTACGAAGAATACAAAAAATTAGCTGGACACGGTGGCAGGCGCCTATAATCCCAGCTACTTGGGAGGCGGAGGCAGGAGAATCACTTGAACCCCAGAGGCGGAGGTTGCAGTGAGCCGAGATCGAACCGTTGCACTCCAGGCTGGGCAACAAGAGCGAAACTGTCTCAAAAAAAAAAAAAAAAAAAATTCAGGTGACTTGCCCAAGATGACAGGAGAGGTTAGATCTGGGGCTGGGCTCTGAATCCTGGACAGAATGACCACAGGACTTTTGTCCACTGCAAGACAGAATTGGGAAGGGGATCACAGAAGAGGGAGCAGGCTTCTCTCTGGGTGGGGAGGTGTCATAAGCCCCCTAAAACACATAGGCATGTATGCACATGCACACAAACACATACACGTTCACACCTTTGTACACAGGTGAGGAACAGGGCAACCAAAGGCTGATTTACTTGCCTGGCTAGCTGTATGCTCTTTGATGTGTTTCTCCAAGACTTTTTTTTTTTTTTTTGAGATAGAGTCTCACTCTGTCACCAGGCTGGAGTGCAGTGGTGCAATCTCGGCTCACTGCAACCTCTGCCTCCCAGGTTCAAGCGATTCTCCTGCCTCAGCCTGCCGAGTAGCTGGGACTACAGGTGCGCACCACCACGCCCAGATAATTTTTATATTTTCAGTAGAGACGGGGTTTCACCATGTGGGCCAGGATAGTCTCGATCTCTGGACCTTGTGATCCACCCACCTCAACCTCCCAAAGTGCTGGGATTACAGGCGTGAGCCACCGTGCCCAGACTCTCCTGGACTTTTTTTTAATGCTGCCTGATTGACTTCAAAGTAAAAGCAAGGACAGGCATGGTGTCTCATGCTTTTAATCACAGAACTTTGGGAGTCCCGGGCAGGAGGATCACTTGAGGCCAGGAATTTGCCTGGGCAACAAGTGAAGACCCTATCTCTTCAAAAATATAAATTAGCTGGGCATGGTGGCGCACACCTGTAGTCCAAGGTACTCAGGAGGCTGAAGCGGGAGGATCACTTGAGCCCAGGAGAAGTTCAAGGCTGCTATGAGCCATGACTGCATCACTGCACTCCAGCCTGGGCAACACAGCAAGACCCTGTCTCTAAAAAAAAAATAAATAAAAAGAAAATAAAAACAAGAAAGCATGTGAATATTAATTGTATTCACTTTGGCTTATTCCTTTTCTTGAGGTGCCTTTCTCACCTTCTGCAAAGTGGCAGGTAAACGCCCCTCCTCTAAACTGCGGAAAGCGAATCGGGAGAAATTCAGTACCAGGCTGTACTTGCTTTTCCAATGGCTGGAGCTACACATGCACCGTCTCAAGTGGGAATAAGGAGCTGAGCATGATTCTAGGTAGGAGAGATGCATCATGGGCAGGGACAGGCAGAAACTACTAGAAACAAGAGCTGCTGTGGGCTGGTTGGGAGCCCCAGGCCAGGAAGAGCATCTCTAAGAGCAGATCAGAGCTGCTGAGGGTGATGTGGATCCTCATGTTACCTGCTTGTTCACCATGCCCCTGGCTCTGGTGAACGTGGAGACGTTTCTGGCTACCTGATTGCCCTTCCTCGGCCCTGTACTCATGTCCAGCCTCTGCCATCTTGACTCAATGACCCTTGGCATGCCCCATTGAAGTGTCTGCTCTGGCCATGCCAGCTCCCACCTGAATTTGCACATCAGCCTCCCAAACCCTCCCAGGCTATCCTATTCCTCCTTATCTATTGTGTGGGCCATGCCAAGAGCCAGGCTGAAGCAGGCAGTGGGGAAAAAGAGAAACCAGGCGGGGAGGGGACGCGTGTGACTGTGAAGGGAGGACCCCAAGACCCTGCATGGAGGCTTCGCCAGTGTTCTGCCAGTGGTCAGCTGAGGCGCTGGCATGGGGCTTGGGCCCCTGGGGTCAGAAATAGGGCAGGATGGTCAACCTGAGGTGAACAGAAAGAGGTTTTGGAACCGAGGTCCTTCCAGTGCAGCCCTGGAGGGTGGAAGCAGGAAGGAGAACAGGAGACAGAGACAGGAGCAGGGGTGGGGTGGGAAGCTGCCAAGAGCCAAGGGAGGAGGGGGCAAGCCCCAGAGGCTGCGACTCGCCTGGCCTGGCCATTGCGCAGAAGGTGCGAATGTGTTAGGCTGGCTGGCAGATTCAGCATGGGGGCAACGGATCGCAATAGAAAGTGAGGCTGAGTATCATTAAACTAAGTCACCTGCTTGCCATTCGAGGACAGCAGAGTCCAAACAGGAGTTGCAGGAACTGGGCTCTGAATTATCATCCCACTGAATCATTTATGTTCCAACTGATTCTGCTGCCTTTAAAAAAAAAAATTGGCCGTAAGAAATATTTATTAAAGACCCAAAAATAAAATGGCAGAATAGGCAATTAGAGAAAGTTGTGAATTCATGATTTCTAAATAACTGGTTTTTTAAAAATAAATTATTGGCCGGGTGTGATGGCTCACGCTTGTAATCCCAGCACTTTGGGAGGCCGAGGTGGGCGGATCATGAGGTTGGGAGTTTGAGACCAGCCTGGCCAACACAGTGAAACCCCCCCCTCTACTAAAAATACAAAAATTAGCTGGGCATGGTGGCATGTGCCTGTAATCCCAGCTACTTGGGAGGCTGAGGCAGGAGAATCACTTGAACCTGGGAGGCAGAGTTTGCAGTGAGCTGAGATCACGCCACTGCACTCCAGCCTGGGCGTCAGAGCTAGACACCATCTCACAATATGTATTATTGTTTGAGGAGACAACACCTGTACTCTGAATAAATCTTAAAAGGTACCAAAGGATTCACGGGAGCCTCTCTCCCAGAGCAGCCCCAGTGAGTCAATTCCTTTCTCCCAGGCGAACACTATGTCAGTTCTTGTGTATCATCAGAGACGATTTGTGCATCTAAAATAAAGCACATATATATGTGTATATATTGTACATATTGCCTCTCTCTTTTTTGTCCATAGCATTTTGTTTTCAGATAATATGATAGTATGCCTGAAAAACCCCAGAGAATTAATAATAAAAGTTACTCAAACAATAAAAAAAAAAAATCAATGAGGTATACAATTAACATATGGAAAATCAGGCTGGACACAGTGGCTCACGCCTGTAATCCCAGCATTTTGGGAGGCCAAGGTGGGTGGATCACTTGAGGTCAGGAGTTTAAGACCAGCCTGGCCAACATGGCGAAACCCCATCTCTACTAAAACTATAAAAATTAGTCAGGTGTGGTGGCGTGCACCTGTAGTCCCAGCTACTCAGGAAGCTGAGGCACAGGAATCTCTTGAACCCGGGAGGTGGAGGTTGCAGTGAGCCGAGATCATGCCACTGCACTGAAGCCTGGGTGACGGACTCAGACTCTGTCTCAAAAAAAAAAAAAAAAAAGAAAAAGAAAAAGAAAAAACTAACATATGGAAATCAGTAGCCTTCATACACTCAAACAATAGCCAGTCAGAGGATATAATGGTAGGCCAGGTGCAGAGGTTCACACTTGTAATTAATTCCAACACTTTGGAGGGCCGAGGTGGATGGAACATGAGAGGATGGCTTGAGCCCAGGAGTTCAAGACCAGCCTGGGCAACAGAGTGGGACTCTGTCTACTTTTTTAAAAGAAGAGAAAGAAAGAGAGAAAGAGAGAGACTCCAATGGTAGAGAAAATGCTCAGTTACAATAGCAACAAAAAAAAAAAAAATCAAAAGGACAAAAAAAGCAACTTAACAAGAAATGTGCAAAGCCTATTTAGGATAGCTTTAAAATAACCTCCTAAAAGACTCAAAAGTAGGTTTGAACAAATGGAAGACATTGCTCGTCCTTGAATAGGACAACGCAACGTCATAAAAATGTCAGTTCTCCCTAAGATAATTTAAACATTTGACCCAACCACAGTAAAAATATCAACACGCTTCTTTATTGGGCTAAAAATGCTGACCCAAGTCCACGTGGAAAATCAAACATGCAAGAATAACAGGAAAACTTTGAAGAGAAAAAGCTACAAAAGGTCTGACACTACAAGAATACTCTAAAGACTCTGTAATTAAAACAGTGTGTGGCTTGTGCATGAATAGACAGACCAATGGACTAGAATAGTGAGTCCAGAAATAAGCTCAAATACTCAAGGAAACTTAGTGTATGATAAAGGCATCTCAAACCACTGGGGCAAAGATGGACTTCTTTTTTGTTTAAGAGACAGAATCTCGCTCTGTCATGCAGGCTGGAGTGCAGTGGTGTGATCGTGGCTCACTGCAGCCTCGAACTCCTGGGCTCAGGCAACCCTCCTGCCTCAGCCTCCCAAGTAGCTGGAACTACAGGTGCATGCCACCACTCTCAGCTCCAAGTAACTCTTGAATGTGATATTTTGGCTGCTTAGACTATGCATACTCAGGCAAAATACAAAATAAACAAAAAAATTCCCATAACAAATATTGAATTCTTGTTAATAGGTTTGTTTTTCACAATGTTATAGGTTACCAGTTATAAAACTAGGACTGGCCAAATAAGTGAATATATTAAATATACTGGGAACAAACTTTTTCCCTATTGGAAAGAAGACAAACAAATATGGAAAGGGAGAAGACTTGAATGTTGGAGATATCAGTGTGAACTCAGGATTTCTACTATAGACAGGTGCAGAAACTGTGTGTGTGTGTGTATGTGTGTGCACGTGTTTCCCAGCTCTAGCTCTGTTCCTTGAGATTTCCTGAAAGCAGTGACATCCTAATGCAATAAGCCCACCAAATGCTCAGGTGTTGGTTTTAGTTTTATCCTTTTTTTTTTTTTTTTTTTTTTTTTGAGACGAAGTCTTGCTCTGTTGCCCAGGCTGAAGTGTAATGGCATGATCTCGGCTCACTGCAACCTCCGATTCTCAGGTTCAAGCGATTCTCCTGTCTCGACCTCCGGAGTAGCTGGGATTACAGGTGACTGATGCCACGCCCAGCTAATTTTTGTATTTTTAATAAAGACAGGGTTTCACCATATTGGTGTCGAACTCCTGACCTCAAGTGATCCGCCTGCCTTGGCCCGCCAAAGTGCTGGGATTATAGGCGTGAGCCACCGCACCCAGCCTGGTGTTGGTTTTTTTTTTTTTTTTTTTTTTTTTTTTTTTTGTTGAGACAGAGTCTCGCTTTGTCGCCCAGACTGGAGTGCAGTGGCCGGATCTCAGCTCACTGCAAGCTCCGCCTCCCGGGTTCACGCCATTCTCCTGCCTCAGCCTCCCGAGTAGCTGGGACTACAGGCGCCCGCCACCGCGCCCGGCTAATTTTTTGTATTTTTTTTTTTAGTAGAGACGGGGTTTCACTGTGGTCTCGATCTCCTGACCTTGTGATCCGCCCGCCTCGGCCTCCCAAAGTGCTGGGATTACAGGCTTGAGCCACCGCGCCCGGCCGTGGTGTTGGTTTTAAATACCATTAGCCATCAAAAGGAACTGGAGCTGCCGGGGCAGGGAAAGTATAATATGAGCCCAGACTGTTTTGCTGGGCCACAAAGGAAGGAAGTGCTCAAATGATAATGGGGATGAGTCAGAAGGATACAAGAGCCGGTTAGGAGAGGAGAATGGAGACCCACTGTTTAACGGGTACAGAGTTTCAGTTTTGCAAGATGAAAAGAGTTCTGTGGATGAATGGTGGTGATAGAGTCACAACAATGTGAATGTATGTAATGTTACTAAACTGGACACTTAAAAATGGTTAAAATGATAACTTTTATGTGCATTTTGCTACAATGTTTAAAAAGATTCAGTGTTTAAGAACCTGTTTTTAAAAAACGACACATGGGCCTGGTGCAGTGGCTCACGCCTGTAATCCCAGCACTTTGGGAGGCCAAGGTGGGTGGATCACAAGGTCAGGAGTTTGAGACCAGCCTGGCCAACATAGTGAAACCCTGTCTCTACTAAAAATACAAAAATTAGCTGGGCATGGTGGTGAGTGCCTGTAGTCCCAGCTACTCGGGAGGCTGAGGCAGGAGAATCGCTTGAACCTGGGAGGCGGAGGTTGTGGTGAGCTGAGATCACACCGCTGCACTCCAGCCTGGGCAACACAGAAAGACACCATCTCAAAAAAAAGAAAAAGAAAATTCAAAGGGGAAAGAAGTAACTGTACAGCTCAGAAACCTGGCAGACACCAACTTCACAAAATAATCAGCCGAGATCTCACCAGTAATGGGACAATGGACATCAGGGTCCTTCAGACCTGATGCACTGGCAAGAACACAGCTTCTTTTCTTTTCTTTTCCTTTTTTTTTTTTTTTTTTTGAGACAGAGTTTCGATCTTGTATCCCAGGCTAGAATGCAATGGCTCCATCTCGGCTCACCGTAACCTCTGCCACCCAGGTTCAAGCGATTCTCCTGCCTCAGCCTCCCGAGTATCTGGGATTACAGGCATGCACCACCACGCCCGGCTAATTTTTTTGTATTTTTAGTAGAGACGGAGTTTCTCCATGTTGGTCAGGCTGGTCTGAAACTTCTGACCTCAGGTGATCCGCCTGCCTCAGCCTCCCAAAGTTCTGGGATTACAGGTGTGTGGGCCACGGTGCCCAGCAACACAACATCATTTCTATGGGAGTCCTGCCAAAAATGCATACGCCAAATCAAATCATGAGGAAATATCAGACAAACCCACACAGAGGGTAATTCTACCAAAAAAAAAAAAAAAAAATCACCTATACTTTTCAAAAATGAAAGAGAGAGAAACTGTCCCAGATCAAAGGAGAACGAAAGAGAAATGACAAGAGAATGCAATTGTCCTAGATGGGCTCCCAAAGGCTTTTAGCATTTTTTTTCCCTTTCTTTTGCTATAAAGGACATTAGTGGGACAAATGGAGATTGGAAGAAATCTGTAAATAAGCTATGGTATGTATCAATGTTAATTTTCTGACTTTGACCATTGTCCTGTGGTTATGGAGAGAATGTCCTTGGTTTTCAGAAATCACGTTGAAGAGTTTAGGAGTGAAAAGTCATTAATTTTGCAGTTTACTTTCATATTTATTTATTTTTAATTTTTATTTTTTTGAGACGGAGTCTCGCTCTGTCGCCCAGGCTGGAGTGCAGTGGCGCGATCTCGGCTCACTGCAACCTCCACCTCCTGGGTTCAAGCGATTCTCCTGCCTTAGCCTCCTGAGTAGCTGGGATTAAGGCATGTGCCACCACGCTCGGCTAATTTTTGTATGTTTAGTAGAAATGGGGTTTTACCATATGGGCCAGACTGGTCTCAAAGTCCTGACCTCAAGTGATCCACCGACCTCAACCTCCCAAACTGCTGGGATTATAGGCGTGAGCCACCATGCCCAACCTGCAGTTTACTTTCAAAAACAGTTCAGAAAAACAACAAAGAAGGTGGAGAGAGATCAACAAAGGAAGGATTGTGTGAACACTTGGTGAATCTGGGTAAAGGCTCTATGGAATTGTTTACCTTAATGTTTGTAACTTTTCTCTAAGTCTAAAATTATTTTCAAAGCGAAATGTTTTGTTGTTATTTTAATGCAGTTTTTTTTTTCTGATTTAGTTTCAGTTAGGGCTGCTTGCTGACCCCACTTTCTTTTCTTTTTCTTTTTTTTTTGAGATGGAGTCTCTCTCTGTTGCCCAGGCTAGAGGGCAGAGGTGTGATCTCAGTCACTGCAAACTCCACCTCTGGGGTTAAAGCGATTCTCATGATGGGATTACAGGTGCCCGCCACCACGCCTAGCTACTTTTTGTATTTTTAGTAGAGACAGGGTCTCACCATGTTGGCCAGGCTGGTCTTGAACTCCTGACCTCAAGCGATCCACCCACCTCGGCCTCCCATAGTGCTGGGATTACAGGCATGAGCCACTGCACCCAGCCGACTCCACATTCTAAAACAAGGTGAAGTGATGGACTCTCGAAAGGATTTCTTGCTACTGAAGTGGTTAAGAGCTAGCTGTAGAACCCTAGGACCACCCCCCAACCCACACCTCTCCTGCCCCCCGCAGAGATAGGAGAGCTGCCACCAGGAGCAGCAGGAAGGTAGAGGATGCATTCTCTAGCGGCAGGTGGTGCTGTCCCATGGAGGAGGTGCATGGGGTGCCTCCCCTCTCCACAGGCGGAGAGGGCTTCAAGGAGGCCATCTGCGGTGCTTCACCGGTGTGTCCTGGATTCTGGGGTCTCGGAGGCTGGGTGGACCCTTGCCTGGAAAAGCCTGCATCCTGGCCAGCTGCTCCTTGCTGGGGTCAGGAGGCGCATGTGCTCTGAGTCTTGTCAGGGTGGGGCCTGCCTGCAGGCTTTTCTGGGCCCAGCTGAGAGCTGGCTGAAAGGAGATGGCTTGGAGCTGTCCAGAGGAGGACTTGGTGCATGAGGGCACAGAGGCCGGAAGCGAGGTTGGAGAGTGGGTGGACAGTGGAACCCAGTAAGCTGATCCTTGAGTAGTATCCCAAGGGGTGAACCAGAGAAGACACTGCCCAGGAAGAGACCTGTAGTAGGAGCTACTCCCAGCAATGGGGGTACCAAATAACCCCCAAAGCAACCTGCCAGAAAACAAGGAGGCAGCTTGAAACATCTGCTCCAGCCACAGCAAAACCACACCAGAGAACAAAGGATGCCAGGCAAGGAAAACCTTTCCTGCCCTTCCTTCTACCCACATCCCCACTCCCGCCAGGGAGGAAATAGAGGGGCACCAGAGGGTAGAAGGAGCTGGAGGAAAGGCTGGGGCCACAGCAGCACCGAACACTCCTTGGGCTCCTCCTCTGTAATGTGAGATCACGGCCACATCTCCCTGTTGGGTTAGGATTAAAAGATATCATCCACAAAAGTGCTTGGGCAGTGCCCGGCACATGGAAGTGCCCATAAACATCCCTCTGGCAGCAGGGGCAGAATCCACGGGGCCCAGGGGGTCAGACGGTAGATCCCTGTTCTGTGCAATCAAGCTGTGGAATTACATGCGTGGGAGCCAAGGAGATGTTGAGGCAGGAGAGGGGAGTCCTGGGGAGGGGAGGCCGGTGAGAGTTAGGCCAGCTGCCATGGCCTCAGTCCTGAGAGCTGAGCTTCTGCAAAAGGAATCAGCCATAGCAGACACATAGGCAGGCAGGTGCCCTGGGGCTGCTGTCCAAGACACTCCCCAAGGACCTGGGCGGCGGGCACACCCCCTGCTGGTGAACAGGAGTCTCCAGCCACTCTCCTGCCCAGTCAGGTCAGGCTGGGAGCCCGCTGAGCCCCACCCTGCTGGCTGAAGGGAGCCGAGCCAGGGGCCCAGGGGGTCCAGCAGGGGCCCAAGGGGCCAGCATCACTGCCGCCCCCACTGCACCTTCGGGCAAATTAGAGAAGGCACCCTTTCCTCCAGACATTCCTGCCCTTCCTTCTACCCGCATCCCCACTCCCACCAGGGAGGAAACAGAGGCCCGGCAGAGGGTAGAAGGAGCTGGAGGAGAGGCTAGGACCAGACATTCCCAAGCCTGTCACAAGTGCTGAGCTTCAGACTTTCAGAAACGAAGGAGACACAGACCTTCCCCTGGAAGAGCTCACTGGGAGGGCCTGTAATGTCTGCAGACTCCAGGGTTACCATCATATCGTGAAAGGGCTGTCAAATATTCAAGTCTATGAACCCAAATCTAGCCTCTCTGAGAACGATGCTTCCAGCCCAGGACTTAGCACATAGTAAATGCTCGGTGATAATGGCTAATATTCACTGTGTGCAATAGCACTAATAAGCAGGAATTACATGACGATGTAAATACTGCAAACGGTTTGAAGAGGTTGCATCACTAACAAGGTGTCATGAGTGAGGATCCCAGCCCGGAGCAGAGATTCAAACCCTGGGCCGTGGGCCTCTGGAAGCCTGATCTCATGCACCCATAGCTCTGGCTGGTCAGGAAACACTCTCTCTGCTTGGATATGCCTGTTTCTCTCCTCAAATGACCTGAAAAGGTGCAGGCTCAAAACCAAACAGTCCTGCACCAAGGATAAGTAGCAGAATTGGCCCCAGGCCGTGATAGGATTGGATTTGACATAAAGAACAGAATATGGCTGATCAGAACGTTCTGACGTGCTGAATCTGGGGACGAGGAGAACTGAAACCAAAAAACCCAGCAGGGATGAGTGACGTCTTAGTCATGGAACTGACAGCAGCTGTGAAACGAGCCGCTCAGAAGTGAGGCAGAGACTGCTGCTAAGCTGAGAAGGTTCAAAACAGGACTCAGTGATGTGCTCAGGTGAGAACTTCAGGATGTATCTTGTGTTCTTTCAGCTCTATCTGGAGCAGAAAAAAAAAAAAAACTCCTGGGCCATTCTAGGTCACGGGCGGGGCGGGGTGGCATGAGGAAATGACAGCCAGCCTGCTCTGGAGCTGGGGACATCTATTGTGGCCTTTCTCCCTGCCTTTCCCTCCAACCCCAGGAATGGGGAGTTGGTGGGCTTGGTTCTTCCCTGACCAAAGAGAAATGGATGTTAAGGGGCAGCCTTTGCATCAGGCACTGATCTTGCGTCCAGACAATGATAGGCAGGGTGGCAGGACTGGCTTCACCAAAGCCAGTGTTCCCTGGTCTTCACACAGGTGGCCTGGCGAGTGGCCTCCACCTGCTACCTCTTTAAATCCTCACAACAGCTGAGGTAAGCACTATTATTGTTTTCAATTTAGAGATGGGGAAACTGAGGTTCAGAGAAGTTAAGTGACTTTCCAAAAGTTACCCAGCTGATAAACCATGAAGCCTCGGCTAGCATCCTTGTCTGGGGGCCTGTACCCCTTAACCATATCTCTGTTCTATTTCACTTTCAAGTGCAGTCCAGAGCCATATTAAAAAGCACTGAATGGGACATGCACGGTGGCTCATGCCTGTAATCCCTGCACTTTGGGAGGCTGAGGTCGGATGATCGCTTGAGGTCAGGAGTTCAAGACCAATCTGGCCAACATAGCGAGACCCCATCTTTTAAAAATGACAATAAAAATAAAAATAAAAAGCACCAAGGCACCTGATCCCTAGTGGTCTTGTGGTTGGGGCAGGGCGCAAGGGTCGGGGTCCGGGGAAGAAGGAAAGGAGAAAAAAAAAAAAGTACTTGAGGCTGCTCTTCCCAGAAGAAGACATCAGGGGGCAGTGTAACCAGCAGACATTTGAAATCTGGCCCTCCTCCAGTTTAACCATCTCCCTGAAAAGCAGCTAAGGAATGTTTGGATTTTTATCATTATCCTCCAAATGGGGAAGACATGCAAAAATCTATGCAGACTGACAGTCCATGACTGCTAATAGGACTATCTGGGATTCCATGTTTTGTCCAAGCCTCCCAAGCCCACCTACCCCAAACCAAAGCCTTCCCTAGGGCAGAGGCCACCTCTGGCATCTTCATCTCTGTGTTTCAATGTCTGGCATATATAGTGGGTGCTCAGCAAGTCCAGCCGTGGCCTGAATGCTGGGTTGGTTGTGGGGAGGGGCCAAGCGTCCTTTTCAGAGGTGGGTGCACCCTTTCCCAACCCAAACATGGCTTCATCCGGACAAAGCCCAGGCACGGGCAGGGACGTGGTGGCATCTGTCGGCTCTATGTAAGCATCCCGGGTCTTGCCACCTGGCTCTTGGCTGTGGCCCTCACCGGTGAGGTTGTGGGTTCAGATGGGAGCATTTTAGAAGCTTGTTGAGCAGAGCGCTGTGTCCAGGGATAGGTTGGGGTCTCTGTGGAAAGGAGGGGGAGTGACACTGGCCCAGACAAAGCCTTTCCCTCCACTTTGGGACCAAAGATGCTGGCCAAGTCCCTTCCTGGCTCCTCCAGGACTGTATCCCATAGGCAGCGCCTATGGGACGGCGGAGACCAGCCCTGCCCCCGGCTCAGACCGGCCTGTGTTGGACCAGCCCTGCGACTGCAGTTTCCTCATCTGTAACATGGCGTCAAGAGCACCTGCCGCAGGGTGCTGTGGGGTTCCATGGGAGGCCGGAGAGCAGAATGGTTATCAGCTGTAGCTTCAGAGCCAGCGAGACCAGGCTTTGAGGCCAGCGCGGTTCTCAGTAGCCATGTCCAGCATGACCCAGTAAGGACCCCTGGTCTCTGAGCCATGGCCTCACCCTCTGTAAGATGAGGGTGGGAACAAGATGGATCTCATGAGCTTGCTGTGAGGATTACAGGAAAAACACATGGGCACTACTTGGTCCAGAACAAACCCTCAATAAATGACAGCTGCTGCTCCTGCTGTTACAGGATGCCTGGAACACGGTCCGTGGTACCTAGCAGATGGTAAAGTTGTCTTCATTGGATACACACAGTACGTGTGGTGTTGCACTTAGGACAGTATCTGGCACATGGGAAGCATGAAGCAGTGAAATAAAATAACATGGGGGCAGGTTCTCACATCTGTAATCCCAGTACTTTGGAAGGCCGAGGTGGATGGATCACTTGAGGTGAATAGTTACAGACCAGCCTGGCCAATATGGTGAAACCCAATCTCTACTAAAAAATATAAATATATGAATTAGCCAGGCATGGTAGTGGATGCCTGTAGTCTCAGCTGCTCAGGAGGCTGAGGCAGGAGAATTGTTTGAACCATAGGCGACGGAGCAAGACTCTGTGTCAAGAAAAAAGCAGGCCAGGCGCAGTGGCTCACGCATGTAATCCCAACACTTTGGGAGGCCAAGGCAAATGGATCACGTGAGGCCAGGAGTTCGAGACCAGACTGGCCAACATGGTGAAACCCTGTCTCTACTAAAAATACACACACAAAAAAAAATTAGCTGGGTGTGGTGGTGCATGTCTGTAATCCCAGCTACTCGTGAGGCTGAGGCAGGAGAATCGCTTGAACCCAGGAGGCAGAGGTTGCAGTGAGCTGAGATCGCACCACTGCACTCCAGCCTGGGCGACAGAGTGAGACTTGGTCTCTAAATAAATAAATAAATAAATAGAAAAAAAATTAAAATAACATGGAAATACAGCATGAAGGAAGAAGAGTCCATCTCTGCCCTAAAGACATTCCCAGTGTATTTGGGTTCTTGTTCCATTTATCCCCCTCCCAAGTCAGGCCCAGTGTTTGACATCTTTGACACCTGCAATACAGCAGAATGGGGACAGGGCCTGTCCTCAGGGAGCTCACACTGTAGAGTGAGGGAAACAGACCAGAAAATGGTGCTACTGGAAGTGGGGGTGGTCTCTGGGTAGGTCCCCGACAATGTAAATGTTGGCTCTTACCCTTCCCTCCCCCTTTCTCCCTCCCTGACCCCGGACTTTCCCCCACCCCAACTATCTATCTTGGCACCAACGCCAGGTTAAGATTCCCCAAATGCCACACTGACGACGCTCCTCCTTTGCTGAAAGACTCGGTGCTATCCAAGTTCTGTCGCAGCATCCACATGCCTCAATAGAGAGAGGCAGCCCTAGGTGGGCAGGGGCTGGCCCAGGAAACGTGGGGGCTCTAACTCACCTTTCTGACTTTGGTTTTTTTGAGACAGGGTTTCACTCTGTCACGCGGGTTGAAGTGCAGTGGTGTGATCATGGCTCAGTGCAGCCTCGATCTCCTGGGCTCAAGGTATCCTCTCACCCCAGTCTCCCCAGTAGCTAGGACTACAGGCACATGCCACCAAGCCTGGCTAATTTTTTTTTTAATTTTCTGTAGAGACGGCGGTCTTGCTGTGTTGTCCAGGGTGGTCTTGAACTCCTAGACTCAAGAGATCCTCCCACCTTGGCCTTCCAAAGTGGTGGGATTACAGGCGTGAGCCACTACATCTGACACCTTCCCAACTTCTCCTCAGGTCAACTTGTTTCATCCCAACTGGCCCACACCTGGCCTCGGGAATGCCCTTATTCCTCCCTATCCAGCTTTGTTCTTTTCTCTTTCCCCACTCCGTCCACCATCCCTTCTCCCCACCTCCCGAGACCCTCCCTGGACCCTTTTCTCTGACACTTTGTTGGCTGGGATTACAGGCGTGCACCACCACGCCTGGCTAATTTTTTATATTTTTAGTAAAGACAGGGTTTCATCATATTGGCCAGGCTGCTCTCAAACTCCTGACCTCAGGTGATCCACCCTCCTTGGCTTCCCAAAGTGCTGGGATTCCAGGTGTGAGTCACCACGCCCGGCCTGGGCTCCCCCTACTCTTGAACCAGATGCAGGTGGTCTCCTAACTGGTCTCTCTTTGCTTCAAACCACCCTCCCTGCAACCTAGGTTGATCCATGTTGCAAATCTGACCGTGTCACTCTCCTGCCTGCCACCCTTGCGTGGATGAAGAAGTATCTCCTGCTCTAGTTTTGCTTTAGCTGACAATGGTTAAGGCCTCACTAAGTGCCAGCAGTCCTGCCAATCTTTCAAGGCCACTTCACATCCCGTCTCATTCACCCATTCATGCATTCAAACATAATAAATGCCAGGGACTCTGCTAGGTGTTTTTTTTGTTGGTTTTCTTTCTTCTTCTTCTTCTTTTTTTTTTTTTTTTTTTGAGACGGAGTCTCACTCTGTCACCTAGGTTGGAGTGCAATGGCATGATCTCAGCTCACTGCAACCTCCACCTCCCGGGTCCAAGTGATTCTCCTGCCTCAGCCTCCCGAGTAGCTAGGATTACAGGTGTGTGCCACCGTGCCCGGCTAATTTTTGTATTTTTAGTAGAGAAGGGGTTTCACCATGTTGGTCAGGCTGGTCTTGAACTCCTGACCTTGTGATTCGCCTGCCTTGGCCTCCCAAAATGCTAGGATTATAGGCATGAGCCACCACGCCCCACTGTTTTTCTTGTTTTCTATCATTTTATTTTTTAAAAATAGAGATGGGGGGGACAGGCGCGGTGGCTCACACCTGTAATCCCAGCACTTTGGGAGGCGAAAGCAGGAGGATCACTTGAGCTCAAGAGTTCGAGACCAGCCTGGCCAACGTGGTGAAACTCTATCTCTACTAAAAATACAAAAATTAGCCAGGCGTGGTGATGCATGCCTGTCATCCCAGCTACTCAGGAGGCTGAGGCATGAGAATTGCTTGAACCCAGAAGGCAGAGGTCGCAGTAAGCCGAGATGGTGCCACGGCACTCCAGTCTGGGTGAGAGAGTGAGACTCTATGTCAAAAAAGAGAGAGGGGGGGGGGGGTCTCACTATGCTGTCCAGGCTGGTCTTGAACTCCCGGGCTCAAGTGAGCCTTGGCCTCCCAAAGTGCTGGGATTACAGGTGTGAGCCGCCGCACCCAGCCTATGCTAGGTATTTACAAACATTTCATAACTTAATCTTCACAACAATGCTCTGGGGTCACAACTATTGTAAGTCCCATTTGGCAAGGCAGAAAGCCAAGGCTCAGAGAGGAAGTTGCTCAGGACACACCTGGTGAATTTTAAGTAGCAGGATTCCAGTACACCTTTGATCCACTCCCTGCCAAGGAGAAAAGCTTTATGCAGAAACCAGGGCATTGAGTGGTAACAGGGAAACTTCTCCCAGTACAGGGCCAGGATGCCCAGTGTTCAGGCTAGCTGTGTGTGACATTGGATCAGTGAGGGGAGCCTCTCCCACATAGGCCAGGACCAGGACTGAAACCAGTAAGGAGAGGAAGCTAAGGAAACAGCTTCCTTGTCAGCCTCTGTCCCTCCCTGGTCCCAGACCACATGGTGGGGTCCCTTTCCCCATCCTGAGGTCCACAGAATGACAGTCCCCCTCCAAGTTAACTGGGAAATAACTCAGAAAGCCACCCGCAGAACTAATCCCTCCTCCTGCTTGGGGAGGACTTGGAAAAACTGAGAACAGCCAAAAGCCAGAATGGAAACTCAGTTCTCCTGACTGGGATCCAGGGCCTGCTCTACTCTTCCTCCTTAGAAGTCCTTCCCAAGGATCCCTGACATTCCATGGTCGGGGAGCAGGAAAGAGGCCTGGCGGGTACTCACTCACCAGCTATGTGAGTAGAGCGGTCACTTCGCTTCTGTGGCTTCATCTGTAAAATGGGTATAGCCCAAAATACCAGACTCACAGGGCTGCTGAGAGCTTAAATGAATAACACACTTACGCAAAGTGTCTGGCATACAGGTGCTCAGCCAACCTCAGGTCCAGCTATGTCGTTCTCCAAGAACTTAGATGAAGGAAAGAACCCACTCCCACCCACCTCGCCCCCACCCCGATACACACAACGGGCAAATGAAAAAATATGACGAAACACATGCGGGTCAATGCTATGGGGATTCCTCGTCGGGGAAGTTTCTTCCCTTATCAGCAGTTGGATGACGCAGATGGCACAAAGGAAAAACAAGAACGCTCGGACCAATGGGAAGACTGCGATTTGGGGAAGCACTCATTCTTTTCCCAGAGATCGGGAGTTCGACCTTCCCCATACACAGTGATTTAGCTTCACTAGCCCAGACTGCGGGCCTGCAGGGAAGGGCGAAGCGGGGCGGGACCGGGGGCGGGAGCTGCGCGAGGAGGGAGCAGCGCGGGGCGGGAGCAGCGCGGGGCGGGAGCAGCGCGGGGCGGGACCCTCCCCGCGGCCCACGCGGCGCCAGGAGGCGCGGACTACAGCTCCCGGCCTGCCCCGCGCGTGATTCCCTCCCGCCCCCCGCGCCCGGGAGGAGGATGCAGACGCCGCGGCCGGCGATGAGGATGGAGGCCGGGGAGGGAGCGCCGCCGGCGGGGGCGGGCGGCCGCGCCGCAGGCGGCTGGGGCAAGTGGGTGCGGCTCAACGTCGGGGGCACGGTGTTCCTGACCACCCGGCAGACGTTGTGCCGCGAGCAGAAGTCCTTCCTCAGCCGCCTGTGCCAGGGGGAAGAGCTGCAGTCGGACCGGGTGAGGCCCCCGGGGTGGGCGGCGAGCGGGCGGTGGGTCCTCTGCTGGCCCGACGCAGGGCTGTCGGGCCTGGCTCGCCCGCCAGGCTGGGGACCCGGCTGCGTTCATTTCCGAGGAACTGGAGGCGGGAAGAAGCGGCAGGAGGAGGGAAGGGGGAGGTGGGTCTGGTAGTGAGGGATGTGCCCATTGCCGTGGCAACGGGACAACGCAGGTCGCGGCCATTAGAAGCTCTCCAGCCGCCCTGGATCAGGGTCTCACCTTCTCCTTTGGGGCAGTGGACAGGGAGATACCTGGGGCCTTTCCTCCCTCCCAAAGGGGACTCCTGCTCTGGGGAAGGAGTCGACGAGGCTACTTCTCCTGCCCTTTGGGATGTGGGTGGCGGAGGGGTGCAGGGAGCTAGCTGGATGGAGGAGCCCTGGGGCGCCTTTTGAGCGGGCTGAATCTAGAAGGAGCGCTGGCCCAGCGGGCACTGTTTCTGAGCACCCACCCTGACTCTGCTGCACGCTGCCTGCTGCGACCTTGGGTCGGACCCTTCCCTGCACTGCGCTCAGCCTCCTTCCTCATCTGTAACACGAAGGGCTGGTCTGAAGATGACCTCTAAGGTCTCCTGTCCCCCATCCGTGACCTTCCGATGCTGTGGCCTTTGGCAAGTCGCCTCGCCTCTCAATGTCTCCCATCTCTCTGTAGAGTCGCATGGAAGCCCACTCTGCCTCCCTGCCTGCCTGAATGTCCAGTGAGATAGTGGCTTCTTTGGAAACTTGTAAACATCCCCTGAAAGCCTGGGGACCTGGGGGCGACAGTGGGGCTGGCATCAGGGGACAGCTTCTAAGAGGGACATTCGCTGAGCCCTGTGCTGGCCCAGTTGCCACTCAGACCTCCTGTCACCAGATGCTCACAGCGACCCCTGATGATGGGGAGAGGAGTGAGGCTCAAAGAGGCCAAATCATTAGCCTAAGGTCACACATTCAGGAAAAGTCAGAAGCAGGGTTTGAACTCAGGTCCACCTGACCCCAGTGCCTTTTTGCTCCTTTGTGCCTGCTCCATCCAGGGAAGAGCTCTCCCTGGACTCGCTTCCCTCCCTGTGCATGTGTGGGGTTGGCCTGGGAGAGGCCTCACTCTTCGCTCACGGAGCATCCCTCACCTCCATAGGATGAGACCGGGGCCTACCTCATTGACCGTGACCCCACCTACTTCGGGCCCATCCTGAACTTCCTCCGGCATGGCAAGCTGGTGCTGGACAAGGACATGGCTGAGGAGGGTGAGTTGGTTCAGGGGACTGGCCTGGGGCCCACATCCTAGCCCGGCCCTCTGCAGCCTGCCAGGGCCCTCTGTGGAGGCCCCAAGCCATTTGGACAACCAGGATGGCCATCTGCCTGCTTCGTTGTTTCCTGCCTCTTCCCATCCGGACGAGTCTGATTCCCAAGCATCTGCCTGTGCCCAGCCTGGGGCTCTGCCAAGCGGACGGGCTCAAGCTTTCCCAGGGTGCTGTCAGGGAGGTGACAAAGACACACGCGCAGGGGATAGAGGAAGTCAGCAATGCCCTGTGGCCTCTGCGGTGGGCTGTGATGCCCTTTCTCTCTGGCCTCCTAGGAAGCCAGATGTGGACCGTCACATCCGGAGGCTGGGGTGACAGGAATTTGGTGTTGACAGGCATGGGGAGAGCGCTCTCTCTCTCTTTCTCTGGCTGATCCAGTATCTCCAATTCTGCCTGGTGAGGGCTTGTAAGTGGGTGGAGCGGGTGACTGTTCACTAAGTCTGGCAGCCTGTGCGGCACAGTGCTGGTTGTGGGTGGAGGCAGGGGAGGGGGGAGTCTGCTTCCCAGTGGGGCTTTGGTTATCCCCAGGCCTAGGTGGCAGAGGCCCTGGATATGCCCATATCTGGGCCTAACAAACAGTGGGGAAGCCGTGTCTGGAAGAACGACCTGTTAGCAGAGCCCCAGCCAGGGGCAAGGACTAGAGTCAATGCCAAGTTAACTCTTCTTTGGGACACAGGGTGTGGCTCTGGGTCAGCTGATCCAGCCAGACCAGCTTGAACATGTCACTTCTCCTCGCTGCGTCTCCACTGGTATCTGTTAAATGGGGGCGGTGATCTGCCTCCTGGAGGGAGATGTCATGAATCCTGTGCACAGACAGCACCTGCATCTGTGCATGCCTTCCTGCTCTGGGCCATGGTCTGCCCTCCCTGAGCCCTATGGGACACAGTGGTCTGGAGGCCCAGCAACTCTCTAGCAGGTCAGGGCCGCAACACCAGAGTCCACTGTGGGTACCTGGCCCTGCAGAACCCCACAGCTTCCCTGTTAATCCCTGCGGGAGCACAGATACCATGGGAGTGGCCTAGGCTCAGGAGCAGGCCCCGCCGGGAAGGAAGTAAACACCCAAGCTGCGTCACAGCCAGCACCTGTTTACACGCCCTGCGTTCTCAAAGCCCTGCTATTCCCACACCTGCAGACAGGCCTGTCCAGGACTAGAGGATCAGACAGGGCTATCCGGGGGCTAGGGGATCACGCAGGCCTGTCCGGGGGCTAGGGGATCACGCGGGCCTGTCCGGGAGCTAGGGGATCACGCGGGCCTGTCCGGGGGCTAGGGGATCACGCGGGCCTGTCCGGGGGCTAGGGGATCACGCGGGCCGGTCCGGGGGCTAGGGGATCACACAGGGCTAGGGCTCATCCAGGGGATAGGGGATCTGAGATGAGACTTACTAGCTGTGTGACATTGAGAAAGTGACCTAACCCCTCTGTGCCTCCATGTCCCCATCTGTGAAATGGGGGACCATAACACCCACCTCACCGAGCTGTCATGAGGATAAAAGGAGTTAATAGCAATGCATCATGGAGTTCAGTGCCTGGCCGGTGGATGTGGGTTGCGGTGCTAGCTGTCTGTCACCTGCAGGGCTCTGCCCAGGGCACTGGGGATAATTCTCGCAATCAGGTAGCAGCACTCCCTGACCTCCTGCTCTGTGTTCGGTCCTGTGTGGGCCCCGGGGACAGAGGGCAGATCAGAAATGTGAGCCCCATCTTAGCCATTTCAGGCGGCAATCATGAAGTACCATAGATTGGGTGGCTTGTGAAAATCAGAAATTTATTTCTCTCGGTCCTAGAGGCTAGAAACCCGAGATCGGGTCCCTGTGGCAGCTTCTGGTGAGGACTTTCTTCTGGGCTGAAGACTGCTGACCTCTGGTTGTGTCCTCACACGGCAGAAAGAGAGGCAGCTAGCCCCCGCCCGCCCCTTCTTGAGAGCTTGTTTGGAGGTTCTAGCAGGGCAGCGCAGCTACTCACACACCCTTGACCAAAGACTGGTCCTCTATCGGGGGTGGTCGCCCTCTTCGACGGAGCTGGCAGTTTTGGGAGGGACACACCTGGAGCGGTGAGGGAGGAAGGGGACATGCACCTAGCCAGCCAGATCCGCTAAATCAACCCTGGCGATTCAGTGGGGTGACAGACGTCACAGCCAGATCACCCTCACATCCAATCAATCTTTCTTATAGGAAGACCGATCCCACCCTGGGGACTGTATCCCCTGATCTCATTACCTCCCCTCCTAATCGCATCACAGTTTTCAGCAGGTGGATTTTTGGGGAACACACACATTCAGCTCATTTGAGCCCTGTCCCCAGGGAGCCCAGAGGCCAGTCAAGGAAAGGGCCCGAAGGTCCCGTCTTCTGGGAGTCTAGGGGAGTGGAAACAGCTGGAGGCTCATCGCTTCACTGGTAGGCTGACATCTTCATCTCCCAGATTAACTTAACTGTCAGATGGGGACAGTAAGGCCGGCTCTCCTCACATCCCTGGGACTTGTGATGAGCTCGTGTGGGGTGTTGCAAACTGTAAAGTGAGGCAGTTGGGGGAACGTGTGGTCACAAGGGTATGTACTTACAGTGGGAAGACAAGGGCTCTGGAGTCTGCGGTACTTGAGTTCCCTCTGCCACTTACCAGCTGTGTGACCTTGGACAAGCTGCTTCTCTTTGGGAGCCTCAGTTTTCCCAGTTGTTCAATGCGGATGATGAAAGTACCTCCTTCTAGTTCTGAGAATTCAAAAACGTAATGCGCCTAGCACTTAGAGTGTGCTTAATAAATAGGAGCACATGATCGGGAGTTAGGCAGGGCCCTGCTCATGGTGACATTCTGGGGATCAGTCCCAATGACCCTGCTGTCTCTTGATGGCCCTAAAGCTGCCCCAGACTGTGGCCTGGCAGGTGCCCCTGGGTCACCACGCTCAGCACAGCAGAGCTGTGTGGCAGCCTCTCAGCCCCTTCCACAAGAAGCGTGGGATCCAGTGAAGGAAATGCTCCCTTTTGCTTGACCCCTGAGCTCACAGACACTCAGCTCACCCTCAGGGCGGGTGATCGGAGCAGGAGGTGGGTTCCGGGGTGGAGGGAACAAGAGGAGAATGGGGCATGGAGGCAGAAGGAGTGACCTGGGATCTGTTCTGTCTGTGCCAGGGGTCCTGGAGGAAGCCGAGTTCTACAACATCGGCCCACTGATCCGCATCATCAAAGACCGGATGGAAGAGAAGGACTACACGGTGACCCAGGTTGGGAGCAGGGGCAACATACATGCCAGGGCAGGGGCCGGTGGGGAGAGGGAGGCTGGGAGACGGGGCGGGAGGCAGAGGAGGTTGGAAAAGACAGGACCAGTGTTTATCATGGGGAGACCAGGCTGGCCTGTAAGGAGCGGCGTGGTTGTTCGGCTCCCAGGCTGCCCAGCACAGCCCCAGACTGGGAGATGGACACTGGGGTTCAGTCCCTGTCTCAGCCCCATTTGCTCTGTGATGTTGGGCCAGGCTCGCCCTCTCTGGACCTTGATTTCCTCTTATGGGATAGAGAGGGGTGGGAATGGCACACCCATCCCTTCCTCATAGGCAGAAGGGGGTCAGTGTGGAGGTACAGGGTGCCCTGCAGAGGGCAATGCAGGATTAGCAAATTGTGCATTTCGTGGCATCAGATGGTCGCCTGGTGGGCTCGGCACAGGCTGTTGGGGCTGGCGTTTGTGAGCCTGGAGCCTGGGCCTCCCTGGCCAGTCTGCAGGAAGAGGGAGGGAGATTTTCCGCCTGCTCTTGGGGATGTGTAAGGGTTGGGGGACAGGTAGTGAGGAACCATCTCCCAGGCCCACGGGATTGAAGAGGGGAGGCTCTGTGTCTCCTTGAGGGCCTGACTCCTTGAGGGTGACCCAGAATGTTCCCCAAGCCCCACCCATGTTCTTTCTTGAATTACCTGTGTTCTGGTTCTGTCTCCACCCTTGAGCTGGGTGACCTTGGGCAAGTAACTGGACCTCTCTGAGCCTCAATGGAAAGTCCCATAATGCCTAGGATTCTTGGAAGGATTAAGTGAGATGGCATCTGGTGAATGCCTGGTGAGGAGCAGGCACTCAGAGCATGGCTGCCTCCCCGCAGCCACCTCTTCTTTCTCTTCCTCTCTCCTTCTTTGGGTATGTTGCGGGGGTGGTGGCAGGAGGTGCTCATGCCCCTCCTGGGGTGCCTGGTGCTCCCACAGGTGCCCTCTATGTGACCCTTCTGCCCCCAGGTCCCGCCTAAGCACGTGTACCGCGTGCTACAGTGCCAGGAGGAGGAGCTCACGCAGATGGTCTCCACCATGTCTGACGGCTGGCGCTTTGAGCAGGTGCGCTGGGGATGGGGCATGCCACCAGGACCACCCTAGGGCTTCCTGGCCTCTGACCAAGCAGGCCCCTCCCTTCCTGCAGCCCCAGCCTTGGGTTCCCCACCACATTCCCCGCTGCCCCAGGGGTCTTCTAAAATCAAACTAAACAAGGTTAGGAGAGACCACACTTTGTGGCAGGTTAACAGAGAGAGAGAGGACAGGAGCCCCAGTGGCCACAGGGCAGCACGGGGCATCCTTGTTGGTGGGAGTCCTCACAGCAACCAGGTGGTGATCTGTCTGGTGGCATGAGCGAGTCTCTGGCCCCTGAGTGACAGCCCAGGTACAAGGAGACCAGATCCACATAGGTGAGCGGAGTCCACCTGGAGTCAGCGCCTCTTAGAACTGAGTCAGCACCACGTGATCCAGCAGTTCCTGATGCACAGTGTTCAGGGTCTCTGCAGGGGACATGCCCAGCGGCCAGCATTGCAACATGCAGGGGAGCCCAAAGCAGTGACTTCCCGTGAGGTCTTTGTGGTGAGCGATGGTTCCTCCCAGTCCAGATGCAGTTTACCCATCGGGAGATCCTTATCCCAAGGCACTTTATCCCTAGTCATGCAGCTGACCTCCCACCTCTCAGGTTTCCAGAGGAGCAGAGCCAGAAAGTGAGCCCAGGGTCAAAAGTGCCTTTAGAGAAGGAGAGGGTCTTGGCTAACCTTTCTCCACACCTACCCACACGCTCCCTGGCACATGGAGACTGCAAGGCAGAAGGTCGGGGCCCCCAGGATGGCCTGGAGGGATGGAAGAATGGGCCCAGTGCAGAGCCAGAGGCCTGGCTTCACCCCTGGGCCTCGCCACGGACATGCCTGCCACGTTGGACAAGTTGCATCTCCTCCACGGGCCCATTTCCTCATCGGTGAAGTGGGCTAACAGTACCTCCTCTGTAGGACTGTTGTGAAGATTAGAAGGGCCATCAGTAAAGCTTACAGCCCTCCGTAGGACTCCCTATGTTGGCACTAGTGTCGTGCAAATCATTAGAAATCCATATTGAAGTATGCGACCCTCAGAAAGGACTTGGGACCCCCGATGCCATTCCCTGCTCCACCCCTTCCTGGCTGTGAGGCCTTCAGCAGGCCTGAGAGTCCCTCCAGGGTCCCTGAGAGCTGAATGAGATTCATTACCTGGAAGAACTTTCTTATTTCTTAGCCAGAAGGGCTCTGTGGGCGTGGTTATTCTAGGGACCCTGGAACAAAGGCAGGGCCACTCTGAGAGCCTCTGGGCGTCTCTGGCAATTGCACAGGCTCTCAGAGGCTGAGCAGGCAGGCCAGGGGCCATTGGTCATTTGCCCTTTGGTCTCAGGAGTGGACCACCTGTCCCACCTCTGCTTCCAGGAGTGAAGGGAATATTCTGTGGGGCTCCACCTTGTCAATGCCACCCTGCAACCTTGTCCTGTGTCAGCCACATCTGGAACGGGGGACAGCCGCCCTTTAGAGGCCTCCGCCTGCATTTAGAGAAGGGCCGCCTGGCTCTGGTGCTAGGCTGGGGGTGCTGGCGGGGACAGCGGTAATGCTGCCACCCTCCACCAGGGATCGGACCAGCCAAGCCAGGCGGAGAGGCTGGTCCTGGGGCACAGACCACAGGCACAGGTTGCAAGGGGGAAGACTCCACCCTCCTGCCCAGAGGTGCCCTCTACAAACCCGGGAGCGGGCCCGGCAAGCCACAAGAGCAGAACCTGAGCTGGTGTCTTGATTTGAGTGCCGAGGTCTGCCCTACCCGGCCCCACGGCCCCCAACACCAACCTGCGTCTTTCTCCCCATGCTCCGCCCCTCTAGCTGGTGAACATCGGCTCCTCCTACAACTACGGCAGCGAGGACCAGGCAGAGTTCCTGTGTGTGGTGTCCAAGGAGCTCCACAGCTCCCCGAATGGGCTGAGCTCAGAGTCCAGCCGCAAAACCAAGGTGAGCCCACCCGCCTCAGCCTGTGTCCAGAGAAGGTTCCTGTCTCCCTCCACCCTCCCCGCCTCTCCCACCCCTGCGCCTGCACCATCCCTCCACCTCTCTACCCCTGCTGCCCATGCACAACCCCATGCTCACAGCCACCGCCATCCATCCCATGCCACCTGCCGTTACCCAGGCCCAGGCTGGGAGCAGTGAGATGAGAGCATCCCAGGGTGCGGCCGGAGTGGACTCAGAGGCTGCGTGAAGGGGGCCGCGTAGTGGCCACCAGGCACTGTGGCATGGACTAGGGGTCAGGGCACAGCGTGGCACTCTGTATGACTTAGGACAGGGCTTGTCCTCTCCCGGCACCTTTGCTGTGCTCTCTGAAGTGAGAGGGGAGGATCACGTACTCTTTGTGGTGCCTTGGAGCCTGGAGCTTCTGGGATCCCACATGGCCGTTTATTCCCCAGGGACGGGTGCATGTCCCCAGCTGGCCTGAGCCAGGATGGGGAAGCCACCGCTGTAACTCCTGCCCCTTTCCCAGGCCCCCTCCTTGGCCGCTCTGCAGGATGGGGGCAGCCTGGTGGCTGCCAGTCCTGTGTGTCTGCCTGGCCTGTTGAGGCAGCCTCCTGAGAGTGCCCTGGCAGCATCCACTGTACCACTGTGGGGAGGGGGCCGAGCGGGGGTCCTGCCACCCTGGACACAGTGCTGTGGTGGGAAGTCCCAAGGGCCTTCGGCAGAGCCACAGAGCAGGCGTGAACCAGGCTGGGAAGAAGGCAGGCTGCCCCACCTGGGGCCCAGCCCTGCACAGTGGAGGCTGATCTCTGGCTTCCTGTCTGTCTGTCTGTCTGCCTCCCTGTCCTGCTGTGGCGCACCCTGCCTGCCCACCCACCCCCACCGCTGCCAGGGCTGGTGCTGCCCTGCAAGGGTGCAGAGCGAGCCTGCTCCTTCTGCCTTTTTGGGCCAAAGCCCCTGGACCTGGGGTGTCAGAGACCTGGTGGCATCCCAGATCTGGGTGGTGTCTGCCCTGGGGCTTCCTTGGCCACATTTCTACTCAGGAGCAGTCTTTCCAAACAAGGCCTTCCCAGGCACCCCTCAGGGATACCCCAGTCCCACACCCTCCCCGTTCTGCTTCATGCCCTCGCTGTAGCCTCACTCTATGTAACAGCAGCCAGGCTGACCCCAGAGCATGACCACAGCACCCCATCCTCAGCTGCTTTCCCCAGGCCCTCCCCAAGCCGCCCGGGGGACTGGAGAAGATGCCCCCAGCTTCTGTGGCTGGAGCCCTTCCCTCTCCTGAGGTCCCTTTCACCTTGCCTGAGACTGGGTCTTTGGGGATAGCCAGCAGGCCCTGGCCCCTCTGTTAGTGTCTCCACTCTTTCTTCCCTGGGTCCGCCGGCTGGTTCACAGAGCACGGAGGAGCAGCTGGAGGAGCAGCAGCAGCAGGAGGAGGAGGTGGAGGAGGTGGAGGTGGAACAGGTGCAGGTGGAGGCAGATGCACAGGAGAAAGGTGCAGCCAACCCCCAGGAGGATGATTGCTAAGCAAAGTCGGAGCCTCCCGCCCACTCCCTGCTGGAGCCAGCTGCAGAACCGGGGGCCCCGGGGCTGCTGGGGGGGCACCAGGGTTAGCTCAGCCACTTGCCTGGCGCCTCACCCGCATAACCATCCCTTCTCTCACTTTCTCTTTGCAGCCCAGTCATCTCAGGATCCCGCTAACCTTTTCTCCCTCCCACCACTGCCTCCTCCTCCGCTTCCCGCTGGAGGTCCTGCCTCATCTTCATCCACCTCTTCTTCCTCCTGGATCTCATCTGCACCCTGCCTCTTCCCTCTCTGCCCCTGTCCGGGTTTTCTCTCTGCCTGCTCACGCCTCCATCCCGGGTCTGCCCTGGTCCCAGCCTCCCGTGCCCTCCACCCAGGCCCCCTGGCCCTGCATCCCAGAGCGTCCTGCCTGCCGCCTCCTGCGCCCCTTCTGGTACCTCCTGCCTCCCAGCCCGGGGAGGAGGGGCGCAGCTGCACCTCCTCTGTGCCCACCAACCCTGCCGGGCACCACTGAGGCTGGGCCCCGGCCGCAGGCCCTGCCCCGCCTCCTCTCCTCCCGGCCTCCTCCTCACGTTTCCTCCTTGCAGGTTCCCGTCCGCACTCTCTCAGACCTGAGGCTGAGCTTGCAGTGAGGGCTTCTCCTCGGCCCCTCGCCCGCCCCCAGAGCTGCCATCCCTGGTTTGTAGCTTGGCGGTGCTGGAGGGAGGGGTGGAGCGAGGAGGGTGCTCATCTCTTGATCCTTGGACTTGAGCCGAGCTTTCGGCTGATTATCTCCACCCACCAAAGTTTCTCATCCGACCTTGGCCTTGGGGGTGAAGCTCTGAGAGAAGAAAGTTAGGGAGTGGGAACTTTCCCACCAGCCCATCAGCACCAGAGCCAGGCTTGCGGGGAGGGAGGGACCCGCTGAAGCCAGAGGCCTTGGCCGAGTCCCTGCACATCCAGGAGCTCCTGTGTCACTGCCTTGTGGCATCCCCTATTTCTGTGGGGATGGGGAGGACAGGCCACTTTTGGATACCCTTGGCCTATGAAGTGTCAGCCAGAGCTGGCTTAAGGATTGCAGAGTGTCAGAAAAAAACCTGGCCACATGCCCACAAGCCCCCACCCCAGTCTTTTCTTCCTGCTGTGTGACTTTGGGCAAGTCACTGTCCCTCTCTGGGCCACAATTGCCTCTAAAACGGGGACAAACAGCTGCTCTCCGTGGCTCCTTTCGCCTGGAGCATCAGTGCTTTTCCCAGCCTGACCAACCCCCATCCCACCCCCTTAAGAGTCTTGGCAGAATCTGGCCTCTGTAGGTGGCTGCCACTGAGCCCAAGACAGGGCATGGGGCTCCTGGATGGGTTAGTTGGGCACCCTTCCTGCTCCTCCCCCACTCAATTCTGAATCCACCTTCTCTGGGCCTCAGCCCCATCGCCTTCTCCAGAAGGAAGCCTGTGACTCAACTGCCTCTCTCTCTCTCCCTCTCCCCACCCCTTCAATCTCCTCCACCCCCTGGCCCTGCATCACCCCCTCCTTACCGGCCCCACCTCCGTCCCTCCCATCCTCCTGTCCTTCCCCTCTTTTTTTTCTAGCTGTTACAAGCCAGAGGCACCCGGATGTGAGGCCCCAGATCACCTCCAGGGACTTGGGGTTCCCATCTGAAATCCTTTATTTTTGTACCATGGGGTGGGCCCCGGGCCTGAGAAGGAAGAAGCTCCTCTGTCTGCATCTGTGGGGCTGTGACTCACCCCTGCCTCCAGGGCCGGGGCGGGGCGGGGGCC
The DNA here is from genome assembly GCF_037993035.2 of Macaca fascicularis. Classification (NCBI taxonomy): domain Eukaryota; kingdom Metazoa; phylum Chordata; class Mammalia; order Primates; family Cercopithecidae; genus Macaca; species Macaca fascicularis. Next base: position 14,610,197 of record NC_088384.1, on the reverse strand, counting down.
CCCGGGACCTCTCAAGGCCCAAGGTGGGCCCCAGGATCTCTGGGCAGAGCCGACTGCTCATGGCGGACGTGTGGCAATGTCTGGCTGTGTGTCTCCAGCCCCCGCGTCCCCTTTCCCGGGCTCCCCTGCTGCATGGCGGATGCACTCCTTCCTGGCCCAGTCACATCGCCTCCTTGAGCCTTAGTCCAGGGGGTAACTCCTCCCACCCCACCTACCTCACAGGGTTGTTGTGAGGGTGCACAGAGGAGCAAGGTCCCTGAAGGCCCTCGGGCAGTATATAGGGGCCGCCCACCTTCAGCTGCCCTGGGATGGGAAGGACCCAGCCCAACCCCTGGGCGTAACACTGTGTTTGCAAATGGAGATTCAGGTATTGGGGATGCAGGTTGTGGGGAGCTGGCCTGTCAGAGTAGGGGTAGGTGGCTTGGCCTTCACCTTGGTGATCCCATCCCCAGCCATTTGCATTGCTGGCCCAGCGCCTGGCCTGGGGGGCGGGGAGAGGCAGCAGAAGGGGCTGGGCAGGGGCGGTGGAGGACTCAGGAACTGCCCGGGGAGAGTGGGTGTGGCGGCTGAGCCAGCGGCCGTCCTGTGTTTGAATTCCTGGAATGGGTCCTTGCTTCTCGGCTATGTCGGACCCCACCGTGTAATAAAACCCGAAGGAACAGCCCAGCCTGGCTGTCACCCTCTCTTTCTCTGGGCCACTTTTGGGGAACTCAAGGTGTGGTAGACTGGCCCAGAGGAATGCAGCTTTCTCCTGAAAGCCCAGGGACGCTGCCCTGTTGTCATTTTCCTGGGTGTGTTGCAGGGAGGGCTTGGGGAACTGGCTACATCCTTTGCCCTGGGGCCAGATACCAAAGCACCTGCCCTACCTGGCCAGGAGCCAGAAAACAGAACTCTAGGGAGAGCCCTGGGCTGCCTCTGCCACATCCTAAACCTCTCAGGACGCCGCCACCCCCACTTCTATTCTAACACCTGGGCCACCTCCGTCCCTCCCTATTGCTGCCACCCCTCTGCCCGAAATCCCGGGAAATATAAACACCCCGCCCTCTCCTTTCTCTGAGCCTGCTGGACCCAGCCCAGACCCCAGACCTCCACCCACCCTGGCCAGTTCCTTCAACTCCCCAGTCCTGCCGAGCCTACCCGCTGCTCGAGGAAATCCTGCCGGGCAGTGAGCCCCTAGGGCGCAGGCCCTCCATAGGCTGGGGCAGGGGCACCCTCTTGCCAGCTCAAGCCTGGAGGGCCTCGCCACTTCCCCTGAGGACGCTCCACTTCAAAGCTGGCCTCACTTTTGGGGTCCAACTATCCTTGCAAAAGAGTCGCCAGGAGGCTTGTTAGGAGAACAGATGACATCCCCCACCCCTCCAGGATTCCGACGACGACTGGGGTAGGGCCCACGGTGATTCCAGATCACCCAAGGGATTCTGCATGTGTTCTGCCCACCTGCTCTGGAGACGCCCCCTGCTCGCCCAGCTGCCCCGGCTCCTCCTGGCAGGACCCAGGTGGGTGCTTCCCGTCCCTGGTTCCCCTTCTGCCTCATTCACCCACAGACCTGGCAGCAGCGCCCATGCTGGAAAAACCCCTCTTCAGTCTAGGGCCCCTCTGAAGCGCCCTCTGTCCCTTCCGCTCCCAGTTAGGCTTCCAGAAAGAGTTGTCCACACTTGAGCACCCACCCTCACCTCCAGCGGGTCCCCCGGCTCCGTCACAACTGCCCTCAGGGGTCCGAAATCATCCTCCAGTCCATCCCGTGGCGCCGCTCAGTCCCGGCCCATCCTCTCCTTCCCGGAATCCTGCAGTGGCCTACCCAGCCTCCCTGCCTGCCACTCCCTGCACACTGGTGCCAAGGCTGGTTCCAAAATGTGAGTCCACTCATGTCACCCCTATGCTATAGAGCCTACCATGGCTCCACAGAACTTGCAGGGTCAAATCCTTGGCTCAACTCCAGGCTCTGCTATCCCGCCTCGGTTTGCCCCTCTGAATTCTTCAGTCCTTCCCCTCTCAAGCTCTGTTGTAACACTCACTCGGCTTGCTGGGTCCTGGTGTGTCTCATTCTTCCGGGACTCTGTGCCTTTGCACATGCTCTTCCCCTGCCTGGAATATCCCTCCCGGATATTCCCACCTTGACTACCTCTGAACCCCAGCTCAAGTCTCACAGCCTCCAGGCAGCTTGCCTTGACTTGCCCGGTCTGCGCTCCCCTCCATCCCCTTCCCACTGGATCATCCCCATTGCTTCTGGGGTCAGGAGCCAGGTCCTTCACCCCTGTGGCCCCAGCACAGTGCCTGCTCAATGATTCAAAGAATTCAAAGGGAATGAGTGTCGCGCTGGAGGGGGCCATGGCAGACGGGGAACTGGGAGACCGGAGTCTATGCCACCTCCACTCCTAACCCCCAGTGCCACCATGAGGATGTCTTAACCGCCTCTCTGAGCCTGTTTCCTTTAAGGTTCCAAAAGGAGACCATTGCTCCTCACATCCCTCCCTGTGACCTGAGGGTCCCCAAACGATTGCCTTCCCAGCATTTCTCCTAGGACCTGGGCAGCTGCCCCAGAGGTCCCAGCCCTCAGTGGCCCTCAGTGGCCACGCCTGCTGCCACTGAGCCCACCTTGGCCTTCTGGACACTTGTCAAACAGGCTGTGCTGGAAGCAGGGACTGCTTCAGTCAAGGGCATGAGGCTGGTGCCCGGGTCCCCATTCAAACTCCAGCAGAGGGGCTTGGATCAGGCAGCTTTATTCCAAAGGGCAGCTGAGCTCACCTGCCGGTGAGGGTCTGGGCTGTGAGGGGCCAGGTGGCAGGCAGGGGTGGGGCAAGGACCTTGGAGTCAGGGCTTCCCCACCTTTTTTGGCTTACGGTGGCAGCCGGCCCACCTGGCAGTCCCCAGGGCTGTGAGGGTCCCCTCCTATGGGGGCACCTTCCATTCCCAGATCCCAAGTTAGACCAGGGGCTTCCGAAGCTGGCATCTGCTCTCTAGAGGCAAGGCTGCCCAAGCAGCCTCTGTACAGAGTAGGGCACAGCTCAGACACTCCTGGGGACGTAGAGCCAGCATTCTTGCTGCTGAGCCACTTCCTTGCAATAGGCAGCAGTGGAGGAAGGGGACAGAGGAGAGAGAATCGGGAGGCAGAAGGGCTGGGTGTGGGCCTGGGTCCCCAGGGGACGTCTTGACCCCCAGCTGCTGGCACTCCTCCATCCTCCTGCCATCACTGGAGCAGACATCAGGGACAAGACAAGATGCCACCTCCTGCCACCACAGGGCCTGCTTGCGCCCCCCTCCCCCCAGAATACTTGTCCCCCTGCTTGGCAATTGCCCTGGGCTCTCTTGAGTCCAAGAGGTGGGACCTGCTCTGCAGGGGGGCAGTTCCTCAGGTCACCACTTGCTGGATCCAGCCGATCACACCTGTGATGCGGGTGTAGACGCCGAAGTAGTTAGGCCGGCCACAGCCCAGGCCCCAGCTGACCAGCCCTGCCAGGAACCAGCGGCCACTGAGTGCCTTGCATACCAGCGGACCACCCGAGTCACCCTGAAAGGGGGAAAGGAGAAAGGACTGAAGCAGGGTAAGGACACCCCCTTTCCAGGCGAGGGGCCATGGGGATTAAGTCCTGACTGTTGGGAATTGACTGGGTGCCAGAGACTCACGTTCAGTCTTAAAGCTCTGCTTTTTCCTCGCCTGCTAAATGGAGAGAGTCCAAGCCAACCCTCTTTGTCCTCCAGCCAGCCTGGGCCCTCCTGGAACTGCGGCTGTGTCCCCACACCCCCACTCTGCCTCCGCCGCCCTTCTGTGGCTGACACGCCTTTCTTCTTCCTTGCATCCACCTCACTGTGGGACCCTGGGCCTAGTGCCTTGTGATGGGCAAGGAGCAGAACTGGGTTTGAGCCTAACACCTGCCCGTCACAGCATCTCTTCTGATCCATGGCTCTGCAACCTTGGGCAAGCTCCTCAACCCTTCCAACCCCCAGTCTCCTCTTCTGTAAAGTGAGGGCGGCCATCGCCACCTTTCTGGGAGGATGGGAGGCTTCAGCAGGCTGATGTGAGCATAGGGCCAGCCCCTGATGATGTGAGCAGCATCCTTTCTGCTTTCTCCCTCCCACACTGGGGGTACTCACCTGGCAGGCATCCTTCTTGCCCTTGCGGTAGCCGGCACACAGCATGCGTGGCGTCACCTGGTAGCGATAGGCCTCGCTGCACAGGTCCTGTGGGATCAACTGCACGTCCACTTTCTGCAGAGCATTGCTGGTGGGGCCTGTCCGTGGTCAAGGGCAGAAGTGAGATCTAAGGAACCTGGAGCACCTGTTCTCCCTAACGCTCCTTTGCATCTCAGAAGCCTGCTTCTCTCCTGCTCTGCCCACCCTTACCTCTGCTGGGGTTGCACCTGCCCCTCTGCCTCCCTGTCACTTTATTCTAGCTCTTTCTCTGTGGGGTTCATGGAGACAGAGCCCCTGACCAAAGCCCATGTGGAGAGCCAGGCGAAGTGGCTCACGCCTGTAATCCCAGCACTTTGGGTGGCCAAGGCGGACAGATCACCTGAGGTCAAGAGTTCAAGACCAGCCTGACCAACATGGAGAAACCCTGTCTCTACTAAAAATACAAAATTAGCTGTGTGTGGTGGTGCATGCCTGTAATCCCAGTTACTCAGGAGGTTGAGGCAGGAGAATCGCTTGAACCCAGGAGGCAGAGGTTGTAGTGAGCCAAGATCCCACCATTGCACTCCAGCCTGGGCAACAAGAGTGAAACTCCATCTCAAAAAAAAAAAGAAGCCCTTGTGGATGAGTGTCTTACTCCAGCGTCTTGTCCCCCACCTCTGTCTGTTCAGGCACCTCTGGGCTCTGGCTGGCTCTTCGCTGCTATGTTATAGCACCTGGGGATGTTTCCAAAGCCCACATCTGACCCCTTCACCGTTTCCTTACAACTCTGCAGAGCCCCAACTCTGCAGTCCACCCCAGTGCTTCTCCAGGAGGGCAGCATATCACAGTCCCCTGGGAAGCCTTGATACAAGGGTTTTTCTTGAACCACGCATGGTTCTAAGGTGCAGGTAGGAGGGAGAACCTCCTGGCCCAAGATCCTTACACTGGCTGCTCCTTGCCCAGGCACACCTGCCCCCCACCTTGGCCCCTCTGGCAGGCTGCGGATGTTCTCAGGTCTTCCTGTCTTGGCACCTGTGTCTTCACCTGAATGTCTTTTCCCTTTGTCTGGATGTTGCCAACTCATCTTCCAGGCCTCAGCTTAAACAACCCTCCCCTAGAAGCCTCCCTTGACCCTACCTAGGCAGGAGCCTCCTCTGTGTCTCCACTGTCCCTACACCTCCCCATCCATGCCAGCCCTTATCACTGTCTGTCTCCCCGGAGAATGTTCTCTCTCCATCCTGATGTACCCTTCCCTTAACCCCATACCTGGTACATAGCTGGTGCTCAGAAAGTGTCATTGAGTGACTGAATGAGTGAAGGAATAGTGAATGAACCAGCCTTTGCTTTGCCATGACCTCTGCCATCCCCTTGGGTAAGTCACTGTTCCTCTGAGCCTCAGTTTTCCCATCCTTAAAATATCTCTGCAGCCCTGCCTGCCTCCAGATTGTAAGTCACTGTACACATTTGTGAAGCCACCAACACTAAGGCTGCAGGGCATGTCTGTAGGTTTGCCAGCTGGGTCTGTGTCCCCAAAACTGTACGGTGGCCGCCAGGGACAGCCAGCTCTGGTTAGTGAAGGTAGAAAGGGGAGAGACCCTGTTTCTGAGAGCAGTAGCAGGAAGAGCGGGGGCTCTGGAGGCAGCCAGTCCTGGGTTCTAATCTCTGCTCCAGTCCTCTCTGGCTGTGTGTGGAGCCTTGGTTTCTCCATCCATAAAATGGGGCCACAGCATCTGCCCCAGGGCTATTGGATGGATTACGTGAAGTTATGTTCCCCTAAAATTCAGCCTGGATGTGGAAAGTGCTAATAATTAAGAGCCTCCGCCCTTGCAGGCCAAGGAGCAGCAGGTGGAGCTTGCACGTGGGCAGTGGCCCCCCAGACCTGCCCCTTTGCCCCACACATAATGCCCTTCCAGAATGAAGGGAAGAGCTAGGAGGGCAGGGGCGGGGGGCTATGGGCCGCATTAAAGGGTGGTTTTGTACCGTAAAATTCAGCCCAATTTGAATCCCAGAAGTAAAGGGCCTGTGGGGTGGAGCCCCGGGACCCCCCAGCCCCGCCCTTCTCCAGGCCGGGTGTGGCGAAGCGGCTCCGCACGGTCTCCCTCCGCCTCCCGCTGTACGTGCCGGCCGCTTACCGCCTTCGCGCAGGGCGCCCCAGCCAGTGATCCAGCAGTGCAGGCCGGGTTCGAAGAAGTGGGAGCGCGCGGGCAGGCAGACGGGACGCACGGCGGCCGAGCGCACCACCGGGTGGTCGAGCTGCAACAGCGCCACGTCGTAGTCGTGGCTGTCCTCTTCGTGATACGGGTGCAGGAGCAGGCGGCTCACCTTGAAGGACACCTCTCCAGGCCAGCGCGAGTTCTGCCACACCTTGCCCAGGAACACCGTCCACAGCGCCGGGGAGGCCATGCTGGGGTGGGGTGGGGTGGGGTGGGGTGGGGTGGGGGGAAGCTGCCTCTCCCCATCCAGGGACCCTCAGGATAGCCAACTGCCGCCTGGGACAGTGCCCTCCACACCCAGCCCTCCCTTCCCTCCCTGAAGGCCGCCTAGCTGGTGGTACAGCTTTCAGCCTTCACCCCCTCGGCCTGCCTGGGTTCCAGGCCCCAGCTTTATCCCTCCCTAGACATGTGTGTGCCTCTCTAAGCCTCTGCCACCTCATCTGCAAAATGGGAACGGCATTTTCTACTCGACTGTTCTTGAGAGAATCCAGTAAGACCGTATATCTAAAAAATGTAGCACAGGGCCAGGCCCTCGACACAAATTTCTTTTTTCCTTAGCACTTTACGGACCCAGGCTGCTCTGAGTTCCCCGAGGTTGGTGGGTCCTGGTGGGGAGGGGGTGGGCGTTGACCGTGGAGGAATTGGACTGCCGCAGTCAGCTGCCTGCGTGGCAGGCGGGCAGCCTTCGGGTCTCTCTACCTGAGGGCAGTGCGGAGCCTGGGATGGGGTTAAAGAGAGCTAGGTGGTCAGAGCAACCTGTGCCCCAGAGAGGATACAAAAGAGGATCCCTGTGCAGGTTCTGGGGGCAGGATCTGGAGCCCAGATCTGTCTGCGGGTGGATTGGGGGAGGTTTCAGCCCACCAAGCAGATGGGAAAGATGGCCATGAGGCCTGATGAGATGTCCCCTGGGGGCTCCCTGCTACTTCATGTCACACCTGGGGGAGCGTCATAGCTTATGACCAGGTAGGGCAGTTCTGTCCTTTACTGTATCCCCAGCATCTACCATAGCCCCTGGCACATAGTAAGAGCACAACAAGTGTTGCTGAATGAGTGAATGAGATGAATGAATGAATCACTGGCCCAACTTAAAGCAAGATACCGAAAGTAGATGGCAGAGAGGTAGAACAATGTGTCCAGGGACCCAGTAGGTCCTGGTGGAGCCAGAACTAGAACCCACATCACAGTAGCCTGTCTGAGGGGTTCACCACCCTTCCCTCTATCTGCAAAGAGCTCAGACACAGTGCGCCGCCCACCCAGCCTTCCCTGCCCTTGCCTCTTATGGCCTAGGCCCCCACACCCTCCCCCTTACCTGTCCTCCTGGAAGCAATGGGCAGCTGTTATCACCCAGCGGTCAGCGATGAGGGCGCCCCCACAGATGTGTCGACCCCGAACCTGGAGGCTGGCCTGCCATGGCCACTCACCCTCGGAGGACACGGCCCCACCAACAATGCGACTGGAGGGGCCCTGGAGGCCACAGTCTGGGGATGGGGGGCAGGTGGTGGGGTGGACAGAGGAGGAGGGGAAGGGGAGAAGCAGACAAACAGAGAGGAAGGGCAAAGGAAAGAGATGGAGAGACAGAGAACAGGAGAACAATGGAGGGGGAGAGATCATAAAGACCCAGGTGTGAGGGGGCAGAGGGTGGGATAGAGAGAGACCAGGGAACGGGGTGAGATTTCCCTCCAGCGTCCTGCTGTGGGCACCCCCCTCCCTCCCAAGCTCCAGGGCCCCAGGCAGCCGGGCAGGGCTCACCACAGTGCTGCTCGTCTGAGCCGTCCCTGCAGTCGGGCCGCCCATCACACTGTGGGTTGGGCTTCTTCACGCAGCTCTGGTCCTCACACTGGAAGGTGAATGTCCCGCAGGGCACCCCTGGGACAGAGGAGATGGGGACAGGGCACAGAAGGTGGGTCTCTGAGCCCCAAAGGAGACTTCCAAAGTAGGGTGCAGGAACGATGGAGCCAGAAGATCCAGGAGGTGACTGGAGAGTCTTTTCCTGAGTCTCCTTTAGGGTTTCCTAAAAGCAGGCCATGTCCCCCGCACCCCCAGCCCCTCCACTGAGACTGGTCTGTTGAGTGCAAAGCAGTGTCTCCATTCTCAGACTGGAGCTCCTGACCACAAGATCATGCCTCCCCCTCTGGTGTGGAACTTCAAAGCAGAACTATGCCTCCACTTTCAGACCAGAGTCCCCACCTAGCCTGGCAGTCTCCCAGGCTCTGGCCCTGCCCGGTTGCCACCTTTTCCTCCCTGCTCTTCACTGTAAAGAACTTTCCACTCCACCACTTGGTCTTTGCCGCTCTCCTTTCCTCCTGCCCATTTAAGTTTTAGCTCTCACCAAGGGCCAAACGCCTACCTCCTCCAGGAAGCTTTTCATGTCTGACCTCCTCCCTGCCCCACAATCTACCTACACGGCAGGAGAGTCACTCATCGTATCGTCCTAACAGATAAGCCTTGGAAGGCAGGGGCCGCATCTCTGCTGTTTTATTCCCACTTCCTCACTGCACCTTGCCTATTGCTGGATAGTCTGCAAGTGATGGTCAGTTGGTCAGTTGGGTGGGTAGATGGATGGATGGATAAATAGACCCAGACAGAAGATTGAGCAGAAAAGCCAATGGGTGGAGTGGTGGTCCATTAGGGAGACTGACAGACAGCTAGAAGGTTGGATAAATGTGTGGATGTAAGGACCAGTGGATAGACAGGGTGCTAGGGAGATCAGTGGATGGGTAGGTGGATGGGTGGATGGATGGATGGATGGATGGATGGATGGATGGATGGATGGATGGGTAGATGGATGGATGGATGATGGATGGATGGATGATGGATGGATGGATGGATGGATGGATGATGGATGGATGGATGGATGATGGATGGATGTATGGATGGATGGATGGATGATGGATAGATTGATGGATGAATGGATGGATGGATGATGGATGGGTGGATGGATGGATGATGGATGGATGATGGATGGATGGATGGATGGATGGATGGATGGATGGATGGATGATGGATGGGTGGATGGATGGATGAATGGATGATGGATGGATGATGGATGGATGATGGATGGATGGATGGACAGATGGATGGAACAGTGGCCATTACAGGCAGGTAGTCAGCCAAACTAATAAGTGGGTAGATTGACAGTTTGATGATAGGAAGATCAGTGGTTGCAAAGGTCAGTAGATGCATGGATAAATGGGTAGCTGTATGAATCGATGGACAGACAGGGTGATTGGAGACCAGAAGATAGATGAATGGATGGATGGATGGATGGATGGATGGATGGATGGATGGATGGATAGATATACAGGTGTAAATACAGAGGGGTTGGTGGGTGTTGGGACAAGAAGCTAGAAACCTTTGCTGAAGCATGTAGCAGGCCTAGACTGCCTTTGGTGTCCCTCCAGACACTCAGCCAGGCCCTGCCCTACCTTCCTGGCACCGCTCTTCATCGCTGCCGTTGAGACAGTCAGGCTGCCCGTCACAGACCTTAAGCAGTGAGATGCACGTGCTGTCCTCTTGGCACTGGAATGTGGCTCTGCAAACTGTGTGGAGATACAGAGAGGGGACAGGTGGGAGGAAGCCAGAGGAGCCAGCTGGGGCTTGGCGATGCCTGTGGAAGGTGTGCTGTATTGCACATTACCGATCACAAATCTCTCACTGCTACTTTATTTTAATTTAATTTAATTTAATTTAATTTTATTATTATTATTTTTTTGAGACGGAATCTCACTCTTGTCATGAAGGCTGGAGTGCAATGGCACAATCTCACTGCAACCTCCCAGGTTCAAGCGATTCTCCTGCCTCAGACTCCCAAGTAGCTGGGATTGCAGGCTCCTGCCACTACACCCAGCTAATTATTGTACTTTTTGTAGAGATAGGGTTTCACCATGTTGACCAGGCTGATCTTGAAATCCTGACCTCAGTTGATCCGCTCTACTCGGCCTCCCAAAGTGCTGGGATTACAGGCGTGAGCCACTGCGCCCGGCCTCTTTCTCTGCTATTTTACACCCAAAGTTTCACAGCAACCCTGTGAGATACCCCATTTCATTGGTGGAAACAGATGAGGTGACTTGTCCAAGGTCACTTGGCTGAGCCAGAACTTGAAGCCAGATGTTCAGTTTCCGAATATCAGGCACCTCCCCCAGCACCGTGGCAGGATCATCCCCCCGGCCATGAACATCTTGCTTCCCTCTTCCCACATATTTAAACCTTTGACAGGGCAGAGGAGGGGGACATCTCCCTCACCCATTCTGTTCCTTCTTGGAAGGCTGGCTGGGACAGGGGTGGGGGTGATAGCCCTGAGCTGGAAGTCAGGAGACCTGGCTCCCCACTTGTCCCTGCCACTGTCCCACGAGGTGGTGTCATCTTGCCACCCCCGCACAGTGAGAGAACCCCACTTCCTGGGTGTTGATAATGGAAGCTACATGTAGGAGTGGGGTCTCCACTCAGCTCAGAGCAGGGAAGGTGAGGAGGGAGGAGGGATTGGCGGGAAGAGGAGGGATGCGCAGGCGGGTTGCTCACCGCAGTTTCTCTCATCCAGGCCGTTGGGGCAGTCCTTGACCCCATCACAGGCAGGGACGCAGAGTCCGTTCACAGAGCAGAGGAACTCTCCAGGGCAGGCTGCGAAACCACAGGGGACCGTGGAGGCAGGGAGGGCGCCGTTAGGCCATGCATAGCCCCAAAGGCGCACAAAGACATGAATGCACCCGTTCACTCACACACACATGGACAGGCACCATGTGTTCCTGGGCACCCGTGTACACATTCCAAGCAGACATACATATCCAGACACATGCACAGAACACACATACATATCCAGACACACGCACAGGCTATGTATGAGTGTGTATTCTTGCAAACCCGTGTGGCTGCCTTGCACACGTGGGCACACACAAAGCTGCATAAATTTGTGCAAGCACAAACACACTCTCTCTCTCTCTCTCTCTCTCTCTCTCTCTCTCTCTCCCCCCCCCCTTTTGTTCGGCCTCATAAGCAGCTGCCTACAGCCCCCTTGGTGGTTCCAGGGATGGCCAAGAGGCAGGGAGTCACTGCAGGGGGTTCCCCCGGCTGCCCATACTCACGGTCCGACTGGTTGTACAAGCCATAGTGCACCCGCACACCAGGCCCTGTGAGGGAGATCTGGGAGGTGAAATTGATGGTGATGCCGGCCGTGGCCACCACGGGGATCCTCTCGGCGTAAGGCTGCAGGATGCGCAGGCCACACAGCCTGGGGGAAATCAGACACAACTCAGGGCTGCACTGGCTGGTCTCCTGGGTCCCGTGCACAGAGCAAGGACAGGGCAGCCAGAGGGGCAGGGGGAGCTGCACCCCCACTGCGCCTCCTCTGCCCTGATTTCTCCCTTGGGTGACTGTTCACCCCCAGAGTTATCTTCTAGAAAGTAGCCTGGCTATATCACTCCCCTGCTCAAAATTCTTCAATGGCTTCCCATTGCCTGCCAGATAAAACTCAATTCTAGTCACAGTGACCTGTGAACTGTGAGGTTCTAGCAAGTCAGGGTCCTTCTTTGAGCCTCACTTTCCTCCCTCATAAAACAAGAAAAATTGGCCAGGAGCAGTGGCTCACACCTGTAATCCCAGCATTTTGAGAGGCCGAGGTGGGTGGATCACCTGAGGTCAGGAGTTCGAGACCAGCCTGACCAACATGGAGAAACCCCATCGCTACTAAAAATACAAAATTAGCCGGGTGTGGTGGCGCATGCCTGTAATCCTAGCTACTCTGGAGGCTGAGGCAGGAAAATCACTTGAACCCAGGAGGTGGAGGTTTTGGTGAGCCAAGATTGTGCCATTGCACTCCAGCCTGGGCAATAAGAGCACGAAACTACATCTAAAAAAGAAAGGAGGGAGGGAGGGAGGGGGAGAGAGAGAGAGAGGAAGGAAGGAAGGGAGGCAGGGAGGGAGGGAGGGAGGGAGGGAAGGAAAAATTATTTCTGTTGACCTTGAATCTGACAAAAGGCTTCAATGTGTCAGTCAAGGCAAAAGCCCTTGACTGGCCTACTGTCCACAGATGTGCAAGGTTATTCGCCTTGAGGTTGGTGTGGGACGAGGGGGCAGCAGTGCTCCCCGTTTAGGCACCATCCTTCCTGCCTCCTTGTGACACTGTGGGTTTGAGGGAAGGACCAGTCCTTCTCCCATGACCAGTAACTTAGTGCTGATGGGCAGCACCTTCTCCGTGCATGGCCTCATGGGGTGGGACCACCCCCAGCTGTGGGAGCACCCTCACATCCCTGCTGGACAACACCGCCCCTGCTCCCCTGCCACAACACCACCAAGAAGATACACTTGTTTAAACAGAGCAGGTGGGGGAACCTCCAGAGAGGCTGAGTCTTTCTCTCCTACCAGAGAACAGGTAGGAGCCCTCCCATCTCTAGGTCATAGGTCCAGGGGCTCCTCCTGCAGAGAGTCCGGCGCACCTCGTCCCCCAGAGTAAGTGGGCAGCGGCGTGCCTTCACAGAGTGGGTGTAACCACTCCCCGAGAACAGTGGAACCCTCCCTCCACAGCCGCCGGGGGTTCCTTTTCATCCCAGGTGGGACACGCTTGCAGAACAGACGGGGACAGCTTCCTCAGCTCATAGAAATGCCTGCCACAGAGCAAATCAGAGCGCTTTGCAGATGGGGAAAACACACACAGGGCGCAGGCTGAAAATCTGCAGGGAGAGCTGAAAATGCCCCTGGCAGAGAAAGCAGAAGGAAATCCAGAGAGCATCAGGAATACCCCTGAGGGCCGATGGAGATACCCCACAGCAAATCCAAACCCCTCGGAGCCAGCCATGATTCCCAGGGGCCAGGCACTTCCCCAGAACTTCTAGAACGTGGTAAGCACTTAACCATTCAATAAGTTAATCAATTCACCAGCCACTGAACAGCTGAAGATGAGCTTTGAGGCTGTTTTAACATCTCAAGGTGTGTGGCTGGGGCTGAGCCTCATCAGCTATGGCATCACAAGGCCTCGTTGCATGGGGATTCTGAGTTTCAAGCAGCACCTCCGCCCAGGGAGGGAGGAATTGCTCTCATCCCATTTTACAGATGAGGCTCATGAGCGCAGGAGCCAAGGTGTCGTCAGAATCTGGCCTCAGGGCCCAGAAGAGCTCACCTAGCTTGCTTGGCGGGAGGGATCCTGATTCCCACTGCACCAGTAGCTCTGAGGTCTGAGCCCCCTACATCCCCCATGTCCTCCACAGACTTGGCCTAGACTCTGGCACCCCCATAAGTCTATCTGGCCACAGTGATCACGATCTTACCCTTACACCAACCAGCAGTTCTCAGAGCACAGTCAGGGGACCCCCTGGGGTCCAAAAGTCATTTTTTTTTAGTAACATTCAGATGTCATTTGCCTTTTTTGCCCTCATTCTCTCATAAGGTGACAGACGAGTTTTCCAGAGACTACGTGTTGTGTGACATCGGGACTGATGGAACTCGGAGGCAGATTCGAAGGTCCCGCCTGTGGTCTGTGAAGCCAGTTGTTAAAGAAATGTACAAAAATGTAAAAGGACAGTACTCTTGCCACTAAATGTTTTTTACTTTTGGAGAATGCAACTAATTTGCATAGAATATTATTTATATTCAAATGTGTAATGGGCTGATAATTACATTAAAGGAATTAATAAACATTTTAAAATTTTGTTCCAATTTCTAATGCTACAGGTATAGATCTATAACCTGTATAAGCAACAACTCTTTAGGGTGCTCAGTCATTTTGCAGAGAGTAACTGGGTCCTGAGACAGAGCAGGTTGGGAGCCGCTGCCTCCCACCGTGGTTCCCCCAGCCCAGCAGGGCCGGTGGGGGATGAGGCACCGCCAGGGGGCGCCCCTGAGCAAACCCGGCCCTCTTGCCCTCGTAAAACCCAGGAAACCCTGGTTTTGATGTCTGTTTATAAAGTTATCATGGATTGTTTTCCTCACAGAAGGACCTCAGGAAGTAGACAGGGGAGCCAGGGGTTGCAAAGGACTGGTCCGGGGAATGAGGAGTCAAGCACATCCCATGGGCCTTGGGGTGTCCCCCCCACAGTCACAGGGAGATTGTGGAGAGACAGAGAAGGAACCCAAGCCGGGGTTGGAGGGGAGTGGAACGTTTCACCCTAGAAGCAACTGCGTGGAGGGCTGCAGTGTCACCCAAGCCTTGGGCAGGGGCTGTAAGGCAAAGGCACCTGTGCCTGCTACAGGAAGTTCTCTCTATTAACCTCCCGGGAGAGTCCTAGAACCAGCCTGTAGCTGGCAGCAACCTTTCCCCAAGGCTTCACCGCGTACCCGGGAAACTGTCTGCCTGGGTGGCATTTGGTTCTCACTCTGGAGGCCTGGAGCAGGGGTAGAGGTGGTGGACCCCTAGGACAAGCCTCTGCTTAGAAAGCACCAGAGAGGAATTCAAGGCAGGGGCTGAAATCTAGTGGCCCAGGGGGAGTCACTCAGCATAAAGACAATGTGTTTATGCAGCGTGTAGAAATTGCTTCATTGAGTCTCGAGCTAATTTCACATAATAATCCAGATTCTTGCTCCTTTAGAAGGAGAAGGAGAAGAGGAAGAGGAAGAGGAGGAAGAGGAGGAAGAAGGAGGAGGAGGAGGAAGAAAGATGAAGAGGAAGAAAGGAGAAGGAGGAGGAGAAGGAGAAGAAGAGGAAGAAGAAAAAGAAGAAGAAAGAAGAGGAGGAGGAGAAACAGAAGAAGAGGAAGGGAGAAGGGAAAAGGAGAAGAAGGGAAAAGGAGAAGAAGGAGAAGGAGGAGGAGGAGGAGAAGGAGGAAGAAGAAGAAGGAAGGAAAGAAAGAAAGGGAAAGAAAGAAAAGAAAGAAAGAAAAAAGAAAGAAGGAAGGAAGGAAAGAAGGAAGGAAGGAAAGAAAGAAAAGAGCCTGGAAAACTACCCCCGTCATAGGCTCTAGCCCTGGCCTGGCCCCTTGGTGCATCTGAGTTTTCTGTTTCTGCTGCAGAGCTTTCTGGGAGAGGGTGCACATTCTCTGGCTCTCCAGGGCCTCCTGTCCATCAAGTGCTCCTCTCTAGCCCTCTCCAAGAAGCACCAGAAGCCTGACTGCTGCGATGCCTGCCAATTCATCTCGGCTACAAAGTACTGAGTGTCTGAAGGCACATTTTTGCACCGTGTGGCCTGCCTTGCTTCCTCACCTCGTTGAATATGGGGAATATTTCCTTCTTGCCTCATCCAGGAGGTACCCTGTCAGGAAGGGACCTGTCAGGAAGTACTGCCTGGAGGGATAAATGCATGGATGGGTGGATGGATGGAAGGGTGGGGAGAACACAAGAAGGAAGAAGGAAGGAAGGGTGCATGGGTGGATGAGTGCACACCACCATGCCCTTACCTACAAACAGGTTAAAGGGGAAGGAGGGTCACAGAAGGCAAGTGCTGAAGAGGGGAGGAGAGCATCACCCAGCATGGCCAGAGCTCTGGACCTGGGGCTGCAGAGCTGAACTGACAGCCTGACTTTGCCCCAGGAACAAGCTGTGTGACCTTGGGTCACCCTCAGCAAGCTCTAGTTTTCACATTTGTAAAATGAGTGATCATATCTCCCTTGTGGCATGGTTTAAGGCATGCATAGGAAATGACTTCTTTGAAGCACCTGCTGACGTCAGGTTGTGAGCTCATGGAGGAAGTAGCGGGCGCTCTCCTGCATGGCCAGCCCAGCTCAGGTCAGCCACACTGAAATTCTCACTGAGCGTCTGTGGCTGCCGGCTGTACTGGCCACCAGGGCTCCAGAGAACACAAGGGCCACCCAATAGCCAGGCCAGGCCAGGTCGGGGGTGGCTTCAGCTGGCCTAGGGAACCCATGATTCTGCCTGTCCCCACTGGCTGGGAGTGAGTGGAAATGGTGGGGCGGATCACAAGAGAAGTGATGTCACAGGAGAGGAAGCTGGCAGGAGGCAGGTTCCCAGAAAGGGGGAAGCCTGTGCTTTGGTGGCAGCCCGTGAGAGTGGCTTCTGCTAAACGGAGCAGCCGTGGTCAGATCTCACAGGCCAAGTCCTTCTACCACCCTCAGGCCTCTCAAGGGCATGAGGCCTCAGCTGGGCTCAAGTGGGCACCAGGAGAAGCTAGGTAGACAGCAGGTAGGTCGGGGTGAAGGAGGCACCACGGGCTCAGAGGAGTCAGGTGAGGTGCCTAAGGATGCTCAGCCCGTGGGAGGCCCAGGCCAGCCTTTCCTCATCACTACGCTGGCACTTGAGGGTTAAGATACCCTCTCCCCTGACACACCCTCTCCATCAATGGGCATTCTGGGCCAAAGGACTGCACCTCCCCCTCCCTAAAGTGCCTTGTCTGAAAATCTGCTCTTCCCTAGACCTATGTCTTTGCCACCCACACAAGCAGATTTCCAACATCGCTCATTCTAAGAATTTCTCAGCATCTACATGGGATGATCACTATCGCCCATGATCATAACTAGAGGGCACGGTGTCCCAGTGCAGATGGTTCGCAGGTACCACCTCTGCCTTCCCTTCCACAGTCATTCGCACAGGAGGAGTCTGCGGGGAGGGGACAAGAGTGTGCCCCTGGGGATCCTGGACCCTTAATGAAAGTCTGAGAAGAAAGGGCTGGGACTTCCCAGGCCACTCTGCAGCTGGTGGGACAGCCACAGAAACCATCCATCCCCCCATCCGGATGCCGGTGGGTTGGCTGGGGATGGCTGAGGGAGTCACCAGCTGGCATGGGCCACTAGAGGCCCAGAGGGAAGAATCGCACACGTGGACCACACACACATGCACACACACGTGCACAGACATGCATGGACGCACGCACACAGACATGCATCTGTGCACCCACGTGCACTCCGGATCAGGCTGCCTGGCCTTAGGTCTGGCTCAACAAGCTGGGTGACTTTGTGCAAATTACTTCGTGTCTCTGTCTTGGGTGTCTCACTGGTCTATGAAGTCTGTACAGGCACGTGATTCCTCGCTGGGTTGTTGAGGCTGAAAGAGCCAGCACCGTAAACCCCTCAGCTTGTGCCTGCCCAGAGCGGAGTGACGGCCGGTGAGGAACGCAGGGTCGCTGCACTTGACCCACGCCCACGTGTGCAGTGTTCTCCATGCACTGTCTCATTTAGTCTTCCCAGGGCGGGGGTCTCTTTCACGACCTTTTTTCAGATGAGTTACCTGAGGCTGGGAGATCTAAGTCCTCGCCCAGGTAGGAAGCAGAGGAGACAGGTGCTGAGCCTTGGCCTGTCTGGTTTCGACACTAAAGCACTTTCTGCCTCACCAGCCTGACTTGGAATGGCCTTTGGCCAGGAATTAATAAACGCAACTTGTATGGGAGACAGCATCTCCCTGATGGGTAAGTAATCAAAGGTTGGGGCTGGCCTGAACCCCTTGTTTCACAGACAAGGAAGGGAGCGCATCTAGAGATCCATGCAAACCCTGACGCCAGATTCCACTGAGCACTTCCACCCCCATGTGGCAAGGGAGGCCTGGACAGAGAGAGGGGAGCTATGGGGGCACGGGGAACTGCCAGGCCTCATCCTCACCACCCAGCCACCGCTTAGCTACACCCTGACGTCCATCTCCACCACTGAAAGGCAGAAAAGACAGGGACAAAAGGCCAAGTCCTTTTAACCATCGCTGATCCCAGTTTCCCCACCTGTACCATAGGTTGGGTGCTAGGACCAGTCCAGCCCACACGTTCTATAGCTCAATGGTGCTCAGAGACTCTGGGGAGATCCCTCCACCCCATTGGAAGCTGTCCTAGCGCCTCAAATTCACCATTGAGGCATCATTCCTTTGGATTAGGGAAAAGATTCTCCCATCCGTGTTCCACACTCTCTCTGTCATTACCCAAGGGTAGCTCACGAAGTCCCTGTCTCCCCAGTTCCCAGACCCTTGCCCGACTGCATCAGGGAGGGAGGAGGGCCCTCCCCCAGGAAGCATGGGGTGGAGCATCCTTTGGCCTGCTGTTTGTGGCTGGTGGGGTATGGGAGAGACCCCAACTGTGGACCTATCTGCGTGTTACCTAATCCTGCTGAGCCTTGATTTTCTTCTCTGGGAAATGGGAACGGTGCCAATGACCACACAGGTTGTTGGGCCAATGCACTGAACACCTGTCTTAGCCCCTAACTCCAGGCCACTGAACTCCCCACAACCCCTGAATGCTGGGGCCCCACCTCTGGCAAATGGAATTGCCATGGGGGTGAGGGATGAGATGGGGGTGTCAGACCCAAGACTGTTCCTTCTCCTTTCTGAGCCTCCCTGAGACATAAAGTTCAGCTCTGGGGTAGGGCGGGAGGCAGGAAAACATGTTCTCATCATTCGCAGAACTGTGAATCATGGATCCATCTCAGCGTCACCCTGCGGGTTCCTGTGAGCGGGGGTGAGGCCAGCCATCCTCAGCCTAAGTGAGCAGCAAGGCAGCCCCAAGGGAGCTCCATGAGGGTCAGGGCAGCCATTCCCAGAGGTGCCCCCATCATGCTACAGATGCCTTCTCTCCAGACAGCACAGACCTGATGTCACCGGACCAGCATGTCACCCCAGCAGCACAGGCCTGATGTCACACTCCATCAGCATATCATCACCAAATGCAAAGCCCTGAAGCCACTGCTTCACCATGTCACCCCCAACAGCACAGGCCTGAAGTCACACCCCATGTCACCCCCAACAGCACAGGCCTGAAGTCACACCCCATGTCACCCCCAGCAGCACAGGCCCAAAGTCACTTCCCATGTCACCCCCAACAGCATAGTCCTAAATCATACCATGGGTAATTCTTCTCCTTTCCTTTAATCCTAGTCCCAGATAAATTGCAAAAAGGGAGTCAAGCAAACCTTGTCATTCTCTGTCACCTTTTGTCTGGATGATCCTTTTGAATAGGATCAACCAACAAGCAAATTACAAGTGTTGGTGAATGGGAACTCAGACCCCAGAAATCCAAGAATTCTAGAGCCCCAGAGCCTTCCAATTTTGGCATCTTCCAAGACTGGCATCTTGGATATTCAAACTCTGTGAAACCAAGAAATGATGAATCTTGCATACTAGACTCTCAACCCATTAAGCCCCCAGAATTCTGGGGTTGGAAGGGAGGGCAGAGCCCAGTCTGTGATGAGGGGTAGTCTCCTCTTTCCTGACGCTGACACGATGACCGTTTTCACCCTGGATTCCCAGGGGAAGGGTCTCCCTGGCTCTGCCATCGCTGCTTCAATATTCCTCTTCTCTCTCCCCAAACCTCTGCTCCCCAACAATGGAGCCGTGGGAGGGCCTCCCTCTCCTCTTGCCCACCCTCCACCCTCTAAACAATATTACCTGTACCTGAGCCTCCTTCTCTCCCTCTGGGGATGCTGGGATGATCCACACATTTGAGATACGGAACCTCTCCTGTCTTAAATGCCCCTTCCTTGAATTGCCTAGTTCTCTTTTCTTCCCAGACAAATGAAAACCTGTCCATATACCCTGTCTCTGTTTCCCTGCCTCCCTGCCCACCCCAGGCCTCTGAAGCTGCTGGCAACACCCATGGCCTCCTGGTGGCCAGGCCCAGGGGGCACTTATTGGCCTCATGCCATAGTGACCCTGGTGACGGTGGTCGCTTAGCCTAACTCTGCTGTCTCTTGCTCACATCCCTGGAAGGACTCACTTCTTTGTCAGAAACTTAGTTACCAGAGGGGGCAAGGGCAAGAGCAGGGAAGAGGGCAAGTGCCCTGTTGGGGATTCGGGGGATCCAGGGCACCCGTGATTTCCATGTTACCCTGTGCAATGGGATTGGACCTGGCTGTGCATCAGGGGGTCATAATAAGGGAGAGGCCCCTTGGATTGTACACCTTGGGTTTAGGGGGAAGGCACCGAAGTGCCCATGAGTCCTTTGGCTCTGGAATCATTTTATTGAAGAATTGAGGGTGCCAGAGGGGGTTACAGCACCCAAGGAGATGAGACTATTTTGCTGTAATTAGAACCAACATCCAAGGTGTCTGATGACCAAGAGTGTCTGAGACTGCTGGGGTAGCTAGAGAGGAAGCTGGGGCCACAGCGGGGGACCGGGACGAGGACAACAGGCCCAACACCAGCCCCAGCCTCTGCTGGCTCTCCCTGCTGTCCCTCTGAGGCTGGGGACTTGGGCTTCCAATGAGGGGGTCACCTGTAGGGGAGGGAGGAGAGGGAGGGGGAGGGAGGAAAGGAAGCTGGAGGGAGGAGAGGAAGTAGTACCTCCTGTTCTGGATCGTCCACTGGCCCTGGGTGCACGGCAAATCATACTTCTGCCTCCGCAGTGCGTAGGCGTCAAACCAGAGGGCCAAGCCGTAGTCCAGAGAGGGCACCTGGGAGGGAGGAGCGGGCCATCAGGTGGCCCATGGGGTGTGGCCAGATTGGTGAACCCACCTCCCTAACAACAAAGAGAAGGAGACATAGAATCCCAGGTGGGGCTAAAGTCTGTCAGTCACTCAACAAACAGGCATTGCTGTGATCCACAGAGGGAGACCTCGCCCATACCCCTCTCCACCCTAGCAGGATTGGTACCCAGGGCTCAGCCTGTGGGCGCTTCAGCAGAAGCAGGACACTGCCCGCTCTCATCCCGGGTTACCAGGGACCGGTGCTGTGCTTGGGGCAGAGGACAGGTGGGCAGGCAGGATGGGGTCTCACCGTGAGGTGCCAGGAGCAGTGGGTTCGGGGCGAGTAGTAGCTGGGGAAGTACGGGGTGCTGAGGACGCCCTGGGAGTCCAGCCTGTCATCCAGCGTCAGGTTTACCTCGCAGGCTGGACGAGGAGAGCAGCCGTTACACGGGGTCCCCTGGCTGCACCTCCCAGCAGGCGAGCGCAGCTTGTAACCCCACCACCCCTACCACCTCTGCCAGCAAAGTGCTGTGGTTAAGTGTAACTGTGTGAACTTGGGTCTCAGTTTCCTCATCTGTAAAATGGGGACAATAATAGCACACACCTCATAGGGTAGTAAAGAGGATTAAAAAGACATAAAACATTCGAACAGCCTGGCATGTAGTAAGTGTTCGATCCGTGTTAGTTATTGACATTTGCGGGACAGCACCCGCCAGTTTACAAAATGCATTCACACCTGCGCAGGCCTCACGGTGGCGGCTGGGAGAGAGAGAGCTGTTCCCCTTTTCCAAGATGAGGTTTGGAGAAAAGGAGTGGCTTGGTTGAGGCTACACAGTGAGAAGCTGAGGGGTCCAGGGGTCAGGACAGGAGCACGCTCAGCTGCCCTGGCCATCTCTCCATGGGGCCAGGGCCCCCAAAGCCGTTTGTTCCCTCCTGCCTTGAGCCTGTGTCAGACTCCCAAGAGAACAGCTCTGCTACCCATTTAGAGCTCCAGCTTGGCCAGCTGGGGACCCTGGTCCCTGCCAGAGAGTTTAGGGATAAACTGAGAAGAGGGCAGGGACCCTGAGTGGGAGGGAGCAGACTGGGGACAAGGGTCGGGGGAGAAGCAGCTGCCAACACTCTGTGGCTTCCTCTCTGCCATCTTCCCCTCCCAAGCTCCAGAAATGGCAAAGTTTGAGCTTCCTGCCCAGAGGTATGGCTGGCCCCGGCCCAGGACAGCTGTCCAGTGCAGAGTGGGACGTGCCCTTCCTAGGAAGGGGGCAAGGGGGGAGGTCCTGAAGCAGGAGGAGGGTGGGGGCTGGGAGGGCAGTGGGGGACCTGTCACACCGGTGGCCCTGGCCTGGCTGTGCTGCCATCATGCCTCCCCAAGCTCCCTGTGCCCTCTTGGCCGTAAGCGGACTGTCTAGGGCAGAATCCAAGGAGTTCTGAGTCCTGCTGCAAACAGACCGGTGTTCCAGGCCCAGCCACTGGTGGGTGCCGAGGGAAGAGGGCAGGGAGGGGCAGAGGGGAGGGGACACAGGTCCAGGAGGGTGAGGAGGGAGGAGAGGCAGTCAGCACAGAAAAGAGAAAAGGAGGAAGAAGGATGGAGAGGGAAAGAGGAGAGAAGTAAGGGAGCGATGCCGGGAAGACAGATACTGCGAACGGGTAGAAGGGTCAAGGGGCAGAGCGGGGTGGAAGTGCAAATGGCGTAAGGAAGAGTGGGGCCAGGGTGGGGAGTGGAGAGCAGCAGGAGCTTCCAGAACCTTCCCTCTCCATCCCGTCCCCAAGTTGGGCAAAAAGGTGAGCAGTGAGCCCAGTGGAGGGCCCTGGGGTTCTACCACCACCCCTCCCCTGCCCCAGAGTCCCCTCACCCCTCACCCTGGAAGACCACCGACTGCACGGAGAGCATAAAGGGGTCGTAGTAGCTGTGCAGGCCCTTCTTCCAGACCACCGCCATGATGGCCCCCGATGCCAGGACTTCCACCACAGGCTCCTGGCGGCTGCAGCCATACACCCTGGCAGAACAGAAAAGCGGCAAGGCTGGGCCGGGGTCTGGGAGGGGAGTGGCAGGGAGGGTGGCAGGCAGCTGCTCCGGGATGGTGGATGAGAGTCTGGACATCTGGGTTCTGGACCCAGGTCTGCTACTAGAGACCGCTGTGTGTCCATGGGGAGTCTGTGTCTCCCTGGCCTCAGAGGACAGACTGAAGGCCCTCCAAGGACCAGGCCAGCTCCTTGGGTGAGAGAGGCCTGGAGGTTCCCCAGACTTCTGGAGCTTACAGTTCAATGATGATGGCTGGCTCAAGTCTCATGCTCCCTCCCCAGCCTCCTCCACCCTGCTACGGAATCACCTGTGGCCCCTAGCATCCCTGGCAGGAAGACTAGACTGGCATCTGCAGGGGCCACCCCTTCTGGCTGCCTGCACTGCAACTCCTGGCCGTGTTCAAGGATGCGACAGGGAGAAGGCAGGTGTGGTCTGGTGACCCCCAGGGTGCCCCAGAAATCTGCCCAGAGCTTGGTGCCTGGGGGGCTCGGAACAAATAACCGTATCTTAGACTTCTGGGCTTTTAGAAGTCTGGAATGTCAGCCCAGAAAAGACTCCAGTGACACTGTTGAAGTCAGCTTCTTGATTCCCAGATGGGGAAACTGAGGCCTCACCGGCAGTCCATGGCAGAGACAGGCCTGCGCTAGGCATTGCCTGTGATGACTGGTACCCTCCCACATACACAGATGCCCCTGGTCTTCCTGTCTCAGACACGGGTTCCCCAGCGCCCCTTCACCCTCTCACCAACCTCCACCAAACTTCCCAGTGTCAATGACAATACCCTCTGGAGGCCCAGCGCATCTGATGGGCCAATTTATAAGAAACTAACAGCCCTGCCTGCCCCTGAGTGGGTAACCCAATAGCCTCCCTGCCTACTGACTGTGCGTGGGCACCTGGGCCTTGACAGGAGGAAGGGGTGCCGCTGGAGGGATTTTGGGCACCTTGGCAAGCGAGCTCCTCCAAGGACAGCCGCAAAATCACTACACGTGGCATCCGAGCAGCCTGCAGCCGGTTGAAGGCGTGGTGTGCATAAGCCCAGGGGGTCTCCCTGGGAAGGTCTTGGTGCCCAGAGTCCGGAGATGGGGCAGTTCCCCTGGCCTCTCGCCAGAGGAGGGAGGTGGCCTCCAGTAGCAGGCACCACCCCGCTCGCCCCCCAGGCCCTCGTCCCTTCTTCCTACCATTCCAGCTTGGTCTTCCTGCAGTGCTCTAGTCTCCCCAGCCAGACCGCGCCCCCCCCACCCTCCCACACAGCCATGTCCTTTTGGGCCTTACTGGCTCATCTTCCCTGGGAGGTGGAAGATACGATATCAGGATGGAAGAGACCTGGGGGTCACCTTTAAAGGGGGCTTTTGCTTTCATTGTTGGGGGGGGTTATTTATTTACCTAGCAGCAGAGCCCTTGTCAATGAAACATGGAACACAGAAACAAAGCACATGGTTGAACCTGGGCAAGGGGCCACCTGCTCTGTCTTCCTGTCACCACCAAAGGCCCCCTCACTCCCATTCCCTAGCAGGTTTCTGGGATACGAGCTTGAGAACCCCAAATGTTGTCTGACCTGTCATTTTAGAGCTTCTCCAAGGGTCTGGGATGAGGGAGCCACCAGGAGCCACAGTGACTAGGAACAGAGTTGGGCCTGGCAGTCAGGTCCCCTCCCAAGCTGAGGGGCACCTGGAGAAGCCCCAGGGGAAACCCCTAAGTGTCCCCACCCTTTTTGGACCTGGAAGTCAGATGGTGTCTGGCTTCTCTGTGCTTCCCAGAGCCCTCCAGGAACTCAGCTCACGCACATGCCGCAGATCTCAGAACTTTCAATAGCTCCCCACTTATCAAAGTCCAAACGGCTCCTGGTACTCAACGCCTTTTGTGGCCCAGTCCCAGTTAGACTATATATAATGATAACAATAATGGCTAGCATTTACTGGGCACTCACTATGTGTAAGGATCATGGTACAGATAGTCTGATTTAAATCCTCCAATGATCCCGCAAGATGCAAGGTAAGAAGGTTCTGAGAGGCAAAGTAACTTAGGGCACACAGCTAGGAGGCAGGGGGTTCCCCATCACACCCCCACACCCCCACCCCACACACCAGTAAACCTCTCCGCTCTTACATTTAATCCATGAGCTCTGATGCATTGCTATAGCTTGCAAAGCAGTACCACCTTCATCATTCATTGGTTCACTCAAAATAGATGCTGCACACCAACTGTGCGTTTGATCTAGGCACCAGGGCCCGGCAGTGAAGATATCCCCTCCCATTGCGAATCTAGTGTCTCATTTAAACCCCACCAGCAGCCTGGAAGCAGGGAGGGTGGGTGCTCTGCCAGGAAGCAGTCAGGATTTAGGAATGAGCCCAGAGGTTGAAAGTCCAGGCTGCAGCCAGGCTCTGAAATATCCCAACAGGCCACAGTGCCTCCCAGAGCTGTCTGTACGGGTCATCTAGAACAACAGCTTTGTTACAAATGGGAAAACCGAGGCTCGGGGAGGGGAAGCACTCGCACTACACAACCATCTCCAGCCTCCTCTCTCCTATCCCCTCTAGACTAGCCGTCCTGTCTCCCAGATACCCAGGCCCAAGGTCCTACCCCCACTTGTCTAAGAATGTTGTGTGTGACTTTTAACCCCCTAATCAGCCATTCCCCTTTCCAGCCCTCCCTCCCGCCCTCCTTCCCAGGGACTCACGAGGTGATGAGCCTCTTCTCCAGGGGCCCAGCCACGTCATACATGGCCAGTCGGTCCCGGCACTCGGCCAGCGTCCACTCCAGCCGGAGTTTCAGCATGAGGTCTTCGGGGCCCTGCAGGTGCCACAGGCAGCTGGAGGCCAGGTGGTCGGGTCCCTTCAGCCGGAGGACCTGACCCTGGCCCACGTAGCTGTAGCGGTAACAACCTGGAGCGGGAAGAGGGGCAAAGCCCCTGATTCCTGTGACCCAGAAGGAGGGGACCCTGGGGAGCCAGGTTCCTCAAGGTCCTCCCCAAGGCAGGATGGGCCGGGCAGGGGAGCCAGGTGGGGACAGTCAGACACGCTCTACCCGATCCTTCTCTTTCCCTGCCAGTATCCTCATTCACGCATTTGTTCATTAGTTCAGTCATTCACTCATGGAACGGACACCCACTGAGCTTCATGGTTTCTCAGTGCCCAGGTAAAGATACAGTCACTGCCTGGGGACATGGATGACAGCGGAGACAAACAGACACAGAACAGGCAAGAATAGCTCAGGAGGTGATGGTTCCAAACCCAGCCTATAGGCTGGGGGCGTCCTGGGGGTCCCCGCATGAGCAAAGAGGCTGGGGCGAGCCAGGCAGCTTTGAGAAAAGTACACACAGGGCACATGTGTCTAGAGGACAAGCTGAAGGCAGGGAGGCCCGGACCAGGCCACTCCCAGGACCGACGCTGCTTTCTCCTGCAGCCATAGGGAGCCACAGAAGGTTGAGCAAGGCTAGACATGGGCTGGCTTGGACCACATACTCCTCTGGCTGCTGCGAGCAACACTGTGGAGAACAGCGATTCCACACGCAATGAGGAGGCAAGGGGATGAGGGCTTCACTTCTGGTAGAGAGAAGGGACTGCCCCAAGGAGGAGTCTGGGAGGCTGCCTTGAGGGGAGGACGTGAGCTTTGAGCTAATCATGGTGAAGTCGTCAGAATAAAACAGGTGCTTATCAAGCATTTGCTACAGGCCAGAAACCGAGCTGAATGCCTTCCCTCAGTGTCTCACTGAATGCCCACAACAGCTCTATGAGATACGTTCAATGATTGTGCCCATTGCACAGACCTGGGCCAGACACATTTAGGTTTGCCCAGCCACCACCTAAT
Organism: Macaca fascicularis; assembly: GCF_037993035.2. Lineage (NCBI taxonomy): Eukaryota > Metazoa > Chordata > Mammalia > Primates > Cercopithecidae > Macaca > Macaca fascicularis. The sequence continues at coordinate 14,583,798 of NC_088384.1, read as the reverse complement.
CTTTCCTGGGCCTTGGTTTCCTCATCTGTAGAATGGGACAATAACACCACCCTTGCAGGGTCATCAGCAGGTTGTGACATGACGCACGTTTGAGTGCCCAGCACGGCGCCTTGCACAGTAGGGGCTCAGTAAAGACATTGCCTGTTCCTCAGGTGGGTGTGATGGAGCAGGTAGGGCTGGGAAGAAAGGCCTGTGACTTGTCATCCTGCCGCTGGCCCCGCCTGAGGCTCAGACCTAGCCCATCTCACGGCTGCCTCGCTTCACAACTCCTTCACCATTACAGCCTACACCCCTACCCCACACACCAGTGAGCCTCTGCTCTTCCATCTAATCCATAAGCTCTGATGCACTGCTAGAACTTACAAAGCAGTACCACCTGCATCATTCATTCATTCATTCATTCAAAACAGTGACTGTGCACCTACTGTGTGTTCCATCTAGGCACCAGGGTCTGGCAGTGAACATATTCTCTCCCATGGAGCATCCAGTATCTCATTTAACCTCACTAGAAGCCTGGTGTTCTTCCAGGAGCCAGTGGGGATTTAGGAATGAACCTGGGATGTGGGAGGCAGCCTGGTGATATGAAATTATAAAACCTGAGTTTTCAGTCTATTTTCTCTGCTTTAAATCGTCTTATTTGGAAGGCCACCGACAAGCAAAGGTCCCCCAGGGCAGCTCCCTAGGCTAGCCATCTGCTGGGCCCCCGGGGGAGGGGGGAGGGGGAGAAAACTGGAGAGAAGGAAGGAGGGGCACTACCCTCCCCACCTAGCACCAACACTCATCAGCTGTGTGATGATGTCATTCTTGGTCAGGCAGCAGTGGACCAGATTCGGTGTCCAGGCTGCAGTGAGCCAGTCTCTGTCCCCAGGCATCGTCTGATTAAGTCCCCCGGAGGCTCTCAGGAATAATAACTCTGACTTACTATTGATTGTAGATTATCAACCTCGGACTCTGTAGAGGTAGATGTTCACTACCTCTGGGTAGTTAACTGAGTCTGGGCCAGTGGCTTAGCCATTCCAAGTTCTGTCAAATGGATGTGATAATAATCCCTGTCCTATGACCTCCTCCGGGCAGTGCTGAGGACCAGGAAGGGAATGAAGGTGAATACACTTTGCTCTGATGCTGCCGCCTGTGGCTCAGCTCCTTCTCCCTGACCCCTGGCTGTGCTGACTGCAGTGGGGAGCCGAGCTCCCCAGGGAGAGACCAACAGTATCTGCCTAGGGAAGGGACAGAGCCTCCACCAGCAGCTGGGGAAAGATGCCTGGCTCTTCCTAGGGTTTTGTGTTCTTTAAATCTTGCTCTAAGCAGATTCTTTGTTCTTGCCACTTTAATAATTACTTTTTTTTTTTTTTTTTTTTTTAGGTGAATTCAGTGGAGAGGTGTGTGCTAACCTCTTGTTAATCAGAAGTACCGTCAGGGAGCCTGGCACCTCTCGGGGCTGGGAGGAAGTAACTGAACATGCCTTGGGTGTTGCTCTCCCTTGGCCTTTGCCCCTGCCATTCTCTCTGCCCAGGGAACCCTTTCTCCTTCTCACCCTGACAAATCCCTGCCTACCCCCACGCCTGAATTTCTTTTTCTTTTAAAAATTATTTTATTTTATTGTTGAGACAGCCTGTCACCCAGGCTGGAGTGCAGTGTTGTGATCACAACAGCTCATTGCAGCCTCAACCTCCTGAGCTCGGGTGATCCTCCCACCTTAGCCTCCCCTCCTCCACCCCCGAGTAGCTAGGACTGCAGGTGCACACCACCATGCCCGGCTAATTTTTTTTTTTTTTTTTTTAATGGAGTTTGCTCTTGTCGCCCAGGCTGGAATGCAATGGTGTAATCTCAGTTCACTGCAACCTACACTTCCTGGGTTCAAGAAATTCTCCTGCCTCAGCCTCCCAAGTACCTGGGATTACAGGCATGGGCCACCACGCCCCACTAATTTTGTATTTTTAGTAGAGACGGGATTTTGTCATGTTGGCCAGGCTGGCCTCGAACTCTTGACCTCAGGTGATCTGCTCAACTCGGCCTCCCAAAGTGCCGGGATTACAGGCGTGTGCCACCACGCCCAGCCCATGCCCAAATCTGATGCCCCCTCCATGAAGTCTTCCAGGATCCCCCAGTCAGGAGCACCCCTTCCTCCTGTAGATCTGGGACTCTGTGTGAGGCTCTTGATTTACCCCTCCTCTGCTTTGGAACAAACAATTCCCTCTCTCCACTGCCTCTGGGGCCTCTATTTTCACACTGGCACTTGATGTTATGAGAGTCTGTTTATGTGCTCTGTCTCCCTCATGGGGCTTGAAGCTCCTCCGAGGGCAGGGGTGAGGACACGGTCGTCCTGGTGTCCTCAGCACAGGAATGGGGCCTGGCATAAAGGAAGTGCTCAGAAAGTCCACTTCAAGGGTTTAAGTTGTTACCGCTGCTCCCTGAGACTCTGCCCTGGACGCCCACTGAACCAGTCTCCTCATTCATGCTTTCATTCATTTGTTAAATCATTCACTCATGAAACGAACACCCACTGAGCACAGATAATTACAGAACAACTGTAGACAGACAGATATCAAGAGAGGGATGATAGACAGATAGAAAGATAGATAGATAGATAGATAGATAGATAGATAGATAGATAGATAGACAGACAGACAGACAGACAGATCAGTTTCTTGCATTCTTTACCATTCCGCTGGTTCCCCTGTTAATCAGTTAAATACATATTTGACACGTGGTCACTCTATCTTTGTATGAGAATCATGATTTCACCTCTTTGAAAACTGTACTTTGAGCTCATCACCTCCATCCAACAAAGAAGCAAACATTTGACCAGCAGGATGGGAAAAGGGGAAGTTAAGGAAAAGTATAACAAGGATTTAAACTCTGCCTCCCTCCCTGAGAAGGGGTTGAGACGCTCACCCCCACCTTGGCTCTGGGTGACAATGCTAGATACTGTAGGAGGAATCTGAGAATTTAGGGGCCGTACAGTCCAGCAGCCCAGTTGGTGCACTGCACAACTCACACAAACTACAACTTGGACAGCACCTCCTGCCTTGTGCAGCGCGGTGACTCTGCTGGTCAGCTGAAAGATTGTGGGTCCACTTGGAGAAATGCAAGGTGACTCTAGCAATATGGCACCAGGTAGGGAGGGAGGGCTGATGAGCCTGACTGGGAAGGAAAGGAAAAGGTGGAAGGAGTGTTTTTGAATGCAATGGCACCGCTACCTCCAAAAGACCTGACACACCGTGAATTGGCGAGGTGATTTTCTACCATCAGTGGAAAAATGGCTTGTGGGCAGGTTGAAGTCAATGATAGAGAAGGAGAGTCACGTTTGTGGACCACTAAATCTGACTCATTCTCACACCCACACAGGAACACATGCACACTTGTCTACAAGACACACACAAAATACATGCGTGCACAAAGCCACCTCCTCTCCCCCTACAGGTTCCAAGACTTGCTGGGGACACATCACTGAGTCCACCATGGCATCCCCTGGGTGACTCTGGGCCAGGGCTCTCTGCACCCACGACAGAGGCCATGTGTCCCCCTGACACACAACAAAGTCAATACAAACACCAACTCAAAAGGAAAGTGGGGAGGGGAAAAAAGTAGCGTACCCAGCGTGGAATTCAGTGCAGCTATGTCTTTCACACTGGCTTCTGATAAAAGGAAATGAACAAACAAATAAACAAGGACAAAATAAATAAAAGAAAATACAATGAAAATAAAATTAGAGGAGACTCTTGGAGCCAGCCTTGTCTGAGATTGACCCTAAGCACCCCTACGCCACCTTTCCTTCCTGGCTCCTTGAATGCAATGGCTCTGCTACCTCACCTGGGGGGCCCTCCTGGGGGGCCCACCCTGAGGGCACCCCAGCCCTGGCAGGCAGCCTCCCCAGGCCACACCACAGCTTGTTTCTCCCAACCTCACGAGGCCAACCCCACGTTTCCGCTCCCAGTACCGACCTAGGATCACTAGGCCCTCGGGGTCCACTTCGTACTCGGCCCTGTAGGGGACGGCCGCCGAGCTGTTGACTGTGGACAGCAGCTCCTCCACCAGCAGTGCCTGCACCACCTCGGGGCTCAGCATCAGCCGGCGGTGCTCGGGGATTTGGAGAATGAACCAGAAGAAGCAGGTGAGCGGTCCCTCCCTAAGGCAGGCAGAAATGAGAGGGGCCAGGGAAGGATTCTGAGGTCTGGCCCCTGCCCCGCCCCTGCTCATGCACATTGAGCACTTTCCACACCCCAGCCATTGCTGTCCGTCTTCACACAGAAGCCTCCTAGCAACCTCTGAAGGAGGCGCTCTCATCATCCTTATTTTACGAATGAGAAAACTGAGGCACGAGAGTTGAACTTGTGCCTCATAGACTATGCTGCAAGGCAAGTAGCAGAACCAGATGCGAACAGGGCAGCCAGGCCATGGAGCCAATGCTCGTAACCCCATCGCCCTCCAACATGGCCTCACCTGATGGTGTCAAGCCCTTGATCACCCATCACAGTCATTGCCTGGTGCAAACCTATCACACCCATGTTTCCATTCTACAGATGAGCCCAGTGAAGGGAGGGTGACATGCAGGAAGCCAAGTTCCCTCTCCGTGCCTTAGTTTTCCCATTTGAAACATGAAGGCATTGCATCAGAAGCCTACAGAGTCCCCTCCCACTCTTTGTATCTCAGCTTCTTGCAGGAGCTTGTCAGGGGCAAGGACAACTCACCCAAAGGAATAGACGGAGCTGGAGTTGTAATAAGTTCCCAGGCGGGTGCTGGCGATGAGCTCCTTGAGCTGTAAGAAGGGAAGACAGGAGCTCCTGGGACCCTCTGCAAGGAGGGCCACTTCCTACTTCAGGGTGCCCTTTGCTCCTCCCGGCAGCCCTGCTCCATGCAGGAGCCTCCAAGGTGGACAGGCTTGATCACAGTCACACGGTGCTGAGTGGCCAGGCCGGGGCATGCATGAACCTCACACCCCATCCCCTTCTTTCCCTTTACCCTGTACCTGACTCTCACCTCCACCCGCACTGCCGATGACCCCTCTGCGCCTTGCCAAAAGTCACTCCTCAACTCTGAAAAACCCCACTCAGCTCCTGGGTCCCCTCCGCACCTCCTCCCGTGGCCTGGGACAAGCCAGCAGCTCTGATGGGTAGCACAGCTGGCTGGATTTTTTGCACATCTCCAACTACAGCGCTGCTGGCAGGATTACAGGCTCTCAAGCATTTGCGCGGCGTGGGAATAGTGTTCGTGTTATCTCAACTTCACTGCAACCCGCAACAAATCTGCAGCCGGGTCCTGTTGTTATCACTCCCACTTCATGGAGGAGGAAACAGGCAGCCTCAGGCTGGGTCCCTCAGAAGCAGACCCTCCATTGACAAGGTGGGGCAAGTGGTTTATTTGGAGGTGATTCTGGGAAACAGTAGTTGGGAGGGAGAGACTGGAAAGTGGGTAACCAACACGGGGCCATGAATGTGCAGTGTAGAGCTGAGAGCTTCTGAGCTTAGCCCAGCAGGGCATCTCTGGGAGACAGCCTGGAACACTCTCTGAACCGTTCCCCCAGCCAGGGCCAAAGAAGCTGTGGTATTGATCCACCCACTCCAGCGCTCATGGCTCAGGGGTGTTCCTGGGAATAACTCCCTGGCACTTCTGGCCTGCCTCGCTGGGCACTGATCCTGCAGCCTGAGAGTGGCAGGCAGTAGACCAGCCTCTGTGCAGTGAACCACTGTCCTGTAACGGAGAGGCAGGAGCAGGCCACGTCCTGTAATGGAAGGGCAGGATCGGGCCCTTGACAGTGTCAGCTGCACTGCGGGAGCTTTCCCAAGGTCATGCTCCACCCCTGGTAAGAGGCAGGATCAGGATCTAATCCGAGTGCGATTGACTCAAGCGTCCGCTAACTTTCCCATCACCCTCAACCTCATCTGCTTCCATGGTGCCTGGAGCAGGGCTGTGGTCCCCGTGAGTGCTCCAGATGGGTTGACCAACTGGCTCCATGTGATCAGACCCCACTGCTCTCTTTTCACCCCCACATTCCCTCCCTCTCATCCCTCAAATCCTTTCCTACCATCTTCTGGGCTTTGGCGGTTTCACTGCGGAAGGCACTGGATTCCCGGCGGGTAAGATCCTGGGAGAAGTGGCGATTGAGCACGCGAAGGCTGCCTGAGTACACCTGGCTGACCGTCACCTCCGCCTTGTACCCTGCCCAGGAAGGAACCAGCAGGGTTAATGGAGGAAGCTGATGGGAAAGGCCCCTGTCTCTTCCATGCCTTCTCCTGCCACCCACACCCTCCGCTCAGCCTCAGTGTCTTGGGTCTCCACAGCACCATCATCCTCATCATCATCATCTTTGTTACTGCCATTGTCATCATGGTCATCCAAAGTTTATTGGATGACAAACTGGTTGCACGGTGCCAGGGAGGTGAGAGGCTCCCAGATGGATGGTGTCCTACAGGTTCCCAGGGAGAGGCTGACATAGCGAGCAGTCCAGGACACCAACGACAGGAAGGCCAGGAAATCCACATAGGCCCAGGAGGCCAAGGCTGTGGGTCAGCACCACTAGGCATCCTTCCATTCGTGAGCTCATCCAGGGATCCCACAGGTGTGTGCTAAGCACCAACTACATGGGGTACGCTAGTTAACCAAGACAGATGTGTCTCCCCTCATGAAGCTGACGGTGGATAAGAAAGGCGTGGCATTGGCAAACACACAGCACGCGGCACCCATCTATAAGCAGTGCCATCAGGGAGCAGTGCCACTCAGTGCTGTTGAGGGGACGTGACGAGGACACTCAGGCTGGGCCAGAGTGGAGTGACCCTCCAGCTGGTATGTAGGGATGGGGAAACCGTAAATTGGTAAGAGAAGAGGAAGAGAAGTACCTTCAAACAGAGGGAGCAGCATGGGGCACAGGACTGGTGGCACGGGGACCATGGTGAGGACCCGGGCTGAAAGTCTGTTTGACTGGAGCAATCAGGGATGGGGAGGGGTGGCAAGGAGCTGGGGCCTCCGCAGGGCAGGGCCCACTGGGTCTTTACCCGAAGAACAAGAGAAACCGTGAAAGGTTTAAAATCAGGAATGATGTCATCATACTTCTGTTTTGCAAAGACTATTTTGGCTGAAGTGAAGAGGGTAGACTCATAGCCCTGGTTTACACCCCTATTTATCCACTCAACAAATACTTCCTGAGAGCCTGCTATGTGTAGGAACTGAGCCAAAGCACTTGGGACTATATGAGCAAAACAACGAACAGAACAATCAAGAAAAAACTGCCCTTAATAGCTTGCAGACTAGCAAGGAATCAGACAGTAAACCACACATAGCGTATAACAGGTTAGAGGTGATCAGTGCGGTGGAAACCAGGGCGTGGGGCGGGCTGCAGTATGGAGGTCAGGGAAGAAGGTGATGTACATCTGTGGAAAGAGTATCACAGGCAGGGGCAAGTGCAAAGGCCTGGTGTGGTTCAGGAGCAGCAAAGAGTGAGCAACAGGACAGCAGGAGGGTATGAGATTGGGAAGGGGACAGCAGGAGGGTATGAGATTGGGAAGGGGACAGCAGGAGGGTATGAGATTGGGAAGGGGAGAGGCCGGGTAGGGCTTGTCAGGCCTGGGAGGACTCGGGCTTTCACCCTGGGTAAGATGGGAGGAACGGGAGGTATTTTGTTTTGGTTTTGTTTTGTTTGGTTTGGTTTTGAGACGGAGTTTCGCTCTTGTTGCCCAGGCTGGAGTGCAATGGTGCGATGTTGGCTCACCACAACCTCTGCCTCCCGGGTTCAAGTGATTCTCCTGCCTCAGCCTCTCGAGTAGCTGGGATTACAGGCATGTGCCACCACGCCTTGTTAATTTTGCATTTTTAGTAGAGACAGGGTTTCTCCCTGTTGGTCAGGCTGGTCTCGAACTCCCGACCTCAGGTGATCCATCCACCTCGGCCTCCCAAAGTGCTGGGATTACAGGCGTGAGCCACGTGCCTGGCCCCACGTGAGATTTTAAGCAGGGAAATTAGAGGATTTGGTTTGCTTCATCAAATGGTCCCTCTGCTGTTACGTTGAGAAAGGCTCTAAGAAGGCTGGACAGAGGCAGGCAGAGCATCGAGGACACACCTGCAGGGCTCCAGGGCAGAGATGTCCAAGGGGACAGAGCCTGGCCCCGGCTGCGGCAGAGGAGAGGGTGGGAAGTGATTGGCTTCAGCCGTTTTTGATGTATTTTGGAGTCAGAGATGACCAGGTTTGCTGGCAAATTGGGGCTGGGGTGGAAAAGAAAGAGAGGAGTAAGGGGAAGGTGCCAGAAAGAAGTGGTCTTGGACTGGGATGTGGGAGGTGCAGGTCTGGGGGAAATTATGCAGAGACCTCACGGTCTGAACGCCTGGGGTCTGAGATGCTCCTTAGACATATGAGAGGAAGAGCAGGGGCAGCTCTAGAGTCAAGCTCAAGGGAGAGGCCCAGGCTAGAAATGCAAATGTGGGTGTCATCAGGGTATAAAGGGCACTCGAAGCTAAGGGTAGCAGATGAGATCACGAAAGAAGTGGTGGAGAGAGAAAGGAGAGGGCCCCCCCCCATCAGCAGGGACACAGAAAAAGCAACCCGCTGAGCAAAAAGGACCCAGTGGCGGCCCAAAGTCAAGAGAGGAAAGGGCTTCTGGAGGTGGGAGTGAGCCCCCGGGTCAAGTGCAATGAAGACTGAGAACTGGACATTGGATTTAGCAACCTGGTGAGCTTGACAATGGCCGTTGGAGTTGGGGGGCAGGGGGAACCAGGTTGGAAAGGGCACAGAGAGACTAGGTGTGTGGACTGACAGCTCCTTCAAGGAGCAGAGAAATGGGGGAGGCACCCCAAGAGACACTGATAGACGCTGCTGCTGGGGGAAAGAGGGCACCCTTGCTGGTGCCGGGCCATTGTGTGCGCAGAGGGGGCGGGATCGGGGGCTCCGGAGGAGTGCACGTGATGCAGCTGGGAGGGCAGGTGGGCCGACATGTGTGGGGCTTCTCTTCTAAGCCATTCTGTTTTCTCACTGGAGCAAGAGACAGGGGCAGGCGGGTGCTGGGGGCTTGAGAACATATAAAACTCCTGCCTGGGAGAGCAGGAAAGGAAAAGGACCCAGGAAATACGGTTGGTGGTATTAAGGGCTCTGCTACCATCCTCCTTGAGAAGCCGGCCCCACCCTCTCCTCGGGCCAGGCTGCCCTCCTCGCTTGGGGCCTGTGCACCAGTGTCACCGGCCACTTGTGTACCTCCTCTTCGAGACAGGGCGGGGCATGTCTCTGATCCACCTCCTTGCCCAGCACCCAGTCTCAGGAGCACAGCCTGGTCCAGGCGGGAGGAGTCTTTCAAACAGCTCCCGAAGTGCCTCCTCCAACCCTTAATCCCTCTGTGGGGGAGTTGGCTACCCCCAGCCGAGGCTTGGGAGCACTCACCCCTTGGGTCCTCAGCCCCATGGAGCACCTCTCCTGGGGTGGGGATGATTTACCCCAGGAGCATAATCAGGGGGAATTAAACTCCTCTGCAAAGAGAAATAATTGGCAGGTGAGTTCCTGCCCCTCCAGCCCAGTGCCCCATGGTTTACCCTTAAGACTCATTAGCCCGAAACCTGAGGAGGCCCCCACAGCCCTGTGCTATCTGGGGCACTGGCTTCTTGCCGGTGGTGAAATGCACACAGCGTCTACTGCCTGCGTTGCTCAACTCTGGGTAGAATCACTGTAAGTCATTGCAAGCAGGCCCATGTCAGACCTGGGGTTCCCAACAGCGTCACTCCCAGAGGCTGGTTCCAGACACCACCAACCCTGACCCCCTTGGATCTAGGCCTACGTGGATTTCGCTCCACTGCTGCAAGGTTGGTCCCCAGGTTGCTTTCAACAGGCCTGGAATTCCACCAGGAGATTCGGCCAGTAAAAGCACTAGCTAACCTTTGCAGGATGTTTAATGGGATGCCTCTGATCACGCAGGCAGCTGGATTGTCCCTGCCGTGGCCTCCCAGCCCTCAGCTTTCTCTGTCCCAGCACATGCTGTGCTTTAGCGTAAGTGTCAGGTCTGACGCCTTGGCTAAATCACAAGGACAGGGGCTGACCCCAGTACCTGGCACACAGGAGGTGCTTGGCACTGAATAAATGAACGAATGAATGGGTCTTCTACAGCGTACAGTGTATAGGCACAGTCTAGTTTGGTTTCTCCGTTACTTCCCACTGTCAAAGGCAGAAGGAAGAGGATAGACTCCATCAATCTTAGAGAAAGATAATAGATGCTCAAGAGCATTTATTCAATGAATGAATGAATGGAAGCCTGGATGGATGGACCCAGAGCACAGGCCAGTTGCTCCCCAAGCACCAGGACACTGACTGAGGGTTGTGTGCCAGCCATAATTAAGGACATGGGAGAGGCCCCTAAGGCTAGCTGCTCTCCAGCTGCCCGCTCCATCCCCCATTCATGCTGGACCCTGGAGACCCAGAAGGGATAGAGCTGTGGTCCCCACCCTAGAGGAGAATGCAGGCTGGGCTCAAGTGAGCAGAGGCACTAATTGGTACCAGGCACCATGAGTGCCTCTGGGCCTCCTTCTTCAGGCCTGGGTTGGCTCCAAGCCTCAGGGGCAACCCAGGAGGACTGTAGGCAAGGGAAGGCAATGTTTATGCTCTGGGGAATGCTGGTTCACAAGAACTGACTGCTAGGAGAGCCCATTTTCCCCACCTGGTAGGGAGCCTTGGGGCACTTTGCCCAAGCGGGAAGCAGGCCTGAGCCATAGGACCTGGAGCCAGGCTCTGACAGCGTCTCCAGCTGGCAGGACAGGGAGGGAGACCCAGAGAGGAGAAGTGACTTGCCCAAGATCACACAGCAACATGCTAAGCATGGCTGAGCCTGGAACCCCGTTCTGTCCTGCTGTGCCTGCTACTAAGTCCTCCCCAGGTGCCTCTCCCAGGCAGTCCCACGACATTACCTAGGAAATACCAGAGTAGCACCCCCACTGAAGTCAGCACAACCAGGGTCAGCCACAGGGGCGCCAGGCGGAGGTAGCCCCGGGCTTTTCTCTTGGAGTCCTCACGGGCCTCGAACATCCCCTCTGGCTCCGCTTCCTCGCCATCACCTCCGTCCCCCTGCCCACCAGCCACCTGGGGGGCCTTGGCCACAGGCATCCTGCCAGAGAAACAGACCGAAGTTGGAATCAGCCTCGCATTTGCAAGGGAGCCTCTGCTGAGCACTGGTGGGGTACAGAAGCAGGACTTCCCTGCCTTTCGGAGTGGAAGAGTAACAACATCAGGCGGCAGTGACCGGAAGTGGGTGCTGAGACAGTTCACAGAGGAGCGAAGTGCATCTCAAGGCAGCTCACCCCAGAGGGCAGGCACCAGAGCTGGACTGGGTGTGGCTCAAGAACCCCACCTTTGCTTCCCGCTGGCTTCCCTGTGGTCAGAGGACAGATGGAGGTCTCAGTGCCTGAACACCCACCTCCCTAGAGGCTGCACCCACAGACAGAACTGAAGTACATGGGGTGTAGACTTCTGTAGGCATCGGACCTTTTGCCCTCATTTCCCTTCCACGCAAGGAATGCTGTTTCTTGCTCCTGGTTCTGGTTCGCAGAGCTTCCCACCACGCCCACACAGCCCATGCACTTAGCCCCTGCCCCAGAATCCCCTGAGCTGGCACTGTGCTGGGCCAGGGACCTGCCTTCCTTCACAGAGTACCATCTCTCTCACCTTTCTACTCTCAAACTCTCACAGCAGAGGAAGGGAACAAAAACTAATATTCATTTCATGCCCTCATGAGACATTTCACACTTAATCTTCAGGTCACCCAGGGATGTGGAACCATTGTCCCATGTTTTCTTCCTCAAGCCCACACCACATGGGTACTTCACCTGCATTATCTCACTTAAACCTCCAGTTCTGTACCCATTGAACAGATGAGGAAACTGAGACCCAGAGTGTTCTAGCAATAACGCAGTCTAGGGCTTTTCCTAGCTGCATTTTTCCATTGTGAGTTGAATACCTGGCATTCACTCTCAGATGCATTTTACAGATTAAAAAAAAAAAAAAACCATGAAGCCCAGAGAGGCTAAGCCACTTGCCCAAGGTCACACAGCAGGAAAGCGGAGGTTGAGTCTGGATGTCTGACTCCCTGCTTTTTCCACTAATCTAAGATGCCTCCCATAAATGAGCTGTTGATTAACAAATCATGATTAAATAGCAACTGAATGTCACCCCTCTCCATGTTCCAGGGTTCCAACTCTATTTTGAGAGGCTTTGAAGCAAATATCCCAATGTATGTGGCCTTTCAGGCAGGTTTCCCGACAGTACAGAGAAAGCCTTTGACCCGCCCACCAGGAGAGCAAGGGCTCCACACTACTGGGAAGCTCATCTTCTCTTACTGTATCCACAAATACTGAGTAGCTTTAAAATGCACCCCAGGGCCGGGCGCGGTGGCTCACGCCTGTAATCCCAACACCTCAGGTGGGTGGATCACCTGAGGTCAGGAGTTCGAGATCAGCCTGGCCAATATGGTGAAACCCTGTCACTATGAAAAATACAAAAATTAGCCAGGCGTGGTGGTGGGCGCCTGTAATCCCAGCTACTCGGGAGGCTGAGGCAGGAGAATCACTTGAACCTGGGCAAGGGAGGTTGCAGTGAGCCAAGATCATGCCATTATACTCCAGCCTAGGTGACAGAGCAAGACTCTGATCAAAAACAAACAAACAAACCGTTAAAAAAAATAAAATGCACCCCAGATGCAGGCGGGGGCTCCCTTTGGGCTGTGTCTTAGGATTTTACAAAGTGGGTTTCCAAAAATGCGGCTCTTTAGTGACGCTCAAAATCCTCCCAGGTGGATATGAAGGGTCCTGGCCCTTCTCCCAGCTTCCCGGCTCCCTCCAGCTCCCCTTGGCATCCTTCCCAGCTAAGGGTCTTTGGTGTCCAGCCACAGTGACTCTGTTGAGCGGTCCCCATCAGATACAAGGAAGGGAGGGACTGCAGGGGACCCTCATTGGGCATGGCACCCCCCTCCACACCCTAAGCTAGGATATTCCCACATGTGGGATGGGCCCTACTGGCTTTTATGGGGCCAAGGCCAGGGAATGGTAAATGATAAATGTCCGGCAATGGGCAATGGGTGGGAGAGCCCTGCCCACTTCCTCAAATGTTCACAGTATCCCTGGTGCCCTACTACCTCTCAGATAATCAGTGTAAAGAGAGGGAAACTGAGGCTCAGAGAAGGTCATGGGTCCATTAGAGGAGCCCCGAAGAGGGGCAGCTCAGGGTGAAGTGCTTCGTGGGCCTCCCCTCCCCTCTCATCCTCCAAGCCAGGCCTCCTTCTCTATGCAGATTTTGCCTCCCTCTCAATACCCCTCGCATCCATCTGGGAGGACTTGAGCATCACAGAGGGGTTCGTTTTCAGGAAACCCTCTGTAAAAACCCAAGCCATAGTCCAAATGGTGGTAGTAGGAAATTAACTCCCCCAGGCTCATCATAACTTCCCACCCAGGCCGGGCGCGGTGGCTCAAGCCTGTAATCCCAGCACTTTGGGAGGCCGAGGCGGGCGGATCACCAGGTCAGGAGATCGAGACCATCCTGGCTAACAAGGTGAAACCCCGTCTCTACTAAAAATACAAAAAAAAACACTGCGTGTTGTCACTATGTGCCCTGTCCACGAGCCTCCCACGGCTTCCATCCAACTAGAACTCAGTCCCACAAGGCCCAGGGGCTAGGTTTTCTGTCCTCTTCGCTGAATGGGAGTTTGCTCCTTGCTGAGCCTGGGATGCTTTCCTTTCTGCTTGCCTCATAGCTCCCTCCTTTACCTCCTCCAAGGTGTCACATGTCACCTTTCCAGAGAGGCCTTCCCTGGGCACTCCCCTGTCTCTCCTGCTTTTTTCTTTATAGCAATGACTGAGGCCTAAATTGCCTGATATGCAAATACGTTGTTTATCTGTCTCCTCCCTGTCTAAGCTGCGTGAGAGCAGAGTCTGGTACTCAGCGGACACTCAGTAATTGTTGAACAAATGAATGACAAGGTCCCAGCTCCTTCCTCCCCACGGAACTCCAAGGTGCTGTGTGCATATGTGGCCTGGCCACCTTCTCCTGCCTCCTTTTTTCTCACCCTCTCTTCTCCCCGTCACACCCCGGGGACACTGGACTTCCTTCCCTTGGTAAGAAATTTTAACAATGGGATGGTGGCAAACATTTACGGATTAAGAGCAGCCAGCCAGCACCAAGAGCCCTCCTGGACCTTGAGCCCTGTCAGTGCTTGTTCACGGCCAGGCATCCCCACACTCTTCCTTCTGCCTGGACCCCCACCTCCCAGCCTGGCCAGCTCTTATGCAGCCTCTGTCACCTCCACTCAGACCTCACCTCTTTGCAGCTCTCCCAGAGTGCCCTAGAAGGAGCAGCTGCGCCTCGCGATGTGCGGTTCACCTATGGGCACCCTCTCTGCCCCTCACATTGAGCTCCTGGAAGCGGGGACTGTGCTGCAATTGCCACAGGGGCCTGAAGCAGTCCCGCAGCTCTGAGCACCTGGACCCCACCCTGGCACCTGCTCTTCACTCCCTCCTGCCCTTCTGGCCATTGGCGGGTCTGGAGTCTGCCCGCTGGAGGCTGAGCTCCTTGGGGCGGGGCCGCCACTCCCAGGCAATGCAGATCTGTATTCAACCACTGCGTGTGAACTCCTACCATGTGCCAGCCCTGCGCTGGGCGGCGCTGCGAACTCCACTGCAGCCTCCAACAGCCTGGGGTGTGTGCTTTGCTAACTCTGTTTAATGGCTGGGGAAACTGAGGTAGAGAGCAGTAACATGACTTACCCGAGGTCCCTTAGCCAGGGCAGAGCAGAGCAGAGCGGGGACTCTGGGCTAGGGTTGTAGGTGCATCTTTCAGTGAAGTCATTAGGCCCTAGAGACCTGAGAGTGTGGGAGACTGGGCGGGGCTCCCTTCTACACATATAAACACATTCACAGACCCACAGATGTACACAGGCGGAGACACGCGAGGGATATTCATGACACAAAAATTCACAGATGCATGCCCTTCCCCCACACACACGAACACACACACGAACACACACACACACACACACGCCAACTCTGAGCCTTCGAGCCCAGGGTCCCGTGCTTAAGTCAGTACACAGGTACAATGTGGGGCTCTGGGCCTGTCTCCTACACCAGAAGGCCCAGGTGGGGTACCGGGTATGGAGGGGGCAGCACGTCCAGTCCTGCGAGGCAGGCGTAGGGTGGCCTCTGCCTTCCTCCTGTCCCTGCCGCCTGAATCCCAGGCCACCAACCACCCAGCACTGATGCTGTGCCTGTCCGCACACCTGGTGTCACCCTGCATGGTCCCTCCCCTCCCCAGCTCTGTGGGCCCCTCACCTTCTGCTCACTGATCACCCTCTGGCCGATGAGGCCCTGCAGGCCTGGCCTTGGAGCAGGGTAGGTGACTCAGGCCCCAGGGAGCCAGGCCCAGCTCTTAGGGTGGACACTGTCACTAAGTCATTTATAGATCCTGGTCCCCTGTTCTGGAGGCCCCCGCTTACCTTTGGGAGTGGCGGATAGGTGCTGGGCCTGCACGCAGGCCTCAGAAGCCTTTGTTTGTCCAGGCCAAGGCCTCCCTACCCCCACCGTGCCAGCCCGGCCTGGATCAATGGCCTAGAGCCATGGCCAGGGTGTCTGGCCCTTGTCCCCTGTGGCCTGTGGTCCCAGGCTCCATGGGGCTCCTCCTGCTGGGCCCAGGACGGCACTGTGACTGAGGACAGGTAAACAGGCAAGAGGCAGGAGAAGGCAGGGCCGGCCTGCCCCATCCCCCCGCCCATGGGCACCCCAGAGGCTGGCAGGCAGGTGCGGGAGATCTGAGCTCTCCCCCGAGGCCTGTTGCCTGGTGACATGCCTGCCTGGTTACAGCCCCTGGTCCCCAAGAGCATGAGGTAGGGGGGGGGTCAAGGACTGGGGACTATGCAGAGCCCAGTGCAGGTGAGTGCAGGGGCTCACACAGGTAAGGCCAGGTGCTTACCTGGACGGGAGAAACTAAAGGAGCTACAGGCCTGAGAGAGAGTAAAGGAGGCTGGGCCCATGTACTCTGGGGACTGGAGAGGAGAAAGGAGAGGCAGGGGTGGGGTTTGATGCTATTTTCTGTTTATTTGAATTCCTACCTTGTTCCTTTTTTTTTTTTTTTTTTTTTTTTTTTTTTTTTTGCGGGGGTGGGGGATAGAGTCTCACTCTGTTAACCAGGCTAGAGTGCAGTGGTACGATTTCAGCTCACTGCAACCTCCACTTCCCCAGGTTCAAGCAATTCTCTTGCCTCAGTCTCCTGAGTAACTGGGATTACAGGTGCCCACCACCATGCCTGGCTAAATTTTATATTTTTAGTAGAGACGGGGTTTCACCATGTTGGCCAGCCTGGTCTCCAACTCATGACCTCAGGTGATCCCACCCACCTCGGCCTTCCAAAATGCTAGGATTACAGGCATGATTACCACCATACGCAGCATGAATTCCTACCTGGTTCCGTAGCCCTGTGCTGTCCATGACGGTAGCCGCTGGTCACCCGCAGCTCCTGAGCCAGTCTGAACTGAGAAAAGCTGCATAGGGAAGACGCACAAGAGGTTTCCAAGGCCAAGTGCAAACAGGATGTCAACCAACACGGTAACAATTTTTATATTGATTGCATATTGAAATAACACTTTGGCGATCATGGGATAAATAAAATGTATTATTAAAATCAATTTTCATCTGCCTCTCTTCACTGTTTTTTTTTTTTCAGAGACAGGGTCTCATTGGGTTGCCAGGCTGGTCTGGAGCTTCTGGGCTCACATGATCCTCTTGCTTCTGCCTCCCGAGTAGCTGGGATTACAGGTGTGGGTGACCACCCCCCTTGTTGCATGTGGCTATTAGAGAGGTTAACTCACAAGTGTGACCTGCATTGTTGTTCTATGGAACAGCATTGCTGTGTAGGTGGCTTTGAGCCATATGTGTGCCAAAGTGCTGGCTGGGAGCCAGGGCTTTCTAGGGTACATGCAGGCTGGCGGGCGTCTGTCTCAGACAAGGCTGACTTTCAGTGAGTGTACATCCTGAGGCCAGAATGCGGGGTGCACACCTGAGATGCTGTGTGCTGTGGGTATATGGGTCCCAGAGTATGTGTGTGTGAGAGAAAGTCTGGAATTTGTATGTGTACAATGTGTACACGTGTGTGTGTGTGTGTGTATGTGTGGAGAGTAGGGATTGTGAGTGGAGTATAAGATTTGTGTGGGGGTGTGTCTGTGAGGTGTGTATGGTGTGGGGTGGGGGGGTGTGGACTGTGTATGTGTGTGCAGTGTGGGTGCTGGGAATGTGCAGTGTAAAGTGTGTGTGTCTATGAGGTATGTATGGTGTGAGGTGTGTGTGGAGCATGAGAGGTGTGTGCAGCTGTGTGTGTGTGTGTGTGCATGCTCACAGTGTGTGTGGAGTATGAGGCATGTGTTTAGTGTGAGGTGTGTGCATAGAGTGAGGTGTGTATGTGTTGTGTGAGGTGTGTGTGTAGTGTGAGGCATGTGTGGAGTATGAGGGATATGTGTTTAGTATGAGGTGTGTTCATAGTGTGAAGTGTGTGTATAGTGTGAGGTGTGTATCTAGTGTGAGGTGTGTGTAGTGTGAAGCATGTGTGGAGTGTGAAGTGCGTGTGGGGTGTGAAGTGTGTATGGAGTGTGAAGCATGTATGTAGCTTGAAATATGTATGGAGTATGAAGCATGTGTGGAATGTGGAATGTTGAGTGTGTGTGTGGAGTATGAGGAGTGTGTGTGTGGAGTATGAGGCATGTTGTGGAGTGTGAGGTTTATGGAGTATGAAGTGTGTATGGAGTGTGAAGCATGTGTGGAATATGGAATGTGAGGTGTGTGTGAAGTGAAGCATGTGTGGAATGTGGAATGTGAGGTCTGTGTGTAGTGTGAGGCATGTGTGTGGAGTGTGAAGTGTGTGGAGTGTAAGGAATGTGTGGAGTGTGAGGTGTGTTTGGAGTTTGAGGTGTATGTGGAGTGTGAGGTGTGTGTGGAATTAAAGTGTGTGTGGAGTGTGAAGTATGTGTGTAGTGTGAATTGTGTAAGGAATGTGAGGCATGTGTGGGGCATGAGATGTGTGGAGTATGAAGTGTGTGTGTAATGTGAAGTATGCATGGAGTATGAAGCATGTGTAGGATGTGGAATGTGAGGTGTGTGCGTGGAGCGAGAGGTGTGTGGAGTGTGAGGCATGTGTGAAGTGTGAGGTGTGTATGTGGAGTGTGAGGTATGTGGTGTGAGATGTGTGTGTGGAGTGTGAGGTGTGAGGTGTGTGGAATTGAGGTGTAAGCAGGGTATGAAGCATGTGTGTAATGTAAGGCATGTGTGTAGTGTGAGGCATGTATATGTAGTCTGAGGCATGTGTGTAGAGTGTGAAGTGTGTGTTTAGTGTGAGGTGTGTGTGTGGAGTCTGAGGCGTGTGTGGAGTGTGAGGTGTGTGTTTAGTGTGAGGCATGTGTGTGGAGTGTGAGGCATGTGTTTAGTGTGAATTATGTGTGGAGTGTGAGGTATGTGTTTAGCATGAGGCATGTGTGGCGTGTGAGGCATGTGTGTGGAGTGTGAGGCATGTGTGGAGTGTGAGGCGTGTGTGTGGAGTGTGAGGCATGTGTGTGGAGCGTGAGGTGTGTGTGTGGAGTGTGAGGCATGTGTTTAGTGTGAGGTGTGTGTGGAGTGTGACACATGTGTGGAGTGTGAGTTGTGTGTGTGGAGAGTAAGGCATGTGTGGAGTGTGAGGTGTGTGTGGAGTGTGAGGCGTGTGTGGAGTGTGACACATGTGTGGAGTCTGAGGTGTGTGTGTGGAGAGTAAGACATGTGGAGTGTGAGGTGTGTGCGGAGTGTGAGGCAGTGTACTTAGTGTGAGGCATGTGTGTGGAGTGTGACATGTGTGTGGAGTGTGAGATGTGTGTGTGGAGAGTAAGACGTGTGGAGTGTGAGGTGTGTGTGGAGTGTGAGGCAGTGTATTTAGTGTGAGGCATATGTGTGGAGGGTGAAGTGTGTGTGGAATGTGAGGTTTGTGTGGAGTCTGAGGCATGTGTTTAGTGTGAGGTGTGTGTGTGGAGTGTGAGGTGTGTGTTTAGTGTGAGGCATGTGTGTGGAGTGTGAGGCATGTATTTAGCATGAGGTGGTGTATTTAGTGTGAGGCCTGTATGTGGAGTGTGAGGTGTGTGTGTAGTGTCAGGTGTGTGTGGAGTGTGAGGCATGTGTGTGGAGTGTGAAGTGTGTGTGGAATGTGAGGTTTGTGTGGAGTCTGAGGCATGTGTTTAGTGTGAGGTGTGTGTGTAGTGTGAGGTGTGTGTGGAGCGTGAGGCGTGTGTGGAGTGTGAGGCATGTGTGTGGAGTGTGAGGCATGTGTGTGGCGTGTGCAGCGGGTGTGGAGTGTGAAGCGTGTGTGTAGTGTGAGGTGTGTGTGTAGTGTGAGGTGTGTGTGGAGCGTGAGGCATGTGTGGAGTGTGAGGCATGTGTGTGGCGTGTGCAGCGGGTGTGAAGTGTGAGATGCTTATGGATTGGCTGGGATGGCACACAGCCCTGCGCCCAGGTTTTGCCATGACCGCAGGTTTTCAGCCCTACCTGGCCCCCTTTAAGTTGCAGGAACCTAGGCAGATTCCCTGACTTCTAAGCTGTGGTTCTTCCATCTGTTGAATGAAAAAAAATCGCCCCTTCTTGATGAATGAGAAACAACATGTGCAAAGGCCCAGAACTGTGGGGGGCGCCCAGAGAGGGGTTCTCCTCTTCTCATGGTGACACACTGGTGTGTCGGGCCCAGGTCTGCTTGTGCACTGAAGTCCAGGCAAAGACAGGTTGCGTGTGTGTGGTGCCTACCTGTGTGGCCCCTCACGCATGTCTCGAGCACACAGATGTCCCATGCTCTCTGGCATGTGCTCCCTAAGGGGGCCTGTGGCAGCAGGCAGGGACCTCCCTGACATGTGCATGGGGGGCACCCATGTGTCCTGAGGTGTGAAGGCCCGTGCCCGTGCCCATGGGGGCTGGGCATGAGCTCAGTACAGCACCATTTCCAGGCAGGGCCAGGACTGAGCCAGGGCAGGAGGGAGCACTGTGGGGCTGGTTAGGATTCTGGGTTAGGGGGCACCTTCCCTCACCTTCTCCTGCTCCGTAATCCTCCCCAGAGCCCTGGCCCCTGCCCATGGGCCTAACCCTGACCCTGAGACCGAACACCATAGCCCTGCCCACTGTCCCTCGTCCCGGCCCCAGCAACTCTCCCTCCTCCCCACAACCTCCCCTCTTCCCAGGCCCTGGCCCCCACCTTGCAAACTTCCCAAGGGACAGGTGCTTGGGACAGAGCAGGGATAGTGTGTGTGTGTAGGGGGTAAAGACACCCCGAGCCCAGCCTCTGTACCCCATCCTGTCCTTTGGGAGGTCAAGAGGCCCAGGCCCCCAGCCCAGGCAGGCTGCTAGCCTGACAGTCTGAAAAGCAGACCTTGCACAATCAGTGTCCTCTAGACTTGGCGGCCACCTGGCCATCGATCCGACATGGCCTGGGGGGAGGGGCTGGCACTAAGCAGGCAGCAGCAAAATGCTGAGAGAGGTGTTTGAAAGCACGTAAGCGGTGGCTTACCCCCACACCTATAATCCCGGTACTTTGTAACGCCAAGGCGGGAGGATCCCTTCAGCCCAGGAGTTTGAGACCAGCCTAGTCAACATAGTGAGACCCTGTCTGTACAAAAAAACCCAAATTTTAATTAGCTGGGTGTGGTGGTACACACCTGCAGATCCAGCTACTAGGGAGGCTGAGGTGGGAGGATCACTTGAGCCCTGGAGTTGGAGGCTGCAGTGAGCCATGACTGTGCTGCTGCACTCCAGCCTGGGTGACAGAGCAAGACCCTATCTTGAAAAGAAAGAGAAAAGAAGAGGAAAGGAAAGAAGAGAAGAGAAAAGCACGGACAAGGGTCCCAGAGAGCCGTGGAGGTGGGGGACAGCCTGCCAATGACTCAGGGATTTCCTCTGTCAACAAGGGACATTCTTGTTCTTTTAGCAAAGAGACACGTTCACACAGATGGCACAGAAGCCTTGTTGCTCTGGGAATCTGCATTCCTAACCAACACTGGGCCTCAACCTCTTTGATCCCCAAGGACAGTGAAGCCTCCGGGAGGGCGGGTGAGGGGATGAGGGGAGGCTTGGAGGCTGGGCATGGTGGGGGCCGGACGGCGAGAAGCACAGACCTGCACCAGCAGGACAGGGCAGAGCAGGCCTCGGTGTGCCCACCACACTCAGGTGACCAAGATCCAGCTGGGTGCTGGAGAGTGGGCAGACCCGGCCGAAATCCCAGTCCCTCCACCTGTTGATGATCCACAAGACGTCCCCAAGCTACCACCTCATGGCCTATGGACTGTGGGTGATAAAGTGGGGCTGTTGGAGCCCCCAAAAAAAAAGTATGGTGGGCTCCTTGTCCATATGATTGGTGTCCTTATCCAAAGGGGAAATTTAGAGACAGAGACGCACGCATGCAGAGAGAATGCCGTGAAGGTAAAGGCAGAGCGTGGCGATGCTTCTACAAGTCAAAGAACCCCAGTGATTGCCAGAAAGACACCAGACACTGAGAGAGAGGCCCAGAACACTCTTCCTCACACCTTCAGAAGGAACCAAGCCTGCCGACACCCGGATCTTGGACTCCAGCCCCCAGAACTGTGAGACACGTTCCGTTGTTCAAGCCCCCCGGGTGTGGTATCTTGTGAAGGCAGCCTTAGCCAATGAATATGATGCCCTTTGCACTGGTCCTGGGTAAATGCTGTGCAAAGCCTGTTCCTGTGACCAGCTTCCTCCCAGGCTCCTGCACACAGCAGGCGCTCACTCATTGTCCATTGAAGAGACTGAAGAGCCAAGATATCTGTATTTTTATCAGGAGCCTTCAGGCAATGTGATGCCTTCAGCCATGGAGTGGAAGCTCCGGCAGGGCAGGCTTGGGGGTAACCTTGTCTGAACTCAGAGAAAGCCCTAGAAGCAAGAACGCAACAACGTAGCTCTCATGTACAAACCGCTGAGTCACAGCACTTGTTCTGCGAAATTTTCCAGTTTGGGATCTACTTGTTTCTTTCCCTATTCTCCCCACCCCCTTTTCACTGTGAGTCCCATGAAGATTTCTCAGTCTGCAACTTGTCGGTCCCGCTCTCTCAACACGCTTAGCCTAGAACAGTGCCTGGCACACAGGAGGAATAAACATTTGTTGACTGAACAAATGACTGTTAACTCCTTTCATGATAACACAGTAAGGATTTTGGCAGCTGGGCCCTCCACACAGTCGATCACAGATGCCACAAATCTAGGCTTCAGAGTGGGAATATGCGTCTCCACTTAGCAGAAGAGGAGACTGAGGATCTGAGAGGAGAAGTTGACCTGCCCCCGGTCCCACAGCCCACTGGAGGTGGAACATGGATTCTAGCCTGGTCTCTTTGATTAGGGGGGTGTCACTGTTTCCAGGGGCTGCCATAACAGATGACCTCAAACTGGGTGGCTTAAAACTACAGGGATTTGTTCCTTCACAGCTCTGAGGCCAGATGTCTGAAATCAAAGTGTTGGTAGGCTCATTCCCTCTCCAGAGGCTCTAGAGAAAAAAAAAAAAAATCCTTCCTTGTCTCTTCCTAGCTTTCGGTCCTCTGGCAATTCTTGGTGTTTCCTGGCTTGGAGGTGTAACGCTCCAATCTCAGCCTCCATCGTAACACGAGCTTCTTCCTTGTGTGTGTGTCTCGGTGTTCAAGTGCACACACTTTACAAAGACATCAGTCATCATGGATTTGCACCCCACCCGAAACCAGCAGGACCCCATTTTAACTTGCTTACATCTGCAAAGACCCTATTTCCAAATAAGGTCATATTCACAGGTTATGTGTAGGCATGAATTTTGAGGGGACACTGTTCAGTCCTAGTACAAGAACTGACGGTACTATTCTGGGTGGGAGGAAGGGATCAGATAGTAGGAGGGTCACCCTCTCCTCATCCTCCTGTCCTGTGGGCTAGCCACGTCTCAGAGCTCAAGGAGGCTTCTGTGGGAAATACCTCACCACCTTCTCCACTCTTTGCTGAGCCGAACCTCTCTCTGAAACCCGCAGGGGAGGCCCAGGGTCTGTGGTGAGGAGGTGAGGGGCGGGCTCTGTGTGCCCCAGCCAGACGCTGTCTAGACGGTGGCTGGAAGCATGGGGCTTTTCTGGGCTCCAGGGTAGGGTATGAGCTTCCCAGGGCTGCCAAAACAAACTGCCACCAATAGGGTGGCTCAAAACAACACGCACGGCCGGGCACGGTGGCTCACGCCTGTAATCCCAGCACTTTGGAAGGCCAAGGCGGGCAAATCACGAGGTCAGGAGTTCGAGACCAGGCTGGCCAACATGGTGAGACCCCATCTCTACTAAAAATACAAAAATTAGCTGGGCATAGTGGCAGGCACCTGTAATCCCAGCTACTTGGGAGGCTGAGGTAGGAGAATCGCTTTAACCTGGGAGGCGGAGGTTGCAGTGAGCTGAGATCAAACCACTGCACTCCAGCCCGGGTGACAGAGTGAGACTCCATCTCAAAACAACAACAACAACAAAAACCAGACACTTATTCTCTCCCAGTTCTGGAGGCAGAGGCAGGCAGACCAAACTCAAGGTGGCAGCAGGGCCACATGCCCTCCCTGAAGTCTCCAAGAGAGGATCTTTCTTGCCTCTTCCTGGCTTTGGTGGTTGCTGGCGATCCCTGGTGTGCCTTGGCTTGTGACAGCATCACTCCAATCTCTGCCTCTGCCATCTCATGGCTTTCTCCCTGTGTGTGTCTCCGTGCCTCTTCTCCTCTGCTTAAAAGGACACCAGCCATGCTGGATTAGGGTCCATCCTAAGGACCTCATCTTCTTCACATCTGCAAAGATCCTATTTCCAAATAAGGTCACACTCATGGGTAAAGGGGTTAGGCCTTCAATTTATCTTTTGGGCTGACACGATCCAGCCCTTACTAAGCAGGGTGAGGCAGGCAGGGACAGGCTGGCTGTTGACAATGCTGTGGACAAGTGTCCCAAAGGTTCCACGTGACCCTGAGTCCTCAAGTCACTTCTGAAGCGTGTCCTCTCTCTACACCTGAGCTACCACCATCCTTACTCTCCTCCCCCAAAATCACAGTTATGACCTGCTTCCTTCCACCTCCCACAGGCCTCTAAAGCCTGAACTGCTCAATAGATGAGACTTTTCTGAGGCCACCCAGGCAGGGTCCCCAGAAGCCACCTTTCCCATCTGTTTCCAATGCACGGTGTCCCTACAGCAATTCCCTTGTTCATTCATTGATCTGGTGTTGAGCCTCAACACAGCCACAAAAGAGAACAAGAAAAATAACATAAAAAGGATAAGGAGTCTGGGCAAGGTGGCTCATGCGTGTAATCCCAGCACTTTAGGAGGCCAAAGTGGGAGGAATATTTGAGCCCAGGAGTTCAAGACCAGCCTGGGCAACATAGCAAGACCCAGTCTCTACAAAAATACAAACATTAGCCAAGTGTGGCAGCATGTACCTGTAGTCCCAGCTACTTGGGAGGCTGAGGGGAGAGGATCACTTGAGCCCAGGAAGTTGAGGCTGCAGTGAGCCATGCTCCTGCCACTGCACTCCAACCTGGGCAAGACCCTGTCTCTAAATAAATAAAAATTTGAGGAGTTTAGGAAGCAGCAAGGAAGAATTGTTTTCTAGAGCCTTCAGGGAGGGAATGAGCCAGCCAAAACTTTGATTTCAGACAAGAATAAAAAGAGAAGGGGGCCAGGCATGGTGGCTCACGCCTGTAATCCCAGCACTTTGGGAGGCCGAGGCAGGTAGATTATGAGGTCAGGAGATCAAGACCATCCTGGCTAACACAGTGAAACTCCATCTCTACTAAACATATAAAAAAATTAGCCAGGCATGGTGGTGCCTATAGTCTCAGCTACTCAGGAGGCAGAGGCAGGAGAATCGCTTGAACCTGGAAGGCAGAGGTTGCAGTGAGCCAAGATCCACCACTGCACTCCAGCCTGGGTGACAGAGCAAGACACTATCTCAAAAAAAAAAAAAAAGAAAAGAAAAGAAAAAAGAAAGAACAAGAACAAGGATGTAAAAGAAATAGAACAAATCTCAGTTGCTGCCCTTGAAGAAAGCTGCCAAGCCTAGGGAGACAGACAGTGGGACACACACTTGGCAGGCACTTGGCCGTGGTGCTTCCTGTCCCTGGCTTCCCATGTCACAGCACCCGGTGGAGGACAGGACCCTCAGAAGTACATGGAGATGCTCCTATGTGCTTGGAGGAATAAGCATCCATCGGAACGGCCTGTCACCGACAGGTGTGAGACCTCTCAGGAGTCCCCACCTCCGTGGCTTGTCTTCCTCCATCTGTACAGGGATTTAGGGGTTCTAAGGCTTAGAATACTCTATGGCTTACAATACAGCTAACCAGACCCAGGATAGGCCTGATCTCCAATAAGAAAAATGATCACTTCACCCCATTTTAGAGGTGAGAAAGTGGAGGTTCAGAGCAGTGATTTGCTCGAGGTCACACAGTCAGGAAGTGCTAGGAGCTGGATTCAAGCCCAGGACCCTCTGGCTTCAGAACCAGTTGTCCTTCCCAGTGACACTTTCTCCTGTGTCTGTGTTCCTCCCTACTGCCCACACCACCACTCCTGAGCCCTCGCCCTCTGTCTCTGCCCTGGGTACTGGCCTCTGGCCTCTGTCTGAAGATGCCGCTGGGACAAACTCACCACCAGGCCCTGGCAGGCCGGTCGCTTCTTTCCCAGATGGGCGGTCGGGGTACAGATGCTGACAAGGGGCTCGGGGTTTGGGAGGGGCTGCTTCAAGCCATCTTGGGGACACAGAATGGAAACTCTGCATGCATCACTCAGCCTGACCTTCTCCTCCACTGTGGGATTGTTGTAGGTGGGGCTCCCAGAACAGACAGGGGGGATGTATTAGTTCATTTTCATGCTGTTATGAAAAAATACCCAAGACTGGGTAATTCATAAAGAAAAAAGTTTAATGGCCTCACGGTTCCACATGGCTGTGGAGGCCTCGCAATCATGGCGGAAGGCAAAGGAGGAGTAAGGGCACATCTTACATGGTGGCAAGCAAGAGTGTGTGCAGGGGAACTGCCCTTTATAAAACCATCAGATCTCGTGAGACTTATTCACTATCGCGAGAACAGCACAGGAAAAACCTGCCCCCATGATTCAATTACCTCCCACCTGGTCCTTCCCGCTACACGTGGGAATGATGGAAGCTACAATTTGAAATGAGATTTGGGTGTGGACACAGCCAAACCATTTTAGGGAGCCAGACCCAGAGAGTGGGTGGAGACTACCCAAGATTGCACAACAATGCTGAGGCAGGGTTGGGACTGGAACCCAGGTGACCTGATTCCCAGCCTGTACTCTTCCCAGTATACTGTCCAAAAATGAATTCCAAAAACTAAAATGAACAATATTACTCATTTCCATATACGTAAGACTTTAGGCAGAGAGTTAACAAAAATTTCCAAAGGACACAAAATGGCAATTTTCAATTTTTTTTTGTTTTTTTGGCTCAAAACGTTGCAGGCAGAGCCTCCTCTAAAGACAGTCCAGTCTGTGGGACTAGCTCTTGCCCTTGAAGGGGGGCCCTGTCCAAGGTCATAGGCACCCAAACTTCCCCAAGGAGGCTATTTCCTGCTGCTCTTTCATGGGAAGACCCCAGCACTCACTCACGTTCCCCGAGTGCCTCTATTCTCCTTGGTCATCTGCGTCATCAGACAGCTGTTGACTTGGTGGGTCCGAGAGAGCTCCTGATAGCTGTCGGCTCTGTCCCTTCTTCCCTCCACGTTGGTTTCTCAGAACCTCGGTCATTCCAGGTTCTCAGAGCCTCTGTGTAACTGCCCCTCCCACCTTTCCTTCCTTCCTTTCTCCTTTTCCTTTTTCCTTCCTCCCCTTTGCCCATTTACCAACCTACACATCCATTCAACAAACATCCTGTGGCAGGTGCTGGGATTCAATAATTGATGGGTCACCGAGGATCGTGACCTGGAGAGAGATGCAGCTGAGCTCAGAGAGCAGGGGATGGGGGCACGGAGCAGCCAGCACAGCCGGGGTCGGGAAGAAGTGACCTTTACAACAAATCCCGCAGGATGGTTTTCCTTTCTCCCTCCCTCTCTACTGTGCAGGCACATTTTGCTTGACTTGCCCATTTTCTGTTTTTAAAAGATGAGTGGCCAATATTTAAAAATAAGGACACTTTGCAGGAAAAACTGAATTTTCAGCTTCTCTTAAAAATACAGAAGATCGGGCCGGGCGTGGTGGCTCAGGCCTGTAATCCCAGCACTTTGGGAGGCGGAGGTGGGCGGATCACCTGAGGTTGGGAGTTCGAGACCAGCCTGACTAACATGAATAAACCCCGTCTCTACTGAAAATACAAAATTAGCCAGGCTTGGTGGTGTACGCTTGTATTTTTAGCTACTCAGGAGGCTGAGGCAGGAGAATCGCTTGAACCCGGGAGGCAGAGGTTGTGGTGAGCTGAGATCACGCCATTGCACTCCAGCCTGGGTAACAAGAGTGAAACTCTGTCTCAAAAAAAAAAAAAGCAGACAGTCTAGCCAACCCTGGAGCAATTTTGGTTTGACACAGACCCCACCACTCCCTATTGTATCACACTGCATGGGTTAAAAACAGATACTAGAATCAGGAGTCTGGATTTGAGTCCTGGCTCCACCAATTATTAGCCACAGGCCCTTGAGCTACAAGGTATTTGATTTTACTGGGCCTTCATTTCCTCATATAGCAAATGAGACAATAAGCGTAAGTGTTGTGAAGATGGAGAGAATCTGTGTGAGGAACTCAGAACGGGGCCCGCATCTACCGGGTGTACACTGTCAGCATTTCATCACTGCGGCTAATATCTACCCAAACCCCAGCCCCTGTCAGCATCTGAGTTTGGGATCCCAGCAGCAAAGGTTTCATTGTTAGTTTCATATTTGCATAAATTATAAGCAATAGAATTCTCTCGCCAACATGTACTGTTCCTGGCTGATTGCTCGGACTGACACTGTAACAGGTGCTCTCCTACACCCACTGTTACGAGAATCACTGAACCGTTGGCCGGGAACAGCTGGCCACCCACCCAAACACTGGGATTGCCCATCAAGCCATTCCAAGCAATCCCAGCTCTCTCAAACTGAAATGTCCAATTTGAACAGTCCAGTGCACATAGTAGAAGCTCAATAAATAGATTAGAATGAATGAGTAGTAGTTGCTGGGCACAAGGTAGGCTACCAAACATTGAAATTTCATTTCTTTCTTTTTTTTTTTTTTTTCTTTTTTTTTTTGAGACAGAGTTTCACTCTGTTGCCCAGGCTGGAGTGCAGTGGTGCGATCTCAGCTCACTACAGCCTCTGCCTCCCAGGTTCAAGCAATTCTCCTATCTCAGCTTCCTGAGCAGATGGGGCTACAGGTGCAGGCCACCACACCCAGCTAATTTTTTTGTATGTTTAGTAGAGACGGGGTTTCACCATGTTGGTCAGGCCGGTCTCAAACTCCTGACCTCAGGTGATCCACCTGCCTCGGCCTCCCAAAGTGCTGGGATTACAGGCGTGAGCTACCGCACCTGGACTTTGAAATTTCACTTCATCCCGTTTTAGATGAAGAGGCTGAGGCTCAAAGGGGCCAAGCGGTACAGAATTGGGAGGGACACAATGTCCTTGGCCCTGAACTAGGCTGGTGGCAGCTGGCATGGCTGGATTTGAGAGGTAGAAAGAAGACCTCACAGGTTTTCTCCAGTGTTTGTCACACCTCCTAGAATCTTGTCATCATAGATTTGGGCCTTATCCCAAACCATCATCCCCCAAGATCTACCCAGGTACTTGAGGGAGATGAGCTGTCAGGGATAGGAGGTTGGAAAGGGCAGGGAGGTGTCAAGAGACACCCAGCCTGCAGGTGTCCGCCTCATCCCCTGCCCCAAACAGCCATCACCGACACAGCAACAGAGTATCCAAAAGGCCAGCCAGCAAGTCAGCAGCTTCCACATCTGTGGCCCCTGGGCTGCCTGGTCACATCCCTGTGCCTGTCTGTCTCTCCCATGTCTAGCTCTTCTCTCCTAAGGACTTTACATTCACTTACTTCTTTTTCTGTAACAGGGTCTCACTCTGTTGCCCAGGCTGGAGTACAGTGGCACAATCACTGCTCTCTGCGGCCTCAATCTCCCATGCTCAAGGGATCTTCCCACCTCAGCCTCCCTAGCAGCTGGGACTACAGGTGTGTACCACCATGCCTGGCTAATTTTTTTGTGTATGTTTTCTGTAGACAGAGGGTCTCACCATGTTGGCCAGCCTGGTCTTGAACTCCTGGGTTCAAGGGATCCTCCCACCTGGACCTCCCTAAGTGCTGGATTACGGGTGGGAGCCACCACACCCTGCCATGTTCGATTATTTCTTTCATCCTCACGACAGTCCTGGTATTGTCCCCTTTTACAGATGAGAAAACCGAGGCACAGAGAAGCTTAGGTATTTGTCCAAAGTCACAGCTGATAGGCAGCAGGGCCAGTACTTAACCCAGGCTGTGGGGCCCCAGAGTTAGGGCTAACACCACTACACCACACTGCCCCAAAGCGGCCACAAAATCTGAAAGGGTAGAACGAAGGGGGCTTTGTTCACTGCTGGATCTCCAACACCGTGGTTTGCGCATACTAGGCCCTCCTAATGTCTGTTGAATGAATAAATGAATGAATGAACAATTCCTTCCTCTTCTAAGAACGATCCTCAACCAACTATCCAAAACCAGCTGAACTCTGGCTCAGCTTGTCTTGCGAAAGCCCCACACAGCATTCCACAATTCCTCCACACCGAGGGAGGGCTGTGATCAGCTGGTCTACTCATGTGTGTCCTCCAGAGTCACTCCCTCCGGGACAAGGCTGGAGACTCTTTGTGGACCGAGCAGTAGCCGGCCTGCTCTCTGTGGCCAGTACCCGGTATGAGGCCAGGCACATAGAGGAATGGGAGATGAGACATTGTCTGCCAGCTCTGCTCCTCCCTCCCTCTGCATCCTGGCTTCCTGGAATCATAGACCGGGCACTCCCCCTCCACTACCCGACCTGCGTCTCTCACCACTCAGCGCTTCCTGCCTCACTTTCTGCCAGGCTCTGTGATGGGAGCCTCAAGTGTGTCATAGCCCTGGTGGTGGAAAATGTCTCTAAGCAAGTCAGCCTAGGGGATGTCCCAGGCCTGTCACAGGTGCTGGTGGTGAGCTCACATTTAATCAACACTCCCTCCCCCACTACCGAATGCACTGTGTGGCCTGGGACATGGCACCGCCATCCCCTCAGGGCCTCCGGGCCTCAACTGAGGAACAGGACTCAGAACCTCTGTCATTCCTATCTTGTGAGGTCACTGTGTGATTGTATGAGATACCAGGGGTTCACACACTTTGGAGCTGTAAGGAGCTGTGCCATGTGGGTACTAAATATTGCCTGGATTCAACTCCTTGCTCCACTGCATTCTAGCTGTGTGATCGTGGGCAACTCACTTGACCACTCTGAGCCATAGGCTTAGCTATAAAATGGGCTAAGAATAGTACCTCCCTCATGGCATTTGTTTAAGGATCCAGTGAGTTAAGGATCCTTCTAGCGAGTGGAAGGATCAATGTGCTTAGAACAGAGTCTGACGCATCTAAGTACTCAATACCTGCAGACTTTGAAGGACTGAGAACATTCCACAGTGGCTCTCACAGATCCTTGACCCCAAAGCTGTCCACCCCCCACTGCCTGTTAATAAAGCCCAAATTGTTAAATTGTGGCTGCTAATCTGCAAGAACAATTCCTCTCTCTTCCAAACACCATCCTCAATCAACTATATCCCAAACTAGCTGAGTACAAGCTGAGCCGCCTTGCTAAAGCGTAACCCAACATTCCACCCTCCTTCCCCAATTAGAAGGTCCTTTCAGACTGTTCTTGTGCCTGGCTTTTCTGACTAAAGGCTTGAGCTAATGGGGCTCTATCTGATGTTCTTCCAAAGCTATTAGTATCACCCTTAGATCCCCAGAATGTAGCCCAGGGTCTGACTCACAGCACAACAGTTGGTTATAACAGAGGTAGCTCAGGACTGGGACAGGAGGAGGAAGTAATCTACTCTACTTGGGGGCAAATCAGAGGGCCTGCCAGAAGCAGAGATGCTTGAGTGGGGTTCTGAGGGATGCATAGGAACCTGAGGGCAGACTGTTTGGGTGGCAGGGCTACTTCAAACCCAGGATCAGCTGGTGCCAGGCAAATGAGTCAGTTGCAGTCCCTACTCTCATCCCCACCACCAACACCTGACATGAAATACATGTAGTCCAGGCCTCAAGCCATATTCCACGTGGCACTTGGAACCACAGAATGTCAGGGCTAGGAGAGCACTTAGAAATCATCCACTCTGCCTGCCCAATTCATAGATGGGGCAACTGAGGCATAAGAGCCGATGGGACCTCCCCAGAGTCCCCCAAGTCATGGAGGATCACATTAAGGGCCTCAGCCATTATCCTGAAAATGACAGTGGGTCACTGGAGGTTTAGCAAGGATGGGGTGTGGCCAGATATGACCCTTAGCCACATCAGCCTGGCAGGGCTCAGAGGTGGAAGGATCAGAGGGGCAGGCGGCCATGGGGACAGGCAGACCGAGGAGGAGGCTGAGCAGGAATACGAGTGATGGTTTCAGGTCTGTGGCACAGGGGTCACCAGGGTGGGGGTGGGAGCAACCAGTGAAATGCTGGCCCAGAGGGACATTGGACCAGCTTGGAGTGTGGAGGCAGCAGGAGGGGCCCAGTTACAGAGGAGGAGGAGGGGGTAAGACCACCTCGGCCTCACCAAAAAGCATCGCCCTCAGCCTCCTCTCCTGGCCACCGTTCTGCCCCATCGACCTGCCAAGCTATCAGAGGGCTTTGTTTTTTCTCCCACAATCACAGTCATGGATCGTGACATCTTTTTCCCCCCTAAGTTGACTGCCAGGAAGCTGAGAATGAAATTTTAGTAGGTATTTTCCCATCAGTATAATTATCCCCTATGTAGCCTTCTATATGCTAAGGGTTGAAAGCTCTGGAGTCAGTACCTGAGTTTGAATCCTGGTGCTACCAACCATCAGCTGCGTTTCTCCACCTCCCTGGGACTGTTTCCTAATCGGCAAAATGGGGAATAAAGTACCTGCTTCTCAAGGTTGTTTCGGGATGATGAGAGACGACGCCCAGGCCATGCTGGCACAATGTGTAGAGTGGGAAGTATTGGTTCTCTTGCCCCTTCTTACTGTCCTCCTTGGTCTTTTTATTTCAGCTGTCAGTAATGAGGAGGACAGTGGTGGGTGATTCTTCCTAGATCTGGGCCTACACTTTCCACCATAATTTACTTTGGAAATGCAGGCACTGGAAGTTGCTTCGAATGAGAGATGGGAATTGGGGGAACGGGGGAAACAAAGGAACAAATCTAGTTCAACAAAGAGGAAACATGAGAGGCTGAAAGGCTCCCCCACCACCTCTCCTCCTTTTTCTCTTACCCACCAGATCTGCCCTGGCTCCTGGCTGCCTCCTGCTTCCCGCTCCGCACCTGATGGTTCTCCAGGGCTCCAGCGGCTGCCCGGTCCCCAGCTGGTGCAGCTCCTGTCTCCTGAATCTGACCCAGGCCCCTCCTGCAATCTGACCACCACCCCTGCCACCAGCTGCTTCCTCTTTGTCTCCTCTCCCAAGATCCTCACTCGGATGCACACTGAGCATGAAACACAGTGACCGCTGGCCCATCCCTCCATCTGCACCTGGCATAAGATGACCTTGACTCTGCTCTCTGCCAGATCAAGTCTCTCACCAGACATGGTGGGGACACCTGGGCTCCCTGGGCTTGCCTCTCACAGCTGCCTCTCAGCTTTCCAGTCTCCATCCTCTCAGCTTCAGTTTTCCCTGCCTGGGAAATCGGAGTTGGGAAACAGAAGAGCTCCTTTTGTGTTAGGAACCTGAGGAACTATATGGTCCAGAGAAGTCATCAGTTATCAGCTGTGACCACCTGGGGCCTGCCTATAGCACAGCGTTGCAGAATCTGAAGCTGCACCCAGGCTCTGCAAGAGGAGGGCTGTGGTCAATTAGAAATGTCTGCCGTGCATGGGTGCAATTGATTAGCAATGTCTGCCGTAAGTGTGGATTTATGAATGCCAGGAATTGCCATCCATGGTCTGGTCCAACTTTTATCAGGACACTCTCTATCATCTATCTATCTATCTGGAGGGACAGAGGGAGAGAGAGAGAGAGAAAGAGAGAGAGAGAGAGAGGGATCCGTCATCAAGTGCAATACTTCCCCAGGCATAGACTTGTGGGATATGAGCTGATACCTGGACACAGAATATGACAGACAGTCCTGACTCCTATTAGTGAAGAAGATATTCCCTTTACAATCCTTTTTCTTTCTCTCAAGGAGGAAGTTTGCATTTGGCCCTGGGATGTCTTTAACAGCTCCCCAACAGCTTCTCATTTCTCCTTTAAGAGACAACAGGTTTACTGCAGGCAATGAATATCAACACTATTTTGCTGCATTGTACTTATTTTGTACAGTTACCTTTTATTTATAGCGAAAATCTTTTTTTCATTTACAGAGTAACATGAAGATTCTTCTTTAAATAAATGTATTTCAACAAAAATGAATTGACTTAAAGAAAAAATATTAAGAAAATAATCACAAAGATGGTACACACAGACCATTGAAAGATACGGATGTATACATACATATATCACAAATGATTAAGACTTAAAAAAATATAACCCTCCCAAGAAGTGGGAGCCTCCCAAAGTGGAGCAGGCAAATACAATTTCCATTTGGGGGGATAAGGAAACTGACTTGCAGAGAGGTTTAGTATGTACCTGAGTTTGAATCCTGGTGCTACCAACCATCAGCTGTGTTTCTCCACCTCCCTGGGCCTGTTTCCTAATTGGCAAAATGGGAAATAAAGCACCTGCTTCTCAAGGCTGTTTCCAGATGATGAGAGATGACGCCCAGGCCATACTGGCACAGAACACACAGCAAAGGTGTGGAGCCCCTTGGGGTCTGAAACATTCAGGACCCTATGGCAGGAGGTGAGACTGTCCCATAATTAAGCTCTTTTCAAGGCACAGACCCAAGACTCAGACAACCCCAAGAAAAGGGAGTTTATTTTGGATATAAAGGCAACAGGAATCCTGACCAAATGGTCGGCAGCCCTCTCGGCAGTAAGTATTTTTGTATTGGGAGCCCAAGGTCCTCTGCTTAGTGGCTCAACGCTTGTCTACCTTTTCCAGGGAGCCTCGTTCACAAGCACCTGCACCCACAGGCCTCCCTCCCTGAGTTCAAACGCCCGAGACAGAGATGATCTGATTGGCTAGTTCAGGCCGGGGCTACCTGATTGGACAGAGCTTGGTGCCAAGCCCCCTTATAGGCTGCTGGTCAGCCTGTAGGGGCGTGTAGTCAGGTGCCCAATCAGTTGTGAGCAGGGCCTATAAGTGCAGGTGCTTGAGGGCTGCCAGGTCAGAGTTAGCTGGGACTGGGTCACTGTCCTGCTGGGATAGAAGGTTGTCTGAGCCATTGCAATGTTATCTGCCTGAGGCAGAGGAAAGATAAGTGGAGGGGTCGTGGTGGGGGGCACGAGAAGGAAGGGGCCAGTTGTGTGAGAGGGGGAGGACTGCAAGGTGGAGGGTGAGCCCCTTGCAGTAGGGGGCATGCCAGACCTAACGGGCACAGGACTCTGCCTCTCTGTGTGAATGTCATGTGCAGGGAGCCCAGATGAGGTGGTGCCAGGTAATTAATTCATTCACCCAGGGTATACCATAGGGCACTGGGCACTGTGTCTGGGGCAGTGAAAAGATCATGAGGCCCTGCCCTGTGAAGCTGTCCTTCTGAAGGCCAGTGTGCCAGCCCCTGAGCTGCAGAGGAGACTCTCCGGTGGAGGGGGAGTGGGAGGTCCCAGGCCTGGCAGCATCAGGGCCCACTACTAGGAGGGGACTGCTGCCCGGGCCTCAGACTCCAGGGTTTACTCTCCAGCAGCTTCTCTTGTGGGTCTGTGAAGCCACTGTGGGAAGATGCAGCAGGCGTCCACTTTGTGGGGGCATCTGTGCCCATACTTGGGCCCCAGCATTAAGGATGCAGCAGCCAAGCACTCTGAGGTCTCAGAGATCCCAAGGGAA
The DNA here is from genome assembly GCF_037993035.2 of Macaca fascicularis. Lineage (NCBI taxonomy): Eukaryota > Metazoa > Chordata > Mammalia > Primates > Cercopithecidae > Macaca > Macaca fascicularis. The sequence continues at coordinate 14,548,763 of NC_088384.1, read as the reverse complement.
GAGTAACAGGGCCTCTTTCTCCAGGCGCCCTGGGTCGCTGACAGCTTCTCCCTCCAGCACTGATGCTAGAAGTTTCTGGCAGATTAAGGGAGGCAGTGCTTCCCTCCAGGGGAAGCAAAACCGGCTTTTGAGGGGTCAGGGAAGTTTGTCACCCAGATAAGGGGGAGAGCACAGCAGGCCCAGGGAATAGCCTGAGAAATGGGGCTGAGAAATGGGGCTGAGGGCAGTGCGGCCCGTGCAAGGTTTTGAACCGAGGAGGAGCATGGCCATATTTGGGTTTTGGAAAGCACATTCAGGCTGCCCTGTGGAGGTGGAGGGGAGGGGAGGAGGCTGGGGCCGAAAACCCAGGGAGGAGGTCAGGGCAAGGAGCCCTGGAGAGCCTCGAGGACTGATACTGGTGAACAGCTGCAGGGCTGGAGAGGAATGATGCTTCAGAGCCTAAACTCGTGGGACTCTGTGATTAAAGAGGGAGTTGGGGAGTGACCGCCCCCCTGCAACACACACAGTTCCTGGCTCAGGCAGCAGGACCAGGGAGCAGCAATGGAGGTTTGGAAATGGATGGGCCAAGTGTGCAGGACTGGGTGGGGGCCATCTGGGTGGAGACATCCAGCGGCAACTGGACACTGAGTGTCCTCATCAGTGCACTAAGTACCCTCGACAGGGTCCTCCTCAGGCTGGGCACAGAGCAGGCAGCTGCCTGCCTCCCCGGCCATCTGTCTACACCAAGTGAGTTGGGTCCTGATCCTGGAGTTCTTGGAGGGACAAGTAAGCATCAGTGTTCAGGGGCAGGCGAGCATTAAGGGCCCTGACCTCCCCCTGCCCAGGAGGCCTCGCCCAGGGGAAACTGAACGGCTCCCTGGGGCCAGGATCAGGGACCTGCTCTCCAGCCTCTCGCAGCACCAGCTCAGGGCGTGGCTGAAAATCCACCAGGTCTGGGACTCCTGGGGTGGGAGGCCCCAGGGGCTGGGGGTCCCAGTCTCTGGGGACTCTCTCCTGCAGGGAAGGGGGTAGCCTCTCTTCACCAGCCCCGCTGCCCCCAGGGGCAGTGCTTGGGGGGCTGGGGCCACCAAGGAGACTTGGGGAGAAGAGCAGCAGGTCATCCCCGGAGGGGAAGGTGCAGTAGGCATCGTCCTCCGCTGACAGAGGCTGCAGGGGTTGGGGGGAAGACCCTGTGGGCGCGTCGGCCCCACCCTCATCAGGCTCTTCCTCTGCGCAGGGATCATAAGTAAAGTACACCTGGCAGGCCTCTATCTCCAAGGCATCCGGGAGGTGGAAGAAGAAGTAACCCTGGTTGGTGAAGCAGCTGGTCAGTGAGCGGTTGCTGCTTAAGGATGAGGGCTCAGGCACCTTGTCCTGCTGCAGGAGCAGCTGTGTCACCTTGTCCCTCTCCAGCACTTCCAGTGGCGAGATCTCAGGCGCCAGGCCGCCAGGGCTGAAGGACGATGAGGGGAAGGGCGAGGAGAGCCACTTCTGGAGGGAGAAAGGCGGGGGGTGGGTGAGTGGGGGCTTCCTTCACCTTCCTTCACCCTCCACCCCTTCCTCTGGATTCTCAGCAGCTCCTAACTCCTCCTCCTGAAGCAGTTGGCCCAGGGATGCCCCCTCCAGGAAGCCCTCCCTGACTATAGCCCCGTACTCCCCCAACTCACCTACTGGCTTGGGGAGCCCTCTGGGCCACCAGCCCAGGGAGACTGCCTGACCCACAGTCCAGCATAGGCCTGCCTGGCTCCCAGTAGTGCCCAGGAATGTTTGCTTGCTGAAGAGTGACTGTTTATTGGACACCTGCTGTGAGCCTGGCACTGTTCTAGATGCTGGGGACCCAGGAAAGCAGAGAATCCTCAAACTGTCCAGTGGGTACTAGCACAAGTGTGTGAATCGATCCATCCATGCCAAAGCAGAAGGGCGCTGAGAGCACAGCCTGTTCAACTTACAGATGCCCAGAGACGGGACACGCCCCGGCCCCGATCACAGACCGGCAGGCGGCAGAGCTGGGACCCAGGGTCTCCGCTTACACTGTGGTGGGAACGTCTCTTGTGGGAGCTGATAGTTTCCTGATTCACCTCTCCCCCAGTTCCCTGTGGTCCCCACCCCTACCCACTCCACCTCCCATCCCCAGAGAGAGGAAAGTGCCCATCAGAGCACTTCTCAGTTGCTTGAGATTCCAGAGAGCCCTGGCAAGGAGTGGGAAGACCTGGGTTCTAGCCCTGGCCCTAGCACTCACTAACTGTGTGACCCTGGGCAGGCTCCTGCACCTCTCTGGGCCTCAGTTTCCACAACAGTTAGCCGAGTCTCTCCTGACTTCCTTGCTGTCACCCATCGGGTCACCAGGGAGACATCAGGTGAGCAAATGGAGATGTAAACACCCAAATAGGGTAAGACACAGACTGCACAGCAGAATGGGGACAGCAGGCCCTCGGGTGGGCGAGTTTGGGAGCCCTGACAACCCTCTGTCCCCGGAACCCTCAGCAGCTGGACTTGGCCCCCTAAGCACAGGGGCCAGGCCCAGTGGGCTCCCCAGGCCTCTGTGCTCACCACGGGGCTGGTGGGTCCAATGGACCTATTTCAGATGAATTAATGAACCAGCAATGAATGCCCAGTTCTCCTCTCCAGGGGGAGTCCCTGAGGCTGAGTCAGCTGCTCCACAGACACACACACACACACGCTCACAGGCATGCACACATGCACACACGTGCACACACCACTCAATTAAATCCACTCCCTTCCCGCAACCAGGAGTTACGTCACAAAAGAAAAGGCTGAGAGAGGCAGAAAGGATAAACTGAGGATGGCAAAGAGGGGTTGCTGGCTGGGCAGAGAGGGAAAAAGCACTGTTCGGGTGAGGTTCATGATATCCGGGGCAAGGGTGGAGCCAGGCAGCAGCCCTGAGTTTGCAGCCAGAGAGGGAGCGTCAGGGCCTGTGGCCAGTGCCGGTGAGCCAGGAACCCAGTGCCTGTGGCCAGCTACTTCCTGGGCCTGAGCCTCTGCCCACAATGCCCTGAAAGGGGCTTCAGGAGAAGTTCATGCCCCTCACACACACTCCCACACTCGCACACACATTCCAGGATCCCCTGGGAAGTGCGGTGGGCCTTGTGGCCCCTGTGGGTCCTAGGGTAGAAGGGTAGGTCTCTCACCCAGATGCGGAAAAGGTGGGGCCGGCTTTGCCAGCCCCAGTCCCCAGCCACATCATACCTTCCTCCTCGGGACCCCGCTCCACACACTAGACCCAAGGATGCCCTCACAGGAAGCTGGAATGGTTTGCAGCTCCCACCTCACAATGTTCTAGGTCCATAGAATCAGGACTTGAAGCTGGAAGGTATCTGAGCATGCAGCTAATCTAGCTCAGCCTCCAACCAGTTCAATGGGGGAATCTCTATGCTTCTGACACACAGGCAGCCATGGCTTGCTGGAATACCTTTATAGATGGAATCTTGCTACCCTCAAGGCTGAGGGAAGAATTTTAAGGTAATGCATTCCTACACATTGAGAGTGCTGCAACTAATGGCCAGGCACAGTGGTTCACGCCTGTAATCCCAGCACTTTGGGAGGCTGACGTGGGCAGATCACCTGAGATCAGGAGTTCAAGACCAGCGTGGCCAACATGGCAAAACCTCGTCTCTACTAAAAGTACAAGAATTAGACAAGCGTGGTGATGTGTGCCTGTAATCCCAGCAACTTGGGAGGCTGAGGCAGAAGAATCGCTTGAACCTAGGAGGTGGAGGTTGCAGTGAGCTGAGGTCGCGCCGTTGCACTCTAACCTGGGTGACAGAGCAAGCCTCCATCTCAAAAAAAAAAAAAAAAGAGTACTGCAACTAAGATATTCTCATCTTGGGAGTTTTCCAAGGAATTCCAGAAGGGACCCTTGATCAGCCCTGATAGAGAACTCCAAAGCCAGGTCATGACAGCTCTGGTCCTGCATGGCTTCCCTCGCCCGCCACTCCTCTTGACCTCCCTCTGCCCCTACCTCACCCCACTCTCCAATCTTAGGAGCCTAGAGTAGGGCTAGGGTGGTAAAAAAAAAAAAAAGTACCCCCCACCTCCCCCCTTCATTCTTGAAGCTTCCTGCCTGAAGGGGACACGGGCTGGGGAAGAAGAGACGGCTGAATTTGAGATGGAGTTCAGAGCATTGCTGCTCTGTGGGCCGGCACTTTAAAAATGAATCGGTGTTTTGTGACTCAAAGTGACTGGAAGACTTGTTAGTATCCGTGCTAAGTTATGGAGCCTGCTCAGGAATTTTGGGCAGGGACAGGAGAAGCACGGAGCATGTCTACACAGACAGTAGGGCGGAGAGAGCTAGTGCTGGCAGATCCTGTTCGTTCAGCACACTGGCAACGGTAATACCAGATAGGGAACTTTTTTTTTTTTTTTTGAGACGGAGTCTCACTCTGTTGCCCGGGCTGGAGTGCAATGGCACCATCTTGGCTCACTGTAACCTCCACCTCCTGGGTTCAAGCGATTCTCCTGCCTCAGCCTCCTGAGTAGCTGAGATTACAGACCCGCGCCACCACGCCCAGATGATTTTTGTATTTTTAGTACAGACGGGGTTTCACCATTTGGTCAGGCTGGTCTCGAACTCCTGACCTCATGATCCACCTGCCTCAACCTCCCAAAGTGCTAGGATTACAGGCGTGATCCACTGCACCCAGCCTGATAGGGTTCTTTTGAACACTAACTGTGTGCCAGGCAAAGTTCTCAGGGCAGGACACATAGTAACACAGTTTTTCTCCCCATCTAACCGGTGGGGAAACTGAGGCCCAGGGAGGCTCTATAGGCCCAAGGTCACACAACCAGAAAGCGGTGGAGCTGGGATTAAAACCCAGGCAGTCTGGCTCAGACAGAAAGTGCCAGAGCTGGAGAAGAGACCCATGCCCACCCTGGAGGCTGCTCACTTCAGCGTTTGGTCTCCTCTCACAAAACACAAAATTAGCTACTCCCCTACCACCCCCTCATCCCACTCACACCCCTGGCCACCTCTGCCTCTCCATCCCAGCCTCCTACCTGGACATCTCCTCCATGCTCTGAGGTCAGCTGGGAAAAGAACTTCGAAGGGTCTGGGGTGTGACACTTCAGGACCTTCTTCAGCCTGGACAGAGGAGAGAAGGGAAGGAGGAGGGTGAGAACGGGAAGGGCCATGGTGTCCTGCCATCAGCGCCACAGCTCTGGATGCCAGGCGCAGAGCCACACCACATTCACTCATGTATGTATTCCACCATTACTAAGTGCTCACTGTGGGAGGACGCTGTGTTGGGCACTGGGGAGACAAGAATAGCCAACAAAAGAGGTCCCTGCTCTCAAGCTGACATTCTGATGGGGAGACAGACACAAAGCATGTTGCAACATCATCATTCATTCCGTGGAGACAGAGAGCAGAGTGCTACATGAGACGGGGAGGTGGGGGTCAGAGGGGGCGAACACACAAGCCAGAGCGGTCAGGGATGGAGATGGCTAGAAAAAGTGGAGTGAAGCAGGAGGGAGAGAGGAGAGAGGCTTCCTTGTCAGGGCTGCCATGGATGGTGGTTCAGGTTGTGCACTGCCCAAGGGCATTAGGCTTGGGCAGGAAGTGGGAGAGGTGGTGGTGAGTGAGGCTGAATTCCAGCCCATGTTCTGCTTGCCAAACTGAGTGCCTGGAACCTGTGTACATCGCCCTGAAGAGGCACCATTTTTGATTTGCACAAAGGTTCCACATGACTGGTGGAGGCCCTCAGGGGCTGGGGTGTATTACAACGCAGTAGGCAGCCTTTGAAGAGCGTTAAACAGGAGAATGACATGGTGGAGAAAGGACTGAAGGGGCACAAGAATGACAAGGAGGAGGGCATTCTGGAGGCCACTGAACCCACACCTGGGAGAGGACCTCTCCCCCTACAGGAACATGGTTTCCCTGAAGGCTTGCAGGGAGCTGTGGGTAGAGGGAATGGGTGGGTTGAGGAATACCTGTCTTCTTGGGAGGAAAGAGTAAACGGGCTCCAAATACTGCCGAGAACCACGGCTCCAGGATGAGGGTCAGGAGAGCAGCACTCACTACTAACTGGCTACGTGACCTTTGGCAAGTCAGCTGACTTCTCTGGCCAGTCCTGGCATCAGTTAAAAGTCAGTGGTAGCCCCTGACTCACTGCCTTCCCGGTGCTATGGAAAATCGAGTGAGGTGATGCAGCTAGGCACGCTTTGCAAACCTCTTGGGAGAAGCAGGGCTCTCATCAGGGGGTCACATAGCCTGGTCAGAAGTGTCACCTCCTCACCGCTTTGCCCTCCACCAGGTCACGCTCGGCACAGCAGCCAGAGCCACAGAGGGCAAAGTGGATCCTGTCCCACTCCTGGGGAAACCCTCCATGGCTGCTCGGCACACCGCCCAAGTCCTCACCATGGCCTGAGGTCCCAGGAAGCCTCACTGCCGCCACATGTCCAGGTTCAAGTTCAGCTTCCTCCCCAACCCGCTTCTGTCTCCAGCCACACCGCGTCCCTGCACTCTGTTCCTGGAAGGTTCTTCCCTCCTTCCTGCCCAGGGCCTTTGCACACGCTGTTTCTGCTGCCTGAGACACTCTCCCTATCCCCTCCACCCACCCCCACCATGGGCTCCTGCTTCAGATTTCAACAGAATCACCACTTCCTCGGGGAAACCAGCCCTGGCCACGCCCCAGCCAAGGTTGCCCTCCCTGTTGTCTGCTCATGATACAGCCAGCAGTCAGTATCCGTGGGTTCTGCATTCACAGATTCAGCCAATCCCTGATCAAAAATATTCGGGGAAAAAAAAAACCCCATAGAAATACAACAATAAAAAATAATACAAATTTTTAAAATACAGCATAACAACTATTTACATAGCATTTACATTGTATTAGGTATTATAAGTAATCTAGAGATGACCTAAAGTCCCTGGGAGGATGTGTGTAGGTTACACGCAAATACACTGCTGTGTTAAATCAGGGACTTGAGGCCGGGCGTGGGGGCTCACACCTGTAATCTTAGCATTTTGGGAGGCCGAGGCAAGTGGATCACCTGAGGTCAGGAGTTCGAGACCAGCTTGGCCAACATGGTGAAACCCTGTCTCTACTAAAAATACAAAAAATTAGCCGGGTGTGGTGTCGTGTCTGTAATCTCAGCTACTCAGGAGACTGAGGCAGGAGAATCGCTTGAACCCTGGAGGTGGAGGTTGCAGTGAGCCGAGATCGCGCCACTGCACTCCAGCCTAGGTGACAGAGTGAGACTCTGTCTTACAAAAAATAAATTAATTAAATAAAATAAAAATCAGAGACTTGGGTATCCACCGGCTTTGGTATCTATGGCGGGGGAGGGGGGTCCTAGAACAGGTTCCCCATGGATCCTAAGGAATGGCCGTACATCGACATCCTCCCCCACCATCCTGATCCCGGTGCGTCGTTACACACCTGCAGGATTGTCTGCCTTCCCCCACTGGGCTGTGAGCTGCCTGGAGCTGGGTTTGCACGCATGTGGCCTGCCACTGTGTTCCCAGCACTTTGAGCTGTACCTGGCATGCAGCTGGTACTCAGTGAATATGAGAATAAGCGAATGACAGTCAGACCTAGATGGACCAGCAGGGACCCAGACACAGAGACAGCTGACGTGGGCACACGGGCATCCCCAGTCCTGAGAGCATGCTCTGGACAGGGCCCCAGGGACTCTCCCTGGAGGGCTGCACCTCCCACCTTCCCCTCAGGTTGGTTCCACAGGGTCCCCCTGTGGGGATGGGACACAGGGAAAGGCCAGGTTTTGGACAGGAAGGACTCTCTGGAGGGTAGAGGAAGCACGGGTGTATCAGAGCAGGGGGCTCGGTCCAGAATCTGACCCGGCAATGTGGCATGTGCGCATGTAAGTGTCTGTGTGTGTGTGCGCATGTGTGTATGTGTGCTTGTGTGCGTGTGTGTGTGCATGTGCATGTACGTGTGTGTCCGTGTGTGTGTGTGCATGTGCATGTACGTGTGTGTCCATGTGTGTGCATGTTGGAGGGGTGGGAGCACGAAGGAAGGGGAGGAGAACCTTCTTACCATGGCCCGGTGTTCCTGCAGTTGATCAGCAAGTACACTAAGATGATGAAGCCAAAGGCCCCGCTGAGGCCCACGAGGAGGTGGCCGAGCCACGGAATGGTGTCCTTCCCAAGGGCTGCCCGGGGGTGGGAGAAACAGCAAGGACAGGGGTTAGAGAAGTGCCGTCACTCACCCTGGCTCACTCCAACACCCCGGTCCAGGGCCCCGCCAGACACTGCTGCGTCTGGAGGGCTGGGGACAGGGTTTGGCTAAGCCCGTCCTCTCTGGGAAGCCACATTTCATACTAAAAAGAAATGGCATTCCAAGAGCCCCTCTGGCTCCAGACAGATCCCATGGGCCCACCTGGTGAGCCTACAGCCCCCCACAGCAGCCTGGGCTCCACCTGGCTGCACCCCTCTCTCCACCTGCCTCCAAGCACCACTTAGAGGACCCCAGGTCTTGCTTGAACTTGAACTCAAAATGTGATGCGATGAGGGACAGATGTCCGGCAGACCCGCTGAGGGCCAGGCTGCTGGAATGTCACATGTCTTCCTCACAGCAGCTCTGCCTCACAGTCAGTGTACCCGTTTCACAGATCAGGCCGAGAGATGAAAGCAGCTGCCCCCAGCCCCGGCAGAAACCAGGAGTTTGAGATTTCAGGGTGGAGAAAAGTGAAAAGAGCCTTTCTACCCCTCCCCAACTCACAAGTCCCATGGCAAGCCCCGTCCGCTCACTGAACCCCTGTTCCTGTCGGAAAAGCGGGCCCCCTGCAGGGTTACAGCAAGTGAGGCATGGAGCTGACCGCTGTACCCTCGCTCCAGGCAGGGAGAGGATGGAGCAGCTCCTCCCCCAGCCACCCCCTCCTGTCTGAGCCCCCTCCCACCCTTGCTGCCCACCAGTACCTGCAGGCTTTGTCCTGAAGGCCAGGGGCTGGCTCCAGGGGCTCCAGGTCGTGAACTCGCCTTGCAGAGGCTTGACCCGCACCTGAAACTCATACTGGGTGTCTGGGGTGAGCGTCTCCAGGCAGATCCATTCCTGCTTCTGCTTGAGGGTCATCAGGGGGGCCTCCTGGGTCAGAGACAGGACTGTCAGTGCTCACCTCACCTCCCATGGCAGGGCCAGGAGGCTGAGCACCACAGCACCCTCCTCAACCTCTGCCAGTTGCACCCCCCTTCCTTGCCCCCTAAGGCTCCCTCACTTCCCAGTCGCTGGGGCCTCAAACCCTGGGGTCATCCCCTAAAGCCCAAGTCGTCAGCTAATCAGCTGGTTCCACCTCCAGAACCTGGTTCCACCTCCACAGCCATTCCAGAACCATCCCCGCTCTCCGCGCTGCACTCACCCCAGGCCTGAGCTGCCGCCCTCTCCCAAGCCTGCAGCTGGTCTCTGGTTCCCATCCATGCCCCTCTGCAGTCTAGTCTCCACAGGACCAGAAAGCAGGACATCTCCACACACCTCACCACCCCGGGTCGCTCTTTTCGCCTCCTCTTGCTCTCCATACACATAGCAGCACCCTGCCTTTGCCGTGGCAGGTCTTTCTAATTTTGCAAAACTCTCCCCAGATCTTTGCAGGTGAGCTCCTTCTGGACGCCCAGGTATCCAAGGGGCCTTCCCTGGTCACCTGAGTCTGAAATAGCCTGTGCCAGTCACTCTCAAATACTTTGCCCCATTGGGTTTTCTTGGTGGAACTTATCCCTGTCCCGTAGCCTCACTATCCCAGACCCTGTCGCTGTGTCTGCTGACTGCCTGCCTGCCCTGCCCCAGTCTGAGATTCCTGAGAATGGAAGTTTGCTGAGCTCACCCTCCACTCTTTCCCCATCATCCAGCGCATAGTAGGTGCTCAGCAAATATTTGTTGAGTGAGCAATTGAGTGAATAAAGAAATGAATGTAAGTGAATGAATAAGCAACAGACCCACATGGATGTGGAGCAGATGGGCTTTGACACGTGGAGGGGTGGCTTCCCTGGCCTCTGAAAGCCCATGGGGCTGGGCAGCTGCCTGTCTCCCGGCTTTCTGAATCTTTCCCTGAACCTGCTGCCAGCCGGATCCCCAGGGTTAGGGGGGCTAGATAAGGATGTGGAAGTCGGGCAGGCAGCCCCAGGCAGTGCAGAAAGAGCACAGGAGTGAACTCAGCCACCCACCATCCACCTGGGGCTGATGGGACCTCGCCGCAATGAAAAAGGGACAGGACAGGGACCAGGACAGGAAGGAGGAACCAGAGCAGGTGGGGACTGGGCCACATTCTCACCTCCCAGGTGTGGCCTGGGGACAGCGTCCGGGCCTCAAACTCCAGGTGTCTTTCAAAGTAGTGGGAGGCTTGGGAGATTTTCCAGCTTATGTTGCATCTGTGGGTCTCCACGTGGACGACTTGGAGGGAGATGGGGGCCATCAGGCGAACTGGAGACGAGAAGGGGGAAGGGAGAGCAGCCAGGCATGACCTCTACTTCCCACTTTGTACCTGCCACTCCTCCCTCCTGGCACCCACCCTACCCCCCACCCAAAGCCCTGCTCCCTCCCTGCCTCCCTCCCTGCCTCCAGGCCTCTCTCAATGATCACCTCTTCAGAGAAGCCTTCCCTGACCACTCACCACTCTGCATCCCCCTTGCCCGTTTCATTTTTATTCCCAGTGCTTATCATTACCTGACCTATGAAATATATGGTTTGATTTCTTTATTCATTTTCTGCCTCCCCCAGCAGACTGTGAGCTCCTTGAGGGCAGGGACTTGGTTGTCTGCTGTGTCCTTGGCGCCTGGAAGATTACCTGGCACTTGCTTCAGTAGCTGCTGGATGAATGATTCACCGCAGCTTTTCTCTGCACTTAGAATTGACCTGAGAGCTTTCCATGGATCATCTCATTCATTTCAAGTGTGAATATAACACTGTGTGATTCTGAAGTTAAATGAATCTCAGTTTCTATACTTCTGAGACTCTATAGAACCACATAAGCGATAAGCAGATGCTGAGTGCTGACTACATGGTAAGCAGTTTCTGTGTCTCAGTTCAAAGATGCCTTACAAGCCTGGTGGGTAGGCAACTCTGATTCTCCCCAAAACTCAGGCTCGGAAAGGTTCGATAGTCTGCCAGTCAGATCACATCCAGGTCAGGCCTGACTCTCACTTTCCACCCCACTGCTTCCCTGGAGATGGACCCCAAGGTCAGCAGGCAGGCACTCAGGCATTCAGCAAACCTTCCCAGACCACTGTCCTCATGAGATCTAGTGCTGGGTTGGTGGCAAGGAGACCAAGGGGTGGCAGAGACTCTGCCCTCAGGTTGCTCACGGCCCAGTGAAAAAGACAGGCCTACAATCAGGCAGTGACAACGCAGGACATACATTCCCAGAAAGAGGAGGTATAAAGGGCTAGGGGAGTCTAGGAAGGCCTCCTGGAGGAAGTGACTCTCAACTAAGCCTCGAAACATGAGTGGGAATTTTCCAGGTGTCAAGAAGGATTCCAGTGGGATCAGCATGCGCAAGGGCTCAGAGGCATGAATAGGCAAGGTGGGTTTGGAGAGCTGGCCTTTGGTTGCAGCAGAAATATAGGCCTCAAGAAGAGGAGTGCCAGGGAGGAGGCCCAGGGCTGGATCCTGAGTGGCCTTGAATGCCAGAGTAAGGAGCCAGGACATCATCCCGAGAGCAGCGGGCAGTGAGGTGGTCAGATGTGGGTGTGGAAGCTGCGGGGGAGAGAGGCTGGAGCAGGGAGGATCCCAGAGGAGGTGGGAGGAAGGAGGTGCCCAGCCCTGCCCCAGCCCCACCCTGGCTTCCTCACTTACGGTTCTCAAAGGGTTTGAAGTCCTGGATGGCCATCATCCTCCATCGCACCCCTTCACGGCACATCACCCTCAGGGTGACGATGTCCACTGCGGTCAGTTTCTGAGACTGCAAGGGAAGGAGGGCAGGGGTGAAACTTCTAGCAGCTGGGGGCAGGGGAAGGGGGAGGCCACAGGGATGACCAGGGAAGGATGGGAGCTTCTCCACATGCCCCGCCACCCAAGGCAAGGGCAGCAAACGTTTTCTGTAAAACGTTTTCTGTAAAAGGCCACATCGTAACTATTTTTGGCTTTACAGGCCACACGGTCTCTGTCACAATGACTCAACTCCACCACTATAGTGTGACGCAGACACAGACAACATGTAAATGAACATCAGGGCCATGTTACAATAAAACTTTATTTACAAACACAAGCAGTGGGCTGGATATGGCCCGTGGGTCAAGGTAGTTTACCAACGCCTGATCTAAAATGAAGTGAGCTGCCTTGAGAGGGAGTGAGCTCCCTGTCACAGGAGGCATGCAAGCTGAGAAGCCCACACAAAGGTACAGATCTGGAACTATACCTGTTTAACATTTTTCAGTGTGAAAGGCCCTCCCCTCCCCTATCTCTTCCCATCCCTATGCCTTGAATTTTCTGGAAGAAAACGGCCAGGTATTGAGCATCTCGTGTGAGCAGCCACTGCTCAGATGCCTTAGCCCCTCAATGCACACAGCATCCATCCCATGGTATGGGTGGGAAGCCTGAGGCTTGGGCTGGTCAAGGGACCTGCCCCAGGTCATGCAGCTGGACAGCAGGGGAGCCCAGGTTTAAACCCAGGTCCTCTGTGTCCCCCTACAGCGTGACTGCATCTCCGAGTCCTGGCCTGTCATGCCTGACAGAGGGCTGCCGAGTGAGCAGCTTAGAGCAGCCTCCCACTGTAGGGGTGCCAACCCTGCAGCCCGGCAGCCCTGCGGGAGGAAGCTCCAGTGCAGGCCTCTTAGGATCTGGGGTCCAGGATGCTGATTTCACGGCCAGGACCTCGGGCACAGTCCCTCTGATCTGCATAAGACCCGCTATGAGCAAACCTTGAACCTCATCATTAGAATTCCCCAAACTGGCCAGTTCCTCTCCACCCCATAGACCCTGTCCTAGCCTTCTTATAGCTGCTAGGCAGACTAGATTTTCCCAGGTAATAGTAGTCTCATTATTATTACTATTATTGTTATAAAAATATTGCCAGTCATACATTCTCATGAGCACTCACACCGTGCCAGGCACTCTTGAGAGCACTTTACATATATTATCTCATTTAATTCTGTCAACACCCTTGGACACAGGCACCGTCACTATTTCCATTCTATAGCTGAGGAGACTGAAGCACAGAGAACCTTAGGGACTTGCCTGAGGTCACACAGCTAAGAAATGGTGGAACCAGGATCAGAAACCAGGCCACCTACAGAGCTCCCTGCCGGGCACAGCGTCCGGTTCCGGGGGCTATGATTTTCTCAGCTACACTGTGTGACTCCATCTTCACACTCTCCTGCCCCTCAAGAAGACACATAACCTGATGGTGGTTAGAAGATGTGGTCTGGGTGTCCTTGGAGCCCGCTGCTGCCCAGGACGCTTTGACAGACAATAATTTGATATACACCCATCTGAACATGGCCACATGCCCTGCAAGAGGCAGCCTAGTGCAATGGTGCAAAGCCCGAACTGGGAGTCCACAGGCTTGGGTTCAATCCCAGCTCTGCACTTCCTGGCTGTGTGACCTTGGGCAAGGACCATACCTCTTTGAGCCTCAGTGTCTTCATTGGTAAGAAAGAGACAGTGCTGATGTCTACCCATGGGGCTGTAGGTGATGGCAGCAGCTGCCCATCTGGAGTGGCCGCCGCTAAAACTCTGGCTGCAGTGGGGAGGCGTAGCTGGGGCCTCCTGCTCCACGGGGCGGGTAGGAGCCCTGCCCTCCCAGGCAGGGCTGTAGCTGCCTAAGTCTTGGCCGTGGGCCCAGACCTCCTGTTGCTCTTGGGGGCTGGGATCAAGCAAGAGCCCCACTCTCGTGGGTGCAGCTGCAGGCACCCAAGTCGCGACTGCAGAGCCAGGCGTCCCTGCACTCTCAGGGGCTGGGAAGGTCTCCGCTGCCTCCGCAGGCTCAGAGCTGTCTGTTCCCACTGCCTGGGCTCTCCCCTGCTTCTGGCACCAGATCTGATCCTGGAGGCACGGTCGGGGCTACACACTCCGTGGATCCAGCGCAAGTTGAGGACAAGCGGGACCCCCGCCCCTTCTGAGGTAGCCAGGAACTCTCCTGGGGCAGCTGCAGCTTCCCAAGCCTGGACCCGGGCATCTCTGCTCCCCCTACAAGCTCAGGGGTGTCTGCTCCCATTGTCTGGCCTCCCCCTGCTCCAGTGCCCGCTCCAATCTCAGAGCGGGGCCAAGCCCAGGCACTACCACAGCCTGGCACACTCGAGGCAGCACTGAGTCACTGGCTCCAGCTGCCTTGGCCTCCTCTGGACTTTAGGTGCCAATGAGCACAGGGGGGTGGGAAGCCACGGGGGCACAGGGGGCAGCTTGACACTGGCCTGCAGGTGTCCCTTGGCCCGAGCAGCCTGGGCAGAAGGGGGCGGGTCTCTGGTGAGGTCCCACCTTCAGGCTGGGGAGGGCCTGAAAAACAAGGCCCTTGTTGGGCCTTGACCCAACAAGGTAGGTGCCATTATTATGCCCATTTTACAGAAGGGGAGATTGGGGCACAGGGGTTGCCCAATGACACCCAACTGGCGAGCCAGGGCTGGAGCATCCAGCTCCAGAGTCTACACCCTTCGCCCCCCACACTGCGCTGCACTGCCAAGACCCCGGAAAGAGCTGGGTGTGGTCATTACAGTTACTGGAGTGCTGTCTTACTTGATAAGGAACACAAGTGTCACAGGAGCCACGAAGCGCAGGGGAGACGGCAGGAGCAGAAGATGCCTCACATACAGAGGGCACGTCAGCCCTGAGGCAGGCCTGAGTCTGTGCCCTGGGGCGTCACCTGTTTTCCTCTGCCTCCTCCTCAGCGCTGGGCATCCTGCTTGGCCACAGCCCCGGCCACTGGGCCCCCGTTCTTCCCTTGGCATCCGGCCCACCCTGAGATCGCAGCCCGGAGCTGGGAGACCACCTTCTCCCTGCACTCTCTCCCTGGGTGGGTTACTCACATCTGGGGTTCCGAGGATCAGGTTGCAGGCCCAGGATGCTTGACTCACAGGGAGCAGCTCACAGGTTTGGTTCCACCGCCTTTCATGGCAAAAGACCCTCCTTAGAAGAACAGGAAGGACCCACACAACTGGCCCAAGGGACCTTTCTCAGATGTCTCTGCTGCCAGGATGGCACCAGGCAGCAAGGCCAGGCTGGGGCTCGTTTGCCAACCTCCGTGAGGGGCACTGCCTCCCCAACTGGCTCCATGGTATTCCTCCCTCATGGGTACCTCGTCCTGCCCCCTCATCCCAGCCTGCTCCCACGGCCGCTGGAGTGATCTAGAAACACAAACCAGTTCAACACAGGCAGTCTTCCCCACCTAGAGCCCTCCAAAGCTCCATGAGGCTTAGGATGAAGACAGATCCTTAATTAGGCCTTCAGAGCCCTGTGGAATCACCACCCACCCAGAAGCCAGGGCCCCAACCTGCTTTGCCCCTCCATCTGCCTCCCCATTTTCCCCCGCCCCACACCCTGTGGAATCCACCAGGGCCCAGCCACCTCTCTGTGACCTTCCCCTTCTCCCTGACTCCAACAAGCCTACCTGGGGTCAGTCCCTCACTCACTGGCCACCTGGATGTTTACATCACAGTGACATCTCTCTCCCAGCCCCCAGTCACCCCAACCACTCCCAGGTTCCCTGCCCCCACAGCTGCCTACAGGGTCTCTCAAAATCCAAGATTATCCAAAAAGCTTGGGGACCCTCCTTTCTCCCCACTTCCTCTCTGCTTGCCTCTAGAGTAGAGTCCAGCCTTGGCATAGCAGGCTTGCAGCTCAGTGTCCCCAATCTACCCTGTCCAGTTCATCCCCAGCCCCTCCACTGCAGCCTGGACTCCACCCAGGTTCTAGAAGTCTACATAGCTGACTTCCAAATTATCTTAAACGATCCCTTGATTCCAGGTCTGGGCCCTAACTCCCGTGATTCGAACAGTCTGTGGGTCCCATTAGTCCAAGATTCTGTAAATGGAGGCCAATGCATAGGATCCAGAATATGAGATCCCACCATCCTAAGATTCTGCAGTGTGGCCAGTGGGCTCACCGTCTGTCCGGCCAGGCGTGGACTTGGCAGGAAGTGTCCTGCAGAGCCCCATCTTGGCTCCAGACACAGGAGATGTTGGCTCTCGAGTTGTAGAAGCATGTGAACCGGGAAGTGCCTGCTGGGCAAGACGAGGTGTGAGTGCTGACTGCAGGTGCCCACGGCCCCCTAAGGCATGCCCGCTGCCCCTGCACCTGGCACCCACGCCTGCCAGAGGAGAAGGTGGGTAAGTCTGGCAAGTAGAGAAGGGATTCACGGACCCACTTCAGAGAGGAGGAAATGGAGCCTCAGAGCCTGCAAGTTCCCACAGGCAAACTAAGGCAAGGCAGGGACAGAAAGTAGCGCATGCCTGTGGCTTGGAGTGTGTGTGTGTGTGTGTGTGTGTGTGTGTGTGTGTGTGTGTGTGCATTCGTGCATGCGTGCCAGGGAGGGGGTCCGGGACAGAGGGTGAGGCGGGAGGTGGACACCTGGTCTCTGGCCCCATCCCCTTCTGGGAAGAGGCTTTAGCAGGGCCTTAGCCATCTCCCCGTAGAGAAAGCACAGCTGTCCAGATGTCAGGGTCCTTACCGTTCACCGCTGCAGATGCCGAAGAGGTAGCCAGGGGCAGGAGGAGGATGAGGAGGGGCAGACACCAGGACAGAGCAAGGGTCGCCATTACATCCACAGGGTGGAGCCGAGGAAGGAAGCCCTGATGGGAGAGGAGAAAGAGAGAGCACATGTAAATACACATCCCAGGTCTCACGGTCCCTAGAGGCAGGCTGGGCCTGCGCCCTCAGTGAGCATGGTCTGCACTCCCCGGTGCCAGCTCAGTCCAGCCCCAGGGCCTTTGCACCTGCTAGTCCCACCACCCCACACATACTCACACCCTTCCTTCAAATTTCTGCTCAACTGCCGCCTCCTTTGAGAGGTCTTCCTTGACTAGAATACATAAAGAAGCACCCATCGTGGCCAGGTGTGTGGCTCACGCCTGTAATCCCAGCACTTTGGGAGGCTGAAGCAGGCAAATCACCTGAGGTCAGGAGTTTGAGACCAGCCTGACCAATATGGTGAAACCCCGTCTCTACTAAAAATACAAAAATTAGCTGGGCGTGGTGGTGGGCACCTGTAATCCCAGCTACTCAGGAGGCTGAGACAGGAGAACTGCTTGAACCCGGGAGGCGGAGGTTGCAGTGAGCCGAGATGGTGCCACTGCACTCCAGCCTGGACGACAGAGTAAGACTCTGTCTCAAAAAAAATAAAAGAAGCACACTTTGTTAGTCACCACTCCCCAACATTTTCATCACAGCATTATTTATTTGTTGTTTATTGACTGATTTATGTTTTCCTCTATCTCTCTTCACAAACACACAGAGTCACGTAAGCTCACTAAGGACAGGTATTTTTGTGTTTTGTTCATTGCTAGGTCCACAGTTCCTAGAACAGTGCCCGGCACATAGTAGGCATCGGGCAAAAAAATTCTTGAACAAAGAAGTGATGGAATAAATATAGACAGAGCTAAAGTCAGCAGGCAGAGGGTCTTCCAGAGGGCTCTGAGGCTAGCCCCTGCCTCTGCCCCTCACTCTCCCTGGAGGGAGGTGAGGCAATGGTGTGAAGGCATCAGGACATGAACTCAGAGAGGCAGAAAAGCAGACAGGAGCTTTGATCTCAACACCGAAGAACCCTAGAGGACAGGGGAAACTGAGGCACAGAGGGCTGCAGTAGCCTTTGTGGAGGACCTTGTCCACGCTCGTACTCCCCTACCTGCCTGGAAGCTCTCCCTGGAGGCAGGGCCAGGTTGGTCACCCAGATTATACCCCAGGGAGGAAAGAGACATGAAATATCTAAGCCAGCCCTGTCAGAGGGAGGCTCAAAAGTTTTCCCGGAGTGCCTATTATGCACTGGCCGCTGGCCGCTGGCCGGTGCTTTTTGTTTGTTTGTTTGTTTTTGTTTTTGAGACAAAGCCTTGCTTCTCAGGGAACCTCTAGCTGACCATGGAAGCTCCCGTTCAGCACACAGGTGAGGCAAGACCACGACTGTCGCAGTGGAACGGGAAAGAAACGTAGCTGCCCCTACCCTCTGCAGGGGCTGGGTGTGCGGAGGGGAATGAGAAAGTGAGCACATGGTCGCTTCGGGAAGATAAGGGGACTGCTTCCAGGAGAGGTGTTTGGAGCAGGCGAAGCGGGGAGGCCGGGAGATGAGGAGGGAGCTTTCCAGGGGAAGGTGAGGGTGGCCTCAGGCAGAGGGGCAGAAGCAGAGGGGCAGGAGCAGAGCGGACAGGAGCAGGTGAGTCGAGACATGCAGAGGAGGTGGAGAGTCCTTCCCTCCCTCCTGCTCTTCCATTCTGAGAGCTGCCAAGGCCCCTGGGCATTGGGCGTTTTTCCCCTCTGTTCTCCCTTCTCCAGCAGCTCCGAACTCGAGCTCTCATTCCCCTTCCCTTCTCTCTCTGAGTCTCTCACTGGCTCTAACCCTCAGCTTCCAAGGGTCTTTCTCCAGCTCAGCCCCAAGACTCCACGTCCCTCCCGATGGTCTGCAGGACCCCCTCACAGCGGGTGCTCCTGGACCCACCAAAAACCCAGCTCATCCCTGGCTCTTCTCCTATCTGACTTTCAGTTCTGGGACAATTGTACCCTTCCTGTTCCAGGGGACCTTTGCCCCCATACCTAGCCAGCCAGGACACTCCATAGACAGCAGGACAGTCCAATGACTACTTGTTGTCTCTTCCCTGCCCTCACTGGGCCAGCCTCGTGCCATTCTAGCCCAGACCACAGCACGATGCCATCTGTAGGCTCTCACCTGCCTTCCCTGAAGCCCCCCTCCAACCACCCACCTCCCTGCCCAGGAACCTGCAGTGGCCCTGTTGCAACCAAAGCCTAAATTCCCACTTTCAGGGCTTTCTGGGACCGGGATGAGGGCAGTCAACCCTTCCAGACTGCCCTCACAGCAGCAGGTGCATGTACCCAGGCCAAAGCACATACACGCCGCACCTACCTGCCTGCACAAGCCAGTGGCTCCAGGCGGCCAGGAAACCGACACTCACCCTCCAAAGGTTCTTCCCAAGTCTATCCTTTCCCTGGGTCCCCTACAGATCCTGCCATCCTTCAAGCCCCTTTCAAACGGGCCCTCATGCCTTTTTCCATGAAGTCCTCCCTGATTTCCGTGATGGAGGGCGAGGGCTTCCACTTCTCAGTGCCTTGCTCCTCCCTCTAGGCTGGCAGCAGCAGGGCCAGCATTGGCCAGGGGCTGGCCCACCAGTATACTTGCTCCAGGGACTGTTGAGTACAGGGCCGAGCACACAGTCGGTGCTCAATAAATGTAGTGAAATGAATGAGTATAGTCAGAGGCCTCAGTACTGCAAAGAAAAGCAGAGCTCTTTGGGTGGCCCTGGATTGTCTCGTGGCTTACATCGGAGCCAGCATGGAACAGGGACCCGCGCCCTGGTCCCGAGAGCCATGGGTTCCATCTCCTAAGGCAGATGTCACAGGAGGGAGAATCAGAGGCCCGCACATTGTCAGAGCTGCAAAGGTTCTCTGAGCAAGCCCAGTCCCTTATTCTACGTTTGAGGACATTGAGGTCCAGAGGTGGGAAAGCCTTGCAGAAGGTCACATCAGGAGCCCAGCACAGAGCTGGGATCAGAACCCCCCTCCACACTGCTCTGCCACCCCCTTTAACCACACCAAAACCATTGGCCCACGGGTTGCTGTAACCCAGGCTCCATTTGAAACTCTTTAAACGCAGCAATAAGGGCCTCTGGCGGGGATACTCTCATCATCCCCATTTTCCAATGAGGAAACGGGAGGCACACAGAGGTGAAGTGCGTTGCCTAACTGGAATCTGAATCAGGGCAGACCGCCCAGTGCCCAGGCAGGGATCCTCCCCTCCCGGAACTCCCCAGACGCGTCTTCCCACCACGACAGCTCACACGACGGTAAATATGCACTGGTGACCTAATAATACTCATGACGTGTACTGAGCACATACTCTACGCCAGGCCTGGGGCCAAGGGCCTCACATATGCCAGCTTATCTAAGCTGCCCAACGGCTTTATTATCCCATTACACAGATGAGGAAGCTAAGGCTCCAAGTCCCTAACTTGCCCAGGGTCATATACACAGCAAGAGGCAGAGCTAGGCCTCCAGGCTCACTCTCTCAAGCTGTCCCACCCTGCCAGACACTGGTCCCAGAGGTGACACTGGTCCCAGAGGTAACACTGGTCACAGAGGTCAGGCTGCCACCCTCCCTGCCCTGGGAGTCAGGACCCAGCAGCTCACAGACAGACCGGCAGGTGCTTCTCCTGGGCACCATGGGTTCACCTTTGCCTGGCCCACTGTCTCCATAGGAGGGCGAGCTCCCCAGGGTGGGGGCTGCTTACCTCTTTCTTGGGATCCTCAATAGCAGAGGGCACAGGGTTGGGACTCCAAAGAGTGCATAGCCCAACCAGGGACTCCCACAGCCTCTGTGCCCCTTCACGCTCAATCATGTCAGCCTGGCCCTGGGGCAAGGGGACCATCAATGTTTTGTGTGGGTGTCACCCCAGGTCGGGCCCAGCCTCAGGATGACCCCATGCCCAGCACAAGACCTGCAGAGAGCTCCAGTGTGGGAGGAAGGTGCTGGGGGACAAAGGGGTACCAGGTCAGAGGAAGGTTAGGTGCAAACCACAGGCCCAGCCTAGAGGCAGCCAGGCAGGATGAGAAAGCGCCATCTGGAGTCTGCTTCCTGCCGTCTGGAGCCCAGGGGTGCCGCGATGCTTGGAGAGGGCAGAGTCCGGGGAGGACAGTGTGGGAGTGCCAGAGGGGCGCAGAGCTGAGGGAGTGCCTGACAGTCACTGAGGCTGCACCCTCATTCTGCAAGGGGGAAGCTGAGTCTCAGGGAGGCCAAGGAACCCACTCAAGGTCGCACAGCGAGGAGAAGCCCAGCCTCGGGTGACAGCAAGTGGAGCCCGGGACCTCGAGTTTGAGCACCCCCTCCTGGGTCCTCAGGCACACCCATACGTGCCCTGTCGTTCATGACTCTGAAACCGGTCACACCCACAGATGCCTACGTCCCCACCACAACCCTGCAAGGTGGGTCTCGCTGCCCCATTTGATCCATGCCAGAACTGAATCTCGGAGCGGCTGACCCCAGCCATCTGATTTCCAGAAAGATGGTGCTGGGGACAGGGACTGGCGCCTGCTCTCTCTCTGCCTGCACGGTCCTGAGCACTCGGGGGTAGTTTGGTGTTTAGCCCCCGCTACAGCCGCACGAGGAGGCTCTAGTATGCTTCCTTTTTGCCAGATGAGGAGACTGAAACACAGGTCAGCCTCTCGCCCAGGCAAGAAGGGCGTAGAGCTAGGATTTGAACCTGGTGAGGTGCAGTTTGGGGCCCCTGCTGCCATCAGGGGTACGTGGTGGCTGGGGCAGGGCGGTAAAGCAGGAGTTCGGGAGCCCATGGTGCATGCCATCTGACCTCCGAACTCGATGGGGCCTATGTCCCCTCGTCCTCTCTGGCCATCTCCACCTGCCACCCCCGTGCTCCCACACACAGTGCTTGTCTCTTGCTATTTAACTTCAGGGGCTTCCCCAGCCGGGTGCGGGACCCTGGCTATGGGGGAAGGAAGGGAACCCTTGGGGATAGCTCAGCCCCTCACTCCGCCTCCCTCCCCCGAGGTGCTACGAACACAGTTAAGGGTGGGAGGCTTCAGCCCCCAGGAGAGGAGAGAGCTTGAGCTCCAGGCAGCCCCAAAGATAGGGTCCCATCCCCAATGCCTGGAGATGCTACTGACCTAGCCAGTCATGCAGCCAAGGGAGAGACAAATCCAGACTCAAACCCAGGGCTCTGCCTCCAGCCTGGGGCTCCTAGAGGCCTCGCAGCACACTTCACTTCACAGATGGCTCTCCAAGGGGACCCTTCTCTCCCCACTTACTCCACACGCCTCCTGATGAGCACTCGACACAGAGATACCTCCCCCAGTATATGGGCCCCACTCCACAGAGGTCAGGAGGGGGCTCCTGCCTGTCCCACCCCATATCCCGTACCCTCTCTGGGCACCCAGGCTATCCACCCACCCCTTCTCCACCTCTCCGGGTTGGGGGCCCGGCACACAGGGCCCAGGGAAGCCCCCCATCCCATAGCAGCCCCTAGCCTCCCCTGAACGGGTTGGGAAGGAGGGGTGACCTGGGACTGGGGAACGCTTTTTCCTCCAGCCCGGAGCCCTGAGAGCTGGGCCTACGCCCTCCCCAGGGGAATTCTAAGATAAAGTTGGGGGGATGGGAGGACCGGCAGAAACTGCTGGGGGAACTGAGTCAGAGCTGAAAGTCTTCTCTGTGACTTTCACTGCCAGCCCCCTGGCTGGTCCCACAGGGGCCGGGAGGGAGGCAGGGGAGCATCACCTGGCTGAGGCATGGGGCGGTGGCAGCGCGCGCTCTCTAGTCCTCCCCGCTGCTGGGACCGTGGCCATCTCTCCAGGGCCCTGCTCAGCTCTGGCCCAGGAGACGGCTGCGGCTGCTGGGGCCACAAAAACTAAAAGCCCAGAGCCAGCCCACTTCCTGTGCAGAGGATAGAGGGGCAAGGCCTGGGGTGGAGAGGCGGGGAGACGAGGCTTATGAGAAAGCCTGAAACTCCTCAAGCACCCAGGGCCAGATAAAGATCTGCCTCCTACGCTGGGGGCGGCACACACACACACACACACACACACACACTCACACACACACACACACACACTCACTGTCAAATAGGGGCCTAGCTGCACATAGGAGCTAAGGGAACGCAGACCCTCCCTCTCTCCCCTCCTACATCACCCGCATGCCCACTCACACGGGCTACCCAACACCTCTGATGCCTCCATCCGGTCACACACATACCCACTAACACATAGGCTTCACACAAGCAGGTCCCTCTAGGTGACCCCAGAGTCTCACCAGCCTGCAACGCACCATCTTTCAGAGACTCCCTTTTCACCTCGCCTTCCAGAAAGCCCCTTACTCCATTTAGCATTCAGACACAACTGGTTTTTTTTAATTTTTAATTTTGTGGGCATGTGGTAGGTGTCTATATTCATGAGGCACATGAGCTATTTTGATACAGGCATACAATGTGTGATAATCACATCAGGGTAAATGGGGTATCCATCACCTCAAGTATTTATCCTTTGTTTGTGTTATAATCCAAATATACTCTTTTAGTTATTTTTAAATGTACAATAAATTATTGTTGACAAAAGTCACCCTGTTATGCTATCAAATACTAGATCTTATTCATTCTATCTAATTATGTTTTTGTATCCAACAACCGTCCCCACCCCCCCAACCCCCACTGCCCTTCCCATCTCCATCACTGCCCTTCCCATTTCCATGAATTCAATTGTTTTAATTTTTAGCTCCCACAAATAAGTGAGAACATGTGAACTTTGTCTTTCTGTGCCTGGCCTGTTTCACTTAATATAATGACCCCCAGTTTCAAACATGTTGTTGCAAAGACAGGATCTC
Source organism: Macaca fascicularis (assembly GCF_037993035.2). NCBI lineage: Eukaryota > Metazoa > Chordata > Mammalia > Primates > Cercopithecidae > Macaca > Macaca fascicularis. The sequence continues at coordinate 14,525,348 of NC_088384.1, read as the reverse complement.
ATTCTTTTTTATGGCTGAATAGTACTCCATTATGTATACGTACCACATTTTCTTTATTCATTCATCTATTGATGGGCACTTAGGTTGCATCCAAATCCTGGGTATTGTGAACAGTGCTGCAATAAATGTGGGAATGCAGATATCTCTTCCATATATTGATTTCCTTTTTTCTGGGTATATACTCAGCAGTCGGATTGCTGGATTATATGGTAGCTCTGTTTTTGTGTTTTGAGGAATCTTCAAACTGTTCTTTATAGTGGTTGTATTGACTTACATTCCCACCAACAGTGTACGAGGGTCCCCTTTTCTCCCCATCCTCATCAGCATTCATTATTGCCTACCTTTTGGATAAAAGTCATTTTAACTGAGGTGAGATAATATCTCATTGTAATTTCGATGTGCATTTCTCTGATGATCAATGATGTTGAATACCTTTTCATAGACCTGGTTGCCATTCATATGTTTCCTTTTGAGAACTATCTATTCAGATCATTTGCCCAATTTTTAATGGAATTGCTATATTTTTTTTTTTTGTAAAGATGTTTGAGCTCCTTATCTATTCTGGTTATTAATCCCTTGTCAGATAGTTAGTTTGCAAATGTTTTCTCCAGTTCTGTGGATTGTCTCTTCACTTTGCTAATTGTATCCTTTGCTGTGCAGAGGCCTTTTAACTTGATGTGATCTCATCTGTCATTTTTGCTTTGGTTACCTGTGCTTGTGGAAAGAAATCTTTGCCCAAGAAATCTTTGCCCAAGAAATCTTTGCTCAAGAAATCTTTGCCTAGTCCCATGTCCTAAAGAGTTTCCCCAATGTTTCTTTTTAGTAGTTTCATAGTTTGAGGTCTCAGATTTAAGTCTTTAATCTATTTGGGTTTGATTTTTGTATATGAAGAGAGATATCCAGTTTTCCCAGCACCATTTATTGAGAAGACTGTCCTTTCCCCACAGGTATGTTTTTGGCACCTTTGTTGCAAATGAGTTCACTGTGGGTGTGTGGATTTTTTCTGGGTTCCCTATTCTGACCAATGGTTCATTGGTCAATGTGTCTGTTTTTATGCTAGTGCCATGTTGTTTTAGTTACTGTAACTCTGCGGTATAATTTGAAGTCAGATAATGTGATTTGTCCAGCTTCGTTCTTTTTACTTAGGATAGCTTTGGCTACTCTGCATCTTTTGTGGTTCCATATAAATTTGACGATTATTTTTTCTATTTCTGTGAAGAATGTCATTAGTATTTTCATAGTGATTACATTGAATCTGTATATTTCTTTGGGTGGTAAGGACATTTTAACAATATTGATTCTTCCAATCCGTAAACATGGAATATCTTTTTATTTTTTGTGTCCTCTTCAGTTTCTCGCACCAAACGTTTTATAGTTTTCATTATAGAGATCTTTCACTTATTTGGTTATGTTTATTCCTAGGTATTTTATTTTATTTGTAGCTATTCCTAATGGAGTTATTTTCTTGATTTCTTTTTCAGATTGTTTGCTGTTGGTACACAGAAATACTGCTAATTTTTGTATGTTGATTTTGTATTCTGCAACTTAATTGAATTTGTTTATCAGTTCTCGTAGTTTTGCGGTGGAGTTTGTAGGCTTTTTGATATATAAGATCATATTGTGTACAAACAAGGATAATTTGACTTCTTCCTTTCCAATCTGGATGCCCTTTACTTCTTTCTCTTGTCTGTTTGCTCTAGCTAGCACTTCCCAGAGATGACTATCAGGTCTTTGTGAACAATTTGACAGCCACTTATTGAACATTCTAGAACCTTCCTCTTCCTCTCAAGTCATGGTTCCTAACCTTTTACCCCCTTTCTTGGCAGGGGAGAAGGGTGGTGTGGGAGCTCAGCTCAGGGCTCTTGTTTTTTTAATGATGAAAACTTATGAACTGGTCTTTAGAAAACTGCACATCCTTACGTGCTGCATCACAGCCCCATAGACCCTGTGAAGTTCCATCCTCAGAGCCCAGAAGCAGCAGCTCTTCTTCTTCCCTTTCCTGATTCCTTGCTTCAGAGGGGTTTTATTGCAGGCTGCGGCCTCTTTTTTTTTTTGTTTTTTGTTTTTGTTTTTGTTTTTGTTTTGAGACAGAGTCTAGCTCTGTCACCCAGGCTGGAGTGCAGTGGCACAATCTCGGCTCACCGCAACCTCTGCCCACAAAGTTCAAGCGATTCTCCAGCCTCGGCCTCCTGAGTAGCCAGGATTATAGGCACGTGCTACTACGCCCAGCTAATTTTTGTATTTTCAGTAGAGATGGGGTTTCCCCATGTTGGCCAGGCTGGTCTCGAACTCCTGACCTCAGGTGATCCACCCACCTCAGCCTCCGAAAGTGCTGGGATTACAGGCGTGAGCCATTGCACCCAGCCTGCCACCTCTTCTGAAAGGAGAGAGAGAAGAGCAGGGAGGGCAGCTCTGCAAATGTGAGACAGTGGAATTCAAGACTCCAAAAAGAGAATCAGGCCCAACTCCCATGTGCAAAGCCCGGCACTGGAAAAGAAGCGTGGAGCAGTGCTGCCCAAGAGGGGCAGGACTGGAGATTGAGGCTGTGACCTAGGCCTCCGTGTGCTTCAGTATGCACACCTATCAGATGAAGGGGTGAATTGGACAAGAAGGTGTGTAAAAAGCACTTAATGTGACCATGCACCGCAGGCTTGCTGTAAAGGCCAGTTCCTTCCCCACTGCCCTTCCCTCTCCCCTAGAGTAAGGCTGTCTGGCGGCAGGAGAGGATACTAAACACACAGCCACAACTAAGAGAATAACAGCCAACATTTAAGCCTCAAATATTCCTGGAAGCTTTGCAAGAAATTAGGAACGCTGGTTTTCTCGGGGAGAAGAGCCAGGTGAGGAACGATTAGGAAGGATGCTTTTCTCTATAGACCCTTTTATATGGCATGAACATATTTCCTGCCCCCAAATAATGAATTCAGTTAAAACTTTAAAAGCACACACATATAAAGAAAAAAGAAACGCATCCCCAGCCAAAACCAGAAGTCACAGACCCAGCTTGTAAGGAACAGCTGTGTATAGCTGTTTCATCCGTGAGACAGCATCAGTCTACCTGGCACGTACTGCCCGAGACTCTTCTTCCTCCTCACCCTGCTTTCCTTCTTTTATTTATTCAACAAACATTTACTGAGCACCCCAGATGCCCCAAAGGCCAGGTCAGACACAGGAAGCCTGAGGTGGGTAGCCCAGGCCAGCGGGGTAGGGCCAGGGAAGGGAGGCAGGCCACTGTCCACCCTCGTGCCCCTGGGATGTGCAGCAGCCAAGGAAGTGGGGAGCAGAATGGGGGAGGGTGCAACCCCCACATATAGAGTCTTCCACCCCCAGCGACAGGGGATGGAGCGGGTTCGTTCTTTTGTCAAGGGTCCTAGCCCAGAACACCTCAGATGGAGAGGCGGGGAGTGTGCTATGCAGAGAACGATCCTCCTTCACATCCTCTACGTAACACCTCATGGCCTGTGGGAGCACGTAGGAAAGAAACCTGGTGCAATGTGTCTCCAGGCCATGGCATGCACCCTCCTCCCGGCTCAGCTAGGCTCTGCTTCCCAGCCTCCCTTGCAGTGAGCTGGGGCTTCGGGACCAAGTCTGGCCAATGGGATGTGGGAGGAAGTGATTTGTTCTACTTCTAGGCCTAAAAATCTCACCTATGATCTCTTGTGTCTCTTAATCCCTCTATCTCTCTCTCTCTCTCTTTTTTTTAGACGGAGTCTTGCTCTGTGGCCAGGCTGGAGTGCAGTGGCACGATCTTGGCTCACTGCAATCTCCAATTCCCTGGTTCAAACGATTCTTCTGCCTCAGCTTCGCAAGTAGCTGGGATTACAGGCACACACCACCACGCCCAGCTAATTTTTGTATTTTTAGTAGAGACGGGGTTTCACCATGTTGGTCAGGATGGTCTTGATCTCCTGACCTCGTGATCTGCCTGCCTCGGCCTCCCTAAGTGCTGGGATTACAGGCGTGAGCCACCGTGCCCGGCCATCCCTCTATTTCTTTCTCTCTCTCCCCTCCCCTGCCAGAATCCAGTGAAGTTTTGGGTAGAGGGCCTGGAGTCCCCTGAAGGACAGGCCCTCAGCCCTCCTCAGATAATTCAGACTGGACTATAACTTGAGTGAAAAATAAACCTCTATTGTTGGGCCTCTGAGACCTGGGGACTGCTGTTTCCGTTTTCCCTGACTCATACAGTCTGTCCCCCAGGTGCTACAGCTGAACATAAAACCAGCTGAGGAGGGGTGAGACGGGATGCCAGCAGAAGCCCAGAGGCATGGGTGGCCAGCAGGGGTGTGCAGAGAGTTGCACCTGCTTTCTTCAGCCCTCACCCTGCTCAGAGCTGTGTCATCTCCCACCTCAGCCGGCCCATGGTGGCCTCCACCCTGGTCACCCTGTTTCTATTAATACTCTTGACTCTCTGGTCTGTTCTCCACTCAGTGGCCAGAGCAACCTTTCCCAAACTCAAATCACGACATTTCACCCCCCAGCCACTCCCCATCGCACACACTCAAACCTTCCCAGTGCATTCACAGTAAAATCCAAACTCTCAGTCTTGACCCACACGTCCTACAGGGGCTGCCCCAACTTCATCTCTGACCCTGCTTCCTGTGCTTTCTCACTCTGTCGGGGCTTTGTGCATGCTGAGCCTGCTCTTCCCTTGCCATGTTATAGGCCAGGAAACCGGGGCTCATGAGTCATCCTACTAGAATGTGGCAGAGCCAGGATTAGAACCTAGGTCTGTCCCGGAGGACATCCGATTCTCTCTGAAGCAACCTGAGATGTAAATCCAGAAGCTTCTCTGATGGCAGGGCCCTGACAGAGCCCACTCAGGCCTACCCAGACCTAGGTCTCAGGAGTGCTGGGGTTTGGACCCAGCCTCCTCCACCCACACTTTGCTCCTATAACTACTTCTCTTACGTCTTCCACATCCCCACCTGACCCTCTGCAGTGCACTTTCACAGGCCTCACTGGGAACCGACCGCCTTATACTTCTGTTTCCATGCACCCAGTCCCACAGCTCCCCTACCACTGGACCCAGACCCCTCTTCCACAGGGGCCATGGGACAATGGCATATTGGGGTCTTCCAGCCCTGATGTCCTTTTCTGACTGTGATTTTTCCCCTACCCATCACGGGACTGTCTTTTTTTGGGCCAAGCCAGACTGCATCCTTCTCAGTCCTGGTATCTGCCAAACGCCCTACCCTTCCTCCCTCTGCTCACTGGAGTGCTTGGCCCTTGCACTCAGCCTCCCTCTCCACGCCACCTCCCAGGAGATGTCAGGGTTTGTGCTGCAACCTCCAGCCTCCTGTTCCCTCTGACCTGCTCCATACCAGTCCTATGCCCAGGCCTGCCCTTGCACCCTGCCATCTTTCTGACCTGTGTTAACCCAGACCCCTTGAACTGCCACCTCAGCCCACCCCTCTTGCTGCCATCACCCCCTCCACTGTACAACAGTGTCCCAGTTAGGATGAAGTTCAGCTGCGTGTGTCCAAAGAGAACAGAAGAAGAAAACAGTGACCTAAAATAAGAGAGAGTTTTATTTCTCTCACACATAAAAGAAGTCCAAAGAGAGGCTGCCCAGGCTAGGTGGGGTGGCTTTATGATGTCAGGATCCTGAGCTAAATCTGTCCCGCTACTGGGACCTCTTCAATATCCTTCTCCCGCCTCCTCATAGACCAAGAGAGCTATTCAAGCTCCACCCATCACCTCTGCGTTCCTGCAGATGGAAGGGAGAGGAAGGAGAGAAGGAAGGCTCACCTCTGCCTATTAAGGACCCTTCCCCAAAGCTGCCGTAGCCACTTCTAATGTACATCCCATTGGCTATGCCTGAGTCACATGGTCAACCAAGCTGCAGAGGAGGCTGGGAGATGTAGCCAGCTATAAGTAGAGGGCACACGGGCAAGGGAGAGCAGAGGTTTGGGGGCACCATTCACTGTCTCTGCCACCACCTGTCCTCTGCCACTGTGAAGACCTCCAGTATCTCCGGGGCCACCTCCCTTCCTGCCCTCCCTGGCTCAGCCAGCTGACACTGTCACCCACCCTCAAGTCCTTGTGTTCTGCCCACCCCTGCTCGGTGCTGTGACCTGTCTTCTAGAAAGTCAGCAGGTAGCCGAGTCCCCACCGGGAAAAAGTCCTGCCCCCACAGTGCTGGGCCTCAGCAGTGACCTAGTTTTGAGTCCTGCGCCCTGGTCAGGAGGACCATGCTATGCATAATTTGGTGTCTGACCCTCTGCCCAGTCCCCATCAGACTGTGGGGTACCCCTCACAACAAATGAGGATCACAAAGCTGGAGGGGTCCACAGAGGGGCCAGAGCAGAACAAGGAGAAGGAGCAGGCTAGTGGTCAACTTCCTGAGGGCTCTCCTCCGAGCATGGCCCTCTGCTGACACCTGCTCTTCTTCAGAGGCACCCCATCCACCAGTCCCCAAGACGGAATGTGGCCATTCTCCCTGACTGCTTCCCTCCCTCACCCCCTCCTTCCAAGCCATCACCCTCATTTCCGCTTTGCCACAGTAGCCACCTCCACGCCAGCCTTCCCGGGCTCCAGACCTGAAGCCCAGTGTTCTCCCCTGTTCATCTGGCAGCTGCCTGTTTCATAGCCACACCAGCACCAGCACCCTGAGCAACTCATATCTCGTGCAAACCATGACATTCCTTACCAGGATTGCTCCAGGGTGACCAGCTGTCCCACTGTGCCTGGGACTGAGGGGGGTTTCCAGAACATGAGATTTACAGTGATATGGCTAGGACAAAGTTGGTCACCATATTCCTACCCTACTTATTCAGACTAATCAGCTCCCCGATTTAAAACCAGTCCTTCCCTTATCTCCCATTCTGGCCAAGGCAGATTCTGGGCACACGCCAGTTACCATATCTCATGTCATAGCCTTGCTTATGAGTCTACACCAGGAGCTCTCGGACAACAGGAACAGTGTGGGATTCATCCACACCACTCCAGAACCCAGAAAATTACCTGACACACAGACAGTGTCAATATGAGGGGAAAGAAGGGAAAAAGGAAGAGAAAGAATCAAAAGTGCTAAGTCTCTGATACCCTGAAGATTCCTGAGAATACACATTTAAAACAACGCCGGGATAGTGTATTTGAAGTTTCAAAAGCTTTGCCATCAAAGGCAGGTTGAAAAGGCGAGTCACCCTGCTGGCGTGGGCTTCAAGCACCTCCCTGGAAAGGCAATCTGACATCTACCAACATCTCTGACACGTGACCCAGCAATTCCACACCTAAAACTCATCAACAGAGTGACCCACGTGGAACATGTGTGTACAAAGTAATTCCTGCAGTCACGGGACCCGAGACCAACAAAATGCGTATCCATAGTGGACAGGTGATAAACAAATTAGGGAACTTCCATCCAGTGGAATGCCATGTAGCTGTGGCAAAATAGGAAGGGGAGGGCCGGGCGTGGTGGCTCACGCCTATAATCTCAGCACTTTGGGAGGCTGAGGTGGGCGGATCACGAGGTCAGGAGTTCGAGACCAGCCTGGCCAACATGGCAAAACCACATCTTTACCAAAAATACAAAAAAAAAAAAAAAAATAGCCGGGCATGGTGGCGGGCACCTGTAGTCCCAGCTACTCAGGAGACTGAGGCAGAAGAATCACTTAAACCCAGGAGGCAGATGTTGCAGTGAGCCAAGATTGTACCACTGCACTTGAGCTGGGTGACTGAACAAGACTCTGTCTCAAAAAAAAAAAAAAAAAAAAGAAAGGGGAGGGTCTCTGGGTCCTGATATGGAGCAATCTCCAGGACGTATGGAGAAGAGAAAACAATGAAGTTCCGAATACATGTGAGTGCACCACCACTCAGGTAAACATAAAGGGGGTAATCTCTGTGTTCGAAGGCATGAGTGTGGTATGCATTTGTGAAGGTGCGTGGGAGCGTGTCCGTGAACTAGCACGTACCTGCACTGAGCCACTCTGGCAGGAATCCCTGGAGGCTGCTAGCAGCCAAGTCCTCCAGTCAGTTTCCTACTGAAACTGTCCCTGAGTCACCAGGCCTGTGGAACCACCCATCCTCCACCGTCTTCACTATGCTGAGAGCGCCCAGGGAGGGAAGCATTTTGTCCACAACACTGGTTGGCAAAAAGGCAGACTCCTAACCCAGGTCTCCTCACAGCCAGGCCAGTGTCCTGTGATGGGGACAGTCAGGAAAGCCAGTACCCACAACGGTTTCCGCTTTTCCCGTGGGAAACAGGTAGAGTGAAAACATTATCTTTGCTTTTTCTTATTCTTCGGCAGGTTTCACCAAAATCTGCGATCTTTCTCAGAAGACAATCTAGGTGTTGCTGTGAGGAAAAAGGACGTGTGATATTTGCAAAGTGTCTGTGAGAAGTTCCTCTCTATCGAGAAGTAACATTTGCTTGCTTTTTTTTTCTTAGTGTTTTTATTAAAGAATCGGAAAAAAGTTAAAATGTCCCTCTAAGAAGGTTATGCCTGGCTGTCACCATTGCCTGCAAAGTCTGCTTGGGGAAAAGCAAAAAATGGGGTCAGAAACATGCTCTCACTCAAGTGTGATGATGCCCTCCGTCAGGCCTGGCTCCAGGAGCCGGCCACCCTGGGCTCGCTGAGAACACGGGACTCTGAAATCACCCGAACGGGAAAGATGTACATTTCAGGCAGGGGGAGGGAGCAAGGCAGGCTAGATCTGGGTATCACCTGGCCCTACAACATATATAGAGAGAAACTGTAAAACCTCTGCCTCCTGGTCTCTGCCTCTTGGAGTCCTAGCATTTGTGTTCCGTTACCATCTCAAGAATCTAAACAATGGGAGGCGGAGGGGAGAGAAGAAGGTGCATTTTGGCAGATCCTGAAACACGCCACAGTGAGGATGCAGAGAAAACCTCCCCAGAACGACGGGGCTGAACTGAGCCTGCAGAAGGGAAGTTCTGGACTAGGGCACAGCCCCCAAAAGTGCCCAACTAGTGACAAGGATTCATGGAGAAGGATCCCCCACTTTGGGCGGCACTCAGGGGTGCTGGCGTGGGGACCACCCGTTGTTATTCCCACGGCTCCCGCATCTGCAGCCTAAAGCCTTCCCCACCTGTGTGCTCTCGTAGCACCCAGCCTTGTTCCCAGCCAAGTTTAAAACACGATTCTCTAGATATCATTTCTGCATATACAGGTTTGTGAGCACATTGCGAGGCCCACTGCATTGTAAAGACCTCACTCATTGTAAAGACCTCACTCATTGTAAAGACCTCATGGAGTAAACAGCATGTTTGGACAATCAACAGTTAGCTAAAATATATCCTACTGTTGACCCCTCCCAGCATCAAAGATTCTTCGCATCCATGGGCAGAGGTAACTAGGCACACCCTTACCGATTGACAACAGACCCCAGTGTCTGACTGGCCAGGGCACTGATTGGCTGAGGCAGTGATGGCAGCTCCCTGTGGGGAGCAGAGGGATGGCAGCTTATCTGTGGCTAAGGGAGCATCACTGGAGTGTATGAGATTCAGCGGGGCCTTGGTCTTTCTCCAGGCAGGCCCAGTGGGTACAGGAGAAGGTGGGGGCTAAAGGAACCAGTACCACTGAGCATGATCACTAAGGAAACCTAGTCTCTCCTTCAGGGAGGGTTTGGGCAGGGAACTGAGATGCCCATGGGGGCCAGGTAGGAAGTGAAGTTAATCAGGTGGATGGGTGGGGACCATAGCACATTGGAGACTCCAGTTACAGGAGAAAAGGCAGATGGAGATGTCTGCACCACGCTACCAGGAAACTCAGTTTCAAAAAGAAGCTAAAATTGGTATTTTTAAAAACATGAAAGACCAAGGTGGGTGGATTGCTTGAGCCCAGGAGTTCGAGGCCAGCCTGGCCAACATGCTGAAACCCTGTCTATACCAAAAATACAAAAAATTTAGCCAGGCATGGTGGTGCATGCCTGTAGTCCCAGCTACTCAGGAGGCTGAGGTGGGAGGATCACTCGAGCCTGGGAAGCAGAGGTTGCAGTGAGATCGTGACACTGCACTGCAGCCTGGGTGACAGGGCGAGACCCCGTCACAAAACAAGCAAACAAAAAAAGACCGGACGCGGTAGCTCACACCTATAATCCCAGCATTTGGGGAGGCCAAGGCAGGTGGATCACTTGAGGTCAGGAGTTTGAGACCAGCCTGACCAAAATGGTGAAACGCCGTCTCTACTAAAAAGACAGAATTAGCTGGGCGTGATGGCGCATGCCTGTAGTCACAGGTGCTTGGGAGGCTGAGGCAGGAGAATTGCTTGAACCCCGGGAGGCGGAGGTTGCAGTGAGCCGAGATCGTGCCATCGCACTCCAGCCTGGGGCACAGGCAAGATTCTGTCTCAAAAAAAAAAAAAAGTGAAAACCTCCCATTTAAAATACTCGCCATTAATTCTAACTTAAACATGCAAGAAAACTCCACTACCACAGCTGACGCATATGTGAGGACTGGGCACTTTCAGAGGGAGGAGTGCAGCTGAGGGTGGCATTGACAAAGGGACCCTCTGCCAGTCCTGTTTCTTCTCAGGTGCTGTCCTGGATATTTAGTTTACATATTTAGTTTACATCGTGGATGTGCTGCATCTTTGCAAATCTTTCTTGCGTTAGAGTCATCTCCTTTTTTAGGAGTCTCCAGCCTCCCTTGCAGCTGGGGCATAAGCATGTGACCAGGCTGCCCAATCAGAAGCCTCCATTCCAGACCTCAGGCTGGAAGAGCATGTGACCAGGTTCCCCCAGTCAGAAGCCTCAGTTCCAGACCACAGGCTGGAAAAGTGAGCATGTGACCAGGCTCCCCCAATCAGAAGCCTCAGCTCCAGATGGCAGCCTGGAAGAGCATGTGACCAGGTTCCCCCAATCACAAGCCTGGGTTCCAGACCACAGGTTGGGAATGTGGTCATGTGACCAGGCTCACCCAATCAGAAGCCTCAGCTCCAGACCTCAGTCCTGAAGAGTCAGCCTGTAATTAGGCTCCCCAAATCAGAAGCCTCAACTCTAGGACCTGGAGGTTGGTGAGGATGGTGTTGGAACATCGTGTCCAGGGCACAGCAATTCTCCAAGCCTGATTTGCGGGTCCTGCCAGAGATTCCTGAGCTTCAGAATATCCTGAATAATTCCTTTTCTAATGACAGTAGCCAGTAGAGTTTTTGCAACTGAAGTTCCTGGTTGGCACAGGTGCCTTAGCCAAGCACAGGGGCATGCATGCATTTAGTACAGCTGTCAGATTTGAAATAATCTTTAATTACAGCAATGACTGAGCACGTTGGGTGATGGCGATCGAGTGAGAGGACAGCGAGGGGAAATGTGCCCGCTCCCACGGTTTTCTCTCTGCAGGGCCTTGGACTAGGACCACTGTTGTACCACAGGCCCTGGCGCCAGTGTGAGCATTGGATGCTCAAGGACAACACAGGAGGTCTTTGATAAAAACCTCCTCTGCCTAGGGTGCTGATGGGGTAGGTGACCCAAATATGGGGGAGGGCTGACCCTGAGCTCACAGGCCACGGACTTGCTGGAAGGCTACCGAAATGCCCACTTGGAAGGCCTGGTGAGGCCCATGCACACACCAGGTGGCTGGCTGACCTTGAAGTTGTCTTGCTAACTGGTTTCTACTTTGGGTGGCTGGTGAATAAAGAGGCTGCCAGAACTTTCAGAACCAGCAGGGGCCCCCATGTTTGGTGAGTGGCTGGTTTCACTTTCAAAGTGAGTTAGAGACAGTCCCACTGTGCATCCTCTACCACACAGAGTCACAAACCCATTCTGGTTAGTCTGAATAAGGTCAGGCACAGGCTCTGTTTACCAAATCCTTGTTCCCTGGAGGACCCGGCATCCCTGACCCCCACCCCACCCCTCTACGCCAGATCAGAGATCCTACCACATGCCAGGGGTTCTGGGGAAGAGGCAGGTGATGGTGAAGGTCAAAGGCTACCTGTGTGATTGACCACATCATACCCCTGCCTGCCTAGTTCTATACACCTTCTCACACTCTGCCCAGAAGCCAAACCACCAACACCCACACTCCAGCACCAGACCATGAGATGAGAACACTCATTTCTTCCCTTCGGTTCCACTTCATTTCAGTCCCACCCCTGTCCCCAGGCCAGAGGCTTCTCCCCAGGGGCATGAGCACTGGAGTTTGAGCCCCAGCTGTGCCACCGACTCACTAAGGTCCCTCCCTGTAGTCATCACTTCTCTGGAGCTACAGACCGCAGGAATAGGCTGTAGCTAACTTGAGCCAAACAGAACTAGTTAAAGGATCTGGAGTGGCTCTCAGGTTCTGGAGGGAGCTGAAGACCCAGACCTCAGGGACAGGTAGATTCCAGACCAGCCGCACCCACAGCTGAGTGTGGTCCAGTTGCAGAGACCCCTTTGAGGCACCAACCTCCAGCTGTTTCCTGGCTTTATTCACTAGAATTCAGAGTCTCACTGGCTAAGATCAGGTCAAATGCCCACCCTCCAGCTGCAAAGGGTGGGGTACTTTGATTGACAGCTCAACCAAGACTTCATCAAATGCAAGAAGGTAGATCCCCCAAAGAGAAACGGGGGGGTCGCTTCTAGAAGCAGAAGGCCAGATGCCTGCTGAGCAAGCAGGAACCAAAAATGCCCCGTAAGGACGGGCTTGGGTTGGACAATCCCAGAAGCTCTTCCAGGAAAGGCATCCTCTGATTGGAGGAATCCAAACTGGGCACCTTGCCTCCCTCAAGGGAGGAGGGACTCTCCTTAGCCCGTGGGAGGGACTCCTGGCATGAGGATGCCTTACACCCCTGCCCTGAGGCCCCCCATTCGGGAGAAAGCCAGGAAGGGTCGGGGCTGCTCCCTGAGCAGGGCAGAGGGACGCTCGTCTCCACCACCCACATGGGCTTGAGCCTGTGACCTTGATTTCATGGGCCTCCGGGAACTCATGAGCAAACCTGAAAGCAGCAGGGGATGAAGGGCCCCATGCTTGTCACCCTCTTACTGGGCCAGGCTGGAGGAAACTGAGACCAGCTCATTCCTCACTGCCTGGAGCTGCTCTGTGAGAAGCGGCCCCAAACCAGAGCTCAGGTGGCAGCCAGCAGCACAGGCCAAGAGTGCCACAGCTGCTACTCACACACAAAGGTGCTTTGCTGTTCCCACACCACTTTCCGTGGGTTGCACATGGGACCCCTGGAAACAGCCCTGAGACCATCACCTGTATCACACGTGAGGGTGTGTGAGGAGAGGTGGCCTGCAGAGCAGAGCGGAAAGCGACAGTCACGTAGCCTCTCAACACAGGGTTCTCCCACTGTGCTCCCTGCCCCTTGGCCCCACTACTTCACCCCCAACCTCTTCCACCTCTCCCAAAGTACCCGAGAACCCCAGCCTCACTCCTCCCTAAGCCAGGCGTCAGGGCCCAGGAGAGACCTGGCCAGTGCACAACGGGTCAGAGGAGGGGAGCAGAGTGAGGAGGGGGCGCGGGGGCACTTTGATCGGGAGGATGTGGTCAGTGGCTTCAGGCCTGTGGTTTGAGCCCAGAGGTGCTGCTGACACTCTGGCTGAAGGCATCCGTGCCGTTCCTGCATGAAGCAGTGTGGCAGGAGTGAGGGGTGAGGGGCCGGGCCGGCGGTGGGTGGAGGCCAGGGGGGATGGTGGAAGCTGTGAGATGTGTGGTTTAGATTGTGAAGCTCACATCAAGCCTGGACATTCAGGTGAGTGGGCCAGGCAAGCCACCTCTCCCCACTGGGCCTTCTTCCTGTTTCTCTGTCTCTTGAAATCACCTCCGGTCTGTCCCTACTCAGGCCAAGAATGCAGACCACCAAGGAGGCTCTGAACAGCCCACCTCAGAGACATCAGAAGCTCCAGCATCACCGAGGCTCCAGAAAGCAGAGGGCCACCAGGGATGCAGAGGGCAGAATGCTACAGGGCAGAAAGTTCTAGAAGCATAGCCTTCCCAGGGAGGTACTAGGTAATTCCTCTAGCCCTTACTATGCACCAGGCCCTTATTCTAAGTACATGTGTTGATTCCGGACTATGCCAAGGGCAGTTGGAGGTTCAAGAGCATCAGTGTTCCCTGAGAGCTGGTCAGAAATGCAGATGCTCAGGCCCCAGCCCAGACCTCCTGAGCCAGAATCTGCATTTTCATCATGTCCCCAAAGCGACTTGAGTGCACACGGAAGTTTGAGAGGCTCCATGTTACCTCAGTGAATCCTGACAACAGCCCTTGCAGATCAGGACTCTTATCCTATTTTGCAGATGAAAAAACTGAGGCACAGGGAGGTTAAATAACACGCCCAGGGCCACACAGGTGATGTTTCAGAGGTGAGATGTGGGCCTGGACCATCTGGCTCCTAAGCACACGCTCCTAACGGCCAGCCTGCCACCACCTTTGGAAGAAGAGAGTCATGGGAGTTTGAGCTACGGCTGGCCGCATCTGTGCCTGCTCTGGCTGTGTGGCTCTGGCCTTCCAGAACCCATTCTGTCCTTCCTACTGTTTCTCTGACTGTGGCCTCTCCAGGGAGAGTCTGAATCATGATTTTCCCAGGCATGGAAGGTAGGAACACCTGCCAGTCAGCATGGAGCGTTTGTCAAGCATCTGTATTATCCCAGCTCATGGCTGGGAGTTACAGCGGCCACAAAAGATGCCCAAGACCCCACCCAGCCCTCAAGGAGCCCAGAGTCTGGCTGCAGGGACAGGAAACAGGCCTGGGAACGAATGCAATATAACCACAGCTAAAGTTTGTTTGAGGTGTTCAGACGCTCCTGGGCAGCTGCCTCTTCAGGGCAGGCTTCATGGAGAAGAGGGTTTTGAGCCAGGCCTACCCAGGGCAAGTGCCAGAGGGACAGAGGCGGGGAGGACACAGGTGCAGACCGGCCTAAAGCAGACACCTGGAGCTGAAGACATCCTAAATCCAACTGTCCACAACTCCCCTCCACAGCATCTCCCCAAGAAGGCCCGACTCCTCTGAATTCTCCCTACGGCAAAGAAATCATTCCTTGCCGGGGGAGCGAGATCATGGCAGGAAGAGATGACCTCCCCGCCCATGCTCAAGGTCTCTCTATTGCACCGGACAGGGCCTGCCCAGCCTTAGGCCCTGGAAGTCCTGGCTCCTTGGAAATGCTCCCGCTACTGGGGGGACCCTCCGCTTCACCAAAGGACCGCAATGGAAAGGGGGCCCTCAGCACCGGAGCCTCCTCACGCCGCCACCTCCTGCCGAGAGGAAGCCCAAAACTGGCCACCTCCACGCACACAGCCACACGCCCCCTTTAAAGGCGCTGTGCCGCTGCGTGTGTTGTACGTGAAGCCTGTGCTTCCTGGGCCAGAAGTAAGGCTAAGATGCACTCCACGCATTCAGCCGTTGAATCCTCATTGCAGCCATAGGAGCTCTGCCACCACTGCTCCATTCCCACGGTGGAGGGAGGAAGCCTAGGCCTTGGGAGGGATCAGGAGTCCCTCATCCAGGAAGCCTTCTCCCCCATCCGGACTGCCCACCTACTTCATGCCTGCCTTGGGACTTTGCATGCAAAAGGCACTCAATCATCGCTTTAAGAATAATTGAGTTAGTAAACAGCAGGGCACAATGACGGGTGGGCCCAGAAGTTGCCACCAGAGGGCAGTGTGCGCTCCTCTGCAGCCTCCACGGGGCTTGTTCTGCAGGAGGGAGGTGAGGTCTCGGCCAGGAGTGTGGCCACACTGGACAGTGTCTGCTCCCTCCCTGGGAGTCCCAAGTGCCCACAGGACAAGCAGGGGAAGAAAACTGGGCCGCTGGCTTCTGGGAAGACGGTAGAGGGCAGACCAAGGAAAGACAGCCGAGACCAGCAGATCTGCCAGGGATCTCAGAGGCTGTCAGACCCAGCTCCTCACTGCATAGGTGATGATGCGTCTGGGCCCAGAGAGAGACAGCTCTCAGCTTAGGTCACACAGCAGGGCAGGAGTGTGAACTCTGGCCTCCAGCCTCCCGGTTCCCCTCATCCCACCTAACCCCCAGACTCAGAGAAGGACACTCCACCCAAGCAGTTTCTCACCTTCCCCTTAGTTGGTACTGTTGGTACAGATCAGAAACAGGAGCACCTCCTTCTCCTGGCCTCCACGTTTAGGGTTCCCAGGACAGCCTCTGGCCCACCCTCTGCCCCTCCTGCATCCCTTTCCTTGGCCCTGGGTAATGGCACCCCTAACCAGACCAGCTCTGACTGCCTCCAAGTACAAAGCACTCACAGTCCTCTACCCCCCAGCCCCAGACAGCACCCTCAGTCTTGTCCCGCCATCCCTCTGCCCCCTGAGTCCCTCCCTAAGTCCCATGACCTCTGCCCCAGCGACTGCCCTTATAAAATGAAAATCAGACACCCCCCCCGCCAACACTTCCTGCTGCGTTTATGCAGTATCCAGTCCTCCTCGCCATGGAAAGCCCAGCCCTGCGGCCTCTCTGGCTTCTTCTCTCCCTTGCCCCACTGCTCCTGGCTGCCTGGCAGTTCCTGGAAGTTTCCAAGCTCTTCCCTGCCTCGGGCCCCTGCCCACGTTCTCTCGTCCCAGGCCTCAGCCTGCGGTCACTTTCTCAGGGCAGCCTTCCCAGCACCCCATGCATCTAAAGCGGACGCCGCCCTGCTCTGCCCATCACTGGAGCAGGTGCTTGTATTCCTAATGGACTGGGCATAGGTGGGAGGATTTGCCTGGTGCCTGTCTTCCTGGCTGGACTGCGGTGCCTCAAGACCACAGGTGAAGTGCATGGAGTCCCACAGCTTCTCTGAGCCTAAAGCTTGGTGTGACAAATGCATTCAAACTGCGTTTGTTGAAAGATGGGAAGGAAGGGAGGAAGGGAAGGGATGCGGGAGCGAGGGAGGGCAGTCCCGGTGTTGGGCTGAGGCGGTGTCTGTCCCCCTTGCATGAGTTCAGTAAGGATTTACTGAGCACCTGCTGGCAGCACCATTCTGGGCACTGTGGGAATGACAAGGTTGCGTGGGATTTGAACTCTAACTCAGGGTACCTTCTCTTGGTATGGAGGTAGGACAAATATGCAAATGATTATAACTAAGGAAATCGTGTCGATGTGGTGACCCTTGGCCTGAACTTTCAGAACAGTCCTCGTATCACGTGAGAAGAGTAAATACATGTGATTTGATTCTAATCTGGCTAAGACTTTATTAAAGAAAGTAACGAGACAGAAAAAATACTTTTTCAGGCTGTCTGTGCAATTTTGTCTTTAGAAAATGTGGTCATAATGAGTAAGAGAGCATTCCCAGTTTGAAACGCCAGTAAATGACAAAACACAAAAACACAAACCCAAAAATAGAGCCTGGCTTGGCTGGAGCCATAGGGGAGGCTCCAGAGGATGTGGCATCGGTGCTGTGGGCAGTGAGTCATTGTGCAAAGGCAGTGAGGGCTGGGTCCCCATCCTACCTTGGCCACTTCCTAGCTGTGTGATCTTGGATAAGTTCCTTTACCTCTGTGAGCCTCTGCTTGTGCATCTGAAACATGGGACTACTCACTCCCCACCTTTTAGGTTCATGGGGATGGCATGAGATTGTGCACACAGAGAAGCCAACACCCACAGTTCCTGGCGTGCAGGAGGCACCTGAGGAAGGCTGGGTTCTTCCTCTTCTCTGGGAGGATGGGGATGAGTGTTCCATAGGCAGTGATGGGTCAAGAGAAAGGGCCCGAGACAGAGGGAGCTGCAGGAGCCAAGGCACAGACTAGGTGGTTGAAGGCAGGTGGGGAACAACAGTTATCGCCAGAGCCTAATATTTCCCCAGCTCCTTCTCCTTCCCTCCATGCGCAAGGCCAGAGGGGCGCCGCTTATAGAGGGGTTCTGTTTACAGAGGGGTTCTTGCTCACACAGGGGTTCTGTTTACAGAGGGGTTCATATTTGTTAACAGGACCCAGCCATGTCGTCCTTCACTCTGCAGACAGAGCAGTTCTTGCACACAATTCTTCAGGGGCTCCCCACTGCCCTCAGGACCCTATCCAAGCATCCTGAGTCTGGTTTCAAGGCCCTCCCTAACTGGAGGCCCACACCCCATCTTGAAGATCCCCCTTTGCATCCACTCCTCTGGCCACACAGAAGGCAGAATGACTTGCACGCCTCCCTCTCCCCCCAGGGTTTGCCCCCTCCCTGCCCTGCATGTGGCATCCTTCCTTTGCCTTCTTATCCTGCAGACTCATCATCCTTCAGGCCCCAGGTTCACATCCTCTGTGATGCCTCCCAGGCCTTTACCCTTGCTTTCTAATGGGGCTAGTTACCTGTCAAGAGGCTTTCCTTCTCTCCCCAGCTAAAGTGGCTGCTCCCCAAGGGCAGGAACTGAGTCCCATTCATTCTGTATTTCTTTATGCTGCCTGGTATGTGCCTGGAGCATAGGAGGTGCTTAGTCATTGTGATGTGGATGGAAGGGTGGTTAATGGATGAATGAAAAATGGACTGATGGATGAACAGAAGAAGGATGAATGGGAGATCATGGAGGGAATGATGGAGGGAGAGAAGGAATGATGGGGGACAAGGATGGATGGATGGATAGATGGATGGATGGATGGATGGATGGATGGATGGATGGATGGATGGATGGATGGATGGATGGATGAACAGATGAACGGACAGACAGATGGATGGACAGACAGTGGATATGGATGGACAGAATAACAAGACTCTTTCAGGAAGACCAGAGCACAGCAGAAAGGCCCTGAAGAAAACCAAAGCAGCTGCAGGAAGTTTGGTGTTTGCCAAGGTTGGGGGTGAAATGAGCTACCTGTTTTGCAGAGGAGATGGGCTGTGTTTTACCAGCTGACATCACAGAAGATATCGGTCCCGAGACCTAACAGGAGAGCAGCTGAGAAGAGCAACAGCTCCTCATAGACAGGGATGGACACTCTAGGCCAGCAGTGGGGGCAGACTCTGCACTGTCCCCACTGCCCCCAGCCATGGAGAGATGCGTGTCTGCCACAGGGGAAGCAGCACCACCCAGGGGCTGGGAGAATGACAAGCTTGGCCACTTGGGGGTGGAGAGTCTAGAACCCAAGCTTCCATCCCTCTCTGTGGAGGCACCATGGGCATTGACTTGCCCCTTCTGGCCACCTCTCAGTCCCAAGGGTGCCACATTTGGGGTCCTCCACCACGCGGTCACTGCTTGACGTGGCTCATGGCCTCCCAGCCTCACTGCACGGGCCACACACTTCCCCCAGTTCCTTTCCTCATTGTCTCCACACACAGATTCCTGCTGCCTTTAGGACTTTACTGCTGATCTCCAAAGAGATGAAGCAATTTCAAAGATAAACACGCAGCAAATCCAAAGAAATCCTGCAAAATCCTGGGAGCGCCTTTCTCTGGTTAGAAGCTGGGCACATGGTGGGATGATCCTGCCAGCCTTTGGAACTTCTGATATTATGGATGAGGATAGATTTTACTACCTCCCAAATTCTAGGACTCACGCTCTTTTTTGGGGGTGGGGCTGGGGACAGAGGCTCGCTCTGTTGCCCAGGCTGGAGTGCAGTGGTGCGATCTCAGCTCCCTGCAACCTCTGCCTCCCAGGTTCAAGCAATGCTCCTGTCTCAGCCTCCCAAGTAGCTGGGACTACAGGTGTGGCCACCCTGCCTGGCTAATTTTTGTGTTTTTAGTAGAGACAGGGTTTCACCATGTTGGCCAGGCTGGTCTCGAACTCCTGACCTCAGGTGATCCACCTGCCACAGCCTCTCAATGTGCTGGGAATACAGGTGTGAGTCATCACGCTTGGCCTCACACTCTTTCATTCAAATAATGTTTATTGAGGAGCCTCTATGTGCCAAACTCTTTTTCCAGATGCTTAGGACACAACAGTAAACAAAACAAAGATAACTGCCCTTGTGACATTTACAGTCTAGTGGGGAGTGGGGTGAGAAACAGACAATAAACGTAAGGACTTAGTAAGTTTCATAGGAGGTTAAAAGATGACAAACTCTATCAGAAAAGAAAAAATGGGAGACAGAGAATCAGGAGTACAATTTTAAACAAGGCAGTCGGGGTAGATGGACCTCACAAGAAGGTAATGGGAAAATCTGAAGGAAGGAGGGAGCCAGGCAGAGCTGGAGGAAGGATGAAAACTACGGAATGCTTCCTGAATATGCGAGGCAATTTATAACTCCCTGAAATGTGCCACACGATTCCCAATGCATGCCTTTGCCCACGCTAGACTGTAAGCTCCACGTGAGAACAGACTGCTTGACTTATTCCCAAAAAGTATTTATGAGATTTATAGATGCGATTGTACAGAATAGAATGCTGCTCACAATCCTCTTCTTCACCCTTCCTCCTAGAAAACTCCTACCCAGCCTTTAAGACCCAAACACATATAGTCAGAGTTGGTTGCTCCTCCTTTGAGCTCCCTACTCTTGCGTCTTATATAAACCTCTTTTATAGCCTCAATACACTTTGTTTCCCTCGTTCTACTGCAGGTCAGAACCTTCCCCTGGATTGAGAACCCACAAGGGGATCTGACCTGTTTGAGCTATGTATGGATCCCCAGAGCTCCTGGAACAGACCCTCGGTTAACGTCAGAATTGAAATGACCTGTTACTGCTTTAATGATCCTTCTCAAGTAGGTGGTTTGCATTTCTGGGACCTTTGGCACCTCAGTTGAGGCTCTTTGGTTGTGAGCAAGAGAACTCAACTTCTATTAGCTAAAGGTAAAGTAAAAACAAAAAAAGAAGAAGTGATGTTGGGGATGGAGGCAAGGGGCTAGAGCCCCAACCAAACCTGCAGGAAGGAAAAGCCAGGGTAGCCCCAGGACCTTGGCACTCGCTGTGCTTGGGATCCCTGGCTGCACCTCCTAACGCACTGAGCTCCATCAGCTCCCAGCTGTGGTTCTGCTTCCCAAATCTCCAGAGCAGGACTCAAGCTGGCCCCGCTAGGGTTGGGGCCTCCGTTGGAGCTATCAACCACCCAATAGGAGCCAGAATGAGGTAGAGAGATGGGCGCGAGGGTGGGGTAAGGGGCTGAGGTTTTGGGGGTGGGCAGTGGTGAGGGTTCCCTGGAGAAAAGGAGATCTTGTGAGCCTGGGGCCACACCCAAAGTGCCTCCTTCACTGGGCCCAGTGCCCACCCAAGCCGCATTTCTAATAAAGGCCTTGTTTTGTAAGAATTTTTAAATGCTTTAACTAGAAATTGACAAATTGCCACATGTAAGAGTTGGCAAATTGGCAAATTTTTAAATGCTTTAACTAGAAATTGGCAAATTGCAACATGTAAGAATTTTTCAATGCTTTAACTAGAAATTGGCAAATTGGCAAACTGCACCATAACCCATTTCAAGCTAGCATTGTGATGTCTCTGAACCTGCGGCTGGGAAGACATGCACGCAGTTGGCTCTGGTGCAGGCTGGCTCCAGCCACCATTGGCTGTGGGGCTGAGGACACAAGGCTCCTCATAGACTCCTGTAAGGAGTCCTGCCCTGTCTTGAGAACCACCTAAAGAGTTTGAGGGTGTGTCCCATCCTCCAGCCATCCTCTGAGAAGTCATAGCTCAGGTCCTGGATGAGCTTCCCCTCTTTCCCAGGAACCATTCCTTCCTTCCAGTGTGGCCCACTGGACAAGATCCAATATCCCAGGTCCTGCAAAACCTGGCTCCTTCCGGCCTCTGGGTCCTTCTTTCAGTTCCTGGGAGGGGCTGAGCAGCCACCTACCTCCTGGCCTTGACCTATATTGGCCCCGCTACCAGCTGTGCTGTGTCTCTCATCTTTGGGTCTCAGCTGAACCACCTTTTCCTCAGAGAGGCCTTCCCTGACCACTTCTCCCTCCCAAATTTGCTTCTCCCTTGATAGCACTTACCCCATGCTGAAGCTCTGCTGTGACTGTGTAATGTCTGTCTCCCCTATTAGACTGGAAACTGCATGAGGGCAGGGACCGTGTGGGGTTTTGGCTCACCACACTGTCCCCTGTGCTTAGCACAGGGCCAAGGCTATAAAATGGGAATCAATCCATAATTATTGATTGGGTAAACAAATGACACATGAAGGAAGGAAATTAATCAGTTTCTCTGTACTTCACAGTTTCTTCTTCTGTAAATATAAGAAAGTGTCTACCTTAAAATAACTTTTAACATTTATAGAGCACCTCCTATGTACCCAGTATTTTGCATATACTCCTTTAATCCTCACAACAGCCCTTTGGGGTAGTGTTAATATCGTCCCCATTTTACAGGTGACAAAACTGAGACACAGAGAGGTTCAATGACCTTCCCTAATTTACTCAGATTTGAACCCAGGCAGTGCCTCCAGCAGCCTCAGCCTTAACCACACACTAAGCTGCCAAAGGGGGGTTGGGGAGGGGTCCCAGAGGTGGTAACACTGGCTGCTGTAGCCTTGCTGCCCCAAGAACTTGAAGCCTCACGAGCAGAGCCAACTATTGCTAAACACTATAACCAGGAGATGCTCAGGGATCCAGCTGCCTCTCACATCTGGGAAGCTTTCCTGGAACCAAGACACCCTGGCTGAGTCAAGTACCCGCATCTGACAATGTGGCCAGAGAGCTTTTACAAAATGTGAACCAACCGGACTCTCGACAGCTTTTCCCCACCCCACCCCAACCTGTAGGTGGGACTCTGATCTTGCCTGGGGCTCCAGCTATCCCCTCAGGGTTCAGGGGTAAATCTTGCTTCCCCAAGGTTGAGTTAAGTACAGTCATGTGACCAGCTCTGGCCAATGAGAAGCGAGGAGAGGCTTCTGGACAGAAGAATCTCTGATTCTGTTTCACTCACCCTTGCCATATCCATGAAATGGAAGGGTTCGTCGCTGGTTTTGAGACTTTTTTCCGTGAAGCTGAAGGCCAAGGGAGCTGAAAGCCTTGCCACTGAATGCTGAAACTTAACTTTCACTGGCTACTTTAGAGGTAACATTCATAGGTCACCATGATAATGGTGGCTTTGGTTGTTTTTCAGGAATTGGGCCAGCTGAAACTGGTTGAGATCCTTCAGCTGGGCCATATATGTGCCCAAGAGATGGCCATTTGATACTGGAGGACCAAAAGCTCCACCCACAGATCAGGCTAATGCATCCCTTTTCTGTATGTGTCCTATGAAATGCCATGAACCCCAACTATGCTTGTACAGAACAAACTGGTTACTTCATTCTTCCCCACTGCCAATCACCTGTCCCCACACCTTAGACCACCCACTTCTCTAACCCGTTCGTATCCTTAAACCTTATCTTTGGGGAGGTAGATTTGAATGCTGTTCTCCCACCTCCTTGCTTGGCAGCCTTGTGAATCAATCTTTTCTCCTTTGCAAAACCCAAGTCACAGTGATTGACTGCACACTGGCAGAACAAATTGGGACCTGGTGGGTGACACCCAGATGTGACACCTGGACCCAGAACAGAAATCTCATGGCCACCATCTTGGGACAGCCATCTGGTGGCCCTGAGGGAAGCTGGCTGTATTAGTTTGTTCTCATACTGCTATGAAGAACTGCCTGAGGCTGGGTAATTTAGAAAGGAAAGAGGTTAATTGACTCACAGTTCCACATGGCTGGGAAGGCCTCAGGAAACTTACAATCATGGTGGAAGGCAAAGGGGAAGCAAGGCACCTTCTTCACATGCCAGCAGGAGAGCGAAGTGCAGAGTGAAGGGGGAAGAGCCCCTTATACACTCATAAGACCTCGTGAGAACTCACTCACTATCACGAGAACAGCATGAGGGTAACCGCCTTCATGATCTAATCGCCTCTCACCAGGTCCCTTCCCCAACATGTGGGGATGGCAATTTGGATTACAATTCAAGATGAGATTTGGATGGGGACACAGAGCCAGATCATATATCACTGGCCTAAGGGCAAAGCTGTTGTGCTAAGAGTGGAGATATGGGACAGACCCAGGTCCTTAGTGAGCTGCTGAGCTGCTGAATTGACAGACCCTGAGCTTCCCTACTTGGGAATTAGGATTACTTTTCTCTCTTGCTGCTTTGGGTTGAATATGTGTACCTTGCACCCAAAAGCATCCTAACAAATACAGAGGCTACGTAGCAAAAAGCAGAGGAGGAAAGGGAGGCTTCTGCAGGTTCTTAGGTTTCAGAACAAGGAGAGCCCCACCAGAAACTTTGGGAGAGGCTGCCTTGAGCCCTCTCCTGACATTCAGAGGAGCTCAGGTGAACTCAAGGAGCGTCACCCCCAGGTGACAAGGTGGGGCGGTGCAGAGGGGAAACAAGAAATGAGTTAGGGTTGGGATTCCTGGCCAAAGTGATCCTGTCCCTTCCTCCCCAGGCTGACCCCAACAGGTCTGGGACATCTGAGCTTCAGAGGGGCCATTCTTCTCTTCCTAGGCAGAACTCTAGGAAGGTGCCTGAGACCCCAGGGAAAAAATGGCCCCAGTGTGTATCTGGGCAGATGGGGCTGGGTGAGACAGCCCTCAGAGAGGCAAGGAATTTGTGTACAGGCAGCACCCAGGTGTCCCAAGAGGGATGAGGACCCGGGGGGGCACTGTGGGAGTGAGCGTGATTCAGCAGGTGTGGGAGTGGGACCCGGAGCCCAGAGCAGACAGGACATTGCCAAACTCAGCAGAGGATACGTGGACATGGAGTGCCCCAGCTCCTCCCTACTGGCAGGGAGGGGCACTTAGATACAGCCGCAGGGAAATGTCGGGGGGTGGAGAGGAATCCCAGCTGGCCAAAATCACATTTCTTTGACTTCAGCCCATGGAAATGCCTAATGGGAGTGAAATTTACTCAGAGAAATAAAGCACAGCCTGTTTTGTATACATCTGCATGTGTGGCATCCATTCCTTCCCACCAGCAGTGAAGAGCAGCCAGCCACCTGCAGGAACTGCCGCACCCTCCCACCCTACTGCTGACCTGCAGAGGGTCCCCTCTTTCCTCCACGTGCCTGCAGCAGGCTCTCTCCAATGACCCCTTCCTCCCCCAAAGCAACCCTACTTCTGCCGCCAATGCCACCACCTCCAGGCTGCAACTCCACAGCCCACCTGACTGTGCGCTATGATCCCAGCCCCCAGGTGCTGGCCACCACCGCCTCCTGTCCTCCTGGGTCTGAAGGCCAGCTGCTCCAAAGCCACGCCAGCTTAGCCCCGCGCACTCTTGACTCGTGTCCTGGAAATCCCTCCTTCCTCTCTGGCTCCCGCGGCCACCCGCTGGCCTCACCCATAATGTTCTTGACATCTGTTTCTGGTCATGTTAAGTTTCTGCCTGTGTTTCTCCTTTCCTCCAGACGCACACGTGGCAGTATGTGGCTACTGTGATGGGCCTGCCAAGTGGAGGTGGAGGCGGGGAGAGGAGAGGGGGCTGCAGGGCCTCCTCCCTGGCCAAGGAGTGTTGCTTCTCACTTCCCTCCGCACCTTTCCCAGGATGCTCAGAGAGGTCACTCATCAAACCCATGCCGTTTGAGCACGGCTGTGTGCCAGACACTGCTAATACCCAGATACATTGTCACACTCAGTCCTCTGTCGGAACAAAGCCAAGACTCACAGAGAGGAAGTGACAAGCCCAGGTCATACTATAGGAAAAATGTTGTCATGCGCCCTGAGCCAGGAGCTGGTCTAAGGAAAGGGTGTACTGGGATCAGAACCCGCAGCCTGGCTCCAGATTCCATACTCGCCAGCGTCTGAGCACTCACCACCTCTCTCAGGCTTCCCCAGCCCTGTCCCGTGCACTTAGTATTCTCTGGGACAACCGCTGCTAACTTCAAGTTTTCTGCCCCACTGCCACTTCTCCATGGGTCCTGGTTTGGGGTTCTGAAAATAGCCATGCCCCTGTAGCCTTGGATATCCGGAAGTCCTCAGTGGGGTAAGAGAGAAGGGCTTTTGCATCTGATGTTACGGATAAGGACAATATGGGGGCCCCAAAAGGCTAAATGATTTACCCAGCACCCTCCAGTCCTCCAGCCAAACAAGGGACTGTCCTAGGCAGAGCTGCCACAGGAGCCCACCTCCTGGCACCCCGGCCTGCTGACTTCCCACTGTCTGACAAAAGCCTGTGGGAGAAACACCCTGGTAGACCCTTAATCCAAGCTCGACCCGCCCTTCCCCTCCCCTCCACCTCCCCGGCTGCCCTCCTCCCTCCTCTCTGCTGTTGAATCTCTCACCAGCTTCAAAGTCAATTGGGGACATGCTTCTCCGTCCAGGATGACATCATGATTCACCCAGTTTCTAGGCGTTCTATATCATCCCCTGGACCACGGCACAGGCCTCCTCACTGCCTCCAGCTTCACCTTCTGCAGCCTATGCTCCACCTGGCTGCAGAGTGATCTGCCTCTTAAAGACGCCCCAGCACCTAAGAGGTCAACCCTAGACTTAGCCTGACATTCCATGCCTTCCTGTCTCAAACCCCATTCTGCTCTCCTTGCCTCCTTTCCAGACATTTATCTAACCTACTGGTCTCTCCCACTGCCCAGAGCATAGACTACATTGGTCCACCTGCAACCCTTTCCTCTCAGTGGCTCCTTCCCCCGTGTCAAGTGCCTTTGAAACTCCTATTCATCCTCCAAGGCCTTTCCCAGATATCCCCTCCACTAAGAAGCCTTCCCAGATCACCACATCAGAATTCTCTACTCCCTTCCCCACACTCCCATGTGGCAGAGGAGCTCCAGTGCAAATCTTCCCGGGAAGGCTGAACACTTTCAGACACAACCTAACCTAGCCCGTAAAATGGATCCAGCCCACCTATCCAGACAGCAGGTCACCAGGGACATGGTCAAGCTAAAATCCCTGCACCATCTCTGCCCCTGATTTTAACTCAGGTTCCCATCTAATCACCCTTTTCCCCTCAATCTTCCCATCTCATCACCCTTTTCCCCTCAGTCTTCCCTGTATTTGTCCCAGGTCACTCAACAAAATGATGGCAAAGTGGGCATGAGGTCGCCCTGTCTCAGGTACACTTCTTGTCAGGGGTATTTTTCATTTCCCAAGGCTGCTTCCACTCTTGACCCCCCTCCCCTTCCCCTTCCTCATTGCCTAACGTTTCAGGTGGAAAACATTTTCAAAATACGTAACTGAAAGCGATTGCCCAGAGGTGGTTACACGGGCATTCAGCCAGCTTGCTGAGGTTACCAGTACTAAGCATGGCAGACCTCCTGGGGGATGCTGTGCCCCACAGACCTGGCAGCAGGATTGGGGGCCTCCAGTTTCCCAGGACCTTTGCCCAACCCCCGCCAAGAATGTGCCTGTTGGGAGAAGCTTATCACAAAGATCTAGTGGCTCTTAGCACCCATCCGGGCCATGCCATTGAGTCAGAAACCTGGACCTAGTGCAAAAAAACCTGGCCTAGACAGTCCAGAGGCCACATCTGAGCCCTGGGTGGAGGAACGTGTGCAGTGGGTCAGATGGGATGACAGAGAGACAGCCAGCCTCTGTTCCCTGAACTAATGTGGCCTGGAACTGTCTGGGGAACTTGGCTTCAGTTTACAAAGGACAAACTTCAATCCTCCTGCAAGCACTTGGCAAGAAGTTTCAAAGCTTTGCTGCCTCCGCGATCAGCAAATGGCTCATCCTGGTGCTGTCCATGACAAAAGGCTCCTGGCTGGCACCCTGGGCGGTCTTTGTCCCGAGGGCCGGAGCTGGGATGCTGGTAAGGCCGACTATGTACAAATAGAGCCTGCCAAGAGACATGCTGTGAGATCGCTCCCTTGGGTAGCCTCTGACATGGGAGGAGCCTCTTTGGCAAGAGCTGTATGACATTGAGGTGCAGCGGGAAGCCTCCCTTCAGTGTCCGGGGACCTCCGAGGAAACGGAGACCTGGCTGCCCCTGTAAGGTGGGCTGCTGGGCTGGGCTGAATCCTGGCATAGGTGCAGATGGTTGGTTCTTGATAGCACACTTCTTCCACCTGGTGCCCAAAAGCCAAGCAATGCGCCAGGGACAACACAGAGGAGGGCGGATGCCCCGTCAAGTCTGTCGGGAAATCAGCGTGGGTCACTTTAAATATATTTATGTGAGTAGCCACCAGGTTAGCCTAGAGAGTCCAAACTTGACAACATATTAGAAAGCCAGGCCGGGCGCGGTGGCTCACGCCTGTAATCCCAACACTTTGTGAGGCTGAGGCGGGCAGATTACAAGGTCAGGAGTTCAAGATCAGCCTGGCCAATATGGTGAAACCCCATCTCTACTAAAAATACAAAAATTAGCCAGGTGTGGTGGCGGGTGCCTGTAATCCCAGCTACTTGGGAGGCTGAGGCAAGAGAATCACTTGAACCCAGGAGGTAGAGGTTGCAGTGAGCTGAGATGGCACCACTGCACTCCAGCCTGGGTGACAGAGCGAGACTCTGTCTCAAAAAAAAAAAAAAAAGGCAGACCCCATCAGGATGTTCCACTATACAATGTAGTAGTGTGTTTTTTCCTGCAGAGAAGATCCAACAGTTCTCTTATCATAATTAAACACAAAACATGGGACAGGGTCCCTGGGGCGGGAGGTAGGGGGGCTTGTGTGTGCCTCACTGGAGCATAAACGGCACAGGTGCTCAGCTCTGCGCCACACAGTAGGGGCTTGGTAGATGCTGAGCATGAATGTGTACTCGTCGGGCAACCTGGCATCTGATCATTATGTCCACCGCATGAAGTAGATTACCATCATCCCCATTTTACAGACAGGAAACCAAGGCGCAGAGATGTGGGGACTTGCCCAAGGTCACAACCAGAGAGTGACACGGCTGACTCTATGCTGGTGCCACTAGCTCCAAGGCGCGCTGGCTGCGTGAGTGACCCGGGGGCTCGCTTCTTTGTGAGCAGAAAGAACCAGTCTGAATCGCCAAGAGGAGACAGCATTCTTTAATCATGCTGGATGGCAGGGCAGGGCGGGGTCAGGCCGGGCAGGATCAGGCAGGGTGGTTTATAGCACAGGTCTTCCTGGCACTTGGTCAGATCCTGTTTCCGTCATCTGGCCATGGAGCCATGGCTCCCTTGGCTGTAAGCACCAGAGATCACCCCCCAGGGCACCTCGGCCCCAGAGTCTGCATGAGCACCAATGGGCGGAGGCCGCCTCCCTCTGGGGAGAAGGGCAGGCCACCTGGGTTTGCAAGGCTAGGGGGACACCAGGCCACCCCACCCTGGAAGAAGAAGAAATGGAAGGCCCAAGGTCCCTCCTTTGGCTCTGCCTCTCCCAGTGACTAGAAAATTGCCTGCTTCAGCTGCCCAGACCTGCTGAGGGCTCTAAAGCCTGGGGCTTCCGCCCTGGCCCTTCTCCCGCAGTTGTTTGTAAAGGCAGCACCAGGCCGGAGGAGGGCTCTGAGACGAGGAGCTGCCCACTGGGGCCTTAGCACCTTGATAAAGCCTGGAGAATCGGGGCACTGGGCCAGTGAGGGGCAGACAGCACCTGGGGACAGACATCAGTGTCTGAGGGCAGCTGGAGGCCCTGGGAAAACTGAGCTTCAGATGCCTTTGGTGTGGGGGTTTGAGCAAGGCCCTGGCAGAGCCCTGGGAGGAGGCAGGAAGGGGATCCCAGTGAGGAGGGCAGTTTTCGCAGGCTGCCGTATCACCTGTGGGGAGAGCTATGGGTGTGGGCTCCATTCCTCGGGGACCCCTTCATCCCACAAATGCCCCCACACTCCTGGGTCCTCTCCTCACAGAACCCTTGACCTGTCCAAGGCCCCCTGGGGTTTGCTTTAATGATGGGCATTGGGCAGGTGGATGAGGAACGGAAAGGGGATACCCACCCCTGCCACTGGGACCCCATCCCACCAGCCTTGGGGAGCAGTGGGTAGTGGAGGACCAGCAGCACCTGAACACCCAGAACACAGGGTCCCGTGAGCTCTGGGTCTGCTTTAAAACCTATGTACGCATCTCTCCCCGCCTGGGCTGGACTGGCTGGTCACTGAGGGCAGGGGCAGGGCCTGTGTCTGACTCCCTCACCCTTCCTGGGACCCGGCAGAGTGAGTGCTGTGTTTAATGAATGAATAAATGAACGGTGACTGCTGTGGTACAGGCCTGAGCAAGAGAAGAGGGGGAAGGGGCAAAGAGAACACAGCATGGGGAGCCCTGGAGGGATGAGAGAATTTAAGAATGTTGGAAGAGGCCAGGCGCGGTGGCTCACACCTGTAATCCCAGCATTTTGGGAGGCCAAGGCGGGTGGATCACCTCAGGTCAGGAGTTCGAGACCAGCCTGACCAATATGGTGAAACCCGTCTCTACTAAAAATACAAAAATTAGCCAGGCGTGGTAGCGGGCACCTATAATCCCAGCTACTAGGGAGGCTGAGGAAGAAGAATCAGCTTGAACCTGGGAGGCAGAGGTTGCAGTGAACTGAGATCGCACCACTGCACTCTAGCCTGGGCAACAGAGTGAGACTCTGCCTCAAAAAAAAAAAAGAAAAAAAAAAAAAAAAGGTTGGGAGAATTCTAGAATGTGTGGATTCCAGAATGTTCAGAAAGTACTAGAATATTGAGAAAGTTCTAGAACCTGGTTGCTCCAGTGTGGTTCACAGACCGACCCCATCAGCATCACCCAGGAACTTGTTAGAAACAGAATTCTGGACCCACTCAGACCTGCTGAGTCAGAATCTGCATTTAACATGAACCCTGGGTAATTCACATGTATATCCAAGTTTGAGAAGTGCTAGGCTACGAGGCTGGGAAAGTTCTAGAATATTTAGGTTAGAAAGTGTCTTAAAATAGGTCCAAGAGAGAAGAGAGGAGCAGAAATAGGCTGGGAGGAACGATGGCAGCCAAGAAAGAAGCAGGGTCTCCCCAGAATGCCAGGTCCCAGGGGACCTCCCTGGCCTTCCTGCTTCACAGCGATGAAAACTGAGCCCTGCAGGGGATGGGACCAGCACCTGGGCTCTCTGGCCGGAAGGATGGCCCAGAGGGCCTCAGTCGTCCTCAGCCTTGATGAGGTGGCCGCTGAAGGTGATGTAGGTGTCGAAGTCATTGCTGTAGATGGCGTTCTCGCGCTGGCGCTTGAAGAGCCGCACCCAGACGCGGTCCCCGTAGGCCAGGTCCAGCATCACGCTCTGGCTCTGCATGATGCTGCGCTCGCTGGGCTGTGCGTACAGGATGACGGCCTCCTTCTGGTTGTGCATGATGTGCACGTACGTCTCCTTGTAGTTCCAGCTGTGCACATTCAGGCTGAAGAAGTAGATGCCGCGCAGGGGAGCAGCAAAGTGGCCGGCCGCCATGTCAAAGCACCCATCGAGGTTCACAAAGACCCTTTCGAAGAGCAGCGTCTGGAAGTCCTCGCCGCTGTGCAGGGCTGTCTTGCGGCCCACTGAGAAGGCGAAGAAGCGCTTCTGGCACGGGGCACTGGGGCTGCCCATCTCCCCCTTGTCACCCTTGCTGCCCTGTGGGCCAGGCTCCCCTTGGGGACCCTCCCTGCCCATGTGCCCTGGCAGGCCCATTGCACCTGGGTCCCCTTTGTCACCTGTGGGGATAAAAAGGGACAAGTCAGGGTGGACATCTGAGCCTGCTCCAAGGAGGTGCCCACACTCATCTGTGAAGGCGCTGCCCCTGTCCTGGCCCAGAGAAGAAGGCAGCATTTATTTAGCACCTACTGTATGCCAGACATGGCCTCCCCAAACGCCTGCCTAAAGAAAACGTCATGACCATCTTCGCTTCACAGAGAGGTTAGGTGACTCACCCCGGGCCACAGAGTGCAGGAGCAGAAGAGGCAGGACTTAAAACATGGTCTGTCCCCAGGGTGACTTGGCTTCCCCTCACCCAGCAGGGAGGGTCCGGCTGTTGTCTCTGGGAGGCCAGACCCAGGCCCCCACCCCAGGACCACAGCGCAGTCCAGGCTGGCAGGGATGTGCGGTGTGCTGGAAAGTATTTGGGTTTCCGACCCAGGGAAGAAGCCAAGAAAATACCTTTGCCCACCTGGAGGAAAAGCCCAGGTTAGGAGCCAGGAAGCCCTTGGTTGGCAGTCCTGCCCCATGTGACCTGGGGCACTCCACGGCTGCGGTCTGGGTTTTCTGGTCTATATTTTAAAGAGGATGATGTCCACCTCAGGGGTGTTTGTGAGCTCTCAACAAAATGTCCTGTGGGAAAGCACTTTGCAAACTCTGCAAATAAGAGGCAGGACAGTTCACCCAGCATGGCTGGTCCATCCTGACCTGCTCTGAGGTCTGGCAGCATCTACAATGGCCCCCAGGCAGGCACAGCCCTGCCCAGCCCTTAGTCCAGGCTGACTTTGAACATAAGAAAAGCAGGTGACCACCCACGCCTGGAAGGACACGACGTCACATAGCTCCCTGCCACCTGTCACAGTGCCTGGAGTCACACCAGCAACCACACCCTTGCATGGGTTAGAAGGCCCTGTGTTTTCCACAGGTGGGGAAGGGGGCAGAAAAGAGGGCACAAGCCCTTGAGGCAGAAGCCCAGAGAGGGGGTCAGGGCAAGTCCAAAGCTCTGCAGAGGTCTGGCTCCACCGCCTCGCTGGAGAGCCGCGTCCTCACCTGCACAGCTCCAGAGTGTTTGCAGAAAGCTTGCTGTGCCCCAGCCCAAGGGAAGGAAGGAGTGGAGGGTGGACAGGAGGAAGGGGCTATCTTCTCTTTACAAATAAGGCAGCAAGCTCAGGGTAGGGGAGAAACCAGCCTGACTCACTGGGCAAGGGAGTGGAAGAGGTGAGGTTGGGACCCAGGACTCCTAAAGCCAGCCCAGGGTCCCTCAGCCACGGCAGCCTACCCAGCTCCCAGCAGGCTGCTGAGCTGGGCACAGGAGCAGTGACCCCGGGTTTGGGGAGGGCAATGAGGAGGGACCATCAGCAGCCAGGCATCTCTCCAACCTCATGCAGAGAGCGAACTCGGCCCTGGGGAGGCTGGTTGGGGAGGGGGCTGTGAGGAAGAGCAATGTCCTCCCCACGAAATCAGAACAAGGGCAGGACAGGTGCCAGGTGACCACTGGCTATGCAGTGGAGTGTCCCCGGGGAGAGCTCAGGAACAAATCTGGCTCCGTCCCTGACAGCTGTGTGGTCCCAAGAGACTGAGTTTCCCCTTCTGCAAAGTGGGAGGAATAAGAAAATATCGAACTCACGGGCTGTTGCAGGCAGAGACCGAAGCTAAGAATGTCAAGGCCTGGCCACAGCTGTCAGCCACCACAGCCTGGAAGGGAAGTGAGTCCTTCTACGTCCAATTAAGAGAGCAGGTAGCCGGCCCTCACCTGGACGGCCCTCGCCTGGACAGGATCTCACCTGGACGGCCCTCACCTAGATGGCCCTCACCTGCACAGCCCTCACCTGGACGGCCCTCACCTGGACGGCCCTCACCTGGACGCCCATCACCTGGACGCCCTTCACCTGGAAGGCCCTCACCTAGATGGCCCTCACCTGGACGGCCCTCACCTGGATGCCCTTCACCTGGACGGCCCTCACCTGGACAGGATCTCACCTGGACGGCCCTCACCTAGATAGCCCTCACCTGCACAGCCCTCACTTGGACGGCCCTCACCTAGACAGCCCTCGCCTGGAGAGGCCCTCACTTGAATGGCCCTCACCTGGATGGCCCTCACTTGGACAGCCCTCACCTGGACAGACCCCACAGGGCTGCCTGCTCCGACCCTTGGCCCCCACTGGCTGCTCTCCACATGACATTAGAGGGATCCATTTGAAACCTGTGTGGGATCAAGTCCCTCTCCCACTCAAACCTGCCCCTGTTCCCACTCCACTCAGCGGAGCCCAAGTCCCTACGGTGGCCAGTGGTGACAGCACCCCATGTGATCTGAGCCTGGTGCATCTCCCAGCCCTGCCCCAGGGCCACTGCACCAGCTGTGCCCTTTGCCAGGAGGCTCCTCCGCCACCTCTTAGAAGCCTGTGCTCCATGGGTCCTCCACTAACCACCCCATTCTATATGCAGCCTGCAGCCCAGACCCACACTTCTGAAGCTCCTTTTCGTTTCCCAGAGCACTGATCACCATCGAACATTCCACTCCACTAACTTAGGTGATGTGTCTCTTGCTCATGCCCCGTCTCCCCACCGAGAACAGGCGCTCAGGCGGGAGGCATCTTGGCCTGGTTTCACACTCCGTCGTCAGTGTTTGGAAGTCCTGGCTCACACTGGGGCTCAGTAACTCAGGATGAAAGAGGAGTCTGGACAGGTTTCTGTCCTGCCCTCTACTCCCTCCACCTCAGCTCCCTGGCCCTCCCTGCCCACTACCGGGCCCCATGGGAGGGCACTTACCCTTCAGGATGGTGATGTTAATATAGGGTCTGATCTCAGGCAGGGCGTGCGGGAGGCCGGAGGAAGAGGCTGAGGACACATGGGCAGGATCCAGGGGGTCCTCAGAGTCACAGCACCGTTGACAGCCGCTGGCCACAGCTCTGTCAAAGGTGAGCTCCACCTTAGGGACCTCACACATCAGGAGAAAGAGCAGGAGCACTGCCCAGAGGGGACCCAGAGCGGCTGTCCCCATGGTGACCTGGAACAAGGAAGGAGGGACAGGAACTATATTTCACTCAACATCTACTATGTGCCGATGCCTGGGGTGGGTGGGTGCTGCCTCCCCCAGCCAGAGCACTCCTGACCTAACTCCAGAGGGAAAGTTATCGTCCCCATCTATCAGACAAGAAGATTGAGAACTCCACAGAGCAGCTGTTCCCCAAGATCGGGAGGAGACAGCAGCAGGGGAGGGCCTGGATGCTGAGTCTCCCAGCACCCAGTCCATGGAGGCTTCTGCTACACGCAGGCCTGAGAAGGAAGCCCCTCTGAAAACAGCCACAGCCGATAGCAGACAGGGATCCCAGGAAAGCTTTGCCTGGGCAGGTGAGAAGATGTCCCAGCTCGCCATAGGTGGCAACCCAGGAGACCATCAAATGCTTTCCCGCCCACGCACCTCCCTTTGGCATTTTCTTGCCACCGACTCCACTATCGCCAGCAAACACATGCCCCTCGGACAGGAGGACAGAAGTTAGTGAACACTGGGGACAAACGTGGAGGATTCTGTAGGCTTGTTCTCAGGAGAGGGGATGGATGGCTGAGCCCACGTTTTGGCATGAGAACACCATAGTTCTGCAAAAAGAGATAGGAGAGTTCATTGATCCTAGCAGACAGAAAGTAATATCCATGAGAGCATGTGGGGTGGTGCACGGCGACGGCGTCATTGCATTGCTGAGCAATCGAGAGAAGGCTCCTTGACTGCAGCTCATTGCTAGTCTTTAGAGTGCCTTTGTGCAAAGTAAAGAAGGTGCCCCTCTGGACAAATTCGAAATGGTAAGAGTCCCCTTTGGAAGGACGTGATGCTGAGGGTGTGCAGCTTGGCAAGGGCTGGCGCTAGCCCACCTCCCTGCTCAGCACCAGTGTGCAGTCAACAACCTATGAAACCCAACCTTATCCAGAAGCCCTGCAGGGAGGGTTCTGGAGAGAGAGTTAATTCATTGGAAGATGGCTGTGTCAATCATCGTAGACCTGCCAATCAGATGCCAAGGTGGTAGATTGGAATTAAGGGGTAGGACGAGGAGGTATGAAAAATTCTAAAGGATCAGAAAAGTGTAAGTGTTGGTGAGGATCTCTGTCTCCGGCCTTGTCCAGGAAGGGGTCCAGGGTTCCAGGAGAGAGGCAGGAAGTAGCCTGGACAGCAGGCGCTAGAGACAGGCCTGGGTTGGGTGGGCAGGAAGCCGGGCAAAGACCTTTGAGGTGGTGCAGCTTCTGGGGGCTGGCCCCGAGTTATCACAGGATCAGAAACTCTGCTTTTGAAACCAGACTGGTTTTTACACTTCTGGCGTTTCTTTGTTTATTTCCTTTTTGTTCTCCTTTAACATTTAGTAGAATTCAAAAATATTTTTTTTGTGGTTAATACATGTAGACAAGGTACAATTATTACTTTTTAAAATGCCACCCTATCTCAGCTGAGCACTGAGGTGAGGGCAGAGTTTTAAAGGGGCAGGATGGCCAGGTGCAATGACTTACTCTTGCAGTCCCAGCACTTTGTGAGGCCACGGAGAGAGGATCACTTGAGACCCGGAGTTCGAGACCAGTCTGGGCAACATAATGAGACCTTGTCTCTATTTTTCAAAAATTAAAATTAAAAATAAATAAAGCGGCAGGAGCCCTGTCCCCCACCCCCGGAGCTGGGTGGTAGCAGCAGGAGAAGGGGTGTGGGCAGGGAATCTCCAGAGCCACCTCCCTCTTCCTGGAGGTGACTCTTCCCAAGCTCCTGTCTGCCCAGCCTGGCTGGGTTCCTGGTTCTGCTCAATAAGGAGATCAAATCCTCAGAGGTCAACATCCTCCCTGTCTGAGGCTGTCATCCTCAGCTTTTACTTATAAATGACAAATCCCAGTGGTTTTGGAAATCCCAAAATTTCCTTCTTTTTCCCAGCCATAGATATGACATCATGAGAAAAGCTGAGGTCTTAGAGTCAAATCTGAGACCCAGAATAGTTTGCAAGCTGTGTGACCTAGGACTAGTGGCTGAACTTCTCTGGGCTTCCTGCTCCTTGATACTTACAAGGAGATGACACCTCTCTCTCCCTCCCAGGTAATTTGGAAGGATTTCAATGCAGAGAAAGTGCCTGCCTTATAAAAGACTTAAAAAAAAAAAAAAAAAGTGTGCTTTGACTTCTTCCCTGTGCCTGCATGGGATGGGAAGGAGAGCTTCTCCCAGAGGACTGGCATGGTTTGGGAGCATTTCTGTTTCCTATTGGCCCCAGCCAGATGGGAGTCAAAGGCTGTGAGACACAGAACCGTGGCCTGGGAGCAGGAATCAGGAAGCCGTTAACGAGGAATGATAACCGCAGCTAGAATCACAAACTAGCTCTGGGGGTGGGTGCCAGGCAGGAACCAAGTGTGGAGACCAAGTCATAGGGAGGACTTTTGGGGTCCTTGCTGCTTCCACTGGGGAGCTGGGACCTCTTTGGGGTGGGAGCGGCAGGGCAACTTTTCTCGGTCCAGGCAGGCCGTGCAGAGCTGAGTTTGTGTGTGCCCGGGCAGGGGCGGGCACAAGCCGGGAGCAGTGGAGCGCAGCCCTCAGCCAGAGGCAGGAGGAAATGTGGAGGGGAGAGCCTGCAGAGGCTGTCCCAGTCAGAGGGAGAGAGCAGGGCCCGAGATGCTTCCAGGAAGCAAGGAGGGAGGAGAGGAATTCCAGGCTCTGACCCCAGTCCCCAAGCTGAGGAGCCTCTGGTCACTCACCCTGTGTCCTGTGGCCTCCCCAGGCGAATCACGGACCCTGAGCCACTGCATGGCCTCTGGCTCCTTGGCCCATGTCTGCAATACTAGTTGCTGGCCCAGACCCCCAGGCCCAGCAGAGGAGGGAGAGAGGAGAGGATGGAGGGAGAGAGGGCGGAGGGAGGGCGGAGGGAGCGGGCAGAGCCGCTTCCCACTTCCCCTCCTCCCTGCTCCCTCCCCTTCAGCCTCTGGGTTCTGCGGAGATAAAGGGAGGCAGAGCTTTCCTTTGCTTAACTCTTTGGTGATCCAGTGGGGTCTTGTTTGATTCAAAGGCCTAGAAAGTCAGAGCAGGGAGGAATGTGAGGCTCCCTGATGATCGGGAAATGGACACACGGATGGGGCAGAGGAGCCCCTAGGTTGCTCAGGAAGGGGGAGGCAGCCCTGAGTCCACCCTGAGCTAAAGTGCTCAATTGCTCTGAGTCATAGAGGCAGGGTGGGTAGCAGAGAAGGTGCAGGTGTTGGCCCTCCAGCCACAGGCTAGAATCCTGGCCCTGCTACCACAGTCACATCGCCTCTCAGAGCCTAGGTGTTCCAGAACTGCAGTCCTCAGCCCCCTTTGTGCCAGGCACATGGGAGGGCTTAACCCATGTTTGTGGGGGGAATGACCAGGCTGACCTCCTCAGGTATCATGCAACTGTTACCAGAGAGGGGTCCTGATCCAGAACCCAAGAGACGATTCTTGGATCTTGCACCAGAAAGAATTTGGGGCAAATCCACAGAGCAAAGTGAAAGCAAGTTTATTAGAGAAGCAAAAAAAAAAAACAACAAAAGAATGGCTACTCCATAGGCAGAGCACCCCCAAGCACTGCTAGTTGGCCATTTTTATAGTTATTTCTTGATCATATGCTAAACAAGGGGTGGATTATTCATGAGTTTTCCAGGAAAGGGGTGGGGATTTCCTGAAACTGAGGGTTCCTCCCACTTTTAGACCATATAGGATAATTTCCAGACATTGCCATGGTATTTGTAAACTGTCTTGGTGCTGGTAGAAGTGTCTTTTAGCATGCTAATGCATTATAATTAACATATAATGAGCAATAAGGATGACCAGATGTCACTTTCATTACAATCTTAGATTTGGCAGGCTTTGGCTGGTTTGTTTACCACATACTGTTTATCAGCAGGGTCTTGATGACCTGTATCTTGTGATAACAGTCCTGCCAACTTCCTATCTCTTCCTGTGACTAAGAATGCCTGACCTGGGAATGCAGCCTGGCAGGTCTCAGCCTCATTTTACCGAGTCCCTATTCAAGATGGGGTTGCCCTATTTCGAACACCTCTGACATATTTCCCTACTCTCTTTTACGTGGGAACCCTTAATCTTAAGGGTTATAGAGGGACGAAGATCCATCTTCTGTAACTTCTTCAGGCTGAATAGGGGCGATAATATTCCTGCCTAACTATTACAGTCTCTTGTGTTTGGTGCAAAGAGGAGCTCAGTAAGAAAATGTTGGTATGTTCAGAGTTATTCATAACTCTGAGTCCTAACAAAAGGTGATATCTGGAAGATTATTATGTGTTCAATTTAAGAAAGCATTGAGTAAGCTTATCTTGCATTCTTACACAAAGAGTATAATAGCAATATATTCTACAACAGCAAAGTAAAACAAGTAAAATTTTCCCAAGTAAACCAAATAAGAAGGTTTTCCATAAACTGGGCAAGAATGCCAATTAGTATTGACTTACTGGGTAAAATGAGGCTGAGACCTACTGGGCTGCATTCCTAGGAGGTTAGGCATTCTTAGTCACAGGAATTGCTAGACGAGCTGATATGGAGTTGCTAGATGATTCCAATACATGCCCAGAATTAGATACTGCTCCAGATTTTATGTTATCCATCCCTCTTGTTTCTGATGAGAAACAGCCAAGAGATAACTGTTTGGTTCACAGAAAGGAGGAAGGTCAATCTAAATTGCAGAAAAAAACTCAAAAACAATGGATAAGACTAGAATCTAATGACAGGTGTACCATATTTTTTGAAACATTGTTTTTCTCTCTCCAATCTCCCATTTAAAAAAAAAAAATCATCGTAGGACCAATTTATTTGCAAAATAAGCTTTAGTCTCATTATACTTGGCTTCATTATTTGCATAAAATGCAGCAAATATAATTATTTGCCATATAGGCTCCTTTTAAAATTGGCTCTGTTTCATAAGGTATCTTAGATTAGATGTTTTAAAGCTTTGAGCCCAGCCATGGATTTACCTATGCCTGCAAGTACCTGTATAAGTTAGATAAATTCCTCTCCTCTTGAGGTCCCAAGATAACTTGGGGCTCCTGGGCCTGTCAGAAAGTTACATTCTTTACTTACCACAGGTCAGGAACCCCATACAGGGACACAAGGTACAAAACCAGTTTTTCCAAGGGGCTTTTATTGGCTCTCTTAGTCAACTTTAATTCCTTAAAGAAGTCTGTTTACATTTGAAAGCATGCCATTCCAGTCAAACCCTTGTTAAATAACCAGTTTCTCCAATTATGTCCTGTTACCAAAAAAAAAAAAGAAGAAAGAAGGAAAAACAGGTTCTTACTGCACTTATGCAAATAACTATATTGCCATAAGTTAAGAACACTCACAAATACTTTCCAAATTCTGGAGAAATCAGGTAGAGAGAAAAAAATATGTTCCAAATTTTGTTTTTGGACAAAACTTTGTTTTATAATCCTTATAGGAGCTTACTTTACTCAATTGTTAAAAGCTGTAAATAGCTCAAGAAGTGGGGGTTTCTTGACTCTGAAAAACAAAACAGAAAGATCAACAACATTTTAAGCAAAAAGTCATAAAAGATTATTTCAGTCTTTTATTAGTTCAGTCTATGCAATTAATTCCTGTTTTGCTTGATATATACGTGTTAGTTTTCCAGGAGAGTCTTGGATGCTGTTTTCTTTCTCTCTGCATTTAAGAGTACTCATTAAAGTTCTAAGGCTGATTATAAACCACCTTTTGAAGAGAATAAAAACAAGACAACAATTGTCTATGGATGACAAAAAGGCTTAGGGCAGCCATGGTTAAACAATTAATATCATTGACTAGGAAATTTGGATACCTCTGTGGCACATAATAACTTAGCATAACAATTATAATTATTATTGATAATGAACATTAGTATTGATAATGTTCATATCAGAATTATAGGAGTTTCCCATAATTTTGGAACACATACCAATAACATATTTATATAAACACAGCCCAAAGAAAGCCAAACAGAATTTCATATTTGACAATGCTTCCTGTATTATTTTAATGTACCAAATAAGCCAAATATGTCATTTTTGGACTTTAGGGGACCTAGTATCTAAAGGACTAATCAGGTTAGAAAAAGACATAACTTAGAATGTGATTTTGGAAAGTTTGTCAAATATCAAAAATTTAAAACATTTGATACTACAAAATAGCATCCCAGGTCACCATAAGCCATTTATTTGGCCAAAATGATAACTCAAAGATATTTTTAAAGGCAAAAACCTTTACTCACTGATAAAGGGAAGACTTTGCTTTCCAAAAAAAACTGTCTCTTTTGTTTCCTTTCTTTTTTCTATAGCTTATTCAAAAGGCAAACAAAAATCTTTAATTATTTTTCAATATTACATGAAAAACTTGTTCAAGAGAGAAAGCCAAATTTTACCTTTGCATTTGTGTACTATTAATGTCAAACCCAATTCATAATAAAGCCTTATAGACAACTCTATCCAATTTTAATGTTTGACCATGAGGTAAGATTCTCATAAACCTTTTATAGCTCTTTACAATTTTCTTGTTAAAGAGTACACCAGTGCTCTAAGAAAACCTTGTTATACTTTTATTCCATATTTAATTTATGAAAAAACTGAATAATATCCCTTTAATTTAAGCCAATAGGTTCACACAGAATTTCTTTTACAAGATTAATCTTTCACAAACCTTCCACAACTTGCTCAAGCTTTATCCAACCTAACTTGAAACA
The DNA here is from genome assembly GCF_037993035.2 of Macaca fascicularis. Lineage (NCBI taxonomy): Eukaryota > Metazoa > Chordata > Mammalia > Primates > Cercopithecidae > Macaca > Macaca fascicularis. The sequence goes on along the minus strand of NC_088384.1, from coordinate 14,484,468 downwards.
ATCCTTTGACCCTCTAAAGTAGGGGGAGAAAATCCACATTCCCATACTTTCTCATAATCTTCTTACCAAAAGCATATTCTACTTTCCTTACACACCTTGCATGTAAAACTGTTTTTCCAGTAGTCTCAATTACATACGTTACAACGTTAACTCTTAGCAACTTTTATTTTTGGTGAAAAACTTGGTAAGTAAGTGGTTTTAATTATGTTCCAGGTGTGGAGCCTAGGACACTGGGCAGAAGTGCAGATAAGGTCTGACTCTTTCCAGCATAGCTGGGGGCATGGCTAACTCGACAAGTCCCCAGGCCTTATCTAGAATCTAATGGCCCCAAAGCAGGTAAGCTGGGCAATTTCCAAAAGTCAATGATGCAGTTTATGACCTTGAAGCATTTAGCAAACCTAATATCTGACCTGCCTAATTTAGACCAAATGTCTAAAGTTTGAAGATATTTTAATTTTACCAATAATCTTTAAAAGTGTCTTTATTTCCCAAAGATTATTAAAGTCATGTGAACCAAAAGGCATTAATGTTTCTATTTTTCTGACAAAATATTTAAGTACTTATTATTTTTAAGCCAGTTAATCAGAGCCCTTTCATATATCAACATCACACAGACAACATATATAAATACACAGACAGACAGAAGATCCAGTAGTTGTAAGATTTTTCAGTTGCTAATTTTTAAGTTTATGAATTGGATTACTGACTTCAGGGTGGAGCCCTTCAAGAAACAGTGCCAGGAAAGCCTGCAGTTTCTAAGGCCTAATAAGCAGGCACAGCTAGAAGGCAAAACAGATCTCTAAAACAAAGGGTCTCATTTTTATATTGGATCCTGGATCCTAAAGAGAGGGAATCAGCCCATCCCTCATGGCAGTCTTATCTTTCAATGGAGGGTGGGGATGCTTCCATACTTCCTAGGTGGCCAAGAGTATGCTTTACTGATCCAAATGTGCGAAGAGCCAAGTATCCCCCCAGAACTGCCATTAGCCACCCCTAAAAGTGTATTTCCCATCTAGTTATTACATAGCTAGGCTAAAAGCTCTCTTACAATGCAGAGTAATTTCTGATATCCCCAAAAGTCAAAACTGTCAGATAACACAGTACAAAGCAGAACGGAGCCTTAGATTTTAAGGGTGGGCTATCTGCTTTCAATTCCTGGGGATCCATGAGGAGAGCAGAGGTTTCTCCCAAAACAGGGTCTGTGGCACCTCCTATTTTTACCGACAAGTCCCAGGCTATTAAAATTTATCTTAGGTCCTCTCAGGTGCGGCATCAAGAGTGAGAAGAAGACAAAATGGTGAAAAAAATTCAGTTGACTGAAAAGAAAAACTTTTTTTAGAAAACTAAGACCCAAGAAGAGAAAAAAAAGCATAAAGGCCTTTTAAATATATATATAGCTTGGATATCCATTTTTAATTAAGCTGACTTTTAACCAAATCTTGTTACCAGACTCTAGCCAGGACACACAGGCAATATTTCTGACTTTTGAACTTCACCAACAGTAACCTCCCAGGTGAAACTGGTAAGCCTCAACTAAGGTTATCACTTAATCCAGGTATACAAGGTATTTTCAGAGAGGTGATAAGCAGTTTTTACGAGATCTAGAATCGCCAAGCGTAGCTCAAAGGGTAGCTCAGAGAAAGGAAAATTCAAACGAGAAGTCAGAAGCTGTTTATAGAGGGGAAGAGAATCAATAAATGGCAAAGGTCACATAGATATTAAACCAGAAAGGACTCATTCCCTAAGATGGGAATTGAACCTGGGTCCCCACTGTGAAAAGACAAATCCTTAGTCACTGAGCCACGGCACTGGACAGTTTTCATTTTTACTGGAAGGAGCCTAGAGAAGCCAATTTCAAGTTTGTAAAGGCTTTTAACAGCTCAGGATAATTTTTAGGGCTATCACATGAACCCCCAATTTCCTGTCCTCTGGATGGTGGAGACTAAGAGAAAGTACTCCCACATGATCACAAGGTTAAACTCCCAAGGACATAAAAAAAGACAAGACAGAAACATCTAGTTTTTGTTTCAGGGACTTGCCACAAAGTTTGTAACTGACCAGTTTGCTGGGCCAACTTGAATAATGGGCTTATAGGGGTCCTAGGCCCACATTCTATCCTATAGTACCTCTTTTTATGACAGATTGACACAGAAAGAAAAATTCATGGCACAAAGTACACCAGATTCTCTAAAGCTTAAGACTAGCCCCCATGAATCCTTTTTCATATTAATGAAATTCCTTGCAGGAAAGACAAACAGTGATTGTTATCATTTATTCAACCAGTTTGCACAAAGAGAGGCCAGAAGCCTGACTGGTAAGAAATTCCTACCCTTTGTCAGCATGCCAGGTTTCTGGGTTCCCTTTCTCTCTGTGGCTTTGATGGCCCTGCTTACTGTGCCATTGCTATGGGGGCCAAGCCACGTTACAAAAGAAAATCATCTTTTTCCATTTCATGGAACCACAGGCAAAAGTCTCTTAATTTTGTAAGATGCCGTCCAACAGGCTGCATGGGGAAACCAAATTAACATTTTCCATTTCAGGACACTGGCCACCCCACTCAGTGCCCAACATCAACCTGGCAAGACTCAAACTTGCTCCCAATGGCCCTTGTCATCTTTGATCCACTCCAAGTGAGGTGGAATGCCCTCCAACCAGGAGTTTCAATATGTGGTGTCTGGGCAAGATGGAAGAGTGGACAGTCACCCTGAGTGACAGAAAAGATAGAAAAGAGAAACGAGAGAGGAAGAAAAGCATTGCCTGCCAGGGGGTGGAGAAGCCGAGGAGCTCAGGGAGGCCAAAGGTACCCATTCCATTGACACTGAATCAATAGTTCAGGAAGTCGCTTGTCAGTGGCAAAGGTAGCTTTTCCAGCAATCTGGTCATCTCTAAAGTTTCCCCCTTTGGGGAGAAGAAAGCTCCCCATGTCCCATGATCCTGTACATGCCTAATCCTGTCACCCACATCTGTCAGCAAACAGTGCAAGGCAGATTAATCCAAAGAGAATAGTGGTTAACGTCCTGTAGTGCCTAATCCATTTCTCCTTACCAAGGGACTTTACTGTGGGGGATCTCTACCTCCCTAGATCTTAGGAAGGACTCCAACCTTCTTCAATTGGGCCTCCAACCCAGTTTCTGACAAACATCCTTGCCCTTTACTAAGAGGGACCTTTAACCCCCTATTTCTTAGGAGGGACCCTCACCCCAATCTATACATTAGCCAGGATAAAATACCCCTCACTTACTCAAAGTCGGCCAACTGGGGCTGTGGTCTTTCTCCTTTGGGTTGGGGGGTTCTCTGGTACTGTCCCTTTGTGGTTCACCAGAAAAATGGTACTGGAAAGAGGTCCCAATCCAGACCCCAAGAGAGGGTTCCTGGACTTGCACAAGAAAGAATTTGAGGTGAGTCCACAGAGTAAAGTGAAAGCAAGTTTATAGAGAAGTAATGAAACAAAAGAATGGCTACTCTATAGACAGACCACCCCTGAGGGCTGCTGGTTGGCTGTTTTTATGGTTATTTCTTGATTATATGCTAAACAAAAGGTGGATTATTAATCAGTTTTCCAAGAAAAGGGAGATTTCCCCAGAACTGAGAGTTCCTCTCGCTTTTAGACTGTATAAGGTAATTTCTGGACATTGCCATGGCATTTGTAAACCGTCTTGGTGCTGGTAGGAGTGTCTTTTAGCATGCTAATGCATTATAATTAGTGTATAATGAGCAGTGAGGATGACCAGAGGTCACTTTCATCACCGTCTTGGATTTAGTGTGTTTTGGCTGGCTTGTTTACCGCATCCTGTTTATCAGCAGGGTATTTATGACCTGGATCTTGTGATATCAGTCCTGCCGACTCCCATCTCATCCTGTGACTAAAAACGCCTAACCTCCTGGAAATGCAGCCCAGCAAGTCTCAGCCCCATTTTACCCAGCCCCTATTCAAGATGGAGTCGCTCTGGTTCTAACACCTCTGACACAGGGCCAGGGCAGCAGCCAAGTCGCTCCCCCATGCTCCAGCCCCAGCTACACCAAAGTCTTCTTCCTCTGACTGGAATTCTGCCATTGTTACTGACTCATCCTGGTCTTCTAGAACTATTCCCCTGTGGAAATGACCCCCAACAAGTTCATAGGACAGCAGCCTGTGTGCCTCTGGGTCTGGGCAGCGTCCTGCCTCAGTTTCCTTCTTGTTAGGCAGGGGGAAGTTTGGCAAAGCCTCTCTGCCCTGGCTTCCTGGGGCCCGAGACTCCTGTATAAAGACTGTCTCAAATGTCCCTTGCCCTCCACCAAGGGATTTGGTGGGTTTTGGCCAGCTTGTTTACTGCATCCTCCTTTTCTACATTTGTTAAGGACTTACTGCCTGCGCCAGGTCTCATCTCTCTCAGGGTTTTTGGTCCCCAAAGGGTGTTTATATTAATTACTTCAACTAGTCCTAGGGAGCTGGGGTCAGGCAGCTGAAGTGACTTGCCCAAGGTCACATAGCTGGTAGACAAGAATAAAGCCCCCTACAGAACAGAAGACTCTCCAACCCGATGGAGTTCCCTTGGGGCTTGGGCATGGGCGGGAAACAAAGTATGCCCATCAGGGCCATCCCGGGAAGGGGGAGGTGCAGGAGTGCGGGGACCCTGGTAGGGTTGGGGAGGATATATTTAAATCTGGGGCTTCGGGTGCTAAATCCCAGTCCCCACTCACAGCTGGGCAAAGTGTGGAGGATGGGACAGCCCCTGGGCTATGCATCCTCGACCAGGGCTCATCCTTGAGCCTCCAATTTTCAATTTACTTGGGGGATAATCAAACAAAAGAATATGAAGCCTGGAAAGATCCTCAGAGATTATCTCATCTGATTCTTTCATCTGACCAGCAGGGACACTGTGGCCCAGGGAGGATTTATCTTTGGCCCAAAGGTCATGTAGCAGAGTGGAGTCCAAGCTGGGATGACAGCCAGACTGTCCCAACCTCCAGCCTTGCGCTGTCACCCCTCCCAAACCGACTTGGAATCCCCCAGGTCGTCCATTCAGGGGTGCAAGGGGGCACAAAGGAAAGCAGACTAAAGGACTTTGGCTGCTGGGAACACCCAAAGGCCTGCACTGGCCCTGCCCTCTACGTGGCCCTGCCCCAGGCAGCATTCCCAGGGCACAGAGCCAGGGCTGCAGAGGGAGGATGCCAAGCGGAGCCTCCCTCCCTGCAGCTTCTAAAGGAAAAGAGTTGAGTCGGCAGCACTGGAGAGGGAGACAGCTCCTGGCTGGCTCCAAGCCTTCGGGCTTAGAAAACCTGACTTTCTGAGGAAACGGGGATGGAGAGAATGATCAGTGGGACTTGGGGAGAAACAGGCTGGGGACGCAGGAATGGTTTTGTCAAGGGCCAGCTGTGTGCCTGGCAGTGTTCCATACTGCCCTCAACAGCTCCTCTGCAGAGAAGAGCTGCTCAACCCACTTCACAGGTGAGGAGGCTGAGGTCTGAAAAGCCAGGCAATTTACCAGGTTCTGGGGCCAGCTCATTTGGCTCCTGGCCATGCAATGCCCCAGAGAAGAGCCTCCTGTCCCTCTAAGTGCGGGGCAGCTGGCAGGAGTCAGAGCAGACAAGAGAGAACTCTGGAATATTACACTTCAATATTTTCCCTCCCACTAGCTTTGACCAGGCCTGAAAATTCCTCCATTTGTGCGTCATCCGTTGGTGTCCCAGCCTTTCTGACAATCTCCTCAGCTGGTCAGGTGGTCTGGAGACAGAGCTCCAGCCCTGGGGCAGACAAACCTGGGTGATGACTCAGCTCCCCCTCCTAGCTGTGTGACCTTGGGCAAGTTTACCTCTCGCAGTCTTGGTGTCCCTGGGCCAGATTAACATGGGGAGGACAGGACCATCAGAGCCCACTGGTGGAATGCCCAATGGGGGCGCTCCCCACTGGCCACCCATCAGTAAAGCTGTGTGCCCTTTCCCAGGCACCCTGGAACCCAGGACAACAGCATGACCAGGAGGAGTGCAGGCCCAGGGTGGCTCTCATCACCCTGCTATCACCCCCAGCAGCAAAGGAGACCCCAATGCAGAAACTCAGGGTATGGACCCTGTTTCCCCAGCCACCCCCCACCCTTTCCCCTGCCCCCAGAAGCTGGCTTTTCTGCCCCACCCGTTCTGTGGGCCTTCCACATCTTGACTCCTCTAATCCTTCCAACAATGCTGAGATGGGCACATGTGTTACCTCATCTGTCCATTTTACAGACAAGATAGATGAGGCACATACTGACCACGAGCCAAGCCCCTGACCACCATCCTGCACTCGCCCACGTTCTAGCCCAGGGTCAGGAGAGGGTGTGAAAATAAGCACATTCAGTCAGCGCTTACAAAGCACCGCGTGCTTCATGTATTTAAAAAATAAAATGTGTGCCTGTCAAAAAAGGAGACAGGACAGTAAACATGATGATTCCTGGCGTCCGCTATGTAGGCTGTGAGTGGCAAGTCACAGATCTAATTGTTCAGGCGCAGAGATCAATTTCAACAAAGGAAGACGCCAGCGCCTCCTGCTGGGCAGAGCCCCCCGCGCCCGGGAACCTGTGACGCTACCCGCCCCCGCCTGTCCCACCAGCCCGTCCCCTCAGGGAAATTTGGGGCAGGCCAGGGCGCCCATGCACTGGCTTCTTCCTCCAAACCCCCGCAGTCCCCGCAGCACCCCGCCCCCCCGGCCCCCCCGGCCCCCCCACCCCCGGTCCCCCCCACACACACAAACCGGCTTCCTCTGGTTCTACCGAATACCCCACGTTGACCCGCCCAGGGGCCGGGAAAGTTTCGCTCTCCGGACCCAGGTTCCCCATCCTGGGCTTTCAGGACGTCGGATCCCAAAGGTGTTCAGCGGAGTTGGGCGGGCTGTCATGTTTTACAAAAGGGGAAACTGAGTCTGGAGAGCGCCAGCACCGCGCCAGGCCCTCTGCCCCAGCGGGAAACCTGCTGATTGATGGAGGTGAAACCGAGACTCAGGGACACTGAGGGGCAGCAACTTCCTCCTCGGACACGACAGACCGACCAGCGGCAGAGCCAGCATGTTGGAGCGTGTGGCTGGCGCCAACCTCTCCCTTTCTCCCTGCAAAAGGAAGGGGAACGACGCCCCCACGCCAGGCTCGGGGAACCCCTCCCTCTCCACCCGCTTCGGCCTCAAGCCCTGGCTCGTGGCTCCCTCTGCATAGCCCAGGGCCCAGGCAAGCAGGACCCCCACAACCACGACAGCGCCAAGGGCCCAAAGGCCAAGGACCCTCCTCTCTTGGCCTACGACCCCGGGCCTCGCGCCAGGAGGGCGGAGCCCCAGCAGCGCCGGGAAAGTGCCTTTGCGCTTCCGGCTTGGGGTGAAGCCGAGCAGATCCGAACAAGGCCGAGTCTGGCCGAGTGCTGCCGAATACAGCCGAGCAGAGCCGAGCCTGGCCGAGTGGAGCCAAGTATCGCCGAATAGAGACGAGTCCAGTCGAGCGAGTTGCGGTGAGGATACCACGCGGCGACTGGACGAGGCCTGAGGACCTGTGGCGCCCCCTGCCAGGCCTGGGGAGCACAGAGCCACCCCCCAGCTGTCTCCGCAGCCCTGCGACCGGCCTTTGAGATGGGCGTGGGAGCCCATTTTCCGGATGAGGAAACTGAGTCTATCAGAGGTTCTGAGGCTGGCTCAAAGGCACTCAGCGCTAAGAGGTAGTGGCGCTGGGGTTCAAACCCGATTGCGTGGCCAGGAGCTCACCTGCCACTACCGCCCACGTAACGGGCATCGTGCGTTTGTTCCGTTCTCCCTCTGGTAGCTGCCGTTTGATACGGCCCAGCAGGGAGAACCCCTCCCTTCTGAAGAGCAGGCGCAGGGTCCTGGCTGAAGCTCAGAGGCAACCCCTGATCTTACAGAGGGAGAGACCAGGCAGGCACGGGGGCCTGTTGAGCCAGCAGTTCCCCTGAGCAAATATTGACACATTTGCTGGCCTTTAAAGCGGACAGAAGGATGGAGAGGCCACATCCCAGCTCTTCCCCTGCTGGGCTCCGATACACCCCACCCCCACCGTAGACCTCAGTTTCTCCACCTGTAAGATGGTGACAGCGGAAGTGGGCTCCAGGAGAGTGTGAGCCAGAACCTGAGGTGTCTGGAACCCCGGGGGACCCTGAGTGTGGCCCAGGCACCTTTTTTTTTTTTTTAGACGGAGTCTCATTGTGTCACCCAGGCTGGAGTGCAGTGGCATGTTCTCTGATCACTGCAACTTCCGCCTCTCTGTTCAAGCGATTCTCCTGCCTCAGCCTCCGGAGTAGCTGAGACTACAGGTGCGTGCCACCACGCCCCGCTAATTTTTTGTATTTTCAGTTGAGATGAGGTTTCACCGTGTTAACCAGGATGCTCTCGATCTCCTGACCTCGTGATCCGCCCGCCTCGGCCTCCCAAAGTGCTGAGATTACAGGCATGAGTCACCGTGCCCAGCTGGCCCAGCCACTTTTTCTGAGCCTATGAGAAAGTGAAGGCTTGTCTCACCCTCCGCACACACGTGTGCTCTCATGTGTGCCCATCATTCACCCCTCGGTGTGGTGCATGCTGCTATGAGGCTTGCTGGAGGCCTGCTGGGATTCTGGGGAGGAACCTAGGTCCCCATGGGGCCTGGGCTGCCCTCTGCCTGTTGGGTCTTCCCGGGGGGTGTTGTCTACCATGGCCAGCGGCCACCAGGGACACCAGTGGCCTCAGAGCTCTCCCCACCCCTAGCATCACTCCTGTCCACTCAGCCTCCATTTTCATAGTTTTGTTTTTAGACTATGAGCCCTGGACTAGGGCCTGGGAAAACCGTGTTTGGGGTCTGACTCCCGGTGCCGTAACCCTGGGCAAGCCACATGACCATCCTGGGCCCTACTGTCTTCAGGGGTAAAATTCGTGTCAGAGATGTCGTCAGGACCCGGAAGGTCCATGCCTTCCCTGTGGACACGCTCTGGTTCTCTCTTTGCACTGATCTGGACTATAATCTGGGACACTTTCGCCCCCACCGCAGAGGAATTCTTGCTGCTGTTGGAGCGCTTCTCATGCCTGTGCCACACACAGTATGTATGGTGTGCCAGCCACTGTCCTATGCTGTTACAAATATTAACTCATTTAAACTTCCTAGCAGTGGGGACAGTTGCTCTCCTGCTCATCTCAGAGAGGAGAAAATTAAGGCACAGAGAGGTTAATTAATTGGCTAAAAATCAAACGACTAGTGAAGATGAGCTGGGATTCAAGCCCAGACACTTCCAGAGTCCATGTGCTTAAGAATTGCTCTCTGGGCTGGGTGAGGTGGTTCACGCCTGTAATCCCAGCACTTTGGGAGGCCGAGGCAGGCGGATCACTGGGTCAGGAGTTCAAGACCATCCTGGCCAACATGGTGAAACCCCGTCTCTACTAAAATACAAACAGTTAGCCAGGTGTGGTGGCACGTGCCTGTAGTCCCAGCTACTTGGGAGGCTGAGGCAGGGGAATCACTTGAACCCAGGAGGCAGAGGTTGCAGTGAGCCGAGATCCCACCACTGCACTCCAGCCTGGTGACAAAGCAAGACTCCATCTCAAAAAAAAAAAAAAAAAAAAAGGAGTTACTCCCTGTACCTCTTATCCTTGCCATCACTTCCTTGGCACCTAGAAGACAGGAAGGCCTTGTACTGGACTTCTCTGCCCTCAGCTTTTTGCAGTTGGCAACCACCCAATAAGCTCTTATTGGAGAGTTTGAAGGAATGAATGGGTTAACCCAATAGGTCCTCTGGGAGACCGAGGAGAGAAGGGGCCTTTACTTCCATTTTGCAAGAGTGGGAATTAAGAGTTTGCTAGGCCTCCCTTAACGAAGCACCACACACTGGCTGACTTAAGCAACAGAAACTGATTGTCTCACAGTTCTGGGGGCAGAAGTCCAGGCTTGGCCTCAGCAAGGTTAGTTCCTTCTGAGGGCTGCAAGGGAAGGAAGAGCTGTTTCAGGCTTGCTTCTAGCTTCTGCTGTGCTGGCAATCGTTGGCTTTCCTTGACTTGCGGATACCTTGTTGGATCTTTACCTTCATGTTCACATGGCGTCTCCCTGGGTGCTTGTCTGTGTCTGAATCTCCACTTTTTTTTTTTTTTTTGAGATGAAGTTTCACTGTGTTGCCCAGACTGGAGGGCGGTGGCGCAATCTCAGCTCACTGCAACCTCCGCCTCTCAGATTCAGGCCTCCCAGATTCTCCTACCTCAGCCTCCAGAGTAGCTGGGATTACAGGCACATGCCACTATGCCTGACTAATTTTTGTATTTTTAGTAGAGACGGGGTTTCACCATGTTGACCAGGGTGGCCTCAAACTCCCGACCTCAGATGATCCACCCGCCTCGGCCACCCAAAGTGCTGGGATTACAGGCATAAGCCACCATGCCCGGCCTCCCCGTTTCTTAAGGACAGCAGTCGTATTGGATAAGGGGCCATCCCTGCTCCAGTATGACCTCTTCACTACCTACAACACAATGACCCCATTTCCAGGTAAGGTCACATTCTGGGGCTGTGGAGGTTAGGACTTCAGCATAGGAATTTAGGGGGGACACAATTCAGCCTTAACATGAATAGATGCCCTAGGAAGCCCTGTGTGACACAGCCTCTGTCCCTCAAACGGGGACTGTTCGCCACCTTTCTTTCACTCACTGCCTCTCCCTAGCTCAGGACCTTAGCACATGCCGATACCTCTGCCTGGCACACTGAGGCTGCAACTTCCACTCTAGATGCAGCCCCCATCAGCCCCCAACCCTCAGAGCATGCTGCACTTCTCCCTCCCCACTGAGCCCCCAAAATAGGGCTGCACTTCTTGTGTGCTTGTCTATGGGTGCTGAGAGGGCAGGACCCATGTCCATTTGCCTGCACCAGCCCCCGGCTGCATGTCAGGGCCTTGCGTATAGCTGGTGCTCAGAAAAGCCTTTGTTAGCTAAGTGAACTACATCCAGAGGTGAAATAAATGGCCCAAGGCCGCACAGTAGGTTTGCTGCGGGAGGCCTGGGACCCAGGCGTGCTGACTTTGGCCCCATGACTTTCAGGGAGACATTTCTCCCTCAGCCTTCCCGGGGAGTCGCTGAGATGCTCACAAGGGCCTGCCAGAGACAGGGAGTGCCCTGAGGCCTTGGCGGGATGGTGGCCTTGCACAGCTCCAGGGGGTGCCCCTCACACTACAGCCTGGCCTTCTTGCCATGTTTTTTGGTTTTTGGTTTTGGATGTTTTTGTTTGTTTTTTTTGTTTGTTTGTTTGGGGTGGTTTTTTGTTTTGGTTTTGGTTTTTGGTTTTTGTTTGAGATAGGGTCTCCCTCTGTCATCCAGGCTGGAGTGCAGTGGCACAATCTCGGCTCACTGCAACCTCTGCCTCCCAGGCTCAAGCAATCCTCCCACCTCGGCCTCCCAAGTAGTTGGAACCACAGGCATGCACCACCATGCCTGGCTAATTTTTGTATTTTTGGTAGAGACGGAATTTCACCATGTTGTTGCCCAGGCTGATCTCGAACTCCTGAGCTCAAGCAATCCACCCACCTCAGCCTCCCAAAGTGCTGGGATTATAGGCGTGAGCCACTTCGCCCAACCTCTCACTGTGTTTTCTTCTGTGTCGAGTCCTGTGGAGTCCAGGCTGTCAACTCCCACGGGTCCGTGGCCTCCACCTGTCCCACCCCTTCTAGGTAAAGAGGATCCCAAAGATCTGGAGGCCGTGGTCTTTCCTGCCCCAGGCCTTGCGGGTTCCCGTCTCCCCTCTGATAATGTTGATGCTGACGCAGGAAGTCCTGGTCCAGAGCCTGGTGGCCAAGGGCTGTTGCCTGGCAACCGCCTCTGAGAGACAAGTTCAAGGTAAAGCCTCGGGTCTGAGCAACTTCAATGGCTGGAGGAGGAGGAGAGGAGTGGGCAAGGTGAGTTATCATCACTCCTGCCTCCCTGCTCCAGCTCACAGCTGCAGAGCCTCCCCTCACCCTACAGCCCCAGTGGCTCCCCCAGCCCACAAATTCTAGCCCCAAACCCTATACAAGCTCCTTCAGTAGCCCCATCCCTTATCACTCATGTATTCAGAGGCACCATGCTGTAGCTTCACAGGAAGTTAGAGGCACAGCATGTACAGTCCCCCCTGGAGTTGTGACATGCAGTGGCCCCCTTTGTTCATTCATTCCAGATACTCCTAAGAAAGGCCACGGTAGCACTGCCAGGCCCTGGGAACACAAGGCTGCCAGACACACGTGTGTGGGGGACAAGCACACGCACACACAGACTGCACGTGAGCATGCACAGGTGGGGACAGCCAGTGTGGTGGGGAAGCGAGGGCTGCCAGGACCAGACAAGGGACCCTGCCCAGGCAGCCACTCCCACCCAACACTGGCGCCCCAGCAGTTCCTCTGCTCCCACTACTTACACACCGGCCGCATGTCACACCCCAGTGCACATTCACTCATGGACGCAGCTAAGATGTCCTGACCACCTACTATGCACCCTGCACTGGGCTCACACAAACCTGGACACACAATATCACACCCAGCAAAGGCAGTCACACACAGCAAACCCCGCACACACCCAGACCCGCGTGCTGTTGGTTGTTGGTGCCTGGCCCACCTCCCCTAGCCATTAGTAGGCTGTCCCTGACCCACCTCTGCCCCATGGGCCAGGCCAGATTGTCCATCACAGTGCCCTACCTTCTCTCTGGCTGGAAATATGGGCACATGACCTGCACCCGGCCAACCATGGCACCCTATCACCATGGCTTTGGTGATTGGCCCAAGGGACCATCATGTGACCTAGTTGGAGCCAATCCACTTTCTTCCCTGAAATCTAATACTTGGATAATAGGGAGAAAGGACATCTACTGCTTTTGGATCAAGGTCTATAAGGATGTGGGCTCAGCCCCATCAAGGGTACCTTCCACGTTCCCTGAAGGACCTGGACTCTGGGATGTCACAACTGAAGAGGCCAGGGTGCACGGAGCCCACACACACCTGCACATTCACACCCATCTGGACACAGTGTCTGGCAGATAAATTGGCCCAGGCCACAGCTGTTATCAGATGTCACCATCTTTATTGACAAGAGCTAGAGACAGAAGCAGCAAAGGGTTTCCTAACTGGCCTCCCGGGGAACCTTCGAGGACATTGCTCTCCTGTCTTAGGCAGCAAGAAGGCAGGATCAGCCAGAGAAGGCCAGAAGGCCAGGGCATCCTTCCTCTCTCAGACCCTCAGATCTTCCTCAAGGAACCCCAGACCAAGTCCCAGGGCTGGGCCTCCAGCCTCCATCTCCACACAAAATGTGGTTTTATAAACTTCCTTCTCCTCTGAGGGTCTCACTCTCTCCCCAAGTCCTGCCTCCCTGACCCTTGGCCTCTGACCCCCAGACTGCCCATTTCTCATGGCCTACAGTGTCACCACCCCAAAGGACAGACACAGACCGGCCACTTGATGAAGGAGAGGGGGGTATAGGCCAAGCCTGGGGGTGAGGAGGGTACTCCCACTTTATAATCTGATACACCCCACCCTACCCGTTGCAGTGAGCCTCGAAGTTACCTCACATGACTCATTTTCTTGTTAGATCCCAGGAGGCAGCTAAGCTGTGATTCATCTCCATTTGTTGATGGGGAAATTGAGGCCCAGAAGGCCCATGCCAGCCCAGGACCCTGAGGTGTGCTGAAGATCCAAGTCTCCAAAATCTGGTTCCTGTGCTTTCCCTGAGGACCCCTGCCCTCTGCAGGGGGTGGGGAAGTGGAGGGATTTCACCGGGGGTCCCACCCTCCCAGGGCCAGCCTCACCACAGCTCTGAGGGACCATCTCTGGGACGGAGTCTAGGCCCAGCCTTGGATAGTGGCTGCTCCCCGTGGTCCCCCTCCACAGTCCCACTTCAACCTCTTCTTGTCTTTCCTGGGCCTCTCAACCTGTAGTCTCCAGGATGATAGAGCATGGGGAGGCCTGCTCCCCACCCACCAGGGGCTCCCCGGTCCTCCCGATGTCCCTGGTAGCCAGCTTCACCCTAGGGCTTTATTAAGACCTGAGCCCTTCTTGGCAGCACTCTCAGGCCCCTCAGGGACGCAGGCCCTGTGCCCGTCTGTACTCTGTGCATTTGCCGTTGCACCCTGGCTGTTCCACCCTGATCGTGTCCTTCCCTCAGTACTGGTTGGGTGGGGCTGTTGTCGGCAACTCAGGTTCACAGATGCTACCACTGAGCTCAGCCCAGGGAGGCCAAAGACGGCTCCAGGAAACAGATCTGTGCTTCTCCTTCCCCCACTCATCCTCCCCTTTCCCCCTTGTCTTCCTCTTCCTTCTTCTTCCTCTTCCTCTTCTCCCTTCCTCTTCCTTCTCCTCTCAGCATTCTTCAGCAGACACTGTGCCTTTCCATGCCAGTCCCCATGGGCTGGGTCTCTGCCTCAGTCTCCAGGAGGGGAGAATATGGGTCACAAGGAGAGAAACAGGAATGGCCTCTCCTACAAGGAGGTGCCTGGAAGCCCTCAAAGACCTGGGAACCCCTGGGAGCCCCTACTCCAGCCACAAGACCCAACGTGAGCTTCCTTGGGGATTCAGTGGCTGACCTCAGCAGGGGTGGAGCCAGGCTTTGGGTGGCCTAAGCTTATGCAGTTTGAGGTCCCTCTTTAAGAAAACGAATACAAAATGACAAGTACAAAAGTAGATGCAGGGCCTTGAAAGAGCCCAGGCAGTGAGAGACCCTGAAGCTGGCCCTCACTCGCTTCCTGGGAAATTCACCTGTTCTCTCCGCGCCCAGGAGCACAGGACCTCCAGCATTGACTGCCTGGGCCAGAAGGGCATGGAGGTTGTTGGGGTTTCCCCGGGTGAAGCCTGAGGCCTAGAGAGGAGCAGAGCTGGTCCAAGGCCTCACAGTCGAGAGGAGGGAGCTGATGTGGGGCCTGATCATTTCTGCGCCACGCCTCCCACCAGGTTAGGCTTTCTTCTGTTTAGGTTTCCAGCCCAGCCCCCAGCAGTTCCTGTGTCCCTGACTCTGAGCCCAAGAAATCCTGGCCTTGGTTTGTCCCTCTGAGGGTCAAGATTCAGGTTGATGTCCCCACACACTCCAGCCCTGGGAGGAGGCCAGTCTGCACCCACCTTTTGCTCGCTCAGCAAGGTCAGCCCAGCAGTAGTGCCCTCCAAACCTCTCATCTGACATAGATCATCCAGGCTGATGACTCCTATCCCTGAGTCACAGAGGAGAAAACAAGTCCCAGAGACTGGAAGCAACCTACCCGAGGTCACACAGCAAGTCCTGGCAGCAACAGCATCAAAGCCCAGGCCCTTCAACATCCTATCATGGGCCTGTGGCACCTTGGGAAGTACACCCTAGGCACACCCACGGCTTCTGCCCCTTCCTCGGGCCACCCCAGCTTTCCCCAGGCCCCTACAGGTAGCTGATGCGCATGGTGCTGGACTTCTCCCCAGTGGAGGCCTCTTGGGGTAGGAGCTGCTGCTCCTTGCTGGCCACTCTGCTGGGCGGCCGCTGCTGTCCACTGGTGCCAGGCTGTGTGATCTGGCTGACCCGGCCGTTCATCTCCTTCCTCTTGCCCCCCTCCCTGCTCTCCTCCCCATCCTCCTCCTCCTCATCCTCTTCCTCAGTCTTCTCCGGGGGCCCCACAGTGGGCTCCTGGCTGCACACGCGGCGGGAGGGCCGCAGCAGGACCCTGCGGAAGCCCTGCTTGAAGCGGTAGGAGAGGAAGCCATAAAGGATGGGGTTGGCACAGCTGTTGGCGTAGGGCAGTGCCACCACCAGGAAGTAGAGCCCGAAGAAGGCAGGCTCCTCGGGCAGTGGGCACACCACGTTGACGATGTTGAGCACGTAGAAGGGCATCCAGCAGAGCACGAAAAGCGCCACCACGGCCACCACCATGCGCGTGACCCTGCGCTCAGAGCGTCGCCGCTGGCACGAGGGCGCCCACACCCGGCGCCCGGCTGAGCGCACCTTCACCACGATGAGTAGGTAGCAGAGGCAGATGACCAGCAGCGGTCCGAAGAAGCCCAGTGCAGCCGTGTAGATGATGAAGCCAGCTCGCCAGGCTGCTGCCGGCTCGGGCCACTGCATGTGGCAGGTGCTCATGCCGCGGGGCACTCCTGAGAAGACCACCACGGGCAGCACCACCACGGCTGAGGCCACCCACACGGCCGCGCTGACCATGCGGGCCACCGGAGCCGTGCGCCAGCGGGCCGAGCGGGTGGGATGTACCACGGCCAGGTAGCGGTCCACGCTCATGACAGTCAGGCAGAAGATGCTGGTGAACTGGTTGATGCCATCCACTGCCATGACCAGGCGGCACATGAGGGAGCCGAAGGGCCAGTAGGACAGGGCGTTCTGGGCGGCCAGGAAGGGCAGGCCCAGCATGAAGAGCTCGTCAGCCAGTGCCAGGTTGAGGATGTAGACGTTGGTGACTGAAGGGCTGGCCGTGTGCCGCAGGACCACATAGATGACCAGAGAGTTACCCAGCAGGCCCACCACGCACACCACCAGGTAGACCAGGGGGATCAGAACGCCACTGACAGCCAGCCCTGCTGGGCTTGGGGCCGCTGACACATTGCCCAGGGTGGCATCTGGGGGCCAGGCCAAGGAGGCATTCTCGGGTTCTGAGGTCGTGGACACCGATGATGATGGAGGAAGCGTGTCCATGGCTGAGGGGAGGTTGCTCAGCAGTCAGCTATTTGCCTGGGGGAAGGAAAAACAGCTCGGTCACGGCAGAGAATGGCTTTCTCTGTGCTGCCCTCTCCCATCACGCTGAACCTGGGGACCTGCTGCATGCCCATCCTCCCATCGTCTGAGAGATTTCAGAGGATGGGAAGTGCACCATCTCATTCACCCTGCACAGTGCCACAAGGCTGAGTCATGTTATCCCCTTTTCTCAGATGAGGAAACTGAGGCTTGGGGAGGTGAGGTGATCATTCTTCATCGTGGAGAGAGGGTGTGGTGTGAGGCATGAAGTCATACTGTTTCATCAACCAATACCTGCCCTTCCTTTCTACATGTGAGGCCCCAGCTGGCAGGCCCCTGTGAAGTGGGTTGCATTGCTGGCGAGACCAACAGGTCTCGTCCTGACATCTGAAAAACACTGCTTCATATCACAGGAACTTCACCTGGAAACCCGCTCCCTACCTGAACTTCAGAGGATCCATGAACGCCCTAAACTCCAGGTGAAGGTTAATATCAGATTCTTCAGGTTCCAAATGGAGTTAAGAACCATAGGCTTGGGGTGTCCCCTCCCTTGGGAGTCAGAGTCCTTAGCGCCCCCCATCAGCCTGGGCCATCCCACTATGCCCCTCCCAAAGGCCCTGCCCAGGAAGGTTGGCTATGAACCTGGGGGGCAGGTGGTTGAGACCCCTTCTCCTCAGCGGCCGGCTGGGGTTGGAGAACTTTACAATTCACTTAGTAGATGGTATCCAAGAGCAGCCCCGCCCCCTGGCTGGAGGGGCCAGCTGCCTGGAGAGGGGAACATTTTCAGAAGGGATTTGCAGCACAAGCAAGAGCCCCCACTGCACTCCACGTGCTCTCTTAGTGTCTTTCTCATCCCATGCCTGCGTGTAAGAAGCCGGGGCTCCTCCGGGCTCCCCTGCAAGACTCTGATCCCCTCCCATGTGGAGTCTCCAGCCAGCTTTGGACCCTCCCCACTGCTTTCCACCCTGTCACTTTCCCACAGGCACAAGCTCTGCCTCAGTGTCAGGCATCAAATGAACCAGGAAGCCTGGAGTGGACCAATTCCAATGCCAAGGGGGAATGTCCGACCCCACTGCGGAAAGCAACGCTCAGGAGGCGGCCCAGGCAGGGCCAGGCTGGAAGCAGGAGCCTCCTCTGGGGCCTGGACCACCCACTGCACCCCTTCTTCCTAATTATCCCTCAATCCCCTGGCTCCTGGCTGTCCTCAGATTCTCCCTGCAGAAAACCCTGAAGGGAAGAGAAATCTCTCAGAGGAGAAGCTCTTCTTCTAATATCCCTGATACTGGGCCTGCAGTTCCTCCCTCCACTGGGAGCTGTGGTCCGCACTGCCCTATACGGACGTCACTGTTGAGGTGCAAAGCTTCTGGGAAGGAAAGGCACCCCAAATCCAAACAAACACCTCTGAGCACGCCTGGCTACCCTTGCCCCAAGGACCTGGGGCTGCAGCGGGCTTACAGTGCCAGGCTGGGTGAAGTCAAGGGTAGCAGGGAACCCCTAGGCCATGGCTTCTCCAAAAGCATCCCAAGCTGGCTGGGCTCAGAGCATCTCCTCCCTGTTCCTGGGGCTGGGAGAAGAGAAGGATTCTGAGCCTGGGTCATCCCCCAACCTGTCCTCAACCCATCCTTCTCCCCAACCCCTCATCAGGTCTCCTGCGCCTGGAACAGCAGCACTAAGGGAGGGGCACCTAGACAGTGGGCTAGAGGATCCTAACAGTGCTGCCAGCTGCTCATCACTGAGCCCTGACTGTGCCAGGTGCCAGGCTAAGCCGGTGAACTGCAGTATCCTATGGTGTCCCATGAGGGAGGCACTACTGTCATCCTCACTGCACAGATGGGGAGCAAACGTGAGGTCACATGTTCTGGTCACAGCTAGGAAGTGGCAAATCTAGAAAAATTTGTAGTGACGACCTCTACGCCCATTCCACAGGCTGGCAAACTGAAGCCAGGCCTGGGAAGGCACCCACCTGAGTGCCCAGCTGGTACCCCGCTTTCCCAGTTGCCCCCAGGGCTTTGAGCTATGAGGATCATGGACTCAAAGCCTAATGGACCTTAGAGATCTTAAAATAGAATTTTGAATTCTTAGAACAGTCAGAGAATCTTACAGCCATAGGATTTTAGACTCAGTATCCTTGAATCAAAGAATGTTAGAATTTCAGAATGCTAGAATGAGTCCATCTTAGACCTGGAATTGTGGAACCTGGAACCTTAGAGCCCTGCCTCCTTGGCAGGGGACCCGCGTCACCATCTACCTTGCTGCCCTGTGATGTGCACAGATCCTCTTTATAGCATCCCTGCTGGTCAGCCAATCACAAGCCAGGGCTAGATGAGGGAGGGGAGCACCAGGCTCGCGAGAGAAGCAAGGAGCTGGGCAGGCCTAATTTCCAGGCTTCAGGGACAGATGCCCCTGGGGTAGCCCACTGGGGGTAAGCTCTGAGGTTGTCCCACCCCCACGCCTGCCCAGCACACGTCTGTGCACCCACAAGCGCATGCGCTGACACACACATGGTCCTGACAGGAACGCGGCACGCCTAGCCAGACCCTCCTTTGTACCAGGGAATGCAGTCGCCCCTCCCAGAACCCCTGGCCCCCTCCTGGAAAACCCTGTCTCCACCTTTATCTCAGCCGGTCGTCCCTGTCAAAGTTTGAGGTGCCCAGGGAGCAGAAGCAGGGAAATTATAGCTTTCCAAGCACGTAAGCCAGACCTGCAATTGAGGTGCCGTCTTTTCTTTAAAGAGCTGGAATCCTGTGCATGATCTAGTTCATCCCTGGGAAGGAGGGACTTTTCCTCCTTGTCTGGTTTATCTTTGGCACAAGCTTGCCTGAAAGCTGGGGGCGGACTCCTCGGAGGACTGTTCAGGAGGAGACAGCACAGAGAGGGTGAGTGGCTGCCTTGAGCCCCACAGCCCTAATAATTCAGGGAGGCCAGGCACCCCAATCATTCTCCATTTGCCCATCTCTCACTCGCTAGAACACTGGCTCTTGAATGCAGGGGGCCTGATTGATTGATTTCTTAACCCCAGAACCTAGGACATCACCCAGAACAGCCATAAATGTGAACAGCCAAGCAGTTCAGCAAGGAGAGCTCCAAGGTGGGACACTGTCCCCAGATGGAAGCCTCAGACTCACATCACGAGATCCTCGAGAAGCCCAAGAGGGAGAGTTTTTAGAGAGGAAGAAGTTGAGGCTCAGAGAGGTTAAGTAAGCTGCACAGGGTCACCCAGCTGGAGAGTGGGAAGCCAGAATTCGAACTCAGTTCTGTCTACTTCTAAACCATCAGTACCTCCTGGCCCCACTTGGCTCCTCTGAAGGCCTCAGGCTGAGAAGAATCAAAGGCCATGACAGTCCTGAAGAGTGCAGGGCGATGGCTCCTGGCTCTCTGATTGTCCTCTACACCCTTGGGCCTTCTCCCCAAAGAGACCTGGCTTATGCTTGTCAGCGCCAACTGACTCACTCGCACCCCAGGCCTGGGGCCTTATCCCAGGAGCACACCCCACAGGCCCAGGGTTGGGGGCTTGGGCTCTGTTGCACAGCAATGACGCCAAATTGCTGTGTGACCTCGGGCAAGTCACTTCTCCCCCCTGCACCTCAGTTTCGTCGTATGACTTCGGGCAAGTCACTTATCCCCCTGGACCTCAGTTTCATCGTATGGAAGACAAGCGGACCCACTTCCCAGGGTTGTTTGCAGAGATTAAATGGAGGCGTGCCAAGCACAGTGCCGGGTATGGAGGGGGAGCTCAGGAGAGCTGCCACGTGAGCTGGGAAAGCCAACGACATGACGCATCTGGCTCCCTCCAGCCCTGACAGCCTGCGATTCTGTGATTCCGAGATCCTGGAATCATGGCACAAGATTCTGAGACTAATGCCCCTGCCCCTGCAGCTGACCGGGAGGTCACAGGAAGGCCTCCCTCCTGCCTCCCTGGGACTCCCCACCCTCTGCCTCCCCAGCCCCAGCCTCCCAAGTTCATCCTGGGCAGAGGATGGGCTTCCGGGACCCCACCCTTTGGGACATCATCCGGGCCCCAGCCTCCTTACCTGCCCATAGGGTGAGGGCTTCCCTCCTTGTCGCCAGGCTGGTTATCATTCTGCTGTCCCCTCTCCCTGCCCAGTCCCCAGGGTCATTAGCCCTGAGATTGGTTAGGAGGGCACTCCTAACTGGGGTCCCCACGCGGCACCCACTTCTAGACTGCTTGCGGGCTCAGGTCCCCTCCCAGGCCCTCGGCCACGGCTGTCCACAGAGCCTCTCCCATCTGGTCTCCGGCCCTGACTTCCCAACCAGCGCCTGGTACGTCACCCCCCATCTCCAGGACACATCCTGGGGGGGCAGGGGCAAGGATAGAGGGGGAGAAGCTTTCCAGGGTGAAGAAGAGAAAAGGGGAACGAGGGACGCACAAACCAATAGAAATAGAGGGGAAAGGGGGTCGGGAGGAGGTGGAGAGAGAGAGAGAGAGAGAGAGAGAAAGAGGGAGGGGGAGAGAGAGAGAGAGGGAGAGGAGACCGTGAGTAGGAGGAAAGGCAGAATGAGGGGGAGTGATGAAAGATGCGTGACAGGGAGAAGACGAAGAGGAAAGAGAGGAGAGGAGACACCGGTGAGAGGGAGAGATGCAGAGAGAGGCAGGATAGAGAGGAGGAGGGAGGAAGGAGAACGAGGGGTTGGCAGGGAGAGTGACAGAGAGGGACTGTGCCACAGATGGTGACATGGAGCCCGCGAAAGGAGGGAGCAAGCAGGGAGGGGCCGAGGGCCAGAGAGCAGGTGTGGGGGGTGGGGGGCAGGTTAAGGGAGGAGGCCCAGCGAGGGAGCAGGAGGGGGGCAGACCCTGTTACCGAGGAGATTTCAGCCACCCACGCCCGCTGGCCTTGGCTCCCGCAGGGAGTTGGAGAAAAGAATGTGCTCAGTGCTCAGGGGAGCTGAGGCTGCCAGCCAGTAGCCAGAGCAGCTCCCCGAGGCCACTGCGGCACAGGTCCCACGGGGCTACAGCTGTGTCCCAAGGCAAGGCTGGGTGTGAGGCTGACCAGCCCGAGAGTCCACAGTCCAGCCCTGCAGTCGGGCATACCAGCCGCAGCCAGCACCGGCCACCGGGGAGGCCGGGTGGGGGTCATTAGCCCTGGGATTAGTTAAATCTGGAGAGCCCCAGGCAGGGTGCGTAGAAGGACAGAGTAGAGAACCAATATTTCAGGCTTTGAGGGCAAAATCATTGTGCCGGGAGAAAACAGATTTTCACTATTTTCTAACTGACAAAACTCAAAATAGAATAATAATAATTCAGGCCAGTGTTTTGTAATGCAGGTCCACTAATGAGAAGAATAGAGTTCTTTTTAGAGGCAACATATTTTGCTTAATTGGAGTTTAGAGTTAGTGTTTCATCCAACTGATTGCAAATGGTCATCCGTAAAAACCATTCTCAGCTCGTCGGCTGCACAAAAACAGGCAGTGTGTGGGATGTGCCCCATGGGCCACATTTACTGATCTCTGGTCTAAGAGACTCTGCCCTGTGGTCCTGAGCACAGGCCCAGCTGTGTTGGGATGCCATGCCCCAGCCTGCGCTGATTCCTGCCTCAGCACAGGAGTGATAAGGAAAGGAACAGTCAGAGATGGGAGGGAGAAGGACACGCGTCTTGGCTGAGCACCTACTACGTGCCAGGCACCACCTAGGATGCTTTCCAAACTGGGCCATTCCTTGGGACCAGGGCTGGACCTCCTTTGTCACTAGGTACCTGGGGCTGCAGAGAACTGGAAGTTGAATTCGTCCAGAAGTGCCACCGTGCGTGCGGCAGCACACAGTAGGACACACCCGCTTCCACCCGGAGCTGGCCTGGTCTCTTAACGCTGCCCCTCCGTTTGCCATGTGCCCGGGGCAAGGCCCTTGCTCCAGGTCTCATTGTCTTGGTCTGTACAAGTTCATGAGGTGTGGGTGGGCTCCTGGGAGCATGTCCTCAGGGTCAAGGGTGGGTTTTCCATGGCACTGACCACCCTTCCCTACCCATGGCTTCTCCCTGCCCTCAGAATAAAAGCTCTCCCCCGGCAGCCCACCTGGCACTGCAGCTTTGAGTCTGCCGCCTGCGCGGGCCTCCTCCTCTGTGGATTTCCCTCGCCCCTCTGTGCCCTAGGCGCAGCCAGCCTCATGTATCCATTCACTTATTCCTGCAGGTTGGGGTACAGGGGCTGAAGACTGGACAGGGGAGTTTGAGCCCCAGCTCTGCCCCTGCCGTGCAGTGAACTTGAACTTCAGTTTTCTCCTTCAGTAGAGTGTACACCCCTGACTGCCCGGCCCGGGGGTTCTTGTGAAGGTTAAAGGAGTAAATGTTTGTCAGCGTGCCCCCAGTCACACACCTCCCCAGCTCCGAGCCTTGCTGCTCCTGCCCAGAACCCCTCCACTGCTCTCCATCCACAGGCTCCCTTCTGGGCCAGGCCAGTGAAGGGGTTCAGGACACACCACCCCAGAATATGCCACTCTGACACATTGATTTCTTTTTTTTTTTGAGACGGAGTCTGGCTCTGTCGCCCGGGCTGGAGTGCAGTGGCCGGATCTCAGCTCACTGCAAGCTCCGCCCCCCGGGTTTACGCCATTCTCCTGCCTCAGCCTCCCGAGTAGCTGGGACTACAGGCGCCCGCCGCCTCGCCCGGCTAGTTTTTTGTATTTTTTAGTAGAGGCGGGGTTTCACCGTGTTCGCCAGGATGGTCTCGATCTCCTGACCTAGTGATCCGCCCGTCTCGGCCTCCCAAAGTGCTGGGATTACAGGCTTGAGCCACCGCACCCGGCCACATTGATTTCTTTGAACTAAAGGCACTTCAGAAACAGCAGGTGCAGAAAGGGTGCTCTGACCTCCCCTTTTCTTCCTGAAAGCAGGAGCGAAAATGCCCTGTGAAAGACGCCCTCCCTATGCTAGGAGGAAGAAAGACATTCTTATTACCGGATAAGGAGAGTCGAGGCCAAAAGAAACCCGTAAGAACAAATCGTTTAACCCTTATCTTCCCAGTTACACAATCGCCATTCTTTGTTCAACCTGATACAAAAGCCCTTATGTCTAGTCACTTCTTTCGGTCTTGGTCATTTGGGCGGGGGGTGGAGGGGGCTCCCTCATACATGCAAATGAAATCTGTATGTTTTTCTCCTGCTGATCTGCCTTATGTCCGTTTAATTCTTCAGCCCAGCCAGAGACACTAAGACAGTAAAGAAGGGTTTTTCCTCCTCCACCCCACCGTCGCCTTGCACTCCCCTGCTTCCACCCTCGCCCCCTACTCAGCAGAGAGAATGAGTCCATTACAAACATAAGTCATCCCAGCTGCCTCTTTGAGACCTTCCCATGGCCACCTGCTCTTTTTGTCAAGTAAAATCCACAGTCCCTACCGCGGCCTAGGGGCCCCGTGTAACGAGCCTCAGCCTGCGCTCCTGCCACTTGGCCCTCTTCTCGTTCTAAAGCACCAGGGCCTCCATCTGAACCTCACTGGTGTCGCGAGTCCCTAGCAGTCCACTCTGGGTCCCCCTCTTCACGAACTTCAGCATGGTTAGGCATCCCCTGCTCTGGCAGCCTTCTCCAGAGCCCTCCCCTTCTCCGACACTCCCTTCTTCAAGATTCCTTGAAATAAAAGCAAATAAAATGTGCTTTTATTTCATCAAAGTACTGTTTGCAAGTAAATTTAGAAACCAGTAGAATAGTCCCCCCTTTACGCCCCTTATAATACCTTGGGACATACATCCCAATACCCGAAGCGGATGCCTGAAACCGTGGATAGTAGTGAACCTGCATATGTATGCTATTATTTTTTCCTGTATGATGTTTTACATACCTATGATAATTTTTAAAAATAGAAACAGGGTCTCACTATGTTGGCCAAGCTGGCCTCAAACTCCAGGCCTCAAGCGATCCTCCCACCTCAGGTTCTCAAAGTACTGGTATTATAGGCATGAGCCACCCTGCCCAGCCTGATAATTTTTTCTTTTTTTTGAGACAGTCTCGCACTGTCATCCAGGCTGGAGTGCAGTGGCGCCATCTTGGTTCACTGCAACCTCCGCCTCCCAGGTTCAAGCGATTCTCTTGCCTCAGCCTCCCGAGTAGCTGGGATTACAGGCTGATAATTTTTTTTTTAAATAAAAGTTCTCACCTATGTATTACTGAACCCAGCCTACTAGTGCAGAGCATATAAACAAAGAGAAAAAGTACCTTCCCAATCAAACATGTCCAGCTGTCCAGACAGTGGTGACATTTTCAGCTTGCGATGGTAAGATGATCATGACCTTGATACAACGTAAATATGTGTAGCATCCCACGCTTAGTTCCTTATAGACCCAGCTTGGTTCTTTCCAATACCTCCTTTTGGAGCTGTACCTGATGTTATTGCCAGTTTTCATACAAATCCACTGGGGAAATGGGTCCTTTTTGCTTTTGTTTCTTGCACAGGAATGACTTGATCCTGAGAGTCTTGTGAGAAGCTGTGGCGAGAAGCGGAGTCAACCACACACCACGATGGTGGAGAAAGATAATGTTTAATTTATAAATTAGGCACAGTTAAGAGATGAACAGCAATAATTAATCATACACTATACAATAGAACAATTATAACAATATACTCTAACAGAAGTTATGTGATGGTGATCTCTCTCTTTCTCTGTTTTTTTCTTTCAAAAGCTATTAGTATTTTTGGACTGTGGTTGCCCGAAGGTAACTGAAACTCCACAAAGTGGACTACTGTAGTGCTGAAAAGGTTTATAACAGCAAAGAACAGCAGTCGTCCCGCATCCCTCCCGCCCCTCCCATCCCAGAGGTAATCCCACCCACTCAGCAATTGCTCCCTCGGTTAAACTCTTTCTTGCTAAATATAATATTGATTTTTTAATGTCTTAATCCCTCAATTTTACCCGTTATCTACTGACTGCTCTTATAGTAGAGGAGAAGTTTACATTTCTTACACACTCTCACCCCTTCTCCCCATCTTGTCGAGTTTCTGTTAAATGCATATCCAGTGTTCCCATGATTAATGCAATGTAAATATTATTTCCTGCTCAGCCAGGAGTTCATAATTGCTTCGTTTTTTTCATTTGCTTCGTTTTTTGGTTTTTAAAAATATCTTCAATTTCCTGCACTAAGCATTTCCACACGTTCCTATAGCTTCGTAAAAACCACACAGTGGAGTTTCCAGAGTCCAGCCTCAGGGACGATTTCGTCCTGGAGACTACCGAGCTCCTCTTATCTGGGCCAGCTGCCCTTGGGCCCGTGTGCAGCTGACATCCCGAGATTCTCTCTCCATTATTGTTTGGGGATTGCCTTCAGCTTTTTCCTGTATGAATCCAGTTTCTTAGATTCCATGTCCTCCTTCTTGATGTTTTACTCTCTCATTTTGTGGGGGACTTGGGGGGTTGTTTTTTTTGTTTTGTTTTGTTTTTGAGACAGGGTCTTGCTCTGTCACCCAAGCTGGAGTGCAGTGGTGCAATCTCAGCTCGCTGCAACCTCTGCCTACCAGGCCCAGGCGATCTTCTCACCTCAGCCTCCTGAGTAGCTGGGACTACAGGTGCATGCCACCATGCCCAGATAATTTTTGTATTTTCAGTAGAGATGGGGTTTTGCCATGTTGCCAAGGCTGGTCTTGAACTCCTGGGCTCAAGTGATCCACCTGCCTCAGCCTTCCAAAGTGCTGAGATTACAGATGTGAGCCACCGCGCCTGGCCTCCTCTCTCATTTTAATAGAGCATAGCTCCTAGTAACTTTCAGAGAAAGTGTGCATGTTTCAAAATAGTGAATTCCCCTCTCACACTTGTTGATAGATAGGCTAGGTATAGAATTTGAGATTGAGAATGACTCTGACTCAACTGACAGAAGGCATCTGTGGGTGTCTCTAGCGCTTCCAGCACAATTCTTTTTTTTGAGACAGAGTCTGGCTCTGTCGCCCAGGCTGGAGTGCAGTGGTGCGATCTCGGCTCACTGCAAGCTCCGCCTCCCGGGTTCACGCCATTCTCCTGCCTCAGCCTCCCGAGTAGCTGGGACTGCAGGCGCCTGCCATCATGCCCAGCTAATTTTTTGTATTTTTAGTAGAGACGGGGTTTCACTGTGTTCACCAGGATGGTCTCGATCTCCTGACCTCACGATCCGCCCGTCTCGGCCTCCCAAAGTGCTGGGATTACAGGCTTGAGCCACCGCGCCTGGCCTCTAGCACAATTCTTAATCCCAATCCACTGTGTGTAACTTAAGCTAACTTTTTTTATTATTATTATTCTGGAATCTTCTAGGATCTTTGCCTTATCCTTAAATTTCTGAAAATTTTATAACAAGACTTGCTTGAGTCTTTTTTCATTTGTCATCTGGAGCATCAAGTGGCCTTTTAATGTGAAGATTTGTGTTCTTCAGTTCTGAGACATTTTTCTGTTATTTCCTTCTGTAACTCCTATTATTTGAATATTGGGCCTCCTGTATGAAATCTTTACTTTTCTTGTTGCTCATCTTTATCATTTTGTTCTACTTCCTGGGAGGTTTTTTACAAATCTGTTTTTATCTTCCAATCCCTCTTTTTTTAAATCAACATATTTTTCATTTCCAAGAGCTCTCTCCTGTTTTTTATTATTTTTTGTTTGTTTGTTTGTGTTTTTTGAGACAGAGTCTCACTCTCTCACTCTCTCACTCTGTCGCCCAGGCTGGAGTGCAGGGGCACAATCTCAGCTCACTGCAACCTCCACCTCCTGGGTTCAAGTGATTCTCCTGCCTCAGCCTCCTGAGTAGCTGGGATTACAGGTACATGCCACCACACCCAACTAATTTTTGTGATTCTAGTAGAGACAGGGTTTCACCATGTTGGTCAGGCTAGTCTCGAGCCCCCGGCCTCAAGCAATCCATCCACCTCGGCCTCCCAAAGTGCTGGGATTACAGGAATGAGCCACCACGCCCAGCCAGTTCTCGCCTGATTTCTGCCTCCTCCTTTGCTGTGGCCTTCTGTACTCATTTGTGGATGTACGTTTCCTTAGCTCTTCAAGGATGGCAATGATGGTTTTGTCAAAGTTTTCTTCTGCTCACTGCATCATCTTTATTGTTTGCTGATATTCATTTTCTTCTACTTGTTTGATTGGGTGTCTTTCATTTATCATTTGGGGCAATAGCTATCATTAGAGCCTTCTTCAACCAGTCATTCTGTGTTAGCCACTCCTGTTTCAGAGTGAGGCATTAAGGCCAGGCACGGTGGTTCACGCCTGCAACCCCAGCACTTTGGGACGCTAAGGCAGGCGGATCACCTGAGGTTGGGAGTTCAAGCCCAGCCTGACCAACATGGAGAAACCCTGTCTTTACTAAAAATACAAAATTAGCCTGGCGTGGTGATGCATACCTGTAATCCCAGGGCTCAGAAGGCTGAGGCAGGAGAATCACTTGAACCCAGGAGGTGGAGGTTGCGGTGAGCTGAGATCGTACCATTGCACTCCAGTCTGGGCAACAAGAGTGAAGCTCTGTCTCAAAAAAAAAAAAAAAAAAAAAAAAAAAAATGAGGCATTAAAATCTGACCGGAGCCCAAGAGCAGTACTTGTACAATGGTGGGCATCTCTGTGGGGCAGCTGGATCTTTAGTCAAGGACACCCCAAAGTCAGCATCTGTAAGACTTTTCTCTGGGGTGACCAGATCCTCCAATTTCATTCCTGGCGTGAGTGTATGGCTGGGTGCTGGCGCATCTGAAATGGGCCAGGGAAGGGGGCTGGGGTCACCATGTTCAGTGACCCCAGACTTTCACTTAATCTCCTTGTGTCAGTCAGATAGTGCTGTGTAACAAACAACCACAAAAGTCTCTACGGCACACTACAGTAAGTATTTCTTCTCTTCACACATGTTCGGGTCAGCTGGGATGAACTGATCTAGACTGGGCTCGACTGGGCAGATCTGTGTGAAGTTGCGGGTCTGCAGGTCAAGCAGGCAGTTCTGTTCTGTGTTTCTCCTTTACTCTGGGAACCAGTGGGCTCATCCAGGGCATGTTAATTTTTTTGGCTGCATAAGAGAGCATGTCCACGGGGACAAGCCCACGAAGTCTCTCCTGACGCAGTTGTCGTCATCCCAGTGGCCACAAGTCACATGGCCAAGCCCAGCATCAGGGGAGAGGGGAAACGCGCCCTTCCCATGGAGGGCATGTCAATATCTCTCTGGAACGTGGTAGGAATGGTGGGTAGGGAGGGTAGAAGTGGAGGAGTGATTGTTTGCAAGGCATCATCGAATTGACAGCATCTCCAAAAGCAGTCTGGTGCCTCACCCCCACTCTGCCCTGTAGCGAATGTCTCTGGGTCCAGAGAACTCTGGCTGAATTCTCCCTGCCGGGGTTAGCGAGGGGTGAATGCCTGACCACATAATGGAAAAGAGAAGATCTGGGGTGGTGCTGGGGGATCTCACTCCTCCTAAGCAGACTCCCACACAACCCCCCGTTTTCAGCCTCCTGCCTCACCATCCATAATGTCTGGGTTCCCTAATTCTGAGCCTCCCCAGGGTTCTGCAAGAACAGGTGATTTGCATCTTTTCTGTCTCCAAAGCCCCTACTCCACCCCACCATGCAGCAGCAGGCATTTAGGTTTGCCTTCCTCAGCTCTGTTCAATCATTTACCACCCTCCATCTGCTCTCGCTGCTCATACATTGTGGTTTGGGGTTACAGGTGTCTCCTGGCTTCTTTGAAGGTGGGAGTTTGCGTTTCTGTTTCTTGTTCTCCTTATTGTCGTGGCTGCTTTTCAGCGAGGAGGTGGGGGTGGAAACATCTCTACCCTAGCGCCTTGAGACCAGAGTCTCTTCCTTTCTATATTGAATATATTTCTGTGATCTGTGGATCAAGCCACATGGTAGATGTCTATTCACACGTCTGTCTCTCCCACTGGCTTCTGAACCACTGGTGAGCAAGGAGCTGTACCTCACCCCTCTCTGCGCCTCCAGCTCCTGCCACAGCTTGGTGTGAAGCATGTAGTTAGTAGGTGGGAACTGTATTGATTGAATTTTGGATTCTGTGGAAAACTGCTCATTTCACCTTCCTTGAGGTCCTCTCCAGAAGCCTTCTAGGGACATCCTGGATCTGTCTCTCCCTCTCCGGGGCCTGTCCTGCTCTGCCTCCCATATCATGTGAGAGCTGGATGGAGTCAGATGTCCCCAAATGTCAATATCTCTCTGGAGCATGGTAGGAAGGGTGGGTAGGGAGGAGAGGTCAGAGACCAGAGGAGCAGATAATGAAGAGTCTAGACTGCAAAAAGTCAAGGTTTCAGTATCAGTGCCTGTGTCACAAACCACCTCAAAATGTAGTGGCTTACAATAGCCATGTTATTATCCCTTATGATTCTGTGGGTTGGCTGGGCTCATTCGGGCCATTCTTTTCTTTCATGGTGGCCAGCTGCGAGTCATCTGGAGACTCAGCTAGGCAAGCACATCCAGGTCAGCTCTCGCACATGGCCGGCACCTGGCTGGGGTGGTTGGAGGCTGGGCTCAGCTGGGTTGCTGGCATGGTTCAGTCTCTCTCGTTTCATGAAAGTCCATTCTTTCACCCACTTACTCATTTGTACAAATGACATTCATTCCACATGGATTAGGTGGCCAGGACTCACTAGGGTCTTAGTGTAAAACAAAACACACAGGTCCTTGTGTGTGTTTGAGCTTATAGTCTAGAAGGGAAGCACTTTTTGAACAAATAGACCCATTTAATAAACACTTAATTATAAACAGTGATGAAGACTGTTCTTCAACAGAGGCACCAAGAGAGAAGCAGGAGGAGGAGGTGATCGAGATTGACTGTGGGCTGATTGCGGAGGAAGCTCTGGGTGCTACGGGTGGAAGGAGCGGCTTGAGCAAGGGTCCCAGGGTAGAAAGGGGCCTGGCATGCAGTGCAAATCCTGGGAGCAGCCTGCATTAGTCTGTTTTCACACTGCTAATAAAGACATACCCCCAGCCTGGCCAACATGGCAAAACTCTGTCTCTACTAAAAATACAAAAAGTAGCCGGGTGTGGTGGCACATGCCTGTAGTCCCAGCTACTCAGGAGATTGAGGCAGGAGAATTGCTTGAACCTGGGAGGCGGAGGTTGCAGTGAGCTGAGATCATGCCACTATATTCCAGCCTGGGCAACAGAGCAAGACTCTATCTCAAAAAATAAAACAAAATTAAAAATAAAAATAAAGACATACCCAAAACTGGGTAATTTATAAAGGAAAGAGGTTTAATTGCCTCACAGTTTAGCATGGCTGGGGAAACCTCAGGAAACTTACAATTATGGCAGAAGGGGAAGCAAACACGTCCTTCTTCACATGATGGCAGGAAGGAGAAGTACCAAGCAAAAGGGGAAAATCCTTTATAAAACCATCAGATCTCGTGAGAACTCACTTACTATCACGAGAACAGCATGGAGGTAATCATCCCCCTCCCCCATGATTCAATTACCTACCACTGGGTTCCTCCCACCTGGATTATGGGATTCAATTACCTCCCACTGGGTTCCTTCCTTGAGATTATGGGAACTACAATTCAAGATGAGATTTGTGTTGGGACACAGCCAAACCAGATCACAGCCCTTGTGGCTGGAGCTTTGCAAGGAAAGGGAAGATAGTGCCAAGTGAGATCTGGAGGTAGAAACTGGCAACATCCTATAGGCCTTGTAGGTGAGGGCAGAGGTTTCATGCCAAACGTCCTGAGATGCCATTGGAGGGTGTTATACAAGGGAGTGGTATAACGTGATTGGTGATTGGTGGTTTAACGTGATCATTCTGGCCACTCTGTGGAGATAAACAATGGCCAAAGGCAAGAGTGAAAACAAGAAGGCCAGACAGGAGATATGAGCGTTAGGATTGATGCTCAGGGAATATTTCCTTTCCTCCAAGTCTGGGAAGAGTTCCTGTCCCTGCCCCATTGGCGGTGCTGGGCTCAGCCATGTGAAGCATGAGCAGAGGCCTTAAACACTGCATGGTTTGGCTTGACTTCTCGTGCTCCTGTGAGAAGGATGAGAAGGACATGCCCCAGGGAATGCTGGTCTAAGGAGGATGACAGACAGGTGGAGCCAACACACACACACCCACAGCCAGCAACGAGACCACCCATCCCCAGCCTGAAGCCAAGTCACCAGCCAAACCCTCCTAAGTCAGCAGACCCACTGTCCACCTACAACTAGTGAGTGTGAGAATACGGGCCTGCTGCTGCTTGCCTCTGCGTTTGAAGGCGGTTTGGTTCGTTACACAGCATTATTGTGCCAATCGCTGACTATGACAGGAGGCTACCGCAGGAATCCAGCAAGGAAACAGAGCTGACCTGGACATTAGAAACCGTGGCAATGCAGAGAAGTGGGGGGCGCTGGGGAGATTGTCGGTGATGGGTTGGAAGTGGAAGGTGAGGGAGAAGGTGTCAAGGAGGACGCCCAGGTTTTTGGTTTGAGAGCCTGGATGCATTTACTGAGTGATGAAGGCTGGGTGGGGCGTGTAAGTTTGAAATGCTCAGGAGACATCCAAGCAGAAGGGCCATTTCCTGGGGCTGTCTGCTGGCTGGACAGCCTCCCCACTGGCCTGTGAGCTTCTGGGAGCAGACTCATGCTTGACCTACCCCCAAGCCTTGGGCTTGACACACGGTCTCAATAACTATTTGCTGAAGGATTCAATGACTGAATAAGTCAGTGGTTCTATTAGCATTTTTGACGGCACAGTTGTTTGTAAACGAGGGAAATCCCCAGGCCACCTGGTGGAAAACGGAGTATAGGCAGAGAGAGGGAAGGCAGGAGGCTGTGGCTACTGTCCAGGGGAGACATGGCAGGGGTTAGGTTAGGGAGCAGCCGTGGGGACAAGGGGTGGATTTAACAGATAGAAGCCGAATTGTCCAGGCTTGTGGCCAGGAAATGACAGAATGAAAGGATCGGAGGAGTTTGGGGGACCCCAGGCCTCTGCTTTGAAGAAGGGACAAGGAACAGCCAGCCTCTAGAATAGAGAGCACCAGATGAAGTGGCCTCGTTTGGCAGGCACTTTCCTCAACCACTAGGCCATGATTTCATTGCAAGAAGGGCTGAGTGAGGCACGGAACCTGCTGCCAGCCCAGGCCTGGCACTAGGTGGGCACTTGGGAGGGGTTGTTGTCGCATGAGAGAGCAAACCATGGTGTCAGCTCCTGCCCACAACCAGCAGGTCTTCCTGTTTCAAAACAGGTTCTCACTGACTTCCTATAAGCTTTCTCTTTCCTACATGAGGGGCCTCCGTCCTCAGCCAATTTGCAGAGCAGAAGCAAGTGGCTCACCCCACGTGGGGTGGCTGCTGGGAACAATTATACAGTGGGAAGAGCACTGCGCGAGGAGTCCTACCGCCTCAGTGACAAATGCTGTCAGCTGACAGCAACAAAAGGCCTGACCAATGGTGACATAAATAATTAGGTGGTTTCATTTTCTTTAGTTCCCATAACCAGGCAGCTGTTAGCATTGGTTCAGCTGCCCATTGCTGCTGCCAGGAACCCAGGCTCTTTTTATCTTTCTGCTCATCCACTCTCAGCATGGGGCCTTGTATCTTCATGTTTGTGGCTTCAAGCTCACAAGATGGCTGCTGCAGCTCCGACATCCCATCAGTATTCAGGCCAGAGGAGGGGACAGGAAAGGGGCAGTGCCAGCTGGGCCCGTCATTTTTTTATGGAAGAAAACAACTTTCACAGAAGCCACCTCTCCAGCTGATTTTCACATATGTCTTCTAGGCCAGAACTATGTGACCCGAAAACCCCAGTGACAAAACCAGCTGGGAAAACATGTATTTTGTTGGTGTTAGGTACGTTGCTCCTGTGCACAAAACTAGGATTCTGTTAGCCAGGAGGATGGGAACAGAGGTAGAGGATGGGAAAGTACAGCATCTGCCTTGTCAATTTGAGCCAAATCCTGTGCCCTTCTTTTCCTCTTCTGCAAACTGTGGCTATGAGTACCTATCTTGGAAGGTTATTCAAACATTAAATGAGATAATATGTGCGTGGAAGCCAAGACAACGAGCAAAGGAAGTTATTTACTGACATTATTATCGTATAGAAGCAAAGATTGTCTCTACTGGGTTAGAACTAATGGGCTGAACACACGTGGAAGGAGATCCAGGCCCACCTTTGGCCTGCAGGGAAGTTCCAGGAGCAGAGGAAAGGGTTCAAGGAAAGGGGACCAGTATGTGCAAAGGCCTGTAATGAAAGAAGCATGAATATGGGACAGAAGAAATGAAAGTCCAGTCTGATGGTAGAGGTGTGAGTGCAATAAGAGTGGGAGGCAGAGGATGGCCAGGCCTTCAGAGCCATGGTTTGCTGAGGAGGCTCTGGAGTTTATCCCACGGCTCTGTGAAGAGGAGGGAGCAGAAAGAGGCTGTCTCAGACTCTGGCCAATCTCCAGGGGTGCCTCGGGGATCTTAGACATCGAACATACTAGGCAGTGGGGTCCTGGCCGCCTGCATCTGTATTGTGCCATGGATGGGTGGGGTTTAGTATTTCATTTCTGTTTCAGAAGAGAAGTAACTTTAAAAACATCATGACTTTGTCTGAGCTGAAACTAAGAAAAGCAAAGGGGTTTCCCCTATGCACCCAGTCCCTTTTAAGGGGGACTCCCAAGAGGTGAGTGAGCTGGAGGGGGTCCTGCCTCAGAACATGGGGCACTTATGGGGACAGTGGGGTTGGCTGGGAGCTCTGGGAAAGCACAATGTGGAAACTCAAGCATTTCATGGGCTAGAAACTGGGGTCTTCTGGGTTGTCAGGGGCAGCCTCTTAGATCTCTTAGCCTCTCTAGAGTGTCAGCCTCCTGAGGGCAGGTCCTTCTGGGCACCACTGGATCCCCAGCACCTAGAACAGTGCCTGGCACAGAAAAGGTGCTCAATAAATGTGTGTTTGATGAATGAGTGAGAAGTTGAGATAGAGGAGAGTAATTGTCCGCAGGAGGGGGAGGTCTGGCACCTCCCCAGAACTTAGCAAGCCCTGTGATGGGCCTGACTGTGCAGGCACTGTTGTGCTCACCCGTGAACTTCTTAAATCCTCACAACAACTCCGCCTCTCTTTTAAAGAAACTTCCCCTTTGCTTAGCACCTGCGGGGTCCAGCGCTGCTTCTTTTCACTGCTGAAATGAACACTTTCCCATGACCTCCAATAGGGGAGGTTGAGGGTTTCTGGCCCAAATTCCCGCCAGGCTCTCAGCCCACTTTGTAACTCAGCCTCCCTCCCTGGTACACACGCTTTTACCGGGGTTGCCGCAGTTCTGTTCTGGCATGGCGTATGGTCCAGGCCTGGCCAATCAGAGCACAGCACCACACCACTCTGACAAATGTGATTGGTTGAAAGGGGGCCCAGGACCTAAGCTGGTCCAATCACAGTAAACTTTAGTTAAGGACTTTGCCTGGGAGAGACATTTGCTCTTTTTGGCTGAACTTGAACTTGGAAGGATGAAGCCCTAAATCACCTGCCTGAGAATGAACCAGCCAGCAGAAGGCAGAGCCCAGAGCTAAACAAGCCTTGATGACATCATTTGAATCCCTTGATCAAGCTGCACCTGAAATCATGATATCTCCAAACTTGAATCAATAAATTTATTTTCTGCTGAAGCAGGTGGAGTTGGGTTTTCTATTTGCAATAGCAAAAGTCCTGACTGGCAAGGTTTAAAAGTTTGAAGACTCTCACAGGTAAGTGCAGCTCAGGATTCCTGTGAGTAGAGCAGAAAGTCTTAAGAAATGGTAGGGGCCAGTTGAACCCAGATTTTCCATTGGCTGAGCAGATACCCCCAGAGACGTAGAAAATTCGATTTGTTTTATGTTGTCCCAAAAGAGGAGAACTGAGGCCAGAGGAGCACACTTCTGAGACACTCATTTTTGCTGGGTAGAGGAACTCTCTGAAAAGCAGGACCATCGATATTAGAGCAGCCAGCCTCAGGAGGGAGTAAGAGTCCCATCCCTGAAGGTACACAAGTTGTGGCAGCAACCATCTGGCCTGCAGTTTCCAGAGGGGAGTCAGGCGTGGGGTGGGACTGGAATGAACCGGTAGATGCTTCCATACGCGGCAGCTGGTACTGATGGCAGGAACACGGGGGTGGCTTAATGGGTCCTGGGGCTCCCCTCTGGCCCTCAGGAAGGCAGGAGCATGAGGGGCTTGGAATGCAGCACCTGCAAATTCACACCTTCCTGGCCTCAGGAGGCCTCCAGTACAGAAAAGACCATCAATGAAGCTCTGCAACCATCTGCTAAGAAACGCCACAGGGAGGGGACAGCGTGGCCAGTCGGGGCGCCATCAGGCTTTGGGTGGGGATCCTGGAGGATCAGACCCATCTAGGTGGGAGTGCTGGGGTGCAACCTGGAAGGAAGATAAGTAGGGAAAGAGAATTTGGGGACATGCAAAATCCACAGCTCTCACCTTCCTGGCTCACAGCTCATTCCCACCTCCAGGCCTTTGCTCAAGGTTTGACTCGAAACAGGACTGCCGATGCTCTCTCCCCACCTCACCAGTCCTCTCTGTCCTTCTGGTCCCACACCTCCAGGAGGCCTTGTGGGCTGCCTCCAACTCATACGCACCCCACCATCTGCCCCCTAGGTCTCATAGCTCAGTCTCTCCCATCTCCACCCACATATGTGGGTGCATCTCCCTGGCTTGACTGGGCTCTCCTAGGGCCAGGGACCAAGGCATCTTTTCCATCACCTCCTGCAGGAACGGGCAGAGTGGGGGCTCCGTGACACCCACTCCCTGGCCCGGGACTAGTGGGTTACCAGGCATTCATTCCTACCTTGGGCCTTGCCTCTGGAAGATGAGCTCCGGAGAGTGAGACTGGCCCAGACAAATAACAAGTAGGCTGGGGAAACTGAGGCTACCTCCATACCCACCTTCTTTCTGTCCTGGCCTAAATGCCACTCACAGTGAACCAAAAGGCCACTGCTCAGCCAGGGCCTGCTATGCGTGGGAGTTGGGCACTAGACAGGGAACTCTTACCCCTAGAGGAGGCTGCAGGCGCGCTTCTGCTGCCGCGTGGGCTGAGGGCACAGCACGGCCCGGATGGCTTCGTCGAACACGGTTTTCAGGCCTCTCTGGGTGAGGGCTGAGCACTCCAGATATTTCACCGAGTCTGGTTGGGGAGATGGACAGGAGAGCCAAGGCTTAAGTCGGAGGGACTCTAGGCCAACATGCCTCCTACACCATACAACCCCTCCCACGCCATACACCCCCGCCACACTATACATCCCCCTCCCACGCCTCCCACACCATACACCCCTCCCATGCCATACAACCCTCCCACGCTATACACCCCTCCCACGCCATACACCCCTCCCACGCCATACACCCCTCCCACGCCATACACCCCTCCCACGCCATACACCCCTCCCACGCCATACACCCCTCCCATGCCATATACCCCTCCCATGCCATACAACCCTCCCACGCTATACACCCCTCCCACGCCATATACCCCTCCCACGCCATACACCCCTCCCCCTCCCACGCCATACACCCCTCCCACGCCATACACCCCTCCCACGCCATACACCCCTCCCATGCCATATACCCCTCCCATGCCATACACCCCTTCCCAAGCCATACAACTGAACACCAGGCTCTGGGGGCCACCATCCAGATTCCAGTCCCCGTGGGGTCACCTGGAGGCTGTGTCACCAGGAGCAGGGAGTTTAATGTCACCGTGCCTCAGTTTCCTCATGTCTGAAGTAGTGAGCTTGAGCTCAGTGAGACACTGAGGCTTACAGGGCAGGTCTGTGTCTTTCTTGGACACACAGCCCTTAATCCATGGAAGGAAGGCGGTAATTTTGATGCTTTTCTGGGAAGGAAAGGGCTCCAGCATCAGTGACCAAATCTCTGGGAGCCTCACCTTCTTCTAGAACATTGCCTTGCCCATCCCTCCAGGATTCTCCCAGGGTTGCAAATAACCCCCAAGAAGCCTGAAACCCTCGTAGCCCCCTCCCCAGGAACTTCCAAACATCATCAGCCCCTTCCTTAGCACCATCCCCGTCTTACAGACAAGGAAACAGGTTCGTGGAGAGTATATGACTCATCCAAACGACATGCTGGACGTATTCCCTCAACCTGGACACAGCTGGGGCCTTCTGGGAGGAGTGGGATTGGACAACTCCTCTGTCCTCCCATGGGAGGCCCAGCCTTCTCCCACATGAAGACCCCTCGGGGCTGAAGCCCAGGGCACAGACGGGGAGAAAGGCAGGCCTAGTCCCCACCCTCAGGGACGATGTTCCATGACCTTCTGCAAAGAGCCTGTGTGACTTCTCATGTCCATTTCAAGCTGCACAGTTTCCCTGAAGTGAAAAACCACAAAACCCCTTCTGCCGAGATGCATGCAGGCCCGGGGGCCAATGTCAGAACCAAGAGGAAGGAGGAGGGAGGAGGGGGGAACTCTGGGCCCTCTGCCAAAGTCTGCTTGCTTCTCTGTGGCAGGCAGGAAGGAAGGAGATGGATGCTGGCCACCACCTACTCTGTGCCAGGCACTGAGCTGGGTGCTTCCAACAACACCAGGAAGACACATTGTGATTTCCCACTTCACAGACCAGGAAACAGGCCCAGAGTCGGGAAGCCACGGCCCGAAGGCACAGAACTGGGAGGAGAAGTCGGGATGGCAGGAGGGGCAGCCGCTGGAACAGGGGAGCCCACTGAGGCCAGGTGCTGGGGAAAAAAGGAAGGGTGGGGCAGGGACGAGGAACCTGAGGCTCAGAGAGGACATCACTGGCTCTGAGTCACATGCTGGGTGTCTCCCCTCTACCTGGAGGCGTATACGCCCACCAGGGATCATGGGCAGTGGTTGCCATCGGGCTTGGTTGGCAAGAGCAGGGTGCCCTGAGCTCAGCCCAGAGTCTGGTCACCACCCCCTGTGTTGAGGAGGTGTCACTGGGCACATGGCCACTGTCTCCTTATAAGGGACCACATCTGCATCCATTTCCCTCACATCCACCAACTGCCATTTCCCTGGCACCTGGCCGCCACTCACACAGGACAAGGGTCCTGAGCTGGGGGGCCAGGCTCACTTTGGCTCTGCCTCTGACTGCTCTAGACTTTAGCCAGTTACCCCTCTCCAGGCCTCAGTCTCCCATCTGTCTAGGACTCATTGCCATACAATGGCTTGTCAAGCTGAGACAGGGGCAGGGGAGCACAGAGAGGGCAAGGAGGGCAAGGGGGCGGTGGGGTCAGTGGGGGTGCAGGGATGACAGACGGCCCTCAGCTTTGTGGCTTAGGGAGCTATTCCACCCCCTTTGGAATCCGGGCTCCGCTATGTCCTGGCTGGGTGGCTTTAAACCAGCAACATGTCCCCCAGAGCCTGTTTCCCCTCTGTAAGTAGAGGTGACAAGACCCCTTTGTCGTAGCTGCTGTGAGAATGAAGTGGCATCTAGGAAGTGCTCAGTCCACATCAGCTGTGATTATCAGCTGGGCTCAGGGCCGCCCCCAAAACTTGTCATCCCAGGGCTGGGGAGCCCAGGTGGGCAGAGGCAGTTGCTGCCTCCCTTACTAGCCCTGCCAGTACCCCCGGGACTCCCCCTAGGCCTGAGCTGGTCGAGGCACAGTCACCATCACTGCCCCTGCCCCAGCTCCATGCAGGGTCAACCAGGGGAGATGCGCTAGAGGCTAAGGCAAGAGCTCTGGGTCACCACCTTATAGAGGAGAGAGGGCCTTTGGGGATTGTCCAGGTCAGCTTATGTGAAGAGGGAGACTAAAGCCCAGAGAGGGGCAGCCACTAACCCAAGGTCACACAGACAATCAGTGTCGGAGCCAGGACCGGAATCCAGGCCTCCAGCGCCCTCCGCATGATCCCAAAGCATGCTCTTTACAAAGGAGGGGTCAGTGACAGCCAGGCCGCCGGCTGGAGAGCTGCACCCTGAATAGAAGGAGTCCAGGACCAGAGGTTCGAGGGTGCTGGTTGGTCAGAAAGAGAAGGCAGGGATGAATCCCTGATATTTAAAAGGAGAGACGAGCAGGCTGGGGAGCTGTGGCCCCCGGACAAGGGAAGGGAGCTAGTGTGTGAGCCATAGTCCGAGGCCCCTGAAGAAGATGGCTGTGTCACCACACTAGTCACAAGAGGAGGGAGGTGGTGGCTGCGGTTTCCCTTCCTGTGAAGAGATGTGAGTCTCCAGGGCCCTCCCAGTTCCGGCAGGGGGAGGAGTGGCGGGGCTGGGGCAGTGGGGCGGGAGGAGATCTAGCGGGTTCAATTCGGGGGCCAACCCCTGGGCCTGCAGAGTCCTGTGGTGAGGCAGAGGGCACAGCCCATCGTGACCAAATCCAGCTGGCGGTCTTGGGCTTCTGGGCAAGGATCCCTGAGCTACAGACACATTGGGACCCACCAGGGACAGGGACAGGAACAGAGCCAGCAGGCCTGGGTACCATGCATGAAGCCAGACCCATGGTCATCACCTCCCTGATGCAGGCAGCCCTGAGCCACTACAAAGAAGCACCCCCCAGCAGTGAGCCAACAATTTGCTGTCCTTCCTTCAAATCTGGCTAGGCCACCTACTGGGTGACCTCAAGAAGTGACTATATTTCTCCAGCCCAGGGATTTGGAGGCAAAGAGGAGTTGAGCTGAGAAACCAAAGGGAGTGGGGAAAGGGAGGAGAGAAGGTGGTGGAAGGAAATGTGCCACCCTTCAGATCTAATGCGGGGCCACCTCCTGCAGGAAGCCTTCCCAGAACACCCGAGTTTGACTTGTCGCTTGTCCTCCAAGCAACCACAGCACCCCTACTCAATCTCTGCCTCTGCCTGCTCAAAGCGTACCTCCTTATTTTCAATATCTATTAATAGATACTACTAATACTACTAGGACGACTACTAGCTAACACAGAGTGCTTCCCACACACAGGTGCCGCCCTGGGAGCTCCACCTGGAATAACTCACTGAATTCCCCCAACCACCCCAGCAGGCAGGAGCTATCACTAGCCCCTGCTTTTCTGATAAGGAAACACAGGCAGAGACAGGCTACGTGACTCGCCCAAGATCACACAGCAAGTGCACAGCACAGCTAAGTTCGAACTGCACAGCCTGGCCCTGCAGCCCATGTTTACACACCACGAGGCCAAGTCAGGGCTCCCCTGCAGCCAGTTCCCCTCTCTGAGTCTGAGGCCCGTACCAATCTCCTTGGCCAGTGCCAGGCCCTGCGGGTAGGTGATGGGAGCCAGCTTCTTCTCCTTCAGTTTCTCGATGGTGTCCTTGTCGTCCCGCAGGTCCAGCTTGGTGCCCACCAGGATGATGGGTGTGCTGGGGCAGTGGTGCCGCACTTCCGGGAACCACTGGGCAGGTGGGTGGGGGGACACAAGGTTGTATGGGTCAAGAGCGGGCATGAGGCTGTGCAGGGATCAGAGGGGGTAAAAGGGTGTAGGGAAAGGAGGGGCACCCAGTTGCTAGAAGATCAGACGTGGGCATGAGGGTGAAGAGAGACATGAGGTGGCACAGGGAAGGGAGGCCACGAGGTTGTACAGGAAGGAGGGGGCGCATGATTGTAGAAAAGGAGGAGGCGAGGTTTTGTGCACACATAAGAAGCAAACATGAGGTTATGTGACAATCGGAGGCGAACATGAGGTTGTGTAGGGAGGAGGAGGACGCAGCCACGGAAAGTGGGGGTATAGCTAACTATCGCTGCACCCCCACTCCAGACCCTCCAAATATTACCCCCTCAGTCCCCCTGCCAGCCCTGGTTGGCACTGGGGACCCTCTCTGTATGCGGCCTCTGCTGCCCCAGGGACCAGTCTAGAGTCACCAGTTCCTCCCTCTGTCCCTCAGGGTTACCTTCCCCAGAGCCCCCAAGGCCCACCCTGTCCAACTCACCTTGGCACGGACGTTCTCATAGGAGGCTGGGCTGACGAGGGAGAAGCAGATGAGGAAGACGTCCTGGGGACAGAGCAAGCGAGGGTTGCCACTGAGGAGGGCCCAGAGGTGTCCCACCATGGCAGTCACTGAGAGGTGGAGCTTGGGGCTCCCTGAGGGTGGAACAGCCCAGGGGACGCTGGGGACTTAGGATCTGGGCAGAGCAGAGATACCCTTCTCGCCTTTACCACGAGGCTGCTGTTTGTTGGGATGCTTACTAAAGGTCAGGGCCTCTGCAAAGTGGTTATCCTCACATGTCACCCTGCAGCAAGCACTGCTGCTAGCCCCATTCCTCTGATGGGGAAAGTGAGGCTTCCAGAGGTTAAAGGGTTTGCCAGCGTGCACTCTGGTGAGGGGCGGATCTGGGATTCCGGAGTCCATACTCCAATCCATATACCATCCACATCTGCAGGCCTTAGCCGCCTCCCTGCACACCCTGGAGGAAGAGCAAGGACCCAGCAGCCACCTGCAGGCATCCTCCACCTCTCCCCTCCCCCAGCACTCCCAGGGCTCACCAACCTGGGGCCCTGTGCAGACTCCACCTGCCCCACCACTGGAAATAGGGGGTGCCAGAGCCCAGCAGGCAGTGGGGTGGGAAAACAGGCACATTGAGGACCGGGAACAAACACAGGGCTGGGGGAGTGCAGGAGGAGGCCCTGCTCTGCCTGGGACATGCAAGGCAGGCAGACTCCCTGAGCTGGGCCTTCAGGGGAGAGGAAGGGTTTCCCAGGCTGAGCTGACTGGAAGGGCATTCCAAGCAGAGGGAATGGAGACAGCAAAGGTCAGGACTGCAAGGCGCGGGGGAGCAGCGCACCGTCTGTGGGTAGGAGAGTGGCCGGAGACGGTCGTAGTCCTCCTGCCCAGCAGTGTCCCACAGCCCCAGGTTCACCGGCTTGCTGTCCACCATCACATTGGCTGAATAGTTGTCAAACCTGTGGGGAGCAGTCAAGGCAGAGGTCAGGTCAGTCTCAAACCCCAGAACCTGGGGACTGTGGTCCAGCTCCATGGCATTCCTCGGAGGCTGAGACCCAGAGACAGTCTGCAACTGGCCCAAAGTCACACAGCATTTGCAATTAGGTTTCTTTATCTGTTTCGTGACTGATTCATTATATTTTTAAAAAATGTAATACAACTAAACAAGAAGAAATAAAGATTATCTCTGAATCCTTTTCCTACTTGTACCTGTCCTTTGGAAAGGTAATTGAGGCTGTGTAAATTTTCCTCCAAGTCTTGATATGAATAAACTTAACTCTCTCCCTATGCTGTCACTCCATGTTTATTTTTTTGTTTTTGTTTTTGTTTTTGTTTTTTGAAATGGAGTCTCATTCTGTCGCCCAGGCTGGAGTGAGTGGTGTCATCTCAGCTCACTGCAACCTCTGCTTCCTGGGTTCAAGTGATTCTCCTGCCTCAGCCTCCCAAGTAGCTGAGATTACAGGCATGTACCATCATGCCCAGCTAATTTTTGTATTTTTAATAGAAACAGGGTTTCACCATGTTGACCAGGCTGGTCTTGAACTCCTGAACTTAAGTGATTTGCCCACCTCAGCCTCTCAAAGTGCTGGGATTACAGGCGTGAGCCACCGCGCCCAGCTTCAATATTTGTTGAATGAATGTTCATCCCCTCTCAGGCTGGGTCCCCGCAGAAGCAAACCCTGAGACAAGGAGGTGGTATGAGGGGTTTATTTGGGAAGTGACCCCAGGACGCCGCAGAAGGGGAGTGGGGAGGAATAAAGGAGGGGACAGCAGCTGGCACAGGGCAGGTGGTTGAGCTGTCATGGCTGTGGACCACTGCTGCTCAGTCCTGCTGGGGCCGCCTGGGAGATAGAATGGACTGTGCTCAGGGCGTCCCCAGAGGAGGCAGGAAGCTAGGGTGCTGTCATTCGTCTCCCACCTTCCAGGGAAAGAGGGCTGCTTCTGGGACCTTTCAGCCCACCCCAGAGTGTGTGTGAAAGCTGTCAGTCACGGGCCATGGGAAGGGCCATGGCACATGGTAGAAAGATATGTGCTGCCAAGGAGATAGCGTGGGGCACTGACCTTGACTCCCAGCGTCTCCTGCCAGACCCAGAGAGCCCTGCAGGGCCATCGAACGAGCCTCCAGATGCATTTGCTGGGCACCTACTATGCATCGGGTGCAGAGCCAGCACTGGGGCCACCAAGGAGTACAAGTCTGATCCTGCCCCCACAGCTAGCAGGAGTCCAGACATGGGGTGAGGGGCCTGATAAACATCAGAGACAGGGAAGCCCAAAGAATGCTGGGAGGGCCATCCCAGGGCTCCAAGCTTGGAGTAGGGGAGGTTCACAAGCCAGTTCTTGCTACACACATCCCCGCGAGGAAGGTGCTGGCTACCCACGCTGTGGTAGAGAAAACTGGGCTCAGAGAGATGCAGTGACTGGCCCAAGGCCACACAGCCAGTGAGTAAGAAACCAGAAACCAGTGACCACGACCAGCGCTCACTGCCCCAGGCCACAGCTGTGCCTCCAGGAATGCCCTCACCGCCTGCCCCTGAGGGCTAGCGAATCACTCTCACTTTTCCTGCTGTGGTCACTCACACAGGCCCTGTGCCTTGTCTCCTGACCAGGTCCACTGAGACCTCTGGCTCCTCTGACTTCTCCTACTCCTCCCCTCGCACACCAGCCAAGCCGTTTCCCAGGGAAGACTCACTCCGCCCACCTCCCTGTGCTGGTCCACACGAAGCCCCTGCCCGGAACGTCCTTCCCACCTTAGCTGTCCATATGCTCTCACCAACCTGGCCTCCGGCCCCCACACCTTCCAGGCTGCCCACCCCTCCAAGCCTTTGCTCCTGTCTATACCTCCCTCTGGAATATGCTTCCACCCCCATTTCACTCCCACCTTCTATTCA
The DNA here is from genome assembly GCF_037993035.2 of Macaca fascicularis. Taxonomy (NCBI): domain Eukaryota; kingdom Metazoa; phylum Chordata; class Mammalia; order Primates; family Cercopithecidae; genus Macaca; species Macaca fascicularis. The sequence goes on along the minus strand of NC_088384.1, from coordinate 14,440,259 downwards.
TGCTTCAAAACCCTGCCCAGTAAAGTCCTCCTCTCTGGCGAAGGTTCGTCGTCCTCCACCTGTAAAGAGCTCATGGTTCCCTTTCTTGGGTGACTACTCTGCCTTGACCATGAGCAGGCACTTGGTGAGTCTCCGCCCCTCCAAGGGCTGTGGGCTCCGTGTGGGCCAGGTCGATGCCTGCTTATTCTCCACAGTCTCAGGCCTGGCACCCAGTGAATGCAGGTGGAAGGGAATTAAACCAAAGTGAACTGAAATCCTTCAGATGCCACCTCCTCCAGGAAGTCCTCAGAGAACGCTACCCAATGTTAGGCTGCAGAAGCCCTAACACTTCAGAGTAACACCAAAGACACCTCTCCTGAGAGGAGTCCCCCACACCCCCAAAAAGTGGGCAGCCCAGCCTTTTTAATACACTTTGCCTGTCCAGCCCTGGACAGAATTCCTGGTCACCTCTCAGTTCCTCAAATGGCCCTGTTCCCGCCTGTCTGGAAAGTGCTTGCAAATAGTGGTCCCTGGCTTCCCACTCTCCTTCCTCTCTCCCTTCTCTTCCTCCCCACTGCCAGGGCAGCTGACTTATCCTCATCCCTCCAGTCCCTGCTCAATGTCGCCTCTTCCAAAAAGCCTTTCCTGACCTCCAACCACGTCGGAGCTACCACTCCACCTAAACCAGCACTCCTTGGGGAACTCAGCATCCCAGGTGGCAAGCACTAAGCCTGACTTGTTTGTCGCTGCACCCTGGGGCTGGCCCGGGGTCTGGTGCACAGCAGGTACTGGTGTGCACCTACTCTGGGTACCACCTACACTGCTGTGGGATTTCAGGAAGAAGGCGCTGTCCAGGGAGACACAGCGGGGCATGATGGGAAGAGCAGCGTCTGTGTTGTTTTTCCAGTTTTGACCAGAAACACACCTTTGGGAAATGCTTGGACACTCTCTCCTCTAACGTCCAGCCAAAATGCTAGTGCCAAAAAGCCCCCCAGGATTCCTCAAACCAAAGGCACCTGTCTCCTCTGGGTCATCCCTGGAATCTCAGGGCCACAGTGATGGGGAAAGAGCTGGGACCTTGAGAAGCACCAGCCACCTTCTCTGAGGCCAGTCAGGGGGGCTGAGGGTCTTTGCATGTTAGGTCTTGAAGTCTCATGTGATCCAAGACAGAAGGATCTTAAGTTACTCCCATTAGACAGATGAGGAAACTGAGACCTGAAGAGGTCAAGGACCTTTCTTGTTGCGGAGGAACAAAGAGTTCCTTGTGAAGCCAGGACATCCTGGCTGGGTGACCCTGGGTGAGTGACCTAACTTCTCTGAGCCTCAATCTCTTCAATGTGGAGGGGAAAATACCTATTTCTTGGGGCCATTAGGAGAATCCAAAAAAGCAGAGGATGTTCAAGCCACGCCACTGGGAGATGCTGAGAAGCTGAGCAGTCTCATTTTCCATGTCCCCAAATGCCCCTGCCACAGGGCCCCTCCCCAGAGGGCCAGAGGGACAGCTGCAGGGATGTGTCAATGGTGTGACACCCCTGAGGGTCCCCCTTACTTAAGAGACCCACAGGCAGCTGGGACCAGAGAGGAACCTTATGCACAGACCACCATGGCCAACCCTCACCCCATTTTCCGGATGAAGAAATTGAGGCTCACAGAGAGGAAGGGACTTGCCCAAGATCTCCCAGCCAGTGAGTGGCAGAGCAAGGCTAGATCCTGTTACCCAATTCAGAAAAGCCCACATGGTAAGCGTCGCTGCTATTTCATGGCTGGAAACGGAGTTGGAGACAGCAGAGACCACATTTTCATCCAGAGCCTGTAGAACTCGGAGGCCTGGCCCTGGACAGGAGTGGAGGAGGGGAATGGGGCAGGCGGAAGGGGCCCCAGCACCCGGGTGCCACCTGACCACCACCAAAGCCCACCCCCAGGGAGGAAAGATGGTGCATTCAAGGAACCCAGAGACCACAGGGCACACACGGCTAGTGACTTGGGGGTGAGAAAGGATTGATGTCAGAGGGGCATGGAGCATCAGGTCTTTGTTCTCAGGGCAATGGGGATCCACCAAGGGGCCAAACCAGGCAGAAGTGATAAGATCAGATTTGCATTTAGAAAAGGTCCTGGCCGGGCATGGTAGCTCACACCTGTAATCCCAGCACTTTGGGAGGCTGAGGCAGGTGGATCACAAGGTCAAGAGATCGAGACCATCCTGGCCAACATGGTGAAACCCCGTCTCTACTGAAAACACAAAAATTAGCTGGGCGTGGTGGCGCACGCCTGTAGTCCCAGCTACTTGGGAGGCTGAGGCAGGAAAATCGCTTGAACCCAGGAGGCAGAGGTTGCAGTGAGCTGAGATGGCAGCACTGCAATCCAGCCTGGTGACACAGCGAGACTCCATCAAAAAAGAAAGGTAAAGAAAGAAAGGGAAAGAAAGGTAGAAAGAAAGAAAGAAAGGTAGAAAGAAAGGTAGAAAGAAAGAAAGAAAGAAAGAAAGAAAGAAAGAAAGAAAGAAAGAAAGAAAGAAAGAAAGAAAGAGAAAGAAAGAAAGAAAGAAAGAAAGAAAGAAAGAAAGAAAGAAAGAAAGAAAGAAAGAAAGAAAGAAAGAAAGAAAGAAAGAAAGAGAAAGAAAGAAAAGAAAAGAAAGAAAGAGAGAGAGAGAGCAAGAGAGAGAGGGAGGGAGGGAGGGAGGGAGGGAGGGAGGGAGGGAGGGAGGGAGGAAGGAAAAGAAAGGAAAAGAAAAGAAAAGAGAAGAGGAAGAAAGAGTCCCTCTTGGAGAAGTCTTAGGGAGTGACCAGAGGGGAACAGAGCGGGAAACTGGCACATCAGGCGGGAGGGGAGGCCATTACTGTGCTATTGGTTGAAAGATGAAGGCAGCCGGAGGTGTCACGGGGTTGGGAGAGGTGGAGTAGGAGGGAACAGAATACCCAACAGAAGGGGTGCCTGAGCTAAGGCTGAGGCTTGAGCCACTGGACATCATCAGGTACCCACACACACAGCGGCAGGAGCAGGGATGGGGCAGCCGAGAGGCCAGGCAGGAGAACCTGGTGGGGCCTGGCACACACAGCTAGGGAGGCTGATGTCATCCTGTCCACCAGAATCCCAGGCTGGATTAGCCAGTTTACCAAAGACAGGATTTCAGATGAAAGTGAAAATTAAGTGCCAAATGATTCAGCCTCAATTAGGAGCACACATTCTTCCATGCAGAGCTGAGCCCTGCCTGCCTCCCCGGGGCGGGGCCAGTCATGACGGAGCAACAGGAATGGGCTCATCTCTGTTCTAGAAACCGGCGCAATGGCAGGGAGCGAGGCAGATAAGGGCTCTGTCCTTAGGGAGCCTCCATCCAGGAGGAGGAGTGGCAGCAAAGGAGCAGCAAGATTAAGTTGGGGTGTGGGGGAGCCGACGAAGACAGCTGAGCAGGGTGGTGGGATGGAAAGATGGAGAGGGCAGGGTGGAGGTGGGGAGCTGCTTTAGACAGGGGGGCAAGGAGGCGATGTGTAAGCCAGGAACTGAATGACGGAAAGCAGCGAGGGTTCTGGGTGTCATAAAGGGGAGTGAAGAGGTTGGGGGGAGGTTCAGATCATCAAGGCAGTCTATGTACTTGAACTGAAATTTACTTAAGGGGTGTCGTAAATGAGGCTGGGGAGACGGGGACTGTTGTTCACGGTTTGAACATCAAGATGAGTTTTAAGTGTGAAGGGAGCCACAGAAGAGATTTAGGCCAGGATAAGCTTCAGTCGTTTTGGGGGGGCTCTTTTTTTATTTTTTTTTTTTTTGAGATAGGGTCTCACCTTGTTGCCCAGGCTGAAGTGCAGTAGTACAATCATAGTTTGGTGCAGCCTCACCCTCCTGGGTTCAAGCAGTCCTCCCACCTCAGCCTCCCAAGTAGCTGGGACTACAGGCACGCATCACCATGCCCAGCTAATTTTTGTATTTTTTGTAGGGATGGGGTTTCTGCTCCATGTTGCCCAGGCTGGTCTCGAACTCCTGGGCTCAAGCGATCTGCCTGCCTTGGCCTCCCAAAGTGCTGGGATTACAGACATGAGCCACCATGCCCAGCCTAACTTTCAGTTTTAAAAGCTCACCAGGGCTTCCGTTGAGCATGGTTCTAAGGAGGTGAGGTGTAAGGGGGAGCCCTTCTATGTCACAGGCACCGGAGGGCACTGTCTTCCTGCCATGTTTCTATATCCCCAACACCTAACATGAGGCCATCCACAGAGCAGCTCAGACTCCCCATCTGCGAAATGGGGGATTTGACACAAAGATCTCATAGGGCCCTGCCGGCTCCAATACAGGGTCTATACAACAGAGCAGGCGGCAAGAGCCAATCGTGGTGCAGCCCCGCAAGTCCTGGCAACTGATTGGCTGCTCAGGAAGGTGTCAGTTCCGAAGGTTCAGGTCCATCCCTTTGCTGCTAACCCCTCATGGCTGGCAGTAGCAGAGCCAGCTCTCAGGCTTATCTGATCTTGTATCTGCAGCACTGGCCTCCCCAAACCCCAGCAAACCTACCATCCCCAGCCCAGAAGCTCTCTCCACCTTAATCTCGGGTGCCAGAGATTTGGGGCTGCCTGTTTTTCCCAACCTACCCTCTCTCCCTCCTCCCCATCCAGTGTCAAGGGCCCAGTGTGACTATTTTACCCTCCCTTCACAGGGACACAGGCATTGGCAGTAGCAGGATCCTGCTCTGGGGTCTCGTCTGGGGCTGAGAAACTTTGTGCCTGAAGCTATAGGAGGGTGTGATGCAGGATCCACCATAGAACTTGTAAGACCCAGTGCAAAATGAAAGCACAGGGCCCATGTTCAAAAATGATTAAGAATTTCAAGATGCAGACATCAGAGCATTCGACTAGGTGCAGGACCCTTCTGAGCATGAGGCCCTGTGCAGTTGGACAGGTGGCCACATGCACAGAGCTGGCCCTAGTGGGATACCTTCACCCAATCCTTCAGAGAGTCTTGGGAAGGTAGGTCTGGTCAGGTCCATTCCTCCAGCTTCTGTGATGTTGTCCAGGACAACAAAGTCTACTAGGGACCATCAGGGATCAGGGGCATCCAGGCTGCTGAGAGCACCTGGCCATAACCTGGCCTCAGCAGACTCAGCCATCCATCTCAACGCACAGGGGAGGCGCCTGGGGAAGGAGCTTAGGACTCCCAAGCCTCCACCTTTTATAGAAAAGGAAATCAAGGCTCAAAGAGGGGAAGTGATTGGTCCAAGGTCCTGCAGTAAGTGGGTCCTTCAACCCAGCCAGGATACACAAAGGCAGGACAAGTTCTCAAGCCAGCATCCAGAGACCCAGGGACACAGGCAGTGACAACACACTGCCGGTAACCATGGCTTTGAGCAGGAGCTGCCTCGCCTAATTATGCCACCCTGCTCAGGTTTGCAGCCAGCCCTCCCTCTGTACTTAGAGGCACCTGTTAGAAGTTTAATGGTTGATGGTGAGTGGGCAGGAATCCTCATCCCCGTTTTGTATATAAGGACAGGACCAGAGAGCGGCACTCACCAGCATCAGGACCGAGCTGGGGCAAAATCAGCTTTCTAGGCTCTCTGCTAGGGTTTCCCTGCCCTCTCCTGGCTGCCTGCCTTCCTCTAGCCTGGGCCACGGTATCTAAGGCAGCTGAGCAGAGTGTCCCGGGAAGAGACAGCAGCAGAGAGAGCCCAGCCCACCCAAGTCTGGGGTTGGGGGTTGGGTAGTGAGGAATCCTCTGGGGTGGGTTGGAAGCGTCTCGGCTCCAGGCTCTCTTCTCCCTTCTGCCTGCCCTCCTCTTCCTGGGAGAGCCTGATCCCTGCTCCTGAAAGGGGATTTCATTAAGATCAAGAAACGAGGGCCCCAGCGAGACTCTGCATGGAGCTTGGCTCTGAAGCTGGACAGGACCGTGTAAGCCGGGGAAGCAAGCCTCTTAGTGGCTGTGAGGCTCAGCTTCCCCATGGGTGTCCTGTGCATGCTAATAGCCACCTCCCAGGGGGATCAAATGAGATCACTTGTGTGACATCTTGTGCAGGGGCCAGCACGCAGCAGGTCTTTGCTAGATGGTGGCTATGACCGATCTTCCTATGGTCTTTCCCACAATGTTCAATTCAGGTCAACTCAAAACGCATGTGTTGTGTGTAAGATAATGCATGTATTATACCATGTAGAAGACCACAAAGAGCTGGTCGTGGCTCCCTGACCTCCACAGGCTCATGGTCGTGGGAGAGATCAGATAAAGTCAGTCTGTGGAGTGGAGACCCCTTTGTGGTAGATCAGAAAGGCTTCCTGGAGGAAGGGGCACTGGAGCTGGGCCTGGAGGGTTTGGACAGGTGGATGTGGGGAGAAAAGGCACGATGGGGAGAGGGAACAGCTTGAGCAAAGGCCCTGGGGTAGAAATGTGCAGGGAGCTTGTGGCGAACAGTAGGGTCCGGAGGCGGCAGAGTGTGAAGCAAAGTAATGGGTGATAAGGCTAGGCGGGAGGTTGAGTGAAGGCCACCAGGAGCCTTGAGTGCCATGCTAGGGAGTTGGGGAAATGTCCTAGGAGAGATGGGGGCCCCTGAGGGCTGGCCAGGGAGACGCTGGTGCCAACACACTCCCTCCACGTCCAATGACAGCCCTGCCTCTTCACCCTGCAATAGAGCGCAGGGCCTCCCAGGCCAGCAGATGGCTCTGTTCTGCCCCCCAGCATGCCTTGTCCCCAGGTGTCCCTGCTCCTTGGGGTCAGGCCCTCTGGATCACCTCCTCCAGCAGCCTGCTTCTACAGAAGCTCCTCTCTCAGCCCCTGCTCTTGCCCGAGCCAGCCCTCTCCTCCAGGTCCCTTTGCTTGGAGGCCCAGCCTAGAGACCACCACCTCCTCCCTTCTACCCCTTCCCTTGCACCCCACCCCGGGTTCTGGGAGCCCCCAGCACTTCTCAGCACAGTGCTGCCTTCCCGGCTGGACCGTCAGGGAGCTCCACCAGGCTGGAGGCTGTGGCTCTGGCATCACCCCATTGGGTGCCCACACAGGGTCCGGCCCACAGGAAGTGCCTGAAAGGTGGGTCGACTTGGTGACGGTCTCCCCCTGTCCCAGCACCCTGCGTATCCCCAGGAACTCACACGGTGGGGATGTACTCTCCGGGGAAGGCGTTGGTGGTGTAGCTGATGAGAAGGCAGGTCTTGCCCACGGCCCTGAAAGACAGGAAGTGCAAGAGGGTGGCGGTCATGGGCTCTGCCAGAGACATGGGAGGTTTCTGCCTGGTCCTCTGCAAAGACCTCAGCATCCACCCAGCCTAGCCTTCTGGGCCTCCGTCTCCCCATGTGAGACGCCCCACATCTGTGTTCTCACACCCGAGAGCCTGCCAGTCACGTGGATGTTTGTTAAAGTGAAGACTTCAGGTTCAGCCCCAGAGACTCTGATCCACGGGTGTGCACAGAGTTGGCAATCCGCTTTTCCCACAGGCTTCTCCAGGGACCGGTGATGTGGGACAGACGGTGCCCAGCAGACTCAGGCAATGCTGAGGGGCCCCGGACGCCTGACCCAGGCTTCAAATCCCAGCTGTACCACCTACCAGTGGTATGATCTTGGACAAGTCACTTAACCTGCCTCTGCCTCAGTTTCTCCATCTAGAAAATAGAGATGAGCCCATCCTCATAGAAGTGTGCTGAGGAGTAAATCCAACGATGCCTATCAAAGCGCTAAGCACAGGGCCTGACGCATGGCAGCAGCTGGTGGCTGCTAGGAAAGGCCTGGCCCTGCTCTCCCCTCTCACCTCCCCTTGGAGCAGATCAGTTACCAGGTCACGGTTTGAGTCAGGGTGATCTGGGTTCAAATCCTGTGAGACTTTGGGCACATTACTTAGCTTCCCTGAACTTTCATTTTCCCACCTGTAAAATGGACCTATTAGGTTTGGTGAAAGGATAGAGAAGGCTGGATTAACCCCAGAGCTCTGGTACATAGGAAGGAAGTGATAACGCATGCCTACTCCACCCTCGGCATGCGAGGCTGGGAGCGGGCGCAGGTAGCTGAGCCGAAGCCCAGAGGCCAAGGGGCAGCTCTGGGCCTTCCCCTGCCCTGTGTGGTTTTGTCACTTCCCGCTCAGAGGAGACAGCTCACCCTCTCCTCTCTACCACTGCCCTCCCCTGGGCCTGCCACCGAGGTAATTTTGAATGACTGGAACGTTAACCCTTGACTTCCGCCCACCCCTCCTCCGATCAGATACAAAGCAGAAGTGAACTGGGCTGGGCGGGCATGGGCAGATAAGGAGCCATGCATCAGAATCAGCTGAGGCTGGTGGACAAATGAGCCCACCCCCACCTAGATGGGTCAGTGCCAAAGTCGGGGCCGCAGAGCCCAGGCCAAGAGAGCTGAGTCTCTCAAAGCTTTGGGCTGCTCCTCTGTAGAGTGGGAGGGCTGGACAGGAGGCCCCTTTCAGCTAGAACATTCTCCAGGGTGGACCTGTAGGCTGCACCCTATGACGTGGCTGCTGGCAGGCATGACAGATTGACAAATTGGACCTGTCCTTTTATTTTGTGTTTTTTAAGAGACAGCATCTTGCTCTGTCACCCGTGCTGGCTGCAATGGCACAATTATAGCTCACTGCAGCCTCAAACTCCTGGGCTCAGGTGATTCTCCCACCTCAGCCTCCTTAGTAGCTGGGACTACAGGCGCATGCCACCACTCCTGGCTTTAAAATTTTTTTTTATAGACATGGGTTCTCCCTATGATGCTTAGGCTGGTCTCAAGCTCCTGGCCTTGAGCAATCCTCCCATCTTGGCCTCTCAAAATGCTAGGACGACAGGCATGAGCCACTGCACCTGGCCTGGACCTGTCATTTTACAGATGAGGAAACTGAGGCTCCCAGAAGACACAACAGCCTGAAGTCACTGGGATCTGACAACTGAGAAGGGTCTCAGCCCAGCCTGCCCCTCCCCTGCTGACCCCACAATCACCCTCCCATTCTTTAGCCTCCTCCTTCCCTCTCTGTCTCTCAATGTCCCCTTGCCCCTTCTGCTCCTCACCCACATCCCCCACACATCTTCCCCAACCTGGCAGGCTGAGGGGAGGGGAGAGAAAGTGGAGGGGGTACTAGGAGGCACACACTACAAGCAAGACAGCCACTCAGCTTATCTCAAGCGACCCCACAGCATCCCTAGGGCATAGGCCTCCTCCCAGATGGCTAAGCTGAGGTGCTGTGACTTGCCCGAGGCCACACAGCAGCACCAAGCCAGTGACGACAGCCCAGGTCAGCCTGGGGACGAAGGCTGAATTTCAGGTTTCTCACTTCCCTCGTGCATCTACAGAATAAAGACTGAGGCTTGCCTCTGTGGGAGACCTGCCCCCAGCTTTAGGGGTGCAGGTGAGGAGCCCTTGGCACTCTCACCCATAGTCCTGCACCCTCCACCCAGATGGCTCCCCGGGTGGGGTGGGGCTGAAGAGGGTGAAGCTGTCCTCAGCCCATGCTGGGGTGCTCCCTGTGGGCCCTAGGAGAAGAAGGAAGCGACCCCTCCAAGCTGCCTCCCAGGGACAGCTAGTTCTGCAGGACCAGGGGCTTCCCCAGGGACACCAGGGTGGGAGGATCTCAGGGCATCCCAGTTGGGGGCTGTGAGGAAGTCCAGCCAGGTACCTACCCATCTCCCACCACCACACACTTGATGGCCTGCATCGTGTCCGGGGCCTGGAGAGTGTCGGTGGTGACAGCTCAGGGCCAGGCGCGTTTCTGCGGGCACAAGGGGTGTGGAGACTGGCGAGGCGCCCGCTGAGGAGCAGCAGTGGTGGGGCAGGAGGAAGCGGAAGGGGAACTTACTCAAGCTGCTGCCCCCACGGGTCGGTGGTTTGCAGGGGGCGGAGCATGCGGTGTGGCAGAGCAGCTGGTGGGAGGGGCGCTCAGGTGCTAGGCTGAGCCCTGGCCATCCCCACAGACCCCCAGCCTGGAGGCTCCAGCAGGAGACCCGGGGGCCCTCTGTGCTGGGAGGCTCACTTCCTGCCCACGGGGCAGGCCCAGAGGCCGTTCTGCAAGAACTGGAGGGTTCCAAGAATTCAGTGCACCTCAATTCTAAGCACAGCATTTAATGAGTGCCTGCTGTGTGCCAGGCACAGTACCAGGTGCTGGTGATCCCAGGATGCAAGAGACAGCTGGTCCCTAGAGTTTACACCCTTTGGAGAAGGGGAGGCACAACTTCATCATGGGAGATCATAAAACAGACAGGAAGTGACTGGGGCAACAGGGAATCTACAGAGAGGACCTCAGGGTTACGGAGAGGGAGAGCTGGGGGCCTGCAAGCTAGCATTGGAGCTGGCTCTTGAAACGTGCGCCCTAAAGAGGGAACTCCAGGTCGGGGGAGATTGCTTGAGCCAGGACCCAGAGGCTCCCCCTGGCAAGGGCCTGTGTGGGAGTCCCTGGGTGGGAGGATGTGGGGCGATGAGGCAGGAAGGGAAGGTGGGGTCCGCTGATGGAGAACGGCACGTTGAGAGGAAGTGGCGGTCAGTGCCCCACAGGAGCCAAGTCTATCCTGAGACCACCCTGGGGGACCAGGCACCCTGGAGCTAGGAACTGTGGCCCATTTCCCTGATGCGAAAACTGAGGGTCTGAGAAGTCATTTGACCACCTAACCTGAAACCAGCCCTAGGCTCAGGTGACTCCAAGCTCTTCTTTAAGCTGCAGCTCTTGGCTCCAGCTGCTGTTTGAGGGGAAAAAGCCTGAGTTCTGTAGCTCGTGGGGAGCTCCCTTCGCCATGAGGGCTCTCCATGTGGACTCGGAGAACATTCGACCACCCCAGTTGGCGCCAAGTTCACCGTTCATTGCTATCACTCCCCACCCACACACCTTTCCAGCGCGGGGGGGAAAGGACGGAGGGGCGGGGAGAGGAAGAGCCACTGGTCACCCACCCTGGTTCAGGACAACCCAGGAACCCTGAAGGAGGGTGAGGAGAGCTAGGGCCTGCTGGCTGGCAGAGCCCGGGATTCCCACCAGGCACCCGGAGGCTGAACCTTTTCAGAGCAATTCACATAAGTTACTGGGTTCTCAACATTGACTTTTACAGAAAGGGAAATGCAACTTCCTCAAGCGCTGGCCCCAGCACTGGGCAAGTCAACTGTTCAAGCTACCAGCAAACCGGTGTCTTTCCTCTACACTTTGCATATGCTGTGCTGAGACCGTGGGTCAGAGAGGCCAGGCGTGCCCTGTGACCACCCTGGGACTTCCTCCCTCACAGGCCACCTGAGGACTTTGTTCTGGGATACTTCTCTATACCCCTTTCTTTTTCCATCGACTGCTAGTCCATAGGGCAACCTCTGTGTTAATTTAAAATAATAATAATAATGTATTAAATACAGTGTGGTAGCCCAGATTAGAACCTGGAACAGAAAAAGAACATTCGTGGAGCTTCATTGACACAGAAAGAGTAAGGTCTGGTGTTCCGTTACACAGTGGGGTGACTACAGCAGATCACAATCTCGTGCATATTTCAAGACAGCTAGAAGAGAAGGTTTCAAATGTTGCAACAAAGAAACGATAAATATTGAAAGTGATGGATGTGGGAATTACCTGGATTTGATTAATCATTATACGGTGTATACATACATCGGAATATCACATTGTACCCCATAAATATGTATGATTATGTGTCAATTACAAATAAAAAAAATTTAATAAATTTTAAAAGAATTCTTTTCTAGTTCTTGAAGGGAAAAAAAATGTTTCATGTATACATGCAAATTCTTAAATCAATTTAACAATTAAATTAGCTCTAAAAACAAAAACATCAGGCCGGGTGCAGTGGCTCATGTCTATAATCCCAGCACTTTGGGAGGCTGAGGCAGGTGGATTGCCTGAGGTCAGGAGTTCGAGATCAGCCTGACCAACACGGTGAAACCCCATCACTACTAAAAATACGAAAAATTAACGAGGCCCGGTGGCGGGCACCTGTAATCCCAGTTACTTAGGAGGCTGAGGCAAATAATTGCTTGAACCCAGGAGGCAGAGGTTGTGGTGAGCAGAGATCACGCCATTGCACTCCAGCCTAGGCAACAAGAGTGAAACTCCATCTCAAAATAAATAAATGAATAAAAATAAAATAAAATAAGAACATCAGTGGAAAAAGTAGTAAAATCCAAATCAAGTCTGAAAATTTTAAGAGTATTGTAAGAATAGTAATTTCTTAGTTTGACAAATCTACTGTGGTTACACAAATGATGTTAGCACACAGAGAAAGTGGGTGAAAACTGTACGTGAACACTCTTACTATCTTTGCACCCTTCCTGTACATCTAAAATTCTTCCAGAATAAAACATTTTTTTGTTTAAAAAAGGGAAGAGAAAAGAATAATGCACTTCTCTAGGAATATACAGCCAATGGGTGCAGCCACCTGACCTGGAAAGCAGTGTAGGTACTGAGTTTTATCCTTTGTTCACCCACTAGAGCAGAGATTGTTTGTTTTGGGGGTTAGTTTGTTTGTTTTTTGTTTGTTTTGTTTTGTTTTTTTGAGACAGAGTCTCGCTCTGTCATCGGGCTGGAGTGCAGTGGCATGATCTCAGCTCACCGCAACCTCCGCCTCCCGAGTTCAAGCATTTCTCCTGCCTCAGCCTCCCAAGTAGCTGGGACTATAGGCATGTGCCACCACACCCAGCTAATTTTTTGTATTTTTAGTAGAGACAGCGTTTCACCATGTTGGCCAGGATGGTCTCGATCTCCTGACCTCGTGATCCACCTGACTCGGCCTCCCAAAGTGCTGGGATTACAGGCGTGAGCCACCACACCTGGCCTTTTTTTTTATTTTATTATTTTTATTTTTAATTTTTGCAGTACACAACTCACTCAACTGTACATGGCCATGGCGGTCCTAAAATTGCAATTGCTCTCCATCCCAAGAAAGCCCCTTCTCCAGGAGATCCCAAGCAAAAATTCTCCTTAGCTTAAGCTATTGATTCTCTCCTTCATTCTGCATGCATCAATGATACACCACCTAAATACCCAGCTCTGGGCTTGGTACTGTAGCGAATACAAAATATGGAAGAACAGAAAGCTATCCCTGAAGCACTCTCACCCACACCGAGAATGACACAGGAGCCCTGGAGCCACTCTCTGGGAATGTCCCCCATCTGCAGGTGGTCCTGGGATTGTGTGGACAGACCAGGGTTGGCAGGATGGCCAGATGGAGGAGTGAAGCCACCTAGATGACAGCAGTCAGGCTCAAGTCCATGTGACCAAGTCCGTAATGCAGCAGCTCTGACCTCTGCTCCAGCCCTCCTCACCTTTGGGAGGTGTACTTTGAGAGGACGAGGTGGGCAGATCATGCGGTCAAGAGATCGAGACCATCCTGGTCAACATGGTGAAACCCTGTCTCTACTAAAAATACAAAAATTAGCTGGGCATGGTGACGCACAGCTATAGTACTAGGCTACTCGGGAGGCTGAGTCAGGAGAATCGCTTGAATCCAGGAGGCGGAGGTTGCAGTGAGCTGAGATCAAGATCGTACCACTGCACTCCAGCCTGGCAACAGAGCAAGACTCCATCTCAAAAAAAAAAAAAAAAAAAAAAAAAAGGTATCTATATGGGGGTATAATTGGCATACAGTAAGTTTGATCCATTTAAAGCATATAATTCCATTCATTTTGACAGATACACGCACCCATGAAACCTCCCAAGATACGGAACATCACAGAACACTTCTATCACCTTGGAAAGCTTCCTTGCACCCCCATGCAGCCCACCTCTCCTCTGTTTCTCCCTCCCCACCCCTCCAGCCACCACCCAACTCACACACACAAGCTCTGGGCTGCTTTTTGCCTCTGTAGATTACTTTGCATTTTCTAGGATTTCACATAAACGGCATCACACAGTGAGTGGCGTCTCATCCAAGGCCCTTTCACACAGCATGTTTTCGAGATTCATCTTGTTGTTACATGTGTCATGGTGTGTATGTCCCTTTTATTAATGAGTAGTGTCCCACTGCAGGGATGTGTCACATTTGGTTATTCATTTAGTCCCATCCTCTTTTGACCACTTTGCAAACTTACTGAATCACAGAACCACGAGGCCTCTGGGCAGGCTTAGAAGGGACCTAAGGCCATCTGTATTCAACCCACTCTTGTGTCATTGATAGACAATGATTGGTTTACTGCCCATGACGCAGCTGCCAGTCCCTGCTTACATATCTCCAATGACGGGGAGCTCATTCCCTTAAGGGGCAGTCTGTTTCACTCCTGCCTAGCCTGACCTGTTAGAAAACCCTTCCTCATTTTCAGCCCAAATCCTTCTCCTTGGATTGTCCTCACAGAGGTGCTACCTCTTGTTCTGGGGTCGCTCAGGGTCAGTCAGCCTAACCCTTCTCCTCACCACAGGCCTTAGAATTTGGGAGCCACAACCCTGCCCAGCAGCGTGCTGGGAAATGTTCAACTTAGAGTTCTAGGTTAGTTCTTTGTCTGGTAAATTTTCCAGTATATGAATGTATCGAAATGTATTTATCCAATTGGTCATGGAGATAATGACATTAAATACATATCACGCAAAAACTAAAAACAGTCAATATCTCACCACACCCTAAATTCTGTCCAAAATGTGTAAAGACCTACTCATACTTATTTCCTTTTTCCTTTCTTGAGACAGGGTCTCACTCTGTTGCCCAGGCTGGAGTGTAATGGTGCGATCATGGCTCACTGTAGCCTAGACCTCCCAGGCCAGGATTTGTAAGTGGCTTGTGATGTTTGCACTACAAACGATTTTGCTGTGAACGTCCGTGTGCTCCTGGGCTGGTGTGTGAGGTTTAAAGTATACACACACGTCTTGCACTTCAATAGACAGTGCTACACCCATTTCCAGGGGCCTCCTCATCTACCCCCTAGCCCATGTTTGGCCTGTAAGACTTTATACTTTTGCCAACTAGGTAGGTGTGAATTAGCATCTCACTGTGGCTTTACTTTATATTAACTGATTCCCAGTGGTATTTAGCAACTTTGTAAGTGATTATTGGACACTTGTGTTTCCTGTTCCATAAATTGCTTTTTCTTCACTTTTGTCCATTTCTCTCTATTGGAGTATTTATCTATTTTGTTTTGCTTTATTTTTATGAGATGGAGTTTCACTCTTATTGCCCAGGCTGGAGTGCAATGTCACGATCTTGGCTCGCTGCAACCTCCACCTCCCAGGTTCAAGCAATTCTTCTGCCTCAGCCTCTTTAGTAGCTATGATTAAAGATACATGCCACCATGCCCGGCTAATTTTTGTATTTTAGTAGAGATGGGGTTTCACCATGTTGGCCAGGTTGGTCTCGAACTCCTGACCTCAGGTGATCCACCCACTTCTGCCTCCCAAAGTGCTGGGATTACAAGTATGAGCCACTGTGCCCGGCCCAGTATTTATCTTTCTCTTACAGTTACTTGGAGAAGTTCTTTGCATATTCTGATTTCCAAGCTTGAATTGCTAGAGGCATTGCATACTTTCTTCCAGTCCATGGGATGTCTTTTAATATGTTGTGACATTTAATAGACACAATTTTTATCTGCATCTAGTCAAATTTCCACTTTCTTTCCTAATTGAGGTAGGAGGCAGGGCTCGACTCAAGACCAGATTGAGGACTAGCAGAAATGGGGACGAGGTGAAAGCACCTCTCCACAAGACATGCTCACCAGTGCCATGTCAGTTTACAGTTGCCATGGCAACACCCGGATGTTACCACCCCTTCCCTAGCAACAGCCCAGAAACTACCACCCTTTTTCTAGAAAGTTCTGAATACCTCACCCCTTAATTTGCATGTGATTAAAAGTGGGTATAAACTGCGGAATTGCCCCTGAGCTGCTGCTCTCAGCACACTGCCTGTCCGGTAGTCCTACTCTGCAGGAGTAATCACGGAGCTGCAACACTGCCGCCTCCATAAAGCTGTTTTCTTCCACCATTGGCTCACCATGGAATTCTTTCCTGAGAGAAGCCAAGAACCTTCCAAAGCTAAACCCCAATTTGGAGGCTCACCTGCCCTGCATCCTAATGACTTGTGTTTTTTGAGTGAATCTTACTTAAAAATTCCTTTCCTTCTCCCAATTTCATGAAGATGAATATCTTCATTTTCTTTTAAAGTTTTGCTTTTCATAAATAGGTCTTGTCAGGTGCGGTAGCTCATGCCTGCAATCCCAGCACTTTGGGAGACTAAGGCACACAGGTCACCTGAGCCCAGGAGTTTGAAACCAGTTTGTGTAATATGGTGAAACCCCATCTCTACAAAAAATTCAAAAATTAGACAGATGTGTTGGCGCATGCCTGTAGCCCTAGTTACTCAGGAGGCTAAGGTGGGCAGATCACTTGAGCCTGGGAAGTCTATGCTGCAGTGAGCCATGATCACACCACTGTACTCCAGCCTGGGCAACAGAGTGAGACCCTGTCTCAAAAAAGAAGAAAGAAAATAAATACGAGTAGGTCTTTACACACATCAGACGGAATTTAGGGTGTAGTGAGATTATTGACTGTTTTTAGTTTTTGTGTGATATGTTGGGTTTTTTTGTTTTTTTGTTTTTGTTTTTTTTGGAGACCGAGTCTCACTCTGTCGCCCAGGCTGGAGTGCAGTGGCGTGATCCCAGCACACTGCAACCTCTGCCTCCCAGATTCAAGCGATTCTCCTGCCTCAGCCTCCCGAGTAGCTGGGATTGCAGGCACCTGCCACCACACCCAGCTACTTTTGTATATTTAGTAGAGATGGGGCTTCACCATGTTAGCCAGGCTGATCTCAAACTCCCAAGCTCTGGTGATCTGCCCGCCTCAGCCTCCCAAAGTGCTAGGATTACAGGCATGAGCCACCGCACCCGGCCTGTGTGATATGTATTTAACATCATTATCTCCATGACCAATTGTTCCAGAATCATTTATTGAGTAGCTCTGCCTGCTTTTTGCCCAGTAAGCTGTGGTTGAGCCATCTCGCATCTCACAGTTCTTGCATTGCTATAAATATCTGGAAATGGGTAATTTACTAAGAAAAGAGGTTGAATTGGCTCACGGTATCACAGGCCACACAGGAAGCATGGTGGCATCTGCTTCTGGGGAGGCCTCGTGGTGGAATGCAAAGTGGTAACAGGCATCTTACATGGCAGGGACAGGACCAAGGGGGCGAGAGGTGCCCCACACTTTCAAACAACCAGATCTCACAAAAACTTACTCACTATACAGTACCCAAGGGGGATGGTGCTAAACCATTCATGCAAACTCCGCCCCCATGATCCAATCACCTCCCACCAGGCCCTACTTCCAGTGTTGGAGATTACAATTTGACATGAGATTTAGATGGGAACACAGATCCAAACCATATCACAGGCCAAGAGTCTATAACTGCATGAGTCTTTTCCTAGCCTCTCCGTGTATTGGCCTCTTGGTCCACCCTCAAGTCAGTAAAACACTGCCTCAATTACTACAGCAATTTTCTTTTTCTTTTTGAGACGGAGTTTCGCTCCTATTGCCCAGGCTGGAGTGCAATGGCACCATCTTGGGTCTAGGCAACTCCACCTCCCAGGTTCAAGTGATTCTCCTGCCTCAGCATTCCAAATAGCTGGGATTACAGGTGCCTGCCACCACAGGCAGCTAATTTTGTATTTTTAGTAGAGACGGGGTTTCACTATGTTGGCCAGGCGGGTCTCGAACTCCTGATCTCAGGTGATCCGCCCGCCTCGGCCTCCCAAAGTGCTGGGATTACTTACAGGCGTGAGCCACCGCACCCGGCCAACTACTGAAGTTCTATATCAGGTCTTTAGACCCAGCAGGGCAAATCATCCACTCTTGAACTTTTTCAAAACTGTTATCATTACCACTGACTCTTTGCTCTTTCATATAAAGTTTACAATAAGCTTGTCAAGTTCCAAAAAAAAACTGTGTGAGGATTCTGATTAGAACTGTATTCAATTTCTAGAGCAATTTGGGGAGAATTGACATCTTTATAATATTGAGTCTTCCTGTCCATTAACATGGTATATTGCTTCTTTATAACTTTCAATAAGGTTTTATAATTTCTCCCCGGAAATGTCACGCACATTTTTCAAAAGATTCATTCCTCGATACCTTATTACTTTCAGTGCCATTATAACTAATATTTTTTAAATTGAATTTTCTATTTGTTGCCCATATGTAGGGAGAATGTCACATTTTGCATATTGAACTTATATAGAAATCTGGATGGAAATTCTCATTCTAATTCATGTAAAGATTTTGCTACTCACAAGTCTACGGCTGTCTTTATAGACAATCTTATCATTTATGGAAAGTGACAGTTTTATTTCTTCCCTCCCAATTTTTATAACATTAATTCCTTGGCTTGTCTAGATCTTTTATTACAGGGCTGAAGGGAATCAGTGCTGGCAGGCATCCTTGTCTTATTTCTGATTTTAAAGAGACTGTTTCTAATATTTCCCCATTGAACCTGATGTCTACTGCAGGCTTTTGGCAAATATTATTGTCAGTAAAAGAAGTTTCCCTACTATTCTTAGAAACAGCAGTTTTGTTTTATCATTATTAAGGGTTTAATTCGATTGAATGTCTTTTTCTGTATCCATGGAAATATTGTCAATTATATTAACGCATTTTCTGATGTCCAATTCTCCTTGCATTCCCAGATAAGCCGAATTTAGTTAACCTGGGGACTATTGCTGAGTATCCCTAAGCAACCATTCTCTGCTTCTTTTTAATAACAGAGATCCCAGAATTGGGGCAAGCCACACGCTCACCCAGTTAAAGACATTTCTCAGTCTCCTTTGCAGCAGAGTTGGCCCTGTGATCATGTCTGGGGGAAAAAGGTACAAATGGAAGTGATGTCAGCAACTCCTGCATCATCTCCCTGGAAGCTAAACCATTTATCCTGCACAGCATTTTCCCTCTCCCCACGGAGTAGGAAATAAAAACTCCAGAGCAATCCTAGAACCATGTGGGGACAACACAGAGCTGGACCACTCAGCTCGAGACCTGAGAGAGAAACACACTTTTGCTTCTTTAAGCCACTGTGTTTTCAGGTCTTTTTGTTACAGCAGCTTCACTCATACCCTCACTCAGTCAGTCATGATGCATTGCCTTTTGTGTATTGCTGGCTTGAAATTGCCAATATTTGCATGTAGGGTGGGGAGATTGGCCAGTAATTTTCCTTTCTTATATTGTCTTTGACTTTTTTGTTGTTGTTGTTGTTGTTATTGTTGCCAAGGTTATACTAGTTTCATTATGAGAGTTGGTAATATTATCTTTTTCTATTTTTAGAGAAGTTTGGATAATATTACATTATGTCTCCCTTAAATATTTTATAAAATTGATAAAGCCATCTGTATCTGGACCTAGTTTCAGAATTATGGGGGTTGGTAGGGACAGGGGTAGATTTTAAACTACCAATTCAGTTTCTTTAAGGGATATAGGACTATTTGGAATTCCTATTACTATTTTTTTGTTTGTTTGAGACAGAGTCTCACTCTGTCACGCAGGCTGGAGTGCAGTGGCAGGACCTCCGCTCTCTGCCACCTCCACCTCCTGGATTCCAGCGATTCTCCTGCCTCAGCCTCACAAGTAGCTGGTACTACAGGCATGCGCCACCAGGCCCGGCTAATTTTTGTGTTTTTAGTAGAGATGGGGTTTCACTATGTTGGCCAGGATGGTCTCCTGAGCTCAAGCAATCCACCCGCCATGGCCTCCCAAAGTGCTGGGATTACAGGCATGAGCCACTGTGCCTGGCCACTATTACTTCTTGAGTCATCCTTTACATATTTTTCTGGAAAGTTGCCCATTTTGCTTGGGTTTTCAAATTCATTAGTATAAACCTGTTCATAGTACTATTTTATATCTTTTAAATCTCTCCTAATTTCTGTTATCTCCCTTCTTTTCATCCTATATTGATTATTTATGCCTTCAAACTTTGTTCTTAATCAATTGCTCCCCAAGTTCATTAATTTTACTCATCTTTTCAAAGAGCCCAATTTTGGCCTTGTTAATCCTTTTTACTATACATTTGTTTCCCATTTAATTAATTTCTATTCTTTATTGTTTCTTTTCTTTCTTTTGCTTTGTTCTGATGTTCTTACTTTACTTCTTGATTTTGAATGCTTAGTTCATGAATTCTTTTAGTCTCATTTTGTTCCTAATACAAGTTCTTAAGGCAATACGACTTAAGCTGCGACCTGCAGTTGCTTTTCTTTTAATTGCGGTAAAATAGACATAACATAAAATGTACCACAACCCACAATTTTGATACGTAATATTTTATTATGTTTTAGTTCTAAATATTTTTAAACTTTCGTTACGATTTCCATTCCACTCAATGAGTCATTGGAAAGTGTGTTGTTAATTTCCAAGAGTTGGGGAAAGAGGCTGTTATCTCGTTTTCTTACCTCGTGGTACTGAAGACAAAGAATACGGACGGTGTCACACTGACTCCTTTTAATGTGTTGAGACTTGCTTTATGACCTATGGTGAGTGTTATTTTCATAAATGTGTCTATAGTCAGTGTTCCCTATATGTTTAATAAATCAAAGGTGTTCATTGCATTGTTTAGACTTTCGTATCATTACAAATGAATTTATATTTACCTTGCTTTTATTTATCTGCTCTTGAGAAGAGGAGGTTAAACCTCCCTCTATGGAGGTGAATTTTTCAATTCTCCTTGTCATTCTGTCACTTTTTATTTTTGTTTTTAAACCCTTAGGTTATGTCATCAAATGCATGCAGCTTTGGAATTATTAGATCATGCTAAAATTTTAACCTTTTATTGAAATAGCAGCCAACATTTGAAAAACCTTTACTATATTCCAAGATCTGACACAGAGCTAGCACTCAGTAAAATGTGGTAGAAATAAGAAAAAGAAAGAAAGAGAGAGAATAAACAAAGAGAAAGAGAGAAAGAAAGAGAGAAAGAGAGAAAGAGAGAAGAAAGAAAGAAAGAAAGAAAGAAAGAAAGAAAGAAAGAAAGAAAGAAAGAAAGAAAGAAAGAAAGAAAGAAAGAAAGAAAGAAAGAAAGAAAGAAAGGAAGGAAGGAAGGAAGGAAGGAAGGAAGGAAGGAAGGAAGGAAGGAAGGAAGGAAGGAAGGAAGGAAGGAAGGAAGGAAGGGAAAGAAAGCAAAAGAGAGAAAGAGGGAAGGAAGGAAGGAAGGAAGGAAGGAAGGAAGGAAGGAAGGAAGGAAGGAAGGAAGGAAGGAAGGAAGGAAGGAAGGATTGAGGGGGTGCCCAGGATGTCTTTGGCTGGCACCCTGGAGTCAGAGCTGGGAAATATTTGCATCCAGGTCCACTCTGCCTTGGGGGTCATCCTGTATTCAGTGTCACAACCAAGAGAGGTGACAGAGAGGGCTGGCCAGCTCTGGGAAGTCCCCAGGGGCTGGAGTCGAGTCCCCAGCCTGACAGGGTTTTCCCAGAGTGACTGGGCTCTGAGGTCAAATTCCTAGGAGCTGATGGAACTCCCGCTGATTACCCCTACCCAATCCCCAAACCAGCTCCCTGAGTTGACCACGCCAGGCCGCTCTTCAGTTCCAGTCACCTCCCTACCTCTGGGAGGGGATTTTCTCCTAGAAGATCCCCCATGAAGAATGCAGGTCCCTGTCTCCATCAGGGACTTTCCTGATGAGAAAACCAGGATTCTGCCCCTAAAGCCAGGTTCTGTGCCCCAGACACACCCAGATACTGAACAGAACCAAGTTCCCATTGCCCCACACCCCAGGTCCCAGGAGGCCCTCCCAGCAGGCCCCACAGGCCACTCTCTGACTGACGGGCTGATGAGAGCTGCCCCTCCCATCCCTGAGCAGGTGCACCCCACCACCACCACCCTTGCTTCCTATACCTGTGCCTCAGGCTTCGGTCTCAGTCCCTTCTCTGTACACCCTCTGAGGTCGCCTCAGTCAGGCTGGTTCCTAGATCTCTCTCCACTGCCTACTGGAGATGCCTCCTACCCCCACCTGGGACACCCCATCGTCCTCTTGAATCCAACAGTCTCTCCTATCCCAGTACAATACAATCATCCCAGCCCCCTAAACTGGAACCTAGACGGCAAACATTTTCAAAGTTGTTAAAGTTTTTTTGTTACATTTACATATTTTCATACTGCTTTTGAATGGGTAATGCATCCCATGGTCCAAAATTCAGAAGGCACAGGTCCACCTTGCAGCCCATCTGCCCAGCACTCAATTCCCCTTCCAGAGGCCACCTCTGTCACTGATGTATCTATGTCCCTCCAGAGCTGTTCCAGTGGAAGCATTCTCCACTTCCTGTCTCTCATCCCAAGCTGTCCTGTACCTTGTTAGTTTCCAGTAACTATTTACTTTGAAGTTTGTCCCACATTAGTTGACAGAGAACTTCCTCTATATGAACAGGAGTCCATTGTGTAGACTTGCTAGAATTAATTTGATTAGTTCCTGTTGAAGGAAGGATAGGATTCCCCGCCTTCTCCTAACATGGCAAAGCTGCCACGAATAACAGTGCACACATGCCATTTCGCCCAGACACAAGTATCTGAAAGCAGCCTTCCCCAACAGGGGGTTTGCTGGGTGACAGAATGCATGCATCAGTGTCAAATTGCCCTCCACTGGGGTTCTATCCATCCATCCTCCCACCAGCGGTGTGTAGGAAAACTGGCTTCCCCACGAATATGGTGTTTTGGGCAACGTTCTTATTTATGACATCCCAGTAGGCAATAAATGACATTGCACTTGAGTTTTGATGTGCATTTCTTTTCGTAGGATAGGCATCTTTTTGGAAGGTTAAAAGCCATCTGTGGCCAGGCGCCGTGGCTCATGTCTGTAATCCCAGCACTTTGGATCGCTTGAGACCAGGAGTTTGAGACTTGGCTGGCCAACATGGTGAAACCCCATCTCTACTAAAAATACAAAAATTAGCCAGGCATGGTGGTGGGCGCCTGTAATCCTAGCTACTTGGGAGGCTGAGGGAGGAGAATCGCTTGAACCTGGGAGGTGGAGATTGCGGTGAGTGGAGATCGCGCCACTGCACTCCAGCCTGGGCGACAGAGAGAAACTCCACCTCAAAAAACAACAACAACAAAAACCATTTGTATTTTCTTTTCCTGTAAACTGTGTTTTCCTACCTTTTGCCTATTTTCTTAATAGGTGTTGGTCTTTTTCACTGATTTCCATGTTAGGGGAACTCACTTCTGGTCTGTCACAAGTTACAGCCATGTGTTCCCAGATGGCCACTGGCACTTTGGCTTAACGGATGGTGACTTGAGTCACGTGGAATTCTATATATTTAAATAGTTTGGTTAATCAATCTTCTCTCTTATGGTTTCTGGGTTCTTTGTGATTTTCAGAAAGGTCTTTGCCGCTCTGAAATTACATTTTTCAAACAGTTCACTATCGTTTCTTCTTACAGTTTTGTGGTTTCATTTGTTACACTGAATTATTTGACATGACTCATTATCCCGTTGCACAATGTAAGGTAGATTCAACTTTATAGTTTTCCAGATGGCAACTATAAACTAAAAATACAATTATAAGCCCCCCAACTGACTAAACGGACCATTTCTTGGCCAAAGGGACCTCAGAAAAACTTTTATTTTATTTATTTACTTTTTTTTTTTTAATTTTTTGAGACGGAGTCTCGCTCTGTCACCCAGGCTGCAGTGGCACTATCTCGGCTCACTGTAACCTCTGACTCCCAGGTTCAAATGATTCTCCTGCCTCAGCCTCCTGAGTAGCTGGGATTACAGGCACCCACCACCACCACGCCCAGCTAATTTTGCATTTTAGTAGAGACGGGGTTTCACCATATTGGCCAGGCTGGTCTCGGACTCCTGACCTCAAGTGACGCCCCTGCCTCTGCCTCCCAAAGTGCTGGAATTACAGGCATGAGCCACTGCACCCGGCACAGGAAAACTTTTAAAACTGAGATCCCAGCCGTGATGAAAGGGGAGGTCAGACACGCCTCATTATATACCTCCCTTTCGCAGTTTAGACACAACTGACCACAGTAATGTTAAAACAGAATTATAAATTTAAAAAAGAACCATCAAATGGACGGAACAGACTTTGTGGCATCACAATACCAGATTATAACCAGGACCTCAAGCCCTGCCAGGCAAAGGTGAGGTCACACACCCCACACTTAAACCGTAAACTCTGTTCCGTCCGCCACAAGGTGCTTCTTCTGCGCTAGCAGTTAAACAAGCACTGCCTCGAGATAAGCCAGATGAAAACAATCCCAGCTCATCCAGGGCCCCTACACTGAGCAACTGAGCCCCAGCTCCAGGCCCTAATTCCAGCCTTCATTGGAGAAGAGACTGATTTCAGTAACTTTCTCCAGATCAGAAGACCACAGACCATGGACCAGTTCTGGCCGGTTTACAGAAGTTCCGCACCTGTGTTCTGAAGACCTTTAGTGGTATAGGACCTCAGTGTAATGCATTTAAATGTTAAGTTTCCACCCCAAAGTGAACATGGGTCATATATTTCATGCATGTTTGTTCAATATGCATCCGTCAGGGTCACCTTTATGAATATGCATAGCTCCTCCTGTAGCCTGTTGAATATGTATGTTTAGCCAACTCCTTTAGCATAAAGCTCCTGCCCCAACCCCTCCTCTTTTGAAGTGCCTGTCTCCGGCCCTGCCACATGCCATGTGCAGGATGGCCACCTTGCAGGCTGTAACTCTTTAAAGAAATAAAATCTCCTTTCTAAATATATAAATTGTGGGGTTTTGTTTGTTTGTTGTTTTTTTCAGTTAACGGTACCTATTGACCAACACAATTTACCTGGATGTATATTCCTCTAGCAAGGCTCATACAAAACCTGGGCATGGATTTAAAGCTAGTTCCGGGCTGGGTGGTGCTCTTGGTGCTTTTCCTCTCGGCAGCCTCTGCCACTCTCAGGGCCCCGTGACTCCTCTCTCTGAAACATTTCATGATCGTCCACCTTCTCTGGCCTTCCACCTTGAAGGTTTTTTCAGAACTTTGCGTTTCTCCCTGGTAATGTAGAGATGCGTTAGTGCCGGGAGAGGGCGCTGCGAGATTTCCAGATTGCACATGGCATCCTGTTTTCCCCGTTGCCCTGGAACAAAGCCCCCTCACTTTCCTACCCAACCAAATCCTCTTCCTCCTCCAAGACTGGGCATTGGGGTGCACCCCTTTAGGCCCTCAGCAGTCACCACTCACCCCCTCCCTTTCTTAGCCTACCCCAACCTTATCGTGGAAGGGTAGGAACAGAGTCCCAGCCCCAGCTTGCCTGTCCACCTTCAGGTACCAAACACCCCGAGGTCTGCACCCGCCATTGCTCTAGGCCAGCGGTCCCCAACCTTTTAGGCACTAGGGACTGGTTTCGTGGAAGACCATTTTTCCATGGATTTGGGGGGATACTTTTGGGATGATTCAAGCACATTTATTGTGCACTTTATTTCTATTATTATTTCATTATAATACATAATGAAATTATTACACAACTCACCATCATGTAGAATCGGTGGGAGCCCTGAGCTTGTTTTCCTCCAACTAGACAGTCCCATCTGGGGGTGACGGGAGACAGTGACAGATCATCATCAGGCATTAGATTCTCATCAGGAGCCTGCAACCCAGATCCCTCGTATGCGCAGTTCACAATGGGGTTCGTGCTCCTATGAGAATCTTATGCCACCACTGATCTGACAGGAGAAGGAGCTCAAGCAATAATGCGAGCAACGGGGAGCAGCTGTAAATACAGATGAAGCTTCGCTGGGGACCTCTACACTAGTCCACAGAGGCAGGGAGACGTGGTGCGGCTTCTCCTCTCCAAACAATGCACCCTTCGGTCCCCATTTCATCTCATCTCCCATGGGCAGGTCTTGGACAGGTCTTGGGCAGGGCTTGATTCTCACTCAAAAAAATCACCCTCCCTTCCCTACGGCCCTGCAGCTCCTGCCTTTCTCCTCCAGCCCTGGCCACAGGTGTTCATCCTCCAGCCCTGGCCACAGGTGTCCATCCTCCAGCTCTGGCCACAGGTGTCCATCCTACAGCCCTGGCCACAGGTGTCCATCCTCCAGCCCTGGCCACAGGTGTCCATCCTCAAGCCCTGGGTGGGCCAGGGGCTTCTGATGCTGGGCATCTGGACATGGAGATTGGAGGAAAAGGCTCCTTGAATAGTCTTGGAGAAGGGTGGAGAAGAGTGGCCCCCGCCAGCAAGTCCCCTGTCAGGCCAGCACGCCATTGTTAACAAGCTCGTTCTGGGTCCGTTTCTCTGGGTAAATGGCAATGTACAAATACAAGTCCCTGCCCCCAGAGAGCTCACATTCCAGTTGGGAGACAGACAATAAACAAGCTAGCAACAAGTATAATCATAATGACAGGTGGTGAAAGCGCCATGAAAAAAATACAAAAAACTAGCCAGGCGAGGTGGCGGGCGCCTGTAGTCCCAGCTACTCGGAAGGCTGAGGCAGGAGAATGGCATAAACCCGGGAAGCGGAGCTTGCAGTGAGCTGAGATCCGGCCACTGCACTTCCGCCTGGGTGACAGAGCGAGACTCCGTCTCAAAAAAAAAAAAAAAGAAAAAAGAAAAAAGAAAAAAGAACCAAGTAGCCTTCACTCACACACTTTGGATTTCTTCTGGGTGTGAGCAGAAAAACCGGCAAATCCAGATCAAGAAGGCACCCTCTGGTGGCCATGTGAGGAATAGTCCACAGTGACACCAGCGGGGAAGCTGGGAGACCTGGCGGGGCCATGGCAGTGTCTAGGCAAGGGGAGGGAGGCTTGGGCCAGGGAGGTGACGGTGGGAAGTGTAAGAAGTGGCTGGACGGAGAGTTGGTACTGTAGAGCCTTTAGAACTTGCTGAGGGAGTCAAGAGTGATGCTGGGTTTCATTCTTAGCACCTTGGCAGATGGAGGCACCATTTAACTAGGAGAGGGTGGTCGCGGGAGGAGCGGGCTTGCAGCATCCAGGAATCAAGCTTCTGTCCTGGACGTTTTGGGTGAGAAGCCTGTTGGACATGGAGCTGTTGAGTGTTTGGATAGAAGATTCTGGGAAAGGGGAAGGGTCCAGGCTGGAGGCATGAGCATGGACTTGTCCCAATGTAGATGGCATTTGCTATTGACCGAGTGTCTACATCCCTGAGAATTTATATATTGAATTCATATGTCAAAAACTAATTCCAGCATGATGGCATTTGGAGGAGAAGCCTTTGGGAGATGATTAGGTCATTATGGAAGAGCCCTCGTAAGTGGGCTTATCACCTTTATAATACAGGTCCCTAGAGCTAACTGGCCCCTTCCACCACGTAAGGATGCAGTGACAAGATCGCCATCTATGAACCAGAAAGCAGGTCTCGCCGGACATTGAATCTGCCAGCACCATGGTCTTGGACTCCCCAGGTTCTAGAACTCTGAGAAATGAGTTTTTGGGGTTGTTTTGTTTTGTTTTTTGAGACACTGTCTCACTCTGTCGCCCAGGCTGGAGTGCAGTGGCAAGATCTCAGCTCACTGCAACCTCCGCCTCCCGGGTTCAAGTGATTCTTCACTTCAGCCTCCCCAGTAGCTGAGATTACAGGCATACGCTACACCAACCTGCCTTGCTAATTTTTTTGGTAGAGACGGGGTTTCACTGTGTTGGCCAGGCTGGTCTCAAACTCCTGACCTCAGGTGATCTGCCTGCCTCAGCCTCCCAATAGTGCTGGGATTACAGGCACGAGCCACCAGCACCTGGCTGTTTCTGTTGTTCATAAACCACCCAGTCTATGGCACCCAGTTATAGCAGCCAGAACAGACTAAGACAGTATTTATTTCTGTTTGTTTGTGTGAAATGCTATGATGTTTGGGATTTACTTTTTCTCCCAACTGCACCTTTATTAAGGTATAGTTGGCAAATAAAAAACGCATCTATTGGCCGGGTGCAGTGGCTCACGCCTGTAATCCCAATACTTTGGGAGGCTGAGACAGGTGGATCATCTGAGGTCAGGGGTTCAAGACCAGCCCGTCCAACATGGTGAAACCCCATCTCCACTAAAAATAAAAAAATTAGCTGGGCATGGTAGTGGGCATCTGTAATTCGGTAGGCTGAGGCAGGAGAATCACTTGAACCCAGGAGGCGGAGGTTGCAGTGAGCCGAAATCACACCATTGCACTCCAGCCTGGGCAACAAAAGAAAGACTCCATCTTAAAAATAAATAGCTAAATAAATAAATAAATAATGCATCTGTTTAGGGGGTACAATGTGATCTTTTGATATATGTATACATAGTGAAGTGATTCTATCAAGCTAATTAACATGCTTATTAACTCACATAATTTTTTTTGTGATGATAACATATAAGATAGACTCCCTTAGCAATTTTCACTTATATAGCCCATTATTTTTCATTATAGTCCCATGATGTACAAGAAATCACCAGGACCTATTAACCCTGTCTAAAGGAAACTCTGTATCCTTTGACCAACATCTCTCCACTTCCACCCTCCACCCCACCCCTGCCAACCACCATTCTACTCTCTGCTTCTCTGAGTTCAATTTTTTTTAGATTATGCATATAAAAGAAGTCATGCAGTATTTGTCGTTTTGTGCTTGGCTTACTTTACTTAGTATAATGTCTTCCAGCCTCATCTATGTTGTCACGAATAATGATATTTATTTCTTTTTTTTTTTTTTTTTTTTTTTTAGATGGCGTCTTCCTCTGTCACCTAGGCTGGAATGCAGTGGCACTATCTTGGCTCACTGCAACCTCCACCTCCCGGGTTTAAGCAATTCTTCGGCCTCAGCCTCCCAAGTAGCTGGGATTACAGGCATGCACCACCACATTGGGCTAATTTTTGTATTTTTTAGTAGCGTTGAGGTTTCACCATCTTGGCCAGGCTGGTCTCGAACTCCTGACCTCAGGCAATCCACCTGCCTCTACCTCTCAGCCACTGTGCCTGGCCTTATTTCATTATTGTTTATGGCTGAAGAATATTCTACTGTGTATATGTACCACATTTTCTCTATCCATTCATCCACTGATAGAAGCTCAGGTTGCTCCCGTAGCTTGGCTATTATGAATAATGCTGCAATGAGCACGAGCATGCAGATATCTCTTCAATATTTTATTTCCTTTGGATACATACCCAGAAGTGGGATAGCTAGATCATATGGTAGTTTTATTTTTAGTTTTTTGAGGAAACTCCATACTGTTTTTCATAATGGCTGTACTAAGTGACATTCCCACCAACAGTATACAAGGGTTCCCTTTTCTCTGTGTCCTAGGCAACACTTGTTATCTTTTGCCTTTTTGATAACAGTCATTCTAATAGGCAAGGTCATATCTCATTCTGGTTTTAATTTGCATTTCCCTGATGATTAGTGATGTTGAACATTTTTCATATATCTGTTGGACGTTTGTATGTCTTCTTTGTAGAAATGTCTATTCATGTCATCTGCTCATTTTTTAATCAGGTTATTTGTTTTCTTGCTATTAAGTTGTTTGAGTTTCTTATATATTCTGGATATTAAACCCTTATCAGATTATGATTTGCAAATATTTTCAACCATTCCACAGGTTGTTTCTTCACTATGCTGATTGTTTCTTTTGCTGTGCAGCTTTTTATTGTGATGCAATACCACTTGCTTATTTTTGCTTTTGTTGCCTGTGTTTTGGGGTTATAGCCAAAAAAATTATGGCTCCCAATGCCAAGCAGCTTTTTTCCTATTTTCTTCTAGTAGTTTTACAGTTTCAAGTCTTACGTTTAAGCTTTGTGTTGATATTGTATATGATGTGAGGTAAGGGTCCAGTTTCATTCTTCTGCATGTGGATATCCAGTTTTCCCAGCAAAATTTATTGAAGAGACCATCCTTTCCCCATTGTGTGTTCTTGGCACCTTTGCTGAAAATTAATTGACTGGAAATGCATGAACTTGTTTATGGACTCTCTATTGTGCTCCATTTGGTCTATGTGTCTGATTTTAAGCCAGCACCATGCTGCTTCGATTACTATAGCTTCATAGTATATTTTGAAATCAGGTAGTGTGATGCCTCCAGCTTTGTTCTTTTTGTTCTAGATCGCTTTGGCTACTCAGGGCCTTTTGTAGTTCCATACAAATTTTAGGGTATTTTTTTCTGTGAAAAATGACATTGGGATTTTGATGAGGATTGCACTGAATCTGTAGCTCTCTTTGGGTGCTACAAACATTTTAACAATACTGATTCTTCCATTCCATGAACACAAGGTGTCATTCCGCTTATTTGTGTTTTCTTCCATTTCTTTTATGACTCCAGAGACTAAGGCAGTATTCAAAGCAGCAGGAGGCCACCCAGGGAAGGAATGCAGCTTAACACCCCATCCGCCCAGCAGCAGCAGATAGTAGTGGGAGAAAGTCTAGGGGGCAGACTCCACTTTCAGCCTCAGCAAGGACCCTCACTGAATGCTAGGGGCTCTCTCTCACCCCTACTCCCCACCTCCCACCAACCCCATTCTCAAACACCAACCTCTCCTTCCAGAGGTGACCTCAGTCTCCACTCTGCTCAAGCCCATCTCAAGATGACTGTGTCCTCTTCCTCCAATTTCCTACCTCTCCTACTCATGGGCTCTGGGGTCAGGCTGTGTCTCCACCCGCCTCCTCTGCTAACTGGCCATGTGTCCCCAGCGAGTGGCTTCGCCTCTGCAAACTGCTCTCCCACTGCTGATGGGGGCACCTCCCTCTCTGGATAGCCATGAGCATGGGGTACAAGTATGTGTGTCATGTACCTAGAAGGAAACTGGCACATAGCAGACACTGGATAAATGTCAGCGTGAGTGTGGTGGGTCTGGCTTATCTCCTTCCTCTCCCCACTTCTAGGGTATTACTCTGCTCTTTCTCCAATGTCCTCAACCTCATTCTACTGACTCCCTCATCTCACATCCGGTCTCTCCCATCTTACAAAGAAGCAGCCCAGGGGTTTTGTCTTCGGGACCCCTCCGGCTGCCATCCACCCGCCCTACCTCTCCTCCCTGCCCTTGCCTCCAGGAAGTGTCCAATGCAGTCTGGTTTCCTCCATGGTCAGTGAGAGTGAGAATGGACACCAGTATTGGCACACAAAGATGGGGAATCTGGAGACTGGGCCAAGGAGGGCTGGGGACCAGGAACCCCAGGGAGCCAAAACCTTGGAAGCTGAATCTCCATCCTCTGCCACAGCAGTGTCCTCCTGGGGTTTGACCCACTTCTGTGGATTAGAGTGTGTTTTTAGGGGAACTGCAGACTGAATTGTGTTCCCCTAAAATTCATATGTTGAAGCCCCAGTACCTCCACCTGTGACTGTATTTGGAGACAGGGTCTTAAAAGAGGTGATTCATCCCAGCACTTTGGGAGGCCAAGGCGGGTGGATCATGAAGTGAGGAATTCAATACCAGCCTGGCCAATATGGTGAAACCCCTTCTCTACTAACAATACAAAAATTAGCCAGGCATGGTGGTGCATGCCTATAATTCCAGCCACTCAGGAGGCTGAGGCAGGAGAATTGCTTGAACCCAGGAGGCAGAAACTACAGTGAGCCGAGATCACGCCATTGCACTCCAGCCTGGGAGACAGAGCGAGACTCGGTCTCAGAAAACAAAACAAAACCAAAAAAAAAGAAAAGAAAAGAAAAGAAAAGAAAAAAGAGATGATTCAGGTAGAGTGAGTTCATGAAAGTGGACCCTCACCCAGTATGCCTGGTGTCCACATAAGAAGAGGAGATTAGGACACAGACACACACAGAGGGAAGCCCACGTGGGGACACAGGGTGAAGACGGCCACTATCAGCCAAGGGGGGCCCTCAGAAGAAACAACCCTGCTGATACCTTGATCTTGGACTTCTGGACTCCAGAGCTGTGAGAAAGTACATTCCTGTTGTTGAAGCCTCCCAATCTGTGGTCCTTTGACATGGCAGCCCTGGAAAATTAAAACAGGTGCTAACAGGGCTCCCACAATGGACGGCCGTACACCACCACTCCAGTGAAAATGCTCCCTCAAGGCTTACCTACATATTACATCCAGATTTCTAAATCCAAAGGTCACTTCTTGGTCCTTATATCAGTCATGTTTCAGTGTAAGGACTAGAAGCCACATTAGGTATCTTAAGCAGAAAGAGATTGAACATAGGAAATTCAGTGCCTACAACATCATAAGATGTCCTCAGGGAGCATGCTCCAGAGCAGGTTTCCAGAAATGACTCCCAGAACACTGCAGAACTGACCAAGAGGGACTTCCACCGAGGCCACAGACAGGAAGGTGAGGAGTCAGGGGCCACCCCCAAACCCTCCACTGCAGCTGCCACCCAGGGGTTAGGATGCTTCCACCACTGCTGTACCTGAATCTTAAGCCTCAGGAAGTGGGAGTCCAGACACTATGACACAGGGTCCAGCACTACCTCCTCTAATACAACTGCTTCTTGACACCCACAAGGTCACTTGCCAGCAATGACTGCCAAGAGCAGCAAGAAGACAGCTGCTTTCCAGATCTCATGGGAGCAAATCTCATTGGTAGGATCTAATTCACATCCAGAATCATAGCTGCAAGGGATCCGGGAGAAAGGGTGGCTTTAGCTTGCTAACCTCTGCAGTATAGGAGGGTGGGGCAGGGGTAGAATGGAAGGTGAGTGAGTCAACCATGGGCTCTAGCCCACTCCTACCCTGCCTCTCTGCATCACTTGGCTAGGGCCACTCCCTCCCTTTTTCAATACTTTTCCAGTCCTCTCCTTGCACTGGTTTGGGCTCCTCTACCTCACTCCGTGTGTCAGCACACTTACACTCCACTGCCAACAAGCAGCAGGGCTTGCACAGGCAGGGGTTAGTTGATCTCACTCAGTAGGGTGTCAGGAAGCAGCCAGGGACTGGAGCCACAGCCCAGCAGTACTGTCAGAAACCTGGGCCCTTCTGTGTTTTGGTTCCATCACCCTCAGCACTTGCTCTGCCCCTCATGCTTACTGTTGAGAGCTACAAGTTGGCTGCACCTACCAGCCTCACACCCACTTTCCAAGCAGCAGGGAAGGAGGCCAAACACTGACTTCTCCTCATGAGAATTTCCTTTTATTCAGGAAGGGCCACCCTCTACAGGCATCCTGGTTGGCCAGAAAGGTCACATGGCCATCCTTGGCCGCAAAGGAGGCTGGGAAATAACAATTTAGCTTTTACAGACTCTGTAGTCAGTAGAGGAAGGAGAGGGAGTTGAGAATAGCTGTTGAGTGAGCCTCCCCTCAACCATCAGCATCCCTGTCCGGGGCCTCTGTAACAGCCTCCTAACAGGCCTGTCTGCATTTAATCTGTCCATCAAGTCCTTCCTTCACATGACAGCCAGAGTGACCTTTCTAAACTGCAAATCAGGGCTCACCTTGGTTCCTGGTTCTCAGCTCCCCACCATCTGGCGTGTGACCCAGATGGGCTGCACTGAGAAGCACTTGGGACAAGGCATTGAAAGACCCCTCGGTGGCATCTGGCACAAGAGACATTTCCCACCAAGGAGGGTTTCTTCTTACCTATTGCCAATCCAAAAAAAATAAGAAGAGTAAATGGTGTTCTGGCATTCAGAGCCTCTCACCACCTGGCTCCCATTTCTCTTTTTTTTTTTTCTTTTTTTTTTGAAACAGTCTTACTCTATGGCCTGGCTGGAGTGCAGTGGTGAGATCTCAGCTCACGGCAACCTCCGCCTCCCAGGTTCAAGCGATTCTCCTGCCTGGGACTCCCAAGTAGCTGGGATTACAGGGGCACGCCACCACACCCAGCTAATTTTTCTGTGTTTAGTAGAGACGGGGTTTCACCATGTTGGCCAGGTTGGTCTCAAACTCTTGACCTCAGATGATCCGCTGACCTCAGCCTCTCAAAGTGCTGGGATTACAGGTGTGGGCACCTGGCCCATTTCTCTTTTGAGGTTCATCCCCCCTGCTTCCTGCTAAAGCCACACACATACACTCACTCAGCATTAAGCGTGTGCTCCTGCCCACCACTGTACACAGAGGTCGCCCAGTCTCCACCAGCTGGTGCCCTTCCCACTTCCAAGCCAGCTCTCCTAACCCAACCCCCACACCTGACAACCCGTTCCCCAGTTCTCCCCATGTGGAATCCATCCTTATGGCTCCGGTTCATACTGCTTCAAGAACTCGTTACGTGTCAGCGGAATCATCCTGGATTAGAGTGCCTGCCCCATGTGACGGGCTCCTAGGGGTCCAGCCCTGTCCCCAGCCAGAATCCAGCCCCACGGATCCCTGGGTGTTGGGGCTGAAGGACCCTCAGAAGTTCCCCTGGTTCACAGGGGAGCCCCAGGCGGTGGGTTCTCTGAGTGCCATCCCCGCGGCGACCACGCAGGGGAGCCCGCGGGCTGGCTTTGGTCACCGAGGAAACCGACGAGGGGTGGGGCAGGAGGGCCAGACCCCGACCGGTCTCTCGGGTCTGGCTCCTCCTGTGGCCCCGGCTCTGGAGAGC
Source organism: Macaca fascicularis (assembly GCF_037993035.2). Lineage (NCBI taxonomy): Eukaryota > Metazoa > Chordata > Mammalia > Primates > Cercopithecidae > Macaca > Macaca fascicularis. The sequence goes on along the minus strand of NC_088384.1, from coordinate 14,406,054 downwards.
TGAGAGACCTCAGGCCCACTCCCCTCGGTGGCCGCGCTCTGTGCTGACTGCCTTACATGGATTATTTCATCACATTCTGCAAAACTTCCCTTGTTTGAAAAAATGAAACAAAAACAACTTTCCCTTGATGGAGGCATCGTCACTAACCCCTGTTTTTTTGTTTTTGTGTTTTTGTGGTTTTTTTGAGACGGAGTCTCGCTCCATCACTCAGGCTGGAGTGCAGTGGTGCGATCTCTGCTCACTGCAACCTCCACCTCCCGAGTTCAAGCGATTCTCCTGTCTCAGCCTCCTGAGTAACTGGGACTACAGGCGCCCGCCACCACGCCCAGCTAATTTTTGTGGTTTTAGTACAGACGGGGTTTCGCCTTGTTAACCAGAATTTTTAGTACAGATTTTGTATTTTTAGTAGAGATGGCGTTTCTCCATATTGGTCAGGCTGGTCTCGAACTCCTGACCTCAGGTGATCCACCCACCTCGGCCTCCCAAAGTGCTGGAATTACAGGCATGAGCCACCGCGCCAGGCCACTAACCCCATTTTTACAGAAAAGGAAACTGACGCCCAGAGAGGGACGCTCACTACAGTGGGGCAGCCAGCAGTAACGAGGAGGAGCTGGCCGTGTCTGCCCGGCTTGGTGGCCTGATCTCAGGCCTTAGCCCCTCTGCGTGGGTCTCGCTCTGGGTGCCTCCCAGAACTTTCTAGGGGTTTTGGTGGCCTTTTTAAAAACTTTTCTATAGGGCTTCGTTTGTGTTGTTTTAATTGTAGTGAAATATACATAACAGAAAATGCACCATTTTTACCATTTGAAGTGTAAAGTTCAGTGACATTAAGTACATTCACAATGTGCAACTTTTTTAAGTTTGCAAAATTGAAACTCTAATCCTACCCAGAGCAGTTGGGCAAGAGAAAGAAAAAACTGGCATCCACACTGGAAAGGAGGAAGTAAAATGGTCCCTTTTTGCAGATGACATGATCTTATATTTACAAAAACCCAAACACTCCATTCAAAAATGGTTAGAAGTAATAAATTCAGTGAAGTTGCAAGATACAAAATCAACATACAAAAATCGGAAATGTTTCTTTACACCGGTAAGAAGCAATTTGAAAAAGAAGAAAGGAATCCCATTTATAATAGCTGAAAAAATAATAATAAAACACTTATGAATAATTTTTTTCTTTTTTTTGAGACAAGAGTCTCGCTCTGTTGCCCAGGCTGGAGTGCAGTAGTGCGATCTCTGCTCACTGCAAGCTCCGCCTCCCAGGTTCACGCCATTCTTCTGCCTCAGCCTCCCAAGTAACTGGGACTACAGGTGCCCGCCACCATGCCTGGCTAATTTTATTATTATTATTATTATTATTATTATTATTATTATTATTATTATTATTTTAGTAGAGACAGGGCTTCACCATGTTAGCCAGTATGGTCTCGATCTCCTGACCTCGTGATCTGCCCACCTCGGCTTCCCAAAGTGCTGGGATTACAGGCATGAACCACAACGCCTGGCCATGAATAAATTTAACCTAAGAGGTAAAAGAGCTCTATGATGAAAATTATAAAACCCTGCTGAGAGGAACTCAAGAGGACATCAAATCATGGAAAAATAACCCATGTTCATCAACTGGAAGAATTAAATTGTTAAAATGTCCATACCACCGAAAGGGATCTACAGATTCTATATAATCTCTACCAAAATACCAATGACATTCATCACAGAAATAGAAAAAAAAAAACTCCTAAAATCTGTATGCAATCTGTATGGACAAAGCATTCAGGGCCTTTGAGCAAAAGCAAGAAAGCTGGAGGCATCACACTACCTGACTTCAAAATATACCACCAGGTTATAGTAACCAAAACAGCATGGTACTGGCATAAAAATAGACACATAGGCCAGGTGCAGTGGCTCGCACCTGTATTCCCAGCACTTTGGGAGGCCGAGGCAAGAGTTCACCTGAGGTCAGGAGTTCAAGACCAGCCTGGCCAACAAGGTGAAACCCCGTCTCTACTAAAAATACAAAAATCAGCCAAGCATAGTGGCTCATGCCTGTATTCCTAGCTACTCGGGAGGCTGAGGTGGGAGGATTGCTTGAACCTGGGAGGTGGAGGTTGCAGTGAGCCGAGATCACGCCACTGCACTCCAGCCTGGGCAAGTGAGTAAGACTCTGTCTCAGAAAACAAAAGCAAAAACAAAATGGACATATAGGCCAATGGAACAGAAGAGAAAACCCAGGTATAAATCCAGGTATTTACAGCCAAATGATTGTTTACAAAGGCACCAAGAATATACATTGGGGAAAGGACAGTCTCTTCAGTAAGTGGTGCCAGAAAAATTGGATATCAGCATGCAGAAGAATGAACCTAGACCCCTATCTCCCACCACACACAAAAATCAGCTCAAAATGGATTAAATACACAAATGTAAGACTCGAAACTATGAAACTAGAAGAAAGCATAGAGAAAATGCTTCAGGACATTGGTCTGGACAAAGCGTTTTTTTGTTTGTTTGTTTTGTTTGGTTTTATAAGACCTCGAAAGCACAGGTAACAAAAAGCAAAAATAGACAAATGGACAAAGCAACAAACCAAAAACATCTGCTTAGCAAAGGAAACAACAGAGAGAAGAGGCAACCTACAGAATGGGAGAGAATATTTGCAAACTATCCACCCAACAAAGGATCAATATCCAGAACACAGAAGGAGCTCCAACAACTCAACAGGAAAAAAAAAAATACAGTTTTTAAATGAGCAAAAGACTTGGATAGACATTTCTCAAAAGAAGACATACAGATAGCCCACAGATATGTGAAAAACAAATGCTCAACATTGCCAATCATCAGGGAAATGCAATAAAACCACAGTAAGATATTATCTCACCCTAGTGAAAACTGCTATAATCAAAAAGACAGAACATGGCAAATGTTGGCAAGAATGCAGAGAAAGGGGAACTCGGCCACTGTTGGTGGGGATGTAAATCAGTACAGCTGTTATGGAAAACAGCCCGGAGGTTCCTCAAACAACTACAACTAGCGCTACCACGTGATCCTGCAATCCCACTCTTGGGCATATGTCCAGAGGAAAGAAAATGAAGAGATGTCTGTACTCCCATGTTTATTGTGTCATTATTCACAATAGCCAAGATATGGGAGCAACCTAAGTGTCTATCAGTGGATGAATGGATAAAGAAAGTGTGGTATATATACACAGTGGAATATTATTCAGCCATAAACAATAATGAAATATCATCATTTGCGACAACACGGATGAGTCTGGAGGACATTATGTTAGTGAATTAAGTCAGGCGCAGGAAGACAAATACTGCATATTGTCTCTCACATGTAGGAGCTAAAAAGTCGATCTCACAGAGGCGGAAAGTAGAATGGTGGTCACCAGAGGATAGAAAGGGGATCAGGCAGCAGAGGGGAGGGAGAGATTGGTTAACAAGTACAAAATGACAGCCAGATAGGAGGAATCATCTCTATTGTTCTATAACACAGCAGGAAGTCTATAGCGGGCGATTTTTGTATATTTCAAAATAGTTAAATGGGAAGATTTTGAAAATAGTGTTCCCCCAACACCAAGAAATGACGCATGTTGGAGCCTTCAGATATTAACACCCCAGCCGACCTCGAGAAGAGCAGAGACCGGCTCTCCCAGGGGGACCTGCCTAGACTGCAGATTCGTGAGCAAAATCAATGCTGTTTAAATCCACTAAGATGTTTCAAAGTCGTTTGTTATGGAGCAGAACAGATAGGTACTCCATAAATATGTGTTGAATGAATAAGGGAATAAACATTTCAGGAAAGACAGAGAAAGGGGAGGCTGCAGGGGAGACTGGTGGGGGTGAGAAGGGTAGAGGGAATCAGAGAGTGAGAGTGAGTGACCCGAGGGCACACAGAGGGCTGGTGGCCAAAATTTTAAGTGTGGTCTTCCATGATGGAGATCTTTATTCTGCCTTTCTTCCTTCCCTCCTCCTTTCCTTTTATATTGAGCATCTCCATCTCCCACATACACAAAAACCTAGGAATACGAAAGTGGAAGATCAAGATCAAGGAGAAAAGCAGAGGGAAATATGCCAAATGATGAGTTGTTGCTGATAAGATTCGGATTTGCCTGAGCTTCCTGGCAGCTGGGGCAAAAAGGGAAACAGGATACATTACTCAGTTCTCCTTACTGGAAAAGGAGAAGCATGTCAGTTTCTTAGTGAAATAGGTTTTCTTAACACTGTGCCAGACGAAAGCTCTTACATGCTCTGGTGTAAGAGGCACTGGGTGATGTCATGCCTTCAATAACAAGCAAATAAGTGGTTTCTGTGTTACTTAAAAGAACTTCACTGAAGGCCAAAGCCCAGAGCAAGTCCTGATATCTTTACAGGACCTGGAGGACAGCATGGCACTTACTGGGGTCACAGGCATCTGCGAGCATGTTTGAAATAATGATTCCAGGTCCCTCCATTGGAGAGACAGACTCAGAACTTGGGAGTCTGTAGCTTAACAGATGCCCCAGGTGAGGCTGGTGTGTATCCAGGTTTGAGTTTCCCTCCCTAAGATCATCTTTCCTAAATCTCAAGAAAACACAGCAAGCCCCTGTCTTCTGACCTTGCTCTCTCTGATCTTCCTAAGCTGCTGAGACATTCCACGGTGTCCCCATTTTACAGATGGGGATGCTGAGCCTGACTGATGCTGCTGCAGCTCACGGGTGGAGGCACTGAGGTTCAAAGCCAGGGTGACTCATCGGAATCCAAGGAGCTGCTGGCTGACACCAGAGGGAATCCATTCCTCCCAGCACTTTGGGAGGCCGAGGCGGACAGATTGCCTGAGGTCAGGAGTTCGAGACCAGCCTGGCCAACATGGTGAAACCCCACCTCTACTAAAAACACACACACAAAAAATTAGCCGTGCATGGTGGCACGTGCCTGTGATCCCAGCTACCTGGGAGGCCAAGGCAAGGGAATCACTTGAACCTGGGAGGTGGACGTTGCATTGAACCAAGACTTCACCACTTGGTGACAGAATGAAAAAATTAAAAAAAAAGATACTCAGGGTTTTGCCTTCTAGAGTGTAAAGGCAGACAGGGGCACCTCATGTGACACACATCAGCCCTTCACAAACACAACCCCAGCCTCATTCCTTCAAGAAGCATGTATTGACCACCTATTGTGTGCCAGATTGTTCTAAGTGCTGGAGATGCAGCAGGAAGCCAAAGCGGCCCAGTGTACTAACTAGATGTAATATATTGACTGTATTTTCTTACTTTCTATATTCTTGATGCTCTGGCATCTGGGACCTCGTGACTAAGAATTAGCACCTCTCCTAGGGTTAGCTAATTCCTAGAGAGAGCAAATGACTTTCATGTGCAAAGCAACCAATTCTGAGGTGCCCCTGTCTGGCTTTACACTCTAGAAGGCAAAATCCTGAGTATCTTGTTTTTTGTTTTTGTTTTTGTTTTCATTCTGTTGCTGAGGCTGGAGTGCAGTGGTGAGATCTCAGCTCACTGAGATCTCTGCCTCCCAGGTTCAAGTGATTCCCCGAACCTCGGCCTCCCAGGTTCAAGTGATTCCCCGTCTCGGCCTCACGAGTGCGTGATTACAGTCACGCACCACCACGCACAGCTAATTTGTTTGTATTTTTATTAGAGATGGGTTTCACCATATTGGCCAGGTTGGTCTCGATCTCCTGACCACAGGCAATCTGCCCACCTTGGCCTCCTGAAATGCTGGGATTACAGGCGTCAGCCACCACACCCGGCCCTGAGTGTGTTTTAAAACACCCAGCCCTGGCCCCGGCACAGTGGCTTACGCCTATAATGCCAGCACTTTCGGAGACCGAAGCAGGAGGATCCCTTGAGCCCAGGGTTTAGAGACCAGCCTAGACAACATGGCAAGCCCCCTGTCTCCACACACACACACAAAAAATTGGTCAGGCATAGTGGCATGTGACCGGGCATGGTGGCGTGTGACCGGGCATGGTGGCATGTGACTGTAGTCCTGCTACTTGGAAGGCTGAGGTGGGAGGATCACTTGAACCTGGGAGGTCAAGGGTGCAGCGAGCTGCGTTTGCTCCACTGCACTACGGCCTGGGAGCTAGACCTTGTCTCAAAGAAACACAAAACACAAAATCACCCAGCCCTGCCCTCAGAGCCCACAGAAGTGGTTTTGGGCACTCGATTTTCAAAGCAGGAGGACCCGGGGAGCCCCAGCGCTGCCCTGGGGTGGGGTTGGTTCTGGAGGGTGTCCAGCGAGTAGCCCTGGCCTCCCCCACGCGCCAGGGCCCGTGAATGTGGATGTAGAAGCCAAAGAGACAAGAATGCAATGTAGAAACGGGGACAGAGGGACCCAGCAAGCATGCGTAACCGGAGATCATGTGTAAATACATTTGGTTGGAGTTCTACAATTATACTTTTGGGCAAAAAAGTGAGGCTGCATGGTAGACTGAAGTGGACATGGGTTTAACTACTGGTTTCAATCTTTTAAAGGACTCCCCACAAACACTGAAGGAGTGGGCTCTGAAAGAGCTAGAACTCAAGTCCCAGAAAGATGAGTCAGTCTGAACCATGACCACTCAGAAGTCACAACCAAACTCTGGCCTGGAGCCCTGGCCTGTCAGCGAGGACTCCCTGAACCTCAGTTTCCTGCTCTGTCAAATGGAGAACAGGATTGCAGGATTGCCGGTTCCAGCCTTACCCTCCCCACAGGGAGGGGGGTCCTCCAGACTTTCCTCTCAACCTGCCGTCCCCTCCCCTGCCCTGCTCTCCTCCTCCTCCTCTCTACTCAGAAACGCCTTGAGCCACTCGCAGCTTGACTCTAGTCAAGTTTCTTCCTCCTTTAAAACACCCTCTTCAACCCACCCCCTTAGGCTGCAGCGGATCCCACCTCACAGCCCTCTCCCTGCCCTACCTCACACCTTCCACTTCCTCCCCCACTTTCCTCCCCACTGCTCACCGCCAGCCCCTTGCTGCTGACCCCATGGATATTGGAGATCTCGACCTCTCAGCAGCCAGGGATACAGCCAGTCACTTCCTGGAAGGCCCTCATCTGGGAGCCTCTGGCCACACCTGGGTTCCTTCCCATCCCTCTGCTGCTCCCCCTTATCCCCATGGTGGCCCCTGCAGGATCTCACAGGCTGGTCCCTTCATTCCAGCAGCCCTCTCCTCCCCACCTCCCACCTCGATGCTGCCAATGCCAGGGGCTATATTCTCAGGATCCCTTGCATCCAGATGTGAGCACGGACCCGCCCTGGCCACAGGGGCTGAGCACAGCCAGGGTGAGCAATGGTCAAGTCAGGATGTGACACCTGAGACTGCAGCAGCCATCTGTGACCTCAGGGAGGAGCGACACAGGAAGAGGCTGCCCCTGGTTTGTTCGGAACCTCCATCCATCCCACCCCATGACACACCTCCTGGGCCCGCAGGAGACCTTGGGCTTCCTCCAGGCCCCTACTGCAGTGACTTTGGCGCAGGGCAGAACCCAGGACCCCTCTTCATGCATATGATACGCACGCATGCACTGGACCTGGAGGTGTGTCTTCCTGTCCCTAGCAGAAAAGGGCTCAGTCCCAAAACTACAGCCGCCTGGTTGGAAAGGGGAAGTGGGAGTCAGGGAGCAGCTGAGTCGAGGGTAGAGGCCCAGGGGCGTGGGGGAGAGGGAGAGACCCAAAACAGAACTAGACCAGGCTCGCGCCAGGTGCCTCTCCCTTCCCTCTCAAGCCGCCCAGCCCTTGCACTTGGCTGTTCCTACAGCCAGGGACACCCTCTCCTCACCTTCTCCCTCAAAGAATCCTGTTTGACCTTCGATAGTGTCAAACTACTGATTTCAATCCTCAGACCAAACAGCCAAGACTCCGGATGGGCATTCATGCTCACTGAATGGGTTAAGAGCCCCTCTGTACCCTGGGCTTATTGCAGAGCATGGGTGCCAGCTGTTTAACTTTCTGTCCCCAGCACTCAGCTGTCAGCCTGGCTCAGAGTCTATGCTCAGAACTCGTAGCCATCGACGAGGTGTGAGATGGTGGTTCTCGCCTAAAATTGTCCCTTCATTTGAAATCCTGGCACTTGAGTCCCACGCCTGGGTTGAAGTGCCCACAGATCCGGAATGCACACCATCTCCAGACGGCAGGACCTGGTGCTCAGACATCCGCGTGTGGGGCACACCTGTTGCTCAAGGCTGGGCTATGTTCTGCCTGGCTTGTTTTTGCAATCCCTTCGTCTACACAGGAAAGGAGGCATGACTACCTTCCCTTTACAGACAGGGACACAGACGCAGAGGTGAAGTCGCAAATCCCACACCGGTAATGTTGGGATTTGAACCCAAGTCCAGGGGTTCTCAGGCAAGAGGGAGGTCACCTACATGGGACACCATTACAGAGAAACAGAGAAGGTGGCTTTGGCCCCCACCCTGCTCAGCCTCTGCTAGTCATTAAGGCTGGTGCCTGTTAATAGGTGGAGACTGATGTTCTGGGCTCCCTCGAGCACCCGGAATGTGGCCACCACCCTCTCCACCTTCTCTCCCCACGCTCCTCCCAACCCCTTTCCCCACAGCTCCTACCCTCTCTCTTGTTGGTGGTGGTGATGAACGTCTAAATACCAAGAAGATTCAAATCACCGTAAAACCTACAACACAGGGACAGTGACTGTCACCACATTGGTGATCATCCTTTCCAGATAACACCTTCCATCATCTGCTTACCTGGAAGGCAGTGAGTGGGCGAGCCATGAACCACATCCAGCCCATGGCATCAGCCTCCACCATGTTCTCCAGCTCAGCATTTTGCCACTTTGTCAAACTACTTGATGATTAATCTCACACAAAAGCAGATGAATGCAGCTATCCTTGGAAAACAGAGAAACCAGCCATCCTGTACTCTTGTCCCTTCATGGTGGCAGTCAGCGAAGGCCGGGACCAGTTGCCCACTTCATATGGGACAAGCCACTCCATTTTGCTACAGTCCCCGCCATTCCCCGCTGTGTGCCTAAGTGGGCCCACTCCCCTCATTCGCTTCTTGTCTGGCCCTTCAGGGCATTCCAGCTGGCGACCCCTGCTCTAGGCCTCTCCAACCGCTAACATTGATCAAAAACCAACTGCACACCAAGTGCCACTCCAACACGCTTGACATGGCTTGACTTAGTGAACCCGTCACCAATGATATGAGGCAAGCACCATTATTATGCCTGTTTTACAGATGAAGAAATTGAGGCTCAAGGAGGTGAAGTCAATCACCTAAGATGATGGTAAGAAAGTGGCAGGGCTAGGATTTGAGCCCAGGCCATCTGGCTGCCGAGTCTGGGCTCCTGATCCCCATGCTCCACGGAAACACACAAATTCGCAGTTCCATGTTGAAGATAACTTTCCATGTTATCCTCAGGCTGAAGTGGGCTGATTACTTGAGGCCAGGAGTTCGAGACCAGCCCAGCCAACATGGTGAAACCCTGTCTCTACCAAAAAAAAATACAAAAAATTATCCAAGCATGGGGGTGCATGCCTGTAGTCCCAGCTACTCGGGAGGCTGAGGCATGAGAATCACTTGAGCCTGGGAATCAGAGGTTGCAGTGAGCTGAGATCGTACCACTGCACTCCAGCCTGGGAGACAGAGAGAGACTCTGTCTCAATAAATAAATACATAGCAAGAATGAATGTCCGTTTTTTGTTTTTCGTTTTTTTAATCTGCCTAGCTTTCCTTTTTTTAGAGAAATGCGCCTTACCTTGTGGCTCTGGTGGGCCTGTCCATCCCCTTTCACCTCCTTCTGGCTACATAGCTGGGCACATAACCCAGGCCTGACCCACTATGGTGTTTCTTCCACGCTGTTGCAAAGGTTGTTCCGGGGTGGGGCACATGACCCAGGTCTAGCCAATCACAGCCTTTCCCTGGGAAATTTCTTTTTGGTAGGCGCTCTGAAATCAAGGATGATTTGATGTGAGCCTGGAACTGAGAGACAGAGAGGGAAGGAGAGAACTAACAAGGACACTTAAGAGTCTCTGGTAGGCCATGTGCAGTGGCTCACGCCTGTAATCCCAGCACTTTGGGAGGCCAAGGAGGGCAGATCACGAGGTCAGGAGTTCGAGACCAGCCTGGCCAATATGGTGAAAGCCGGTCTCTACTAAAAATACAAAAAAAATTAGCCAGGCGTGGTCGTAGGCACTTGTAATCCCAGCTACTTGGGAGGCTGAGGCAGGAGAATGGCTTGAACCTATGAGGCAGAGGTTGCAGTGAGCTGAGACTGCACCATTGCACTCCCACCTGGGCAACAGAGTGAGACTCCATTAAAAAAAAAAAAAAAAAAGGTCTCTGGTATCTCTACCCCCAAGGTCAACCCTGTTCCAGACTGTTCAGAGACTGAGCTGCTAAATACCCATTTAAATCAGTCTGAGTTACTGTTACATACAACTGGAAGTAGATGCTTGAATCCTACATCATCATTCCTCTTTCATGACTCACAGTGACCCATCATCCAGACACAGTACAATTTATTAACCATTCACTCTCCGACGAGCATTTGGGCTCTTCCCCAAATTCTCTGGTTAGCAGTGGTGCTAGGAGGAGCTTCTGTGTTAGGGGCAAGTCCTAGAACTTGAACATCAGCATGTGCCCCACTGCCCTTGACCCCCATCCCTGCCTATGGCTTACTGGGTCTCAGACCCTCCCTCCTGGATCCAGCTTCCTTCTCTCCCATTGCCCATGCTCTTGGTCACTGGACGGGGAGTGACAGGTCTGGTGGAAATCAGGCACATCTTGTCTGTGCTCTGGAAACCCTACCCACAGCTTGGGCTCACAGGCAGACCTTCAGCAGCCTCAAGATGCTGGGATGCTCCACTCTGCGAGCCTCCAGGATGCTGCCTCCAGTTCTGAGTCCTTGAGAAAAAATCGGAAATCAGAGAAAATGAGGCAGGGGAAAGACTGCAGAGAGGATTCACTCCCCCAACACACACCTTGCCCGCCACCTGCCACCTCCCACCTGGCCTAGTGACTCAACCATGTGCCCCATGAGGGCAGAACGTTTGTCTGTGCCAATGCCAGGAACAGTGCATGGCTCATAGCAGGCCTTCAATAAACATCAAAGGAATAAATGAATGAATGGAAGGATGGATGGACAGACGGACGGACGGACGGATGGACGGACGAATGGATGGATAGGCACTCTGACTGTGCAGCCAAAATGGGCTCAAGGGCAGATTCTGCTTGCTTCTAACTCACTCTATTAAGTCCCTTCCCTCTCCCAGCCTCAGTTTCCCATCTGTAAGATGAAGCCATGGAATTAGACCTCCTCTAAGCTTCTTCCATCGCTCTCGCCCTTGGGCCATTGGCATCACGTGAGGAATTCTGAGCTTTTGGACAAACAGAAAGTGTTACCCAGATGGTTTTGCTATGATTTGATTAAGGTGCTAGGCCCTTCCTATCTCTCCCTGGAGGGAAGAGCAGGGAGGGAGGAGGGCAGGCCGGTGAACTTCTGAAATGTTTAAAGTGATGCTTGTACAAGCTGAGTGTGGGGATCTGAAGTCAGACAGTTCAGGGCTTGAATCTGAACTTTGCCTCCTCCTGGCTGTGTGACCTTGGGCAAGTGACTTAACCTCTCTGAACTCAGTTCCCTCATCTATAAAAGAGGGATTGTAATAATGTTATTTGTTGGATGGTGGAAAAGGTTAAATGAGATGACAAGTACTTAGCACAGTGTCTGGCACTCCATAGCAGGCACTCCAGAAACAGCAGTGGTGGTTGTTTTAGGACCTCCCAGATCCCATGTTTGGAGACTCTCGTTTGTTGTCCCAGATACACAGGTGGGAACCAAAGCCCGATGTACTGCAGAAGGACCGATCTCAGGCCAGAAAGAGTTTTAAGGGGATTCCTTCCCATTTTCATCCTTCCTCCTACCTGGAATGTAGGCATGATAGCTGGAGATCAAGCAGCCACTTTGGACCATGAGGAGAACTTGAGGACAGCAGCAGAAAGTTAGAAGGATCCTGGATCCATGCCCAGGCTGCTACCGGGGCAGCCCTGTGTTGCCCACTTCAGGCTTCTTTCTTGTAAGAGATTAATAAACCTCTAGTTTCTTTAAACCATTATTATTATGTGGGTTTTCTGTTTCATGTAGGCAAACCTAACCTCAACTGTCTTCATTTTGTAGATGATTTAAAATGATTAAAAATGAGGCTCAGAGGGGAAGGAAGAAGATCACACAGCTCACAAGAGCTGAGTCAGGATTCGAATCCAGTTCTCTGTGGCTCCCCCGGGTCCAGCTTCCTTCTCTCCCATTGCCTGTGCTATTGGTTCCCAGCTAATCTTGCAGCCAAACCTAGACAGGGAGTGACAGCGAAAATGATGAAGTCAGTTCTGCCAAACTTTTTGCTGCCCACAGTGAAAAGTCTCTCGCTCCCAGGCTGACTGCATCTAAGCTGTTAAACACGACCAGGGTTGTGGGAGAGAGGGAGGGGACGTGTTATCGCAACAGGCTTCACAGAGGAGGTGGTATTTGAGGTATGTCTTAGAGAATAAGACAGTAACAATAACTGAACCACACGACCGTGACCATCCATCAGACGAAAGGGAAGTGCCGGATGCCAAACCGTGGCCCGGGGCAAGGAACATTTACTGGGTCAGCCGCAAGATGGGTCAGCGTTCCCCAAGGCCATCCCAGGTTCGGTGGTTTACTAGGTGGACTCCCAGGACTCAGCGCGTGGTCATACTTAACGGCTATGATCTATGGCAGCGAAAGGACTCAAAGCAAAATCAGCAAAGGCGCAGTGGCAAAGTCCAGAGGAAACCAGGTGCAGCTTCCAAGAGTCCTCTCCCAACGGAGTCACACGGGACACGCTCAATTGCTCCAGCAACAAGTCGTGAAAACACCTGTGAGATGGGATGCTACCAGGGATGCTAAGCAAATAGGGTAGGCTCAGTAAGACACTCTCATCAGTTAGGGTGGTGGGAGCCCTCCCCAAATCCAAGCTCCCAGGTGCCAGCCAAGGGTCAACTTTGCAAGCATGACTTTCTAAAGATAGCAGTCTCCGGCCTGCAGTGTAAAGTCTTTCTGCATAGGGAATTATACCTTTCTCCACATTTCTAGGGGTTTTTTTGTTTGTTTTGTTTTTTGAGACAGAGTCTCACTCTGTTGCCAGGCTGGAGTGCAGTGGCGCGATCTCGACTCACTCCAACCTCCGACTCCCTGGTTCAAGCAATTCTCCCGCTTCAGCCTCCTGAGTAGCACCCACCACCATGCCCAGCTAATTTTTGTATTTTTAGTAGAGACGGGGTTTCACCATGTTGGCCAGGATGGTCTCGATCTCCTGACCTCGTGATCTACCCGCCTCAGCCTCCTAAAGTGCTGGAATTACAGACGTGAGCCACCACGCCCAGCCCAAATTTCTAGTTTTAAAATGGCCAGGGTCATGGTTTGTGGTTCCTCAGGCCCAAAGCAGTTGAGAAAAACCTAGTTTACCATGGAAATAATTGTAACAAGTTTTCCAGAAAATAACCATGAGTTATACAAGAACCCAGGTGGGGGCAGGGCAGGGGAGAAGCAGCGGGGGTGTGGGGTTCAAAAATCCTGAGCACACTAGACGGGGACTTAGTAGGCCTGGCTTCTGGGCCTGAATTGGCACTCACTCAAGTTCTGACTTGGTCAAATGTTTCCCAGAATTAAGCCTCAGTTTTCTCTCCAAGGAAATGATAGCACTGGATTTCTTCTGTATCAGCAAGCTTTGGCTGCATAACAAAGCGTCCCAAAAGTTGGTGGCTTAAACTACAAAAGTGTGTTATTTCCCACAGTGCTATGGGTCAGCAGTTTGGGTGGGACTCCACTTAATCGTTCTTCTTCTGGTGTCCCCTGGCCTCACTGATGAGGCAGCAACCAGGGGACAGTCAGGACAGCCCGGCCTATCTCCTTGTGGTCTTCCAACAAGCCAGCCCAGGCTTGTTCTCGTGGCAGCCGGGCAGGGGACTGAGAGCAAGAGCAGGAGCTGCAAGGCCTTTCAAAGCTCAGCCTCGAACATCACGGAATATCATTTCTGCCACGTGCTTTTGGTCAAAGACACGCCCAAGGCCAGCTCAGCTTCCAAGGAAGGAGAAATAGACTTCGCCCCTTGACGGCAGAAGTGGCGGCATAGTGAAAAGGAGGTGAACTTGTAGCTGGCTTTCACATTCACTGTGATCTCCACCATGTTCCATTCATTCATTCATTCATTCATTCTTTTATTCATTCATTCCACGCTTGCATACCCTCTATGTCCCCAGCACTTTACCACACACCAGAGCACAAAAGGTAACCTTGCCCTCATGGGACCTGGAGAGTAATGGGGAAGCAGATGAACAAATCTGCATGTGTCCTGAAGTTATAGGGAATTTGCATTTAATTTATACCTGTTTCTTTACAGCACAGCTTTTTCCAGAAAGGATTTGAACCAACCTGCCAGAAAAGACACAAGCAATAACGTGATACATTTTAACCAAAGAAGAAAATTAGAATCAAAGGAGAAAGTGTTTATTGAGCACCTACTATGTCCCAAGCATCTCTGACACATCCTCTCACTCCATCATTTCCATATCCCCGAGTTAGTGTTATTCCCCTTTCACAGATAAGCAAAGCGAGGCTGACTAGCCCTAGCTGAGAGTCAAACAGCTGAGTCAGTCCCCAAAGTTCACACGACATCATAGAAAAGCTGTTGATGAGCTTTTGATTTGACGATGAGTTTCCCAGCAGCCTGGGGGAGAAGGAAAATGGAGCATATTACCCGATTGTTCACTAGACAAGAAAAAGCCAGATATTTCTTTGAAGGGAAGGAAAGTCCTTCCTAGCACTGAATTCATTTGTCTTTTCTTAAGTGGGAGTTGGAAGAGAGCTTGTGGGGTGGAACAGAGGGGGCCCTGCTAGGACTGTCCAAGTTGGGTGCTCCTATGGCATTCATGTGAGGAGGTTGCCAGGTAAATGCCCATGGTTCCCTGGAAAATGTTCATCCTCAGTGAACATCACCCTCGGTGTCTGTGCGTGTGTACGTGTGTGTGTACATATGCGTCTGGGTGTTTCTTTCTGTCTGTCTTTCTCTTTTTTATGTGGCCCTCCCCTCACTTCATCTGTTTGTTTGTTTGTTTGTTTCCACCTCTGTCCCTCTCTGGCAAAGGTCCCTGCTGCTCAAAACTCTGCCAGTTTTTAGGAAGTGCTGTTGTGTCAAAAGCCTGCACACGAGACCCCAGTGGGCCAGGACTGACTTCCTCCCCACACAGGGCTGGGCGGGGCAAGCAGGAAGGGGCCCGTTACAGTCAAGGTGACGCATCCTTGCTGGGTCAGCCCGAGCAGCAGCTGGGTTGACAAGCGACAGGAACACGGGTCATCTTTTCCCCAGGGGCGTCAGAATGGACCTGTGCCACCCAGGTAAGCAACTGCAGTCCACCTCTCTGGGCCTCAGGGTGCTCTCTTTTAGAATGGGACGGCAGCCCCTGCCTCACAGGGTCCTAGATAAAGGAATACAGCACAGGCGGAAAATGCAGCTGTGCGAAGCAAACATTTGTGGGCTCAGCCTAGGTGTCCAGTTGTGTTCTGGGGGCTGGGCACACAGCAGTGAGCAAAGCAGACGCTGTTCCCCCCTTCACGGGCTTGTCCTCTAGAGGGAGAAACAGGCAGTGACTCTAATGTGATGCCCTACGTCAGTTGGTGGCAGGTAGGATGAAGAACAGTAAAGCAGGATAAGGAAGAGGGGAGTGCATGGTGGAAAAGGCCCCAAGATGCTGTCTAATGAGGGACCTGAGGACGGTATCAGCTAAGGGGCCTTCTAAGGAACAAACATTTCAGCCAGAAGGAATGGCCAGTCCAAAGGCTCAGAGGTGAACTGAGAAAAGTGACTTGTGATTAAGATGATGATGTGATGTTGGTGACGGCGATGCTTGTCTGGGTGATACGAGGGACTTGAGGTCCCTTTCTGGCCGGGGGTTGGGGTGGTCTTTGGGGAGGCTGAGGATGCAGCCTAGAGCCGGGGGAGGGCCGGGAGTGAGCAACAGAGGCTCTGATTGAAACCCTCCCCAGGGACTAGGACCATGTGTCTGGGGAGAAAGAGGAGAAAGGAGGCTGCAAAGATGGTGAGGAAAAGAACATCAGGATTGTGTTTGGGGAGGTAAATCGAAGGCCCAGAAGAGGGGCCAAGTTTCTGTACCCTGGATGTCAGTGTTCTCCAGAGCTGCAACGGTTCTGGTGAACACGGCTGCTGGAATTCCAGAATCTACAGGCTGGTGGGAGCTGTCTGCTCCCCAGGTCCAGATGACCTCAGCCTTGTCCAGGAGCACCCTGGCTTCAAATGCACCTAACATGGAGCAGCCTGGCCCCGCCCACTGGGCATCCCCCTTCCCCCACTCCCCCACCAGGGAACACAGTTAGAGAACCACTGATCCATTTCAACAGCCCCCCAGTGGCAGAAGGGAGAAAAGAGGCCAAGCGAGGAAAACAGCCTCTCTGCGGCAGGGGCAGGACCAAACCCTGTGCCGTGACTCCCTGTCCCGGGCTCACTCTCTGACCCCTGCCTCTCCTGTGGGCTTTGGAGGTTCCCAAAATCACAGCTCAGTGAGCACAGCTGGGGGACACCTGGTCGGCACAGGGAGGGAGACCCAGCAAGGGGCAGCACCTGACTCAGGCCTCTCAGCAGACAGGAGGGTGGGGATGAGGCGGGGAGGGCACCCACTGAGATGCAAGACCCCCGCCTGTGTGTCCAGCAGGGCACTTTGTCCTTTGGGGTCCTAACATACTAAGGTTACAGGGATGGCTGTCCCCATATTGCAGATAAGGAAACTGAGGCTCCCAGAGGTGAACTAGAGGCGAGGACTGACTTGCTTGAGGTCACACGGGCAGTCAGCGGCAGAGCAGGGCTGAGAACCTGAGGGAGAAAGCCCCAAGTTGGCCGGGGCTGTGGAGAGGGCACGGGAGGGGAGAATCTGCTTTGCTTCAGCCGGTACTAGGGAGGAAATGAATTAATTGGGGTCAATGCAGCGATGGATTAATGGGGTCAATTGGTTCTCCATTGAGTAGTTGGTCTTTTCATTCATTCACTCTACAAACGACCTTTCAGTGTGCTAAGGAGTGCTGGGGACAGCAGTGACCCAGCCATGGGCCTAACCTTGGGGGACGGGTGTTGGTCTGGAACGTTGGGGGCGGGGTGGAGAGGCAGGAGTCAGATCCGGCAGGACCCTGACCCAGCCGTGCAAATGGACACAGGCTTAGAGATGGGAGGAAGCGACTTTTCCCACTGGGGCAGAGGAGATCTGGGAAGACCTCCTGGAGGAGGAGGCCAGCGGGAGGGAGGAAAGGTCATTTCCCCGTTGCCCAGACTGGGTCTTAATTCGGGCTTCTCCGTGGCCCAGTGACTTCCCCTCTCTGAGTTCCGATTTGTCATCTCTACGTGGGTGCCATCATCCTGGCCTGGCCTGGGGAAGCGGGGATTGGGAGTTAGCCAGACCTCGCTCAGGTTCCAGCTCTGCACCACCCTGCCAGTGGTCATGGTCTCTTCCTTCTGTGGGCCTCAGTTTTCCTACCTTTATTATGGACAGGCTGGTGACACAGGGTTCCCCAGGGCTGCCTCCCCTCCTCTCCTGAGGTGGGCCTGTGTCCGGAAGCAGGTAAGGCACCCTCCCCCAAGGCCTGCCGGGAAGATGAGAGCACCAGACAGCAAAGCCCCAGTGTGGCCGAAGATGAGCACTGCGCTGGTGCAGATAAGACAGGCAGGTGCAGTTAAAAATAGAGCCAGCTCGGCTCGGGGAGAGGAAGCCACACTCTGCAGAGCCTGTGGGGCTTGTGGGGCTGGGGAGGGGAGCAGCTCCGCCCACACCCCCTCTGCCCCAAGGTCCCTCCTACTGAGACTTTGAGGGGCCTCTTTATTTAGGGCCCTGAGATGGGTCCTCCTCCTGCCCTGGAAAGGGGAAGTGAGGCCAGCTGTTCTGGAAGCAGGGCTGCAAGCTCAAAGATTTCTAAAAATACGATGGGAAAGAGGAAGGACAAAGAGGAAGTGGGGAGGAGCCGGGGAGACGGGCACATTCACCAGCCTGGGCACAAGGGCAGCACCAGCCTGTGGGTTTGGGGTGGGGGTTCATGTCACACCTTGTGAGGCTGTGAGAAGCACAGAGATAAGTGAGAAGGAAACGGGGTCTGTGGTGGTGGTGGTGGTAATTTTATTATTTGTGTGCATTATTGTTAGTATTAAAAATACATCTCCCGCCCAGGCATGGTGGCTCACACCTATAATCCCAGCACTTTGGGAGGCCAAGGCAGGAGGATCACCAGAGGTCAGGAGTTCGAGATCAACCTTGCCAACATAGTGAAACCCCGTCTCTACTAAAAATACAAAAAAAATTTAGCTGGGCGTGGTGGCAGTTGCCTGTAATTCCAGCTACTCCTCGGGAGGCTGATGCAAGAGAATCACTTGAACCTGGGAGGCGGAGGTCGCAGTGAGCCGAGATCACGCCACTGCAATTCAGCCTGGGTAACAGACAGAGAGACCATCTCAAAAAAACAAACAAACAAACAAAAAAACATATCCCATGAGCCTACACCAGTGCCTGAAACTCTGAAATGGGGAGGAATCTCCTCTTTTTAACAAACAGAAGAGGGGTCAGTGGGCTCCATGTGCACCCTGTAAGATACAGCAAGCCCGGGGCCATCACCACCCTCCTGTGGATTCAGATGCTTTGAGCAGTTGCCACCTGTTGGGGACAGGACCCCCGTCAGAAGGGGACAGGGGACTGAGGATTCACGAACACACTTGTCAACCACAAGGGAGTATGAAAGGAGCTATGTGCGGTAAAAACACAAGCAACCTGCTCACTATTCCCATGCAATCCCACTCCCCTGGGAACCGTGCCTCAGTTTCCCCAGCTCTACAGTGTTGGCTTTGCAGGGGTTGGGCGGGGGCAACTGCAGGCATCATTCTGCATCTTGCCTTTATTCTCAAACATGTAACCCTGTCAGAAACCCAGAATTAGTGTCCGACAGGTGTTTGATGATTTGTATGAAAAGAGATCAGTCTTTGGAAGATCAACATCAGGGCTGTAGCCTCCAAGCCCCAGATGGGCCCAGATGTGAATCCCAGCTCTGCCACACTCCAGCTGTGTCACCTTTGGCAGGACACTTCACCTCTCTGAGTCTCAGGGGCCTCGCCTGTAGGATGAGCTTAGAAATACCTTTCCTTTCGGAGTGGTTGTGGGATTCAGTGAGAGAGTGGATGGGAAGAGCCTGGAACACACAGGGCCTGGCACACCATAGGTGCTCAGCCACCATGCCTTCCTTAACCAAGGGCGTGACTTGGTTATTGAGCCATGCAGATCCCAGAAACGCTGTGGGGAATGGGAAGGGGTGGGGGCAGGGATGGCTCCTCAGTGGAACCCAGGAGGACCCCTGAAAGGGGATCTGGAGTAGGAGATAAGGAGGGTCTGCTGGCAGAGAGGAGAAGGAAGGGCATTCTGGGTGCAAGGAATGGCGGCGCAAAGGCTTTCGGAAGGCTAGAGCTCAGGGGAGTGAATGAAGGGCAGCCAGGGAGGCTGAGCATGGAGCTGGGGCAGGAAAGGGGCGCAGTGTGAGAGGAGCGTGGAGGGGACACACCAGGAGGACTGGTGAGATTTGCAGTCTTTGTCCCCAGGACAATGGGATGCCATGGGAAACTGGACCAGAATGGGTAGAAGAGGCAGGGAGGCATCTGAACGCCCTGAAGTCCCCTCGAGCAAAGTGATAGTTGCCGGGACGACAGTGGGACCCTGGAAGGGGAAAGAATTAGGCAGGACTTGGTGGTGGAGGAGACCCAAGGGGTGAAAGCCAGGTGGGTGTCAAGGTGCCTCCTGGGGAAATGTGGACCATTTTCAGGGCTCAGGAATTCAGGAAGAGGACAGGGAGGAAGGAGCATTCTAGAAGTTCAATCTGGGGCACAATGACAGGAGCAGTGGTGACCAATACATATGGGGATGGTCGGATCTGAAGCTCAGAGGAGGGCCTGGAACACAGGATGTGTGAATGATTCCCTGGACCCTGAGGGCAGGTGGGAGCCAGGAGCTGGTGAAACCCCGTAGGGAGCCGGAAGGTCAGCCTTGGAGGAGCTTCAGGAACCCCATCACTCACTTCTGGCCATCCGCACCGTGGAGCATCTGTAGGAATGCTGGAGCCCACGCTGGCTTCTCTCAGACAAGCAGCCAGTCTGGAATCCACTCGGCCTCCTCCAGCAGGTGCGCCCCGAGCAGAAACACAACCCCAGGCCAACAGGAAAAGTGTATAAAACCAACAAACAAAGCACAATCGGATTGTCCACCTCCAAGGCAACCCGAGGTGATTGGTTTTTCTCTGTGGATGAGACCAACGGCCTCCCCGCCAGCTCCTACCGGAAGAGTTCCGGAGCCAGCCTCTAGCACTGCCTCGCCGGCTGTCCCTGCTCTGCGTCTCCACACAGGTGGCCCCTTACACCTTCCATCCCTGCATGTCCCAAACAGTTTCAGAATCCATCTCTCCTGGGGCAGAGGCGTGGGGGTCAGCAAAAGAGGGTGCGGATTCCAGCACTGCCACTTCCCATGCCTCACCTTCCTAAGCTTCAGTGTCTCAAACTGGAAAATACCTACTTCAAGATTAAATGACAGCACTTATACAGAGACTGGCATGGAGTAGGTGTTTGTGAGCTTAAAGTGTCACAAGACTCTTGCTTTGTCCCCTGCTATAAAGTGTCCTCCCCCCTCCAACTCCCTCCTGGAAACAGGACCTCTAGACCTTCAGAGGAAAGAAACTCCAGAGTGGGCCAGGCACAGTGGCTCACACCTGTAATCCCAGCACTTTGGGAGGCCGAGGCAGGTGGATCACCTGAGGTCAGGAGTTCGAGACCAGCCTGGCCAACATAGTGAAACCCCCGTTTCTGTTAAAAATACAAAAATTGGCCGGGTGCGGTGACTCTCGCCTGTAATCTCAGCACTTTGGGAGGCTGAGGTGGGCAGATTGTGAGATCAAGAGATCGAGACTATCCTGGCCACCATGAAACCCCATCTCTGCTAAAAATACGGAGATTGGCTGGATGTGGTGGCTCATGTCTGGGGTCCCAGCTGCTTGGGAGGCTGAGACAGGAGAGTCCCTTGCGCCCAGGAGGCGGAGGTTGCAGTGAGCCGAGGTCGTGCCATCGCACTCCAGCCTGGTGACAGAGCAAGGCTCCATCTAAAAAAAAAAAAAAAAATTAGCTGGGTGTGGTGGTATATGCCTATAATCCCAGCTACTGGGGAGGCTGGGGCAGGAAAGTCCCTTGAGCCCGGGAAGCAAAGGTTGCAGTGAGCCAAGGTCATGTCACTGCACTCCAGCCTGGGTGACAGAGCAAGACTGTCTCAAAAAAATAAAATAAAATAAAAAAGGAAACTCCAGAGTGGGTCACTAGGAGAATGGCAGGTGTGGCCACTCCCACTCCCACCCCTTGGTTCCTGGACCCTTGTGGACCGCCTGCTGGAGACAGAGCACCACACAGTGGTGGTAGATTTAGGGCATATGGTGCCCCATCCAAGCAGGATATCACCTCCAGGCTGACACCTCCGCTACACCTTCCCAAGGCTGCCCCATCCCTCCACTCCATCAGGCCAGCACCTTCCAGTGAAATGCCAGAGAGGACCGGTGGATCTCATGGCCACATGCTCACTTCAGACCACCTTTGCTGTCGAGAGCATCCCTTGGTCTTCTGTGATGTTACGCGGTGTGCTGTGTTGGCGGGTCAAACACCCTGAGCCTCTGGATAGTGGTGCTGGCTGAGGCCCTGTGGGCAGGAAAGGCAAACACATTTCCAACACGTGTTGACTCCAGGCAAGATGGATGGTTCACTTTTGCAGAATAGAAGGGGTTTCATGGAATCAATTTGCTCCCTGGTCTTCTGGAGAAACGACGGGCTCAGCATGCGTCCCTGTTGCCGGCAGAGTGGACATTCTGCTCCCATGGGGTCATCCACCTGCCTCTTCTCCTGACTTTCTGATCTTCCCATCTTCCTTCTTTCTGGCCTCCGACAAAGCAGTCAAGCCATTCACCACTGCCCATGATGCATGGATATTCTGACTTCAAGAAGCCATTTCTCTTTCCACAAGAAGTGGATGGCCAGGTGCCCTGCCTGAAGCCCTGGCCCCTGGGAGGACTTGCCCTCACCACTGTCTCTCCAGGACACCTTTGTGCAGGGCTGTAATTCAGTAGCTACCCGGTTTTCACTTGTGCCCAAACTCTGAGTCAACTCATTCTGCAGCCAACCTTGGCATTCTCCTCCATTGTCAGAAAGTCGTAAGAGACCCACCCATGTGGGTCATGGTGTAAGCAGAGGGATAGGCCCTGGTGCACCAGCAGCGGGTGTCACGAGGGTCTGGGCCACCTATCCCTGGAGCCTACTGGAGCCCTCTGTCTCTGCTCACACCTGCTCCTGGATGTACCACTCACAAAGGGTTACTATTGGTCTCGCTTGACCTTCTGACTTAGTGGGTCAGATGGAGCCATCTGGGCTACTTAGTTACACGATGTTCTGCAAGCTGGCACTCTATCTCTACCAGGACCCGGTGCCATTCCAGGAACTGTTTTCTGCATAGTATATAATTCTCTGCTAAAAGGAAGCAGCTGGAAGAAGCAGGCCATCCTCCCAACTGGGGAAGTGCTTGGGAATGTGACGAGGGCCATTGCTCCTGCATCCATTAGGTCTCAAGAGTGGCATCCACACCTGACATTCCCCTCAGGATATAGTTTTTTGTTTACTCTCTTCGCTGTGGGGACAATGGGTCAGCTTCATGAATTTTCCAATAGCTATTCCCACTACAATGATTCTGACCCTGTGGGCCAAGGTACCAATATGGGGTCAAGAACCAAGGATGTTCATTCCAATTCTACATCTGTAGACCAGGAAAGTGGCCATGAATCAAGCAGACCCCTAGTGAGCTGGACCTGGCCAAGACTTCATTTATCACCTGGTCTCTATGCACCCCCACTCAAATGTGGCTTTGAAGACACTTCAGTCTTGAGCACTGATGTCAACTTGGACCCTGTGTCCAACAATCCTCAGAACGTTTGGGTATTCCCCTTTCCCCCACATACAGTTACTGGAGTTAATGGCCACAGGTGTTTTTAGGGAAGAACCAGGGAGTCATTGCCATATATACTTGCCACAGTGTTGCAGGACTCTACCTTTGGGACCCAGCCTCTCCTTCAGTCCCAAGGTTCTGGATCTGAAAACTGGGGCAGGTCCTGAAACCAGGCAAGCGGTCTTGGCTTTTTATTGCAGGGCCTGCCCTTGGTCGGGGGGACTCTTGGGTGAGGCACCTCCCTTTGGCTGAGGCTAGTGTCTGGGGAGGGAGTCAGTTGGGAGCCATCAGCAGGCTTTCCTCCCAGCAGCTGGGGGGATGGTGCCTTGGTCCTGAAGAGGAGGGTGGATGCAGACAGCACCCATTGTACGCATGTTGGACTCAGCATATGTTGGATTCTTGCTGGGTGTTTGACAAAGTTTAGCTCTTTCCTTGCTGAAAGCTGCCTCTGAGGCAAGGGTTATGGTTCATATTCCACAGATGAAGATGCTGTATTAGATATATGTCAGGTTTAGCTGCTTAAAGAGACTCAGAATAACAGTGACCAAAACGTTCTCAAAACTGATTTCTCTCTCGTTGAAAAGTTCAGATGGATAGGTGGTCCAGGTGAATATGATGAGTCTTCTCCACACCACTGCCTGGGGACCTGGGCTCCATCTAGCCTGGTGTCCTGCCATCTCCACATGGGGCTTCAATCTCAACATCCACAATGCCTGCTTAGTCATGAGAGGGAGAAGTAGGGAAAGGGAGCATTCAACATTCCCTCTGCATTCTTTTGGGGGAAATGATGTCTATCCTTGTAAAACTTTTAAGAAATGCAGCCAGGCACTTCCCGACACTGGAACTTGAAGGTCAGCGAGGATCTGGGCAGGCAGACAGGAGAAGGCATGCCAGAGTACAGGAGCTGCCTGGGCAAACACAGGGAAGTGGGACCGAGTCCTGGATGGCTCTGGGACAGAGAGGAGCTGGCAGGCTGGACTGGCAGGCTCTTGTTGGGAATGGCAGGGAATAAGTCTCACCGCCAAGGCTGGAGAGGTTGTAGAGTCCCCAGGCCCAGGATGAGGACTCTCTGAGTAATAGGGAGGCCATATTACTCAGAGAAGGAGAGTGTTGTGGATGAAACTGAAGCCACCAGGAAGCGTGAAGATAGGACAGCTGACCTAGTTGTGGGCATCATCATAGCACCTTGCATAGAATGCCAGCACATACAAATCTTATTTAATGTATTCATTTCCAAGTGGAGATGAAAGAGCACAGGCTTTGGAGTCAGCCCAATTCAAGATCCCATCCTGGCTCAGTGACCACTTCCCTGTGGGACCTTGGTTGAGTCACCTCACCTCTCTGAGCCTCAGTATCTGGGGGCAGGGACTACAAAATATCCCCCAAATCCAGCCTCCCCATTTTACATAGTAAGGACATCAGGACCACCCTGACACAGGCTCATTTCCCAGCCTCCCTTGCAGCTAGGTGTGGCCACATGACTGCATTCTGGCCAATGGGATGTGAGGAAAATGGTATGCCACTTCCTGGTTGTTCAAATAAATAAGTGAATAAATAATGAGCCCGTGAGTCAGTGGAGGAGGGGATTCAAGTTCCGAGGAAGGAATGCATGCCTTCAGCAAGTGTTTAACTGAGTGCTTACGACGGGTCAGACTTTTTCTCGGTGCTGGGGACACAGCAGTGAGCAAAAGAATAGAACAGCTGAACTGTCATGGAGCCAAGAGTCTAACAGGAGGGACAGAAAAGATAAAAGGAAACAAGATCCTTTCGGGGGGTGTCTATCCAGGGGGTGGGAGAAACAGGAAGCAGGGCAGGAGGGGAGGGAGCAGGGGCTGCTTTAGACAGGGCAGTCAGGGGAGGCCTCCTGGAGGAGGTGGGCCTCTGTGAAGAGGGCAAATCCTGGGTTTCTGGAGGGAAGGAGGCCCTGCAGAAGTGAGGGCAAGTGGGTGTGGCTGCAGCCGAGTGATGGGGAAGGCCGGTTGTCTCTCTGTAGAGCCCGCGGAGCTGAGCAGCGGGGAGACAGAAGAGTTGCAGAGGATCAAGTGGCACCGGAAGCAGCTCCTGGAGGACATCCAGGTGAGCGCACACCCGTGTCCACACACGCTTGCACACGTGTCCATGCCCACACACGCCACGTTGCATGCGTCCATAAGCAGACACTTCTGCACGCTTGCACATGCCCCACCAGCTCCTGCTGGTCAGACAGTGTGGCCAACTCTGGCCCATATCAGCCTTGTTCCCAGTGCCAGGAGCATGGAGAACAGCAAGCCTGCAGACAGACACCCTGAGACCCAGGGAGGACCAGGAGAGCCGGGGAGGGAGGCAGCGATCCAATTAGGCACCCACTGTGTGCCCAGCCCCATCCCGGCCTTTACTCGCTTTGTCACAGGACAGGCAGTGACCCCAGTGGTGGAGCTTCAGCCAGGTCTCACCCCTGCAGAGTGTAGACCACCTGGTCATGATAACTCCCAGTATGTGCCCGGCACTTACCACTTCACCAATCAGACTCAGACGTCAGCTCATCTGGGTCGGCAGATTCCGAGACAGGCTGGGTTCTGTTCCTGGAACGTGCCTTGCTCAGCCCTGCCCCTGGGCCTTTGCACTTGCAGTCTCATCTGCCTGGTCTGCAGCGGCTGTACCCACCCCCACTCCCATGCACATAAACTTAGGATTTCAGTGAGGAATGAAGGCACAAAATTATTCACTCAGCTGGTGTTTTATTGAGCACCCACTATGTACCAGGCTTTCTCTACCTTGCTCCGATGGTGCTCTGCATGGTCATTGCCCTACGACCACCCATGATCCCAACCCCACCAGACTATGCCCTCCATGAACACAGAGCCGAGGTCTGTCTTGCCCACCACTGCATCCCCCGCCTGCAGGGTGCAGCATTAATAGGTGCTCAGTTGATACTTGCAAATAAATCCCCATTGTATTTGTGGGGCAACCACTCAGTGGCTCTGCCAAGATGGCATGAACAGGAGCTGACAGGGCTCAGACACAGGCTCCCAAGTCCCATGCTGGCCTTGAGTCTCAGGACAAGCCCCTGGAGCCAGCCCCTCACCAGCACCCCACAGATCCTGGGGAGAAGGGCTGGGTGCCTCTTGGGAGTGCCTGCCAGGGGCTCATGCTGCTGTCCTGCAGGGGGTGCTGGTGATTGACAGGGGGAGGTGTTAGGGGGTCCCCTCTGCCACTGGGTGCCTCCTGCAGGGTCAAGATGAAATGGGCTTGGGGTCGAGCTGGGGGAAGCACAGGTTTGGAGTCAGACGGTGGGCATGTCGTGTCATCTCTCTACGCCTCAGTGTCTTCTGTAAAGTCCAGGGGAATTGCAAAGTCCCTGGAGAAAGTGCCTATGCTGCCTGTGCGTGGTGTCCCCATAGTACCTGGCAGGCACGTAGCGGGCACTTCGTCAAGGGTGAGCAACAGAGTAAGTGGAGGAAAGCCAGAGAGAAGCTGGGGCAGAAGCTGAGGAAGCAGTAGGGAGCCATGGGAGGGATTTGAGCAGGGGAAGGGCCGGCTCCATGCAGTGCACCAGAAAGACACCAGCCGGGGGAGGCAGGCAGGGTGGAGGCGGGCAGGGTGGAGGCGGGCAGGGTGGAGGTGGGCAGGGGGGAGGTGGGCAGCGGGGAGGCCGGCTTGTCGGGTAGGCTCAGCTGGAGAACAGACTTCATGGCTGCAGAGGGGAGAGATGGGAAGGTTGGAAATAGGATGGGCAAGGGGTGGGGGCTTGGGGGTTCCCCCTCCCCAAGGCAAGTGGAGGCATGGGTGCAGACAGAAGTGATAGTTTAGCATGGGACTTTGAAATTATGAGACATCGAGGGAGGGGACCTGTCCATGGAGGGCCCCTCAGACTAGGGACTCAGGACAGAGGTCAGGGAGAGGGGCCAGGTTTGAGAGTCACGCCCAGGGCCAGGAGTGGTCACTAGGGTCTTAAACCCCCAGGATTCTGGCCTCCACCCCTGACTCTCCCTGTCCTGCCCCTGCCACCCCACAGAAGCTGAAGGATGAGATCGCAGATGTGTTTGCCCAAATCGACTGCTTCGAGAGCGCGGAGGAGAGGTGAGGGGCGTGGGTGGGGACCCCCAGAAACTGCCAGGGTTGCTTCCCAAGGATGTCATACACCTTGAATGAGCAGGGGCCACCCCCGACCCCTGGGCCTGGTGAAATCAAGGATTGGCCCGGGAGTAGGAGGCAGCAACGAGACCGGAACATGGTGACCCAGGCCCCATCCCAGCGTGGGTCCCTGCTTCCAGGCTGACCCTCTCTTGAGAGACACGGCGTCCTCCCCTCCCCCAACCCAAAGTCTCTCCGGACCCACTGTGGTCCAGCCCTGGATGATCACTGGCCACATCCATCCTGGGATGGGCGAGGAGAAGGGAAGCTCAGCCCCAAGGGCAAGGACAAGGAAGCTCAGGGCCCCACGAGGACAGGAGCCTGGCCCCACCCCACCCGTCTCACCACTAACCCGGAGCCGGCCACTCCCACCGCCTCTATGGAAAATTCTCACTGTTTTGTGACCTGGGACAGATCCTGTCCCTCTCTGGGTCTCAGTTTCCCCATTTGTGCAACAAGAAGGTTGGTTGCTACACGGTCTCCTAGGGTCCCAGGGCCTAGGAATTTCCCCTCCTGCACCTGCCACCCGTTAGGTCTCCACCTGTCCAGCCTCCTCCCCTCCCCCAGCGACACATGCACACAGACACACACACACACATGCACACACACACAAAGTGGCCGTTTCTCCAGCTCCCCTGTTCCAGCCACAACAATAACAAATAACACACGTAAGCCTCACTGTTTTAGGTGCTTTAACCTCTCAACAACGCTGGGAGGCAGGTGGTGTCACCTCCATTTTATAGATGAGGAAACTGAGGCCCAGAGAGAGGAAATGACTCCACCAAAGCAGCCCATCTCGGATTCGCATCCAGGAGCCTGGCTCTGGCGCCTGCGCGCTCAGCCCTTGCTCCTCCCCCGGTTTCTTGCACAGGGCCCCTCCTCCGCGGCAGCTCCGGGGTCCTGAGAGCTGCTAAATACCCGTGCTGGGCCCATCAGAGGAGTCAGCTGCAGAGTTCTGGGAGGAGCCAGGCCTTGCACTTCTCTCTCCCCGCTAGATGGTTCCCAGGCAGGACCTGGGGGCCCCACTTGAAGGTCCCTAGAGCGTATGGGCTCCTGCTGAGGCAAGGGTCCTTGGGGAGTGGAGAGGGTAATTCAGGGTCCTGGTGCAGCCTAAGCTGACGTCCTCATGTCCACAGCCGGATGGCCCAGAAGGAGAAGGAGCTGTGCACTGGACGCAAGAAGTTCAACATGGACCCTGCAAAGGTAGGCGGCTGTGGAGGGCCCAGGCCACAGGGTATGGGGACTGCATGGGAGCACCTGGCTGGTGTCCTCTCACTCCCCTCGGCGACAAGACCCCTTTCCACAGGAGGAAGCTGGGCCCAGCAGAGCTGAGCATCTTGTCCAGTGCCCCATGGCCAGCTGTGGCTGGGGGCCCCGTCTACTCTAAGGCATAAGAGCCCCGGAGCAGGAGGAGCAAGGAGCATGGAGGAGGCCATGATATCCGTGCACTTGGCCTAGTCCCTTCCTCACTCCAGGCCTCCATTTCCTTCTCCATGAATGTGGCTTGGGACAGTGGAGCCCTTGGATCTGGGGCTCAGGCTCCAGAAGCAACTTCCAGCCCTGGGCTCAGGGAAGGCCAGTCCTGTGGTCCCACCACCCACTCCTCTGCTAGCACGAGCAGCAGCTCAGGGCTGGGTTACTTCGCTCCCCCACACCACTCCCAAGCCCCCTGGCCTCAGAGCAACCCCAGCCCCACCCCTCACCCCGCCAGGTAGCAGCTGGGCTTCCTTTTCTGAAAGGACAGAGACAGAAGGAAACCGCAGGCAGATACACCGAGGTGGAGTCAGGGCAGCCAGCAGAGAGCACCAAGCTGGGGTCCCTGGAAATTTCTCTCTCTGGCTTAGAAGGCTCCCTGTCAGCATCACAGGCCCAAAGTGTTATAACCATTCACCTCTCATGGCCATAGACCTTTGGACTCCTGCTCCCATCCACAGAGACCCCTGCAGGCTCACACTCTCACCCCACCCAGCACCCGGGGTGTCCTCTGCATCCTCTGCCTGTCACTCGGCCCTCGTGGCCCGTGCCCACCTTCCAGCAGTGGAACACAGAGGAATCTTCATGGAGAGCCAGAGACCCTAACCTCCAACTCCTAAAACTAGGATGACAAACTCTGAGTGCCTCGGTGGTGAGGAGACATGTTTGTGATATTGTCAAATCCGAAAAGCAGATTTAAATGCAACAGGCATGGTCTGAGCCCATTTTCATACAGAAAGGGGAGGAAGGTCACCACAATGGAAGCTGTCTGCCTCCGAGCGGTAAGGCCCAGGCAATTTCCTCCCCTTTGGATTGAGCTGGTTTTTTCTAAGTTTTATACAATAGACATAGATTACTTGTGTGAAAGAATGAAACGCTATTTTTAAATAATATGAGTTTTAGGGGAACAAAAGAAATGGCTGAATCATTGAATCTCAGAATTACAAATTCCTAGAATCACTGAAGCATATAATCAAAGAATGTCAGACTGAAGGGGACCCTGGGGAGTACCTGGCATGAATCTGGTTCATGGCAGGAAGGGTGACTTTCTTTTTTTTTTTTTTTTTTTTGAGGCGGAGTCTCGCTCTGTCCTCCAGGCTGGA
This sequence comes from Macaca fascicularis, assembly GCF_037993035.2. NCBI lineage: Eukaryota > Metazoa > Chordata > Mammalia > Primates > Cercopithecidae > Macaca > Macaca fascicularis. The sequence continues at coordinate 14,376,361 of NC_088384.1, read as the reverse complement.
GTGCAGTGGCCGGATCTCAGCTCACTGCAAGCTCCGCCTCCCGGGTTCACGCCATTCTCCTGCCTCAGCCTCCCGAGTAGCTGGGACTACAGGCGCCCGCCACCTCGCCCGGCTAGTTTTTTGTATTTTTTTTAATAAAGATGGGGTTTCACCGTGTTAGCCAGGATGATCTCGATCTCCTGACCTCGTGATCCGCCCATCTCGGCCTCCCAAAGTGCTGGGATTACAGGCTTGAGCCACCGCGCCCGGCCTGAATTTCTTTGCACACCTCCAGTGATGGGGAACTCACCACCTCACAAAGGCAGCTCCTGTGAAGGAGGAGATCACAACTTCCCAGAACAGACTGTGCCAACACCAGAATGCCAGGCTCCAGGGCTCTGGCCACGGGAGCTCCTTCCTCCCTTCCCCCTCCCAGGCCTGCTTCCGTGCAGCAGCTTCTCTGTACCCCCTCCAGGGTATCCAGTATTTCATTGAGCACAAGCTGCTGACCCCCGACATCCAGGACATCGCACGGTTCCTGTATAAAGGCGAGGGCCTCAACAAGACAGCCATTGGTACCTACTTGGGGGAGAGGTAAGAAGGAGTGGAGCCTAAGGGAGGCAGGAAATGAAGGTGTGCAGGTGTGTACAGGTGTGTGAATGTACAGGTGAGAGGATGAGTTATGTTAGGAAAGTCATTACTCCTAGGGCTTGAGGGGCTCAGGGATCATCCCCTCCAGATTCTGAGTCAAAGCCTGACTGCCTTCATTCATTTAGTAATGTATTCAACAAATACATGTTGCTTAGGGTCTACGGCATTCCAGGCACCATCCTAAGCCCTGGGTGTACACCAGTGAATAAGACAGACAAAACTCTCATCCTCAGAGGTCCACACTAATGGGAGAGACAGGTCTCAATAGATGCAAAATATGTTCGAGAATGATAAGCTCTGTGGAATACAAATCAAGCAGGGAAAGGAAGTCAGAAATGCCGGGGACCGGCCAGGCATGGTGGCTCACACCTGTAATCCCAGCACTTTGGGAGGCCGAGGCGGGTGGATCACGAGGTCAGGAGTTCGAGACCAGCCTGGCCAACATGGTGAAACCCCCGTCTCTACTAAGAATACAAAAATTAGCCAGATGTGGTGGCGGGTGCCTGTAGTCCCAGATACTCAGGAGGCTGAAGTAGGGGAATCGCTTGAACCTGGGAGTCAGAGGTTGCAGTGAACTAAGATCGTGCCATTGCACTCCAGCCTGGGCAACAGATGGAGACTGAGACTCCATCTCGGAAAAGAAAGAAAGAGAGAGAGAGAGAGAGAGAGAGAGGAAAGAAGACACTCTGGGGACCATAGGTTGGGGCCGTGATTTAGAATAATGTGGGCAGGAAGCGTCTCATGGAGAAGGTGACATTTGACCAAATCAGTACAGACAAGTGGAGGAGGAGCAGTCCAGGAGCAGCAAGGGCAAAGGCCCTGGGGTCAGAAACAGGCTCAAGAATCTAGGCTGGATGGGAGGAGAGAGGGAGGATATAGTGGATGAGGAGGTGAGGATCTGTGAGAGGGCTCTGGGCAAAGGACTGGTCTGAGGGGCGGTCAAGGGGATAGGGGTGAAGCTGGACCAGGGAGTCAACAGCCCTCTCCCCAGCTCCCAAGGACACCCCTCCCTCCTGGGGTGAGCAGGGCATGCAGATGGTGAGAAGGGCAACTTCCTGCTTCAGGAGCTGAGGAGAGGGAGGAGATGGGGGAGGTCAGTTTCTCTCCCTTGTACAGATGAGGAAGCTGGGACTGGGAAGGTCAAGTGGCTTCTGCGAGGTCGCCAGGTGGGAAGTTATAGGAAATGAGGAAGGCCTGGACTGAGGGCAGGCCGCTGCAAAGCCAGGGCTCCCCTCCCGGGCCAGACCAGCGCTGGTGAACAGTGAAGGTGTGTGTTTCTTCGTGGGAGGACAAGGGTGTGCCCTCGGGGTGTGATACGGGTGGGACAGATGTGAACACACCAGATGGCAGCTGGACCCCAGAAGGACAGATGTCTTGCTCCTCTCCCTCCCCTACTTCAACCCCCTCCAGGAGGTGGGGGCCAGCCAGTATCCGAGTGTGTCTCACCCTCCCTTCCGCCCCTCCCCAGGGACCCTGTCAACCTGCAGGTCCTCCAGGCCTTCGTGGACTGCCATGAGTTCGCCAACCTCAACCTCGTCCAGGCCCTCAGGTGAGTAGTCCTGGAGCAGGGTCCCGGCCCTCAAGACTGGCACAGCCCCAGTGGCTGGGGGTGTCGCGATCCACACAGCTAATAGCACAAAGGGTTGGGAGCAAAGAAGAGGAGGCGAGGAACAAGAATGACAAGAATGATAGTATTACCTCACAGAGCTGAGGTGGACCGCCTGGGAAAGGGCCTAGTTCCTTGCAAATGCTGCCTTCTTGCTACGTTAGAATTCTATCACGCCCGTATTTAATCATTCTAATCATTATTACTTTATTACAGTCATTCTCCTACTTTTTGGATTAGTGCATGTTTTATTTATTTTATAAGACTGCTTGGTAGGTATTCCATTTATTATTACTTATTAGCTTCTAATTAGGGTACCGTTGTTGGTACTCATTTTTACAACTACAGAGGCAGTACAATTATCAGTTTGAAGCACAAACTCTTGAGCCAGACTATACAATTTAAATGCCAGCTCTGCTGCTCACCCCCATGTGACATCGAGCAAGCCATACACACGCACAAAATACAAAAATTAGACAGGCATGGTGGCAGGCACCTGTAATCCCAGCTGCTCGGGAGGCTGAGGTGCCTGTAATCCCAGCTACTCGGGAGGCTGAGGCAAGAGAATCACCAGAACCCAGGAGGTGGAGGTTGCAGTGAGCCAAGATCACGCCACTGCACTCCAGCCTGGGCGACAGAGCGAGACTCCGTCTCAAATAAAAAAAAATAAATAAAAAAAAATAAAAAGTAAACCTCCCTGTGCCTCAGTTTCCTCATCCGTAGAATGGGGATAATAATAGTACCAACTTCATAGGGTTGTGAAGACTAAATGAGCAAAGGTTTAGAATTGGTCCACAGTAAGTGTTTAGTAAGTCTTGATGCTGCTCGAAAACTCAGATTCCGAGAAGGGGCATCTGATCTGGGCTTTGGAGGGTGACTAGAAGTTTACAATACAGAGAAGGAAGAAGCCATCACCATCCAGTGTTCTCTAACTCCCAGCTCTTTAAGGGAGAGGGGTGGGTGACTTGGGAGTCTCCCATATTCATTCTTTCATTCATTCATTCACATATTCATTCATTCATTCACTTATTTACTGAGCCGTTGCTAGGGGCCCAGGACCGTGTGAAGCCCACCAGGAAAGTGAGAGATACAGGCCCAGTTCCCACCCTCAGAGAACTTAGCTTGAAGCTGTGGAAACCACAAACTTCCAGAGCTAGAGGGAAGTCGAGGTTCCAAGAAAGGGAGCCCTAGCAAGGGGAAACCCCGCCTCACCCCTCCTCGACTGTGTCCCACAGCCAGATCTCAGAGCCCAAAGGCCAGGTGTGGGGAACCACAGACCCCAGGCCAGGCAAAGGCCGCCTTTCCAGCTGAGGCAGACTAGGCTGCCGTCAGTGCTGGGATTCAGATGTGCAGAGCGGGGCGTGTGCTTAGTTCCGTATTCTGCAAGAAAAGGCATTTCTTGGCTACCGCCCGCGTGCTTGGGACTCCCTGGTGCCAATCCCACTTCCCTGTGAGCCCAGATGACAGTTGCAGATTCCCCCATTTACAGGATACAGAGACTAAACCTGAGAGAGACAGGGCAGCTTGTCTGGGGCCCCTGAGAGTCCCCCACCCACTCCACTGCCCGTGGCCCTGTTTCTCCCCCAGGCAGTTCCTGTGGAGCTTCCGGCTGCCGGGCGAGGCCCAGAAGATAGACCGGATGATGGAGGCCTTTGCCACTCGATACTGCCTCTGCAACCCCGGCGTCTTCCAGTCCACAGGTGCCAGGAGGGGAGTGGGACCCAGGGTTCTAGGACCTCTTCATCATTGCCAGGCATAGATTTCGCAGACCCCCTCAAGCTTCCCCCAAGTACCCAGATCCTGGCAGCCCAGACCCCTTCATGATCCCTCGCTGAGCACCAACTTCATTGCTGCTGGGTGCTTGTCTGACAGAGCTGCCTTGAGACACAGTTCTTAGGAGAGGAGGCAGGAGATGATAGCACAGGATGCTAAGGCTAAGGCAGCAGCAACCCTGTCTGAGGGCAGGAGTAGGGCAATCAGCATGTCCAAGATGGCTTCTCAGAGACAGTGAGGTCTGAATGGGGTTTTGAAGGATGAATAGGAGTTTTCCAGGAGGTTAAGCGGAGAAAGGGCCTTTTTGGCAGGAGTTGCAGTAGGAACAAAGGCCCAGAAGCATGAAACGGCCTGGGCAGGGTGTAGGGGCAAAAAGGGGCATAGAAGGAGATCCACAAAGGTCAGTCCTCCATAGCCCTCTCTCCCAGGGCTAACCCAATGCCCATGTGAAGACATCCAGAGGACAGGGTGGGTGAGGGACCATCAAGGCCAACTTTTCCTGGCCTCTTCTCTGGATCTAGTTATCATAACAACAATAACCAACCCTGTGTATTAAGTAATCCCTATATACTGAGTGCTTTACACAGGCAAAATCACTCAATCATTTTTTTATTTTTTATTTTTTTTTATTTTATTTTATTTTGAGAGACAGAGTCTCTCTCTTTTACCCAGGCTGGAGTGCAATGGCATGATCTCAGCTCACTGCAACCTGCACCTCCCAGGTTCATGCAATTCTCCTGCCTCAGCCTCCCAAGTAGCTGGGATTATAGGTGCCCACCACCATGCCTGGCTAATTTTTTGTATTTTTAGTAGAGACGGGGTTTCACCATGTTGGACAGGCTGGTCTCGAACTCCTGACCTCAGGTGATCCGCCCACCCTGGCCTCGCAAAGTGTTGGGATTACAGGCATGAGCCACCACACCCGGCCAAAGTCACTCAATCCATACATCCACCGTTTGAGGTCAGTAGTCTTCTCATCCCTCCCTGACGTATGGAATATAGCTTCAGAGAGATGAAATGACTTGTCTGCAAGCACGCTGTCTCCTGGCTGTGTCCATGGACAAACCCTCCAGCACATTTGCTCTACTTTGTGGTTAGATCTTCACTTAGTGTTTGCTTGTTTATTATCTGTCACAAGTCTAAACATCCTGCAAGGGCAGGGACCCTATCAGACTCATCATCAATGACTCCCAGGCCCACAGCACAGAGTATGTACTTAATAAATAGTTGTGGGTAGGAAAGAAGGCATCTTAAAGCACCAGATTTGAATCACGGTCCAATTACTTCTTAATTTTGTTGGGCATATAGCTTAACCTCCTGTACCTCGGTTTCCTCATCTGTAGAGTGGAAGTAACAACAGGACTTGCCTTATAGGTTGGGCATGGGGATGTGAGAGCTTAGCACAGGGCAAGCACCAACAATGCTCGGTGCCACTGCCATCAGAGATAGAATCATTGATGTTCCAGAACAGGCAGTTACTTCAAAGATTAACCTCTGAATGTCAAGGATGGGGAAGCTGAAGGTCAGGGAGGTCAAGTACTTCCCAAGGTCAACCAGAGAGTTGGAGACGCAGCTGAACTTCCCTGGCTCTGGATCCGGGGCCCAAATACTTGACAAAAGACTCCGTCAGAGTAGCAATCACCTCCCTCCCCAGCCAACAGCCCAGCCCTCCCTCCTGAGCACTTGAAAGTCTGAATAATGGGAGAGGCGCTGAGGCTCAGGAGGAAGGCCAGCAAGATTACAGAGCAGCAGTGGCTCAGCCCTGAACAGCGCTGCTAACAATGAGTGTTCTCTGGGTTCCGAGACGCAGAGAATAGAGTGGGAAGGGGGCTGAAAGGGCTCTGCGGGGAGGAAGCCCCGAGCTGAACGAGAAGGAGGATTGAAGTGGAGAGGAGGGAAGGAAGGGCAGGCCTGGCAGGGGGTCCAGCAGGAGCTGAAGCGTGGAGGTGGGAAGGGACTCAGAAGGAGAGGCTGAGGATAGTTTAAGAGGGGGTGGGGACCAGCAAGAGTGGGAGGGGAGGGGAGGCTGGGCCTCAAAGCCTAAGTCAGGGGGACAAGGTGGACCTTCGGGGACTTGCCATGGCAGATTCTGGGCCCTAGAAGGGGCTGGGGCAGAGGCAGGGAGAGTGGCCAGGGCCAGAACTGTGACCGCTCTCCCCTCCGCAGACACCTGCTACGTGCTGTCCTTCTCCATCATCATGCTCAACACCAGCCTCCACAACCCCAACGTCCGGGACAGGCCACCTTTTGAGCGCTTTGTGTCCATGAACCGCGGCATCAACAATGGTAGTGACCTGCCTGAGGACCAGCTGCGGGTGAGAGAGGCGCAGCCCACCCAGCCCGGCCCGGGGAATCCAGGAGGGACCTGTCCTTAGTGGACGGCCCAGTAGGGGCTCCTCTGAGATAGACAGCCTCCAGTGGGGACTCTGCTGATGTGGCCCACCCAGGCTATGACAGTCTTGAGAGGCACCGTCACAAAGCACGTTGGTGCTGAAACCCACCTGCCCAAGAGAGGCCCCCATTTTGAGAAGGATGTCCGAGATAGACCACCCAGGAGGTCCACCCAGATTTAAGCCTTTGGGGGACTCTGGGCAGCCATTGTTCACATCTTCCCAAAAGGGTACCTCACACAGCCCAGGTCTACTTATTAGAATAGAGATTCTTAGACGCTCAGCGTGTCAGGCCTGGAAACCCTCAGTCTCTGCTCTAAGCCCTCTGTCCTTTAGAGAGGAGGAAACTGAGGTCTCCCACAAGGCCCTACTTGAGCTGGGGAGCCCAGCAGGCACCAAACCTCCAGTTGCTTCCTCAAATAGCCTGCACCCCTGCCACACCATGCCAGGCTCCGCGCCCAGCACAGGGGCCACAGGGATGAATCAACCACATATGCTGCTCTGACCAAGTTCAGGGTCTGGTGGGAGGACCGTACACATGTGAATTACAAGGCTGCATGATTCATGCCGTGCTGGCTGTGGGGAGGGAGCTCTGGAGACGCAGATCTGCTGTCACTGCGGCTGTCATTGCTCTGGGGGCAGGGAAGGGTGCCATCCTGGAAGTCTCCACAGAGGAGGTGACTTCTGAACTGGGCCTTGAAGGTTACATGGGAGCTTCCCAAAGAAGCTGGGAAATGAGATTTCATAAAGAAGAAGTGGCCAGAATGGAGCCGTGTCCTGGTTGGGGAAGGAGAGGTGTCCAGTGTGGCCGAGGTGTGGTATATATGCACAGTAGTGGGTGACAGGGTGGGGCCAGAGTGTCCAGGGCTTCCAATGACAGCCTCAGGAGTTTGCCTATTTCCTCCGGGCCACAGGGAGCCAGGGGGAATTTACAAGAACAGGAAGGAGAGATTCAGAGCCTGGCTTAGGAAACATGAATGGACAAGTTCACTTCAAGGACTGGAGATGCTCCAGAGTCCCATGAGCTTCAATCTCCTCCATGGTCAGAGTCCAGCAGGGGAGGGGCGGAGGGGGCGCGAACACCACGTCCCAGCTCGGCACCGAATATACGTATACCTCCTGCCTCCAAGGCTGGGGTGGATCCTGGATCTGGAATGATTCCGGTGCCCCCTCGGTGTTTGAGAACTGCCTCACCCTTAACCCACCTCTTGCTTGGTCCCAAGAGGAGAAAGGGCATCAGAGAGGAGCCACTGCACAGCATGAGAGCGTGAAAGCTGGTTGGAGCTCAGGTCTATACCCTTCTTCCCCATTTGCCTGCTAGGTGACCTTGGGCAATGACTCACTGGAGTCAAAGCCACTATCCCCTCTGCCAGGAGAGTGGGGATAATAATATCTGCCACGGGGAGTAACTGTTTTAAATGTTACGGGCAGAGCCTGTGCCAGGTCTATAATACCTGCCCCCTGCATGGCTCCCCAGCTAAAGCAGGGCCTGTGGCTTATGTCACTATTAAAAATAATTAATAATGAAAAAAGCCCCAGCACTTAGTAAAATGCCTGAAACATTTTAAAAGGCATTTGAACATTGGTGACTCATTTCATCTGGGGTCCTCGTGGTGCTATGCGGGCACACCTTGTCTGGCAGGGAATGAGTTAATTACCTCCCAGCACTGGTCCTGCCGCTCTCCCAGGTGCCACATTATTGCCTCCAGCTCCCAGTGAGCCCTCTTCAGCATCTCCCTCCTTAGCTGTTTTTCCCAATTCCAGCCTTTTGTTAATAACAATGCACCACATTTGTATGGAACTTGTAAGTTTCTTCTCACCAGGCTTTGGGGTCTATTATCTCAATTTAGCTACAAAATCTGCCCAGGAGGCCTAGGAAGCCCTTATTATCCTCTTTGGCAGCCCAGAGAGGCAGACACAGACTAGGGGAAAGAACAGAGCACCAGAGTCAGAACCACCTCCAGCCCCGGCTACCCCACTTTCTGGTTGTGTGACCTTGGGAAAGTGGCTTGACCTCTGTGAGCCCCAGTTCATAGGATTAGTGCAGAAGTGTAAGGTGTTCAGCCAAGTGCCTGGTGTAGTTGGAGTGGCTACTCAATCCTGAAGCTTCCCACACAGGCAGCTGCGTGGATTTGGGGATCCTCTTGCCTTCTGCCTAGGCCTCATTTTCCCCATATATGAAGCAAGGATTCAGTTTTAAGTACCTTCAGACAGTCCAAGGTCACCACTTGGCAGAAGGATTCTCCAATTTGGGCCCGTTAAGTGAGGAGGACACACAATGCTTTTAAGTGACCCAATTTGCAAAATTAAGTCTACATAGATATGACCCAGAGAGGTCACTCCAAGGGTACACAGACCACAAGGATGCACAGCTGGGAAAGGCTGTGGAGAGGTGCACAGTGGTAGTCGGGGGACAGGAGGGTTGAACCAACCTTGCTCTGGCCATCCAGATGGGGCAGGGGGCAGAGTTCCCAAGAAGCTCAAGGCAAAGGCACAGTGTTCAGACTCACAGGGATGGGAGGTCAAATCCAAGCTCTGCCCTTACGTCTGTGTGACCTTGGACGTGAGCCTCAGTTTCCTCATCTGCAAAGTGGGCTGATGATGCTGGCTTCATATCGTTTTCTGAGAAGCTGTCAGGCGCCTGGCACTCAGCAGGCCTTGAGAAAAGCTAGAAGAGGAACCACCCACCCTGAGGGCTGTGGGAGGGGGAGCTATGGTGGAGGCGGCACAGGGGATGAGAGGACAAAGAACTCCACTCTCTGATGTCAAAGTTGGAGAAACTGAGGCCCAGACAGGGTAACAGTCTCCCAGTTTTGGGCATCTTCTGCCATAGGCAGCCCTGCACCTCCTGGGTCCTTGCCCAGACCCCTCGGTCAGAATGGACTGTGGACTGGGCACAGTGCTAAGTACTTTATGTTCGTATTAAGTCATCCCATCCCCAGTTTACAGCAGAGGACACTGAGCTCCATGAGAGGTAGCTGGCCAGAGGTCTCATAGTTGGAGTCCTGATTGGAACCCATGACTGACTTCAGAGCCTATCCCTCTGCAGAGGCCATAAGGCAAGACTTGGGGATGGAGGACTTGGCTGTGCTTTCCAGCTACCAGTTACTTCCTAGCTAGGGGAATCTTAATTCATGTCACTGAAAAGATCAGAGATCGATCTGCCTTCAGAAATGTTGGCTTCAGGCTCAGCTAGATCCAGATGCCCAGTGACATCAGGGCCTGATCCAGTTGCCCCATCTCTCAACAACCCCCTCCTCTGTGTTAATTTCTCTCTTAAACCAGCTCTGCCCAGGAGTGGCAGAGATGGCCTGGCCTTCCTGTGCCCTCACAGTCCTCCTCCTCAGCGGTTTCAGCTAAAGTCCCAGGATTAATGCTTATTGGCTGGCTTGGGCCTGAACTGAACTCCCTGAACCGCGGCTAGCAGAATGAAATGCTCTAATCAGCCAGATGTGAGTCATTCACCCCCTCCTGGAGCCTGGGGCTGGGGACCTGTGGGTGTCAACACTGCCGAGTGACCTGAACAGAACAGAGAGGAGCAGAGACACCCCAGAGGGAAACTGGGGAGGTGGGGGTGGAGGGACACTGAGTCAGCGGGGCCACTGGAAGGAGGAGGCCCTTGCATTTCTGCACATCCACCCAGCTGGGAGAAAACAGCTGGGCCCAGGGGTTTGGCGGCAGTGCGTGCAGGGCGTTTTCTTGCAGAAGAGGTTGGTGTTTACAGGGGACAGGAAATGTGGGTGGACTCAGCCGTTTTCTTTGCGGGGGCAGAATGCACAGGCTGATACAGTGACCGCAGAAGCTGCTGGGTCCCCCTGTGGGTTTTGTGGCGGTCAAGACCCGCTGTGTACCCCCCTGCAGAGCTCCTTGGGCTTGCAAATATCTGTCTGTGCTGACAGCTTTGTTGATGGGGCCTTCCTGTTTCAAGCCCTTGTTCAACCAGCCAGTGCCACCTGGGAATTCCCGGGGATGCATGTAGGGGATCCCCAGAGAGAAACTGGTGCCCGCTCTTCCCCACCCCCATAGCCCCACAGCCAGACTGAGCCCAGGGAAGCCACTCCCAGCCCCAGCCCTGACTCTGGACCCCTGAGCTCTGAGGTCAGAAAAGACCTTAAAGAACCAGCAAGCCCCATTTCTAAAACTTTGAGAGAATCAGACAGTATTTGGGAGAATTTTCATTTAAAATCTCAAAGAAAGCATCTGAATAGAAACATCTGAGCAGCAGCACACACAAACACAGCGAAAGGAAATGATTTCATCCTCTGAGACAACACTGCGCTTGCTTTTAATATGCAGAAATGGACAGTTTAGACTGGTTCTCCAAACACTTGGAAACCTAGGCAGGTTGCTCATAGAACGCAGTATCTCATGGCAGGAGATTCAAAGCACACGGGGTGATCTGGCGCCAGCAGCCAGCCACACCTTGCCCACAGGGAACTTGCAGACCTGGCTTACTTACTTCCAGTGACATACTTACTTCCAGTGACAAAGAGCTCATTACTCTATAAGGCTGCTCTCACACATGTCACCAGCTCTTACTGCCTGAAAGGCTTCCATGGAGAACTGCAGTCTGCTTTCTAGGAGCTCCCCAGACCCTACCCTGGCCCATCCAGAATAGGTCTGCTTAGGAGAGGGGTTTCTGAGAGTCACAGCCAGCATCCCACCCTGGGCTCTCCCTCAGCTGGGCCTCTCAACATGAAGTGGCCTATATCCTCCTCCCTGGTGGCTCCTCAGTGGCCCCTCAACTCAGGGACGTCCCTGCTGCTACACCTAAGCAAGAGAGGACCCTCCTCCCATGGCTTTTGCCAAGGTTGCTGTGCCCCAGAGACAGAGAGAGAATACATGTGTTTGTGTGTGTCTGTGTCTGTGTGTGTAAGCATGCATGTGTGCGTGAGCATGCATGTATATATGTGTGCATGTATATTGTGAGTGTGCGTGCATGTATAAGAGTGCATGTATGTGTGCGCAAGCATGCATGTGTGTGAGCATGCATGTATATAAGTGTGCATGTATGTGTGTAAGTGTGCATGTGTGTACATGTATGTGTGAGTGTGTATGTATATGTATGTGTGTGCATAACCATGCATGTATATGTGTGAGCATGCATGTATATGTGTGCATATATGTGTGAGAGCATGCACGCACGTGTAAGTATGCATGTATATGTGTAAGCATGCATGTGTGTGTGTGCACTTGCGTGTGAATATGCATGCATGTGTGTGAGTGTGCACTTGTGTGTGAGTATGCATGCATGTGTGCGCATGTGTGTGCATGCATACAAGTGTGCATGTGTGTAAGCGTGCATGTGTGTGCATGTGTGAGTGTGCATGTATGTGTGAGCATACATTTATATAAGTGTGCATGCATGTGTGTGAACGTGCTCGCATGTGCATGTGTGTGTGTGTGCATGTGTGTGTGAGTGTGCACGTGTGTGTGTGTAAGCATGCACGTTTGTATATGTATGTGTTTGAGGGGCTGAGCCCTGCTCACCTGCCCTGCAGTAGCACAGAGGGAAGCATGACGAGGGTGGCGGGGAGGCAAGGCCAGGCCCGGGCTGAATGAAGGGAACCAGAGAGGGGCTCACCAAGAAAAGCCTAGGGGGCCACAATAAACTAACAGGTGAGGAAAGAGTATGCCTGCAGGTGAGTGACCTGCTCAAGGCCACACAGGCCAGGCCAGGCCTAGACCTTGGACTCGGGCGGACTCACAGCCAGGTCTTTCTCTCCATTCTCTTGGGGCAGAACCTCTTCGACAGCATCAAGAGTGAGCCCTTCTCCATCCCTGAGGACGACGGCAATGACCTCACTCACACCTTCTTCAACCCAGACCGGGAGGGCTGGCTGCTCAAGCTGGGTGAGAAGCCAACAGACACACGTCGTCGCATGCACATTCACGCACACGCGGGCACACATTGTCACACACACACTCGTGCACGCGTGGGCACACATCGTCACATGCACACTGATACACGCGTGAGCACACGTCGTTGCATGCACACTTATGCACGCACAGACACACGACTGACACGAGGCTCACATGCATCCTGGGGGATGGAGTTGGACAGCCTCCAGGTCTCCTGGCCCCCAGTGCAGCCGTCTGCCTGCCCCATCCATCCGTCTGTCCTGAGAATGAAGGGAGCCAGTGGAGGGGGCTGAGCTGTAAGCCGGGCGAGAGGCAGACCGACTCACTGACAAACGCTTCAGCTGCAGTTCTGTTTCTCTCTCCCCAAAGGAATGGGGAGAGAAGTCATAGCAAGAAGTACCATTTGTTCAGAACCTACTGAGCTCAGGCAAGGTGCTGGCTGGTCCCCCCTACAGCCGAACAGTAAAGTCAGGGATCTGCCTGAGGCCACACAGCCAGCCAGGGGCAGATTTGAGGGGGCAGAGGGTTAGGTGTCCCTAAGGAGGGGAGGAAGGATGACAGGATGTGGCTTAGAGGGAGGCTCCTTTCAAGCTGACTGGGGGCAGGGAGGACCTGCACCCTGCAGAGGGCAGCTGGGGTGGGTGCTGCAGTAACAGTGGCTGCACAGTCCAGCAGGGGAACCCCAGTGCCCGGCTATCTGCCCCTGCCTCCCACACACACTTCCTGAAGCCTCTCCAGCAGGGACAGCCCAGCCGGGGACAGCACCTCCAGGGCAGGTGAGGACAGGTGCCTCACGTTGAAGCAGAGGTCTCAACCTGGCTCACCTCCAGCAACGTTGAGCCTCCAGAACCTCCTGTCTACCAAGCCCTGTGCCAGTCCTGCCCAGTGCCCCCAGGAGCCCCCGAGTCCTCTGACTCTCCACACCACACCCCAGTCCATCCTCCTCCAGAGCACTTGGCCTCCTGTCCTGCCCCAGCCACGTGCTGTCTGCCCCTGAGAAGCTCTATGTCATAAATCCCAACTCAGATGGGAGAGGGGGTCTCAGAGTCACACAGCCCTGGGCCCAAATCCCAGCTCCTTCACCCAAGTGCTGACGGGCAGGTTCTTCAGCCTCAGTTTCTGTAGCTGTAAGATGGGAAGAATGATCTTTGGGAGGGTTAAATGTGCAGCAAAATGGCCAAGAGTTGGGCTCTGGTACTAGGACACTGGGGTTCGAATCCCAGTTCTGCTGCTGAACCGTGGGCAGGCAATTTTACCTCTCCATGACTGTTTCCTCGTCTGTAAAATGGCGTTAACAATGGTCCTCTCTTCATACATGGTTATGAGGATTAATAAGTAATATTTTTTAAAACCTCTAGAGCAGTGCCTGGCAAATGAAGGATGAAATGCTTAGCACTAGCACAGTGCCAGGCAGGGATCAAGCTAAGGAATGAAGCAATGGAACATGGTAGCCAGGAAGATCATTCCTAGGACCTGATCACGGAGGCCACCCAAACGCCAGCTCAAACAGCTCCAGGGAAGCCTGGGGGTGACAGGAGCCACTAAGGTTCTTGTCTGAGAAAGGGATAGATGTGGGGGAAGGTGGATGAGGGTTAGGGCACTCAGCTGGGGGTCCAGGGGAAAGCATCCGAGGCCCTGCCCTTCCCTGGGGGAGGTGTCAGTGACCCAGGAGGAGGACTGACCAGCTTGCTACATTGGCCTTGCGCAGGGGGCCGCGTGAAGACGTGGAAACGGCGCTGGTTCATCCTGACTGACAACTGCCTGTACTACTTCGAGTTCACCGCTGTGAGCAGGGGTCCCCTGGGCCTTCCCCTGCCCCCGCCTCTCCCCGCACGACTCCCTTCCCAACGCCCGCTGAGCAGTCGACTAACACAGCTTTGGATCCTTTGAGATCACTCAGTTCCCCTCCACGCCCATTTTACAGATGGGGAAAACGGGTACACTGAGGAGGGACGGGCCAAGGTCCTAGGCAGAGCCCAGGCTTAAAGCTGGGCCTCCTAACTTCCAGCCAGAGCTCTTCACATGCTGCTTCTAACTTCCATCTCCCCGTGGCTGGACAGTCTCGGAAGACGAGCATGCTCCTCTTTGAGTCTGGGGAACCCCACACATTCACGCCCTGTCTTGGGCCTCAGGGTTCCACTTCCTGACCCTGACCTTCCTTCCCCTTTCCCTGTAGGACAAGGAGCCACGGGGAATCATACCCCTTGAGAACCTCTCCGTGCAGAAGGTGGATGACCCCAAGAAGCCAGTAGGTGTTCAGGCTGGGGGGCTCAGAGGCTGGAGTCACTGGGAAATTTCCTGAACAGAATGTGGGGAGAGGGCCTGAGGCTGGGCTCTCCAGGAAGCCAGGCTGTGTCCCTCACACCTTCCCTATGGCTCAGGGCCGCCTTCTCTCCCTCCTGGGCCCATGGACAGTGGGAAAAGATCAATGTCGGTCCAAGGACGTGGTTGTCCCCTGTTGTCCCACACAGCCCGACTGGCTGGATGGCCCTGCGTAAGCACCACGCCATTCAGAACCTCAGTGAGCCCACGTGTCACATAGAGACGTTAGGGAGGATGGCAGATTCAGGAGCCTGGCACAGAGAGAGTGCTCAGTGTGGCAGGAGCAGCTCCTGCCCCTTCGCCTGTCACAGGGCTGTCACACCGATCAGGGACACCAGCGTCTGAGCCTCCTGGAGAGCTCACCCAGCCTCCCTCTCTTCCCACCCCTGCCTGGCCACCTCTCCACAGTTCTGCCTGGAGCTCTACAACCCCAGCTGCCGAGGCCAGAAAATCAAGGCCTGCAAGACCGATGGTGACGGCAGGGTGGTGGAGGGCAAGCACGAGTCGTACCGGATCTCAGCCACCAGTGCCGAGGAGCGTGACCAGTGGATCGAGGCCATCCGGTAAGGGGTGCCCAGGTCTGGGGATGGCTTTCCATCACCTTCCAGAAGGCCCTGCTTCTTCTGGGCCTTGCTTCCTTTTCTTTAAAGGGGGCTAACTCCAGTCTCTCCCTCCTGTTTCTGGCCAGCAAACCCCTTCCTTCCACCCGTATTCCATGGGCACTTTCTGTGTGCCCGGGACCAGGCCAGGCCCCAGGACACAGGGAAGGGAGAGACCCACTGCATGGGGTTGGTGGGAGAATAGAGCAGAGTTGCACATAAAACTCTTGCCCCGCCCTTGCCTGGCACATGGTGAGTGCTCTTGTTGGCTTCACTATCCAAAGTGGCCTGGGAAGGACCTGGTGGAGGTAGAGGGACGGGCTTTCCAGATAAACTTCCAGGTAAAAGGACCCGTGTGGGCAATCAGCAGGCAGGCCACCTGCACAGCATCCCGGAGTCCAAATGAGGCTAAGCAGTATGGGAGCTGAAACTGCTGAGCATGGCAAAGCCACAGCCACTGTGGTGAAGAGCTTCGGTTTCTCCTGGGGCACTGAGGAGCCATAGACTGATAAATAGGGAGGGGTGGCTGGGTGAGGAAAGCCAAAGTGTAGGGACTGGTTCTGTGGTGCCACCAACAGGAGAGACACGAGGAAGATGCACCTGGTAAAGGGCAAGATGGCAAACCTACTCAAGGCTTGACTCTGAGCCAGCCCAAGACATTGGCGAGGGTGAGGCCTGGTGGCCAGAGGAAGGCAGAAGTGGTTGCTGGGCAGGGGCCGTGTCCCGGGGACTTGCAGGCTCTTTTCACCCGGGCCTTGTAGTAGAACAGCCTGTGAGGCTGCCAGGCAGACCCATTCTCACCTCCCTCTTACAGATGAGGAAACTGAGGCCCAGAGATGGGAGGGACCCGCCCAGGCCACAGAACCAGGGACAGAGCAGGGTCCAACAGGCAGGTCTGCCAGCTCCACCCCAAGCTCTTCCCATTACCTTCCGAAGGTCTACAATGGGAGCCTGGAGAGGGGCCCAGAGACATTTGGGGATAGAATTCCCAAGGCTCTCGGCTCCTGATCAGAGGCCTCACCCACTCTGGCCCTGCCCATGGGACCCTGAGCTAGGCTAGCAAGGCTGGCACAGCCCTTGCTGGGGCCATCTGGCCTTTCCCCTGCGGCAGAGCAGGCTGACGCCTCCCTGGGAGTCTCATGCCCCTGATACAAGCCCTGAGAGACCAGACCCCCTTGACGGCCAGTCCAGCCCTAAAATCTTTCCTCCCACTCTCATTCTAGAGCCAGCATCACCCGTGTCCCCTTCTATGACCTGGTCTCTACTCGGAAGAAGAAGATTGCCAGCAAGCAGTGAGATTCCTGGAGGTAGCACTGGGGTCTGGTCATCCTGAGAGTCCCATCGCCTGCAGTGCCTGGAGGTCCACTTCCCACCCCAGCACACTCTTTTGGGCCACAGACATCACTGCTCTACCCCGTTACCTTGAGCTGACTCTAGTGGGGAAGGCAGAGCTCAGGAGGGTGGGTGGGAGCTGCAGCGGGCTGAGTCCAGCAATGAGGCCCCCTGGCCTGGGCACCGAGCTGCAAGCCCCTGCCCTATAATGCACTACAGGAAGGGGTGATGAGAGCAGCCAGAGGAAAGCCAGCCCCAGAATGCTGGATCTTCTCTTCTCTCTGGACTTCCGTGTCCTCGGCTCTGAAGGAGCTCTCTGCACTCAGATGCTGTCAGCCCCAACGTAGGAGGAGCTGTGGGGTCCCTAAGTGCTTCTTCTCCCTGGCAAGGCTCTTCCTTTTCAGGGGTATCTCTGCCAGCCCCTCCCCTGCCCTCAGGTCGGGCTTGACCCTCTCTGCCTAAGCAGAGCTCAGCACACACACAGCTCAAACCCACGGACAGGACCGCAGGACAGAACTCCGGGAGCACTGCCCTAGGAGCCCGGACCCCACGAGCTCAGTCCCAGCTCCACCTCTGACTCGCTGTGTGCCCTCTGCCAAGTCATGCCCAGTCTCTAGTTCTTGCAAAATTGCAGTGTTTGGACTAGAAATCTCTTGGCCCCTGCTAGCCCTGTGCCCCAGCTTTCAGCTAGAGATGGCAGCCCTTGTTTACGGAGCCAGGGCAGACCCTGGATTCAAGGTTGCTGGGGAGAGAAGAGCAGTATAGACTCCACCTTCAAGGATGTTCATTTTGAGGAGAGGAGCAGGTGGGACCCTCAAGAAAATGACGGAGAACATCCCAGACAGATGGGACTCAAGCAGGATGGGTGCTATATCCAAGAAGCCAAGAAGAGAGAGTTTTGTGCACTGTGGTTACCAGGAGGGCTGCCTGGAGGCAGTGGCTGAGCCAGCAAGTAACACAGAACTAACTCATGCTTGGAGAGGCAGAGTTTTAGCCATGGCTTTCCTTTGAGACCACTGACCAGCAGTTCCATGGTGATAAGGGGCAGACCGGCAGGTCCCAGCATCTCGAGACCCTCTGCAGCAGTATCGTCAGAGTAGAGCTGACTTCTAGTACCCGAGCAGCCAGCTCTGTCTCCAGGGAGGCCTGCCTGGAGGAGGAGTCCACTAACAGGAAACACTTCTCACCCCCTCACACAGGCGCAGGGGAGCCCCTAGAGGGAAATTCCTTGGCAGGGGAGCAGGAAATGTCGCCTCTGCCCCACTGCCAGCCTGAGTAGGCGAGGAAGCAGGGGGCTCCCCCAGAAGGAACCGCAGCTTGCGAGGCGCCTCTCCGTCCCCACCCACCCCCACATGTGCACACCTTCCGCAGGGTCAGGATGGAGTAACTGCCTTGCAAGGTGGTGAGACTCCTGTCTCTGGAGGTCTGCAAGCACCGGGTAGTGATGTTGCACCAAACAAGGTCTGGGTTGGGCGTCTGCAGGAGGAGACCTTGTGGGACATTTGAGGACATCCACAGATTCTTGTCAGCCTGGGAACTAAGCCCTGCCGCTGTCACCTCATTGGTCCATGAAGGAGCAGCCAGGGGTGGTGGAAGGAGCACTGGGCTAGGGGTCAGGGGTCAGAGATTCTGTCCTGCCCCTGGGATACACTGGCTACTCCGTTAGTCGACTCCCTTCCCCTCTCTGGTCCTCAGCTTCCTCCATCATGGAGGGGATGGCATCATGGATTTTCTGGGCGTAAATGGCTGTTCTGAGAGTCACTCCAAAGAGAGAATAAAACTCATGATCCAACTCGTGAGTGGGCTCTGTCCTCTCTGTGACTGCGGCTGCCACCTTGACCCCACCTGGGCCCTCCACCTCTGTCCCTGTCCCAGTGGAGGAAAGGAGGGCCAGCCAGGGAAGCTGGTCACTCAGAGGGCCCTAGGACACCATCCCCGGGACATTGGCACAGGAGCCATCGCCAGGGGCTGGACAGCCAATGGGGCTTCCACAAAGCAGGGGTAGGCAAGCTGGTTCTGACAAGCCCATGGAAAGGCAAAAGAACTTTCCAGCAGGCAATGCTGTCTAAAGATAGAAAGAGCCGCTGCCGGCCAGGCGTGGTAGCTCACGCCTGTTATCCCAACACCTCAGGAAGGCCGAGGTGGAAGGATCACTTGAGATCAGGAGCTCAAGACCAGCCTGGCCAACGTGGTGAAACCCCGTCTCTACTAAAAATACAAAAATTAGCAGGGTATGGTGGTGGGTGCCTGTAATCCCAGCTACTCAGGAGGCTGAGGCAGGAGAATTGCTTGAACCTAGCAGGCGGAGGTGTCACTGAGCCCAGATGGCGCCACTGTACTCCAGCCTGGGTGACAGAGCAAGACTCCATCTCAAAAGAAAAAAAAAAAGAGCCAGGCTTGGTGGCTCACGCATGTAATCCCAGCATTTTAGGAGGCTGAGGCTGGTGGATCACCTGAAGTCAGGAGTTCGAGACCAGGCTGGCCAACCTGGGGAGACCTACTCTAAAAATACAAAAAATTAGCCAGGTGTGGTGGTGCACACCTGTAATCCCAGCTACTTGGGAGGCCAAGGCAGGAAAATAGCTTGAACCTGGGAGGCAGAAGTTGCAGTGAACCGAGATCATGCCACTGCACTCCAGCCTGGGCAACAGAGTGACACTCAAAAGAAAAGAAAAGAAGAGAAGAAAAAAGAAAGAGAAAAAGAGCCTGCTGCCATGGGAGGTGAGTAGTATGTTCCCTGTTGCTGGAGGAGTGCAAGCACTGCTGCTCCAAGGATCACTTGGCGGGTAATAGAGGAGCTTGAATTCAATAACCTTCATTTATTTGTACATCCCACAAATGTTTGTGGAGCACCTACTGTGTGCCAGGCACTGTCCCAGACACTGGTGCAACAAGGCAGAATCCTTGCCTGCATAGGACTCACATCCCTGCAGTCCTGAACACATGCTCTTCCAGAGGGGGCAGAGCAGGCAGTGGAGGGCTGGGCTGGGCTGGGCAGAGGGCAATCCGGGGAGGCTTCTCTGAGGAGGGTGCTCGAGTGTTGGTAGCCAGGCCGGGAACAGGACATACACCTGATAATTCAGTGAGCTCACTTCATGTCTGCCCCATACAGAACTGCGAGCTCCTTGTGGGCCAGACTATGCACCTGCTCAGTGCCCAGCACACAATAGGTGCATAATAACTGCTAGTTCACCTGAAGTTAACTGATAAAAGGCCCTCTGGGTCTCAGCATCAGCAGGTGCAAATGTCCAGAGGCCTCGAGGGCTATGAGAACGTTGGTGTCTCCAGGAGATGCAGGAGTACCTGGAGAGGCCACATCACAGGCCAGGAGCGTGGAGAGCTGGGCTCTGATTCGCTGGCCCCCTGAGTCTCTCCAGGGCGTCTCTGCTCACCTTCCTGCCATTCTGCCGCTCCTTGCTCTGGTCAGCAGGGGGCTCCCACCACACGTGGATAAGAGGTTTCAACGCTGCAGCCAGACTGGGTCCCAGGACTGACCGGCTATCCCTTGCAGGGATGGGATCTCTGTCCAGAGTAGAGGCCTGGCCTGGACATCCTAAAGGGGGAGGCACCTGATCTACCAGGACCCAAGGGCTCGAGCAGCCCAGTAGACACCCATGGACACAAACAAGCATGGGCCTCCCTGCCACCCGTGCTGGTCACAGTCACCCCACTGGGGCTGGCATCGGACCTGGCACTGGGAGACTCTCGTACTCTTGCTTTCTGGCTGTGGGGCCTCAAACGAGTTGCTTACCCTCTCTAGATGGGATTTTCCTCCCTGAGGGGTTGGACCAGGTGAGTTCCATGATGAAAACTTTGAACGGGGACTTCCACATGCAAAAGGGGCTCTTGAGGGTCTCAGGCATCAGTGCAACACAGCTCCTGCCCTGGGAGGGATGGCAGGGGAGGAAGATGAGCAGGTGCCATGAAAGCCATTACTGTGAGAGGGCACAGGGGTGGGGGTGGCAACAGCAAGAGCCACCCAGAGGGCCATAGTGAAGGCTCACCTCTCCCCTGTGTCTTAAACAGGTTTCCTAAGCTCTCTGAGCCTCAGGTTTCCCATCTATAAAAGGGAAATAATTAAATATATGTAAAACGCTAACAACAGCGTTGGGCAGCTCCTGGGATGTTACGTGCTGCTATTATTGTTGTCACAAGGCAGACTGTGGGCATGCATTCATGCAGCTACAAAAACATGGAGTTGGGGCCATTGGAGGGGGAAAGATTCATGTGAGCAGTGGGGCCGTGGGGGAGATCTGGGAAGACTTCTTGGAAGAGGTGTGCTTAGGAAAGATAAGCCAAGTGGAGGCCTGAGCCTTCCAGCCAGTGGGGCCAGTAGGAGACAGGACAAGGATGCAGGTCAAGGCAAGGTATTTCTGGAACTCCCTTGGGCCCCAAACACAAGCCCCAGTGGGTCAAAAGAATGCAAGGTTGAGGGAGGCTGGGTGCCGGCCGGGACTGAGCTGCGTGCACAGGGCAGGATCTTTGCAGCTCTGGGGCCGCAGCTCTGGCTGCATGAAGCTCTGAGTGGGACATCCAGTAATGTGGCTGCTGAACGGAGACATCCCAGCCTGAGGGAGGACTAACTGGGCACAGAAGGCTCTGGGTTGGAATAGACCAGGGCAGCGGGGCTTGGAGAAGGCAGAGTGGGCCCCTGCCAGGTACCTGGGGAGGAGGAGCCCCTCCATCTTGAGGCCTGGCACGCAGAGCTGCTGGGGGACAGGAGAGGGGGGCAGGCAGCCCAAGTCGAGTGGCAGGTGTGAAAGACCTGGAGAAATTGATTTATTACAGACATGAAAGGAGCTAAATATGTTTGCTGGCTCGGCAATGACGCAGGCCCTCCCCAGGGGTCTGCAAGGGTGAGCATCAAAGACAGGCCTGCTCCCACCAGGACACTGGCAGGCTCCAGCCCCTCCTTCCGGGAGGACCACCTCCTACCCCAAGTGTCCTGAGAGCCTGGCCTCTGAGGGGTACCAGAGACCCAGCCACTCACACCTGCATGCCCCCCAACTCTCCAGACTGCACCCAGAATGGCTGAAGAATGAAGCCGGAGAATGAGACACATCTGGGTCAAAATCCTGACCTTGTCCCCAACTGCCATGTGATCCTGGCCCAGTGGCGGACCCTCTCTGGACCGCCCCACGAGTCAGCTCCACCTCCCTCCCTGTCTGGCAATGTTGTCCCATCCATTTCGGCTTCTTCCTGACAGCACAGCCTCCTCTGCCCAAGATCCACCAACCACCCTCCAGGAGAAAAGCCAGACTCCGCAGGGCCTCGCTGGGGAGAACAAGCTCTTCCCGTGACAGTGCCAGGCCGGGCGCTGGGCTCTGGAGAAACGTGGGCGAATCTGGTCTGCAGGCAGGGCCAGCAGAGGAGGAAGAAATGACCTTGCGGTGAGGAGTGACAGTAAGGATGAGGGAAAGGGGGGCTGTGGGGCCTGGGGAGACCGAAGCACAGAGACCCCACCCAGGAGTCTGGCACATTTGAGAAGCGGTGAATTCTTTGGTGGGCCTGGAGGAGGCCTGCCTGGAATAGCGGGACTTGGAATGGAACGGAAGCGGAGCCACACTGGCCAGCCTGCATGGGTGACTTTACCAGAACGATGACGGGAGCCAGGGAAGGGTTCAAAGCAAGAGAGAGGCTCTGCTGGAGGCCGTCTGGGGATAGCCCCTCAGATCGACCACTCAAGGGATGGATTAAGGAGGCTAGGTGGGCCATAGGGGGCTGGAGAAGATGAGGGAGGAACAGAGCGGTTGCTCAACAGGAGGAAAGAGGCTTGACGGGCCTCCGGGACTAAGACTTGTGGGAGGTGACAGCATTCCCCAAAACAGCCCAGCAAAGGGCAGGTCGGGGGAAGGAGTTGGGAAGAGGAGAGGTGAACAGGTCACACTGTGTCAGAGGGGCAGCAGGACCTCCCCGTGGACACCTTCAACTGCGAGTTAGACGAGGGCCTTGGGCTCAGCAGACAGCCCTTCCCACCTCCTCTTCCGCACCCTCTTATCTCCTCCTCCTCTCCCCCCTCCCACCTCTCTCATTTGCCCCTCCCTCCCTCCCCTGTCTACCCGATTCCACCCCCTCCGGCTTCTTGGCCATTTAGTCTTGGCTCAGTGGTGTATACTGGCAGGCACCTGGGTCCTGGGGTCCACCTGCAGGCCTGGGTTCCAATCCAAGTGTGTGGGTTCTTAACAGCACGTGACCCTCGAAAGTAACTCACAAAGACCCAGGTTTGCTCTGGACACCCCTGCCCATCCCCACCATGCCCAGCATCAATATGTCATGGCTAAAGCCACCAACCATGGAGCACTCACTAAGGCCAGCACCTCCCACTACGTGCTGTCTTCCAACCTTCCAGCACTCCCTAAGCAGGCGTGACTATCCTCAATTTACAGAGAAGGGCCTGAGGCTCGATCTGGCCCAGCCAAGAAGGACCTGAGCCGGCATGGAACCAGAGCCATCTGATTTGAAACCTGTGTCAGGGCGGCCACAAACTCATCATCCATAATAGGCCCTTCCTGTGAGTGCTAGAATCTGGATTTCAGGGGACGCCAGGACAACAGGCACAAACCAGGACTGCTCCAGGCACCCCAAGATATATGTCTGATATCACCCTAGATATCAGACATATGCACAAGCGCAGCAAGGAACTGGGGTCACTCTGGGTGGCCCTGTGGACTGGAAGAGCTGTGCCCCGTGGCTGCTTTATCCTGGAGAAGGAAAGGACAGCTGTTTCCTCCGGAGCAGATCGGGCTCAGCCTCTACTGCTACCAATTCACCCAGCGAACTTTTCTCCACGGTGAGTCTCCCCAAGTCCTACCCCAAAGTGGCACCATGTGGACTGACGCTAGATTGGGTGAATCTGGTCTACTGCCTGCCCTCAGCAGATATTAGCTGTCACTGTTACGTTCTTGATGGAGTCTCCCTCGAGAGGGCTGAGACCAAGGACTCTGAACAGGACAGAAGCATGGAAGGTAATGGGGGCTGTCTATGCCATCCTGCCAGCTCTCCTCCTGCAGGAAGCCCTCCCTGACCACCCCTGTCCCCAGGGCTCCTTTAAGACTACAGAGGTTTCACAGTTTGGCTTTTGGTGGGGTGGCTTCCTGGTCTGGGGTTGCCAGGCTCAAAGATTTTGTTCGGCTGCTGAACGCCAAGGCCTACAAGCCCTCTCCTTTTCCATCCTTCTCGGCTTCTATACGGGGCCCTCCAGCCCTATCCAGAAATGCCCTGGCCTATAAAAGCAGCCTTCCTGTTCTTTCATGAGGAAACCAAAGTTCACGGACATTCAGGGACAAGCCCTAAATCACCCAGCACAGAGGCTCCATGAAGAAGGCCGAGGCAGAAGGCGCTGGCATTTGTAGAACATACTTCATCTCATCTGATCCTCCCAAGAGCCCACAAGGTATAAACAGGATTATTCCCATTTAACAGACGAGGATGTGGAGGCTCGGAGAGCTTGTGACTTGCCCAGAGTCACACAGCCAGGAACAGGCATCTGATCCGATTGTTAAGGCCAGGAGGACCCACCGACCGGAAGGCTCCGGCAGAAGGGGAAGATGAATTCTGTGACCTTTCCAGTCCCTTTGATCCTTTGAAGCTAAAGCTTAATTCTTCTCTTTCTCCTTCCCCCAAGGGATTTTTAGTTCATAAATAAGAGCCCAGAGGGGACCAACCTTTGATCCAAAGAAATGATGTTTTAAGAAAACATCCCCTATTTAAAAATTAATAAAACATGCTCATTGCAGAAAATTGGAAAGCGCAATGAAGAGGAAGAAAAATCTTAGACCAAAAAACGAATGAGATCATGTCCTCTGTTGCAACATGGCTAGAGCTGGAGGCCATTCCCCTACGCAAACAAACATAGACAGGAGCAGAAAACCAAATACCACATGTTCTCACGTATAAGTGGAATCTAAACAATGAGGACACATGAATACCAGGAGAGAGACAACAGACACTGGGGCCTTCTGGAGGGTGGAGAGTGGGAGGAGGGAGAGGATTAGAAAAAAATACCTGGTGGGTACTATGCCTATTGTCACCTGGGTGACAAAATCATCTGTATACCAAACTCACATGGCAGTTGATCTATGTAAGAAACCTGCACATGTATCCCAAACCTAAAAGTTTAAAAAAAAAAAAACTAGACCAAGAATTTCTCTACCTGATATTTTTGTAAACATTTCAGAATATTTCCAGCACACCTCTACACTTTATGTGTTATGTCTCTGCAATGATACAGCAAATGCAGTTTTGTAACCTTAACACTTAAGCCTTTTTTTTTTTTTTTGAGACAGAGTCTCGCTCTGTCCCCCAGGCTAGAGTACAGTGACATGATCTCAGCTCACTGCAACTTCCTCCTCCCAGGTTCAAGCAATTCTCCTGCCTCAGCCTCCCGAGTATCTGGGATTATAGGCATGTGCCACCACACCCGGCTAATTTTTGTATTTTTACTGGAGGTGGGCAGGGTTCCGCCATGTTGCCCAGGCTGGTCTCGAACTCTTGACCTCAAGTGATCTGGTGATCCGCCCGCCTCAGTTTCCCACAGTAGTGGGATTACAGGCGTGAGCCACCGTGCCCGGCCTAACACTTAAGCCTTAAGACTATGAAACCCGGATGTCCACATGTATACCAGCCAGGACAGGTTAGTTTACACCGTGGCAACAAATATCCCCAAATCTCAGTGGCTTCACACACCACAAGAAGTTATGTCTTGCTCACACCCTATGCCCTGGGATTGCAGGGGAGGGGTTGGCATGGAGTCTCTGCTTATCATAATCACTCAGGGACTGAGGCTGAGGAGGTGCCATCCTGGCATGAATTGCCAGGAGCACTGTCTGGACGTGACACACCGCTTCTGCTCACATTGCATTGAGCAAAACATGTCACATAGCTACCTCACTGCAAGGGGAGATGAAATACCATCCTACCACCGGCCCTGCAACATGGGAGGACAGTAATACTTGGTGAGCGGCACTAGTGCCGATTATGGCTAGGGTGACCAATTGTCCCCATTTTCTCAGGACCAAGGAGTTTTTCAAAACGCAGGCTTTCTCGTGCTAAAACTGGGAAAGTCCTGTGCAACCCAGGAGGACTTGTCTGCTCCTATCGTACCACGTTGTGTGGCCTTCACACACTCACTTTTCAAAACTGCACAGCAGCCATCTCGTAGATGAACCAAGGTTTCTGTCCCCAGTCCCCTATTGCTGGAGACTCAGTGTTTCCAGTATTCCATGTTTATAAATACATTGTCTTAAATACCTCCATGGATAAAGCCATGTCTGCGTGGCTTCTCAGAGGTGCCATTGGTGGCCGTTTACAGGCTCACAATACCTGTTGTCCATATGTAATTGAAAACAGTTGGACCCATACAACTTGCCTTCTGCAGCAGAAGCTTGTGCCTGCTTTCCTTACCTTCTCCTGGAGCCCAGAGCAGTCATTCTCTAATTGTAGCCTCCAACTCACCTGGAGAGCTCCTTAAAACAGATTGCTGGGCCCCAGCCCTAGAGTTTCTGATCCACTAGGGCTGGGGTGAAGCCTAACCTTTGCGGTTTTTTTGTTTGTTTGTTTGTTTTTCGAGACGGAGTCTCGCTGTCGCCCAGGCTGGAGTGCAGTGGCGCAATGTCGGCTCACTGCAAGCTCCGCCTCCCGGGTTCACGCAAGCTCCGCCTCCCGGGTTCACGCAAGCTCCGCCTCCCGGGTTCACGCCATTCTCCTGCCTCAGCCTCCCGAGTAGCTGGGACTACAGGAGCCCGCCACCACGCCCGGCTAATTTTTTGTATTTTTAGTAGAGACGGGGGTTTCACCATGTTAGCCAGGATGGTCTCGATCTCCTGACCTCGTGATCTGCCCGCCTCAGCCTCCCAAAGTGCTGGGATTACAGGCGTGAGGCACCGCCCCCAGCCAACCTTTGCATTTTGAATGTGTTCCCAGGCAATGCTGATGCGGCTGTTTTCCAAATTCCGAATCACACTTGAAAACTACGGATGCCATGGCTTTGTTTTTTTGTTTTGTTTTGTTTTGTTGTGACGGAGTTTCGCTCTTGTCACCCAGGCTAGAGTGCAATGGCTCGATCTCGGCTCACCGCAATCTCCACCTCCTGGGTTCAAGCGATTCTCCTGCCTCGGCCTCCCAAATAGCTGAGATTACAGGCATGCACCACCAAGCCTGGCCAATTTTGTATTTTTAGTAGAGATGGGGTTTCTCCATGTGGATCAGGTTGGTCTCAAACTCCCAACCTCAGGTGATCCACCTGCCTCAGCCTCTCAAAGTGCTGAGATTACAGGCATGAGCCACCGCGCCCAGCCAGATGCCGCCGCTTTGTCGCAGGACAGGTGACCCTGCTCAGCTACTCACCAGAGGTCTAACCTGGAGCAAATTATGCAATTAGCCTCTCTTAGCCTAGGTTCCTATCTGTGAATTGGAGCCATTGGGAGGATGGACTGCCAGGGTAACCAAGAGTTCAGTTAAAGCTAGTTACAGTTATTCAGTGGTAGATTAAATAACTTTATGTTTTAAAATATTTGTGAGTTTGAATGGAATTGCATTGATTAATATATGTATTCCTTTCATATCTGAGTGGGAATGAACGTTTTCCCTGTGAGGGTTAAGCATTTGTGTTTCCTTTCTAGTGTGAATCATTGCTCCTGCCCTTTGCCCGTTCATTCACCTGCGGGTTTCTCTGCCTTTCCTCTCTGTCTGCCTGGGCTCATTACAGAGCAAAGATAAACCCCCATGGCCGTGCTTGATTGCTTGAGATTTTTCCAAAGCTGTTGCTCACCTGTCTGCTGGGGCCATTTTTCTGGCTTTCAGAGTGGCTGAATCCATCTGACTTACCCATTTTTATTTTCTCTATCACTTTTAAGCTTAGATTGGAGCCTTTCTCCAGAATGTGACAATACAAAGGAAATGGATTTTGAATGATGAGATTTCCTGCACCTTGAGGGGTGGTGGGGGTGGGGGATCCTGGCTCATCTCAAACCCTGTGGTGGTGATAGAAGGCATAGTCGGAAACTAAGGGCCCCTCAGCACCAGGACAACCCCTCATCCTCAGCTCTTCCCAGTATTGGCCACGCTGTCTCTCTCCCCATCTGTGGAGTCCCCCCGCAGAGAGGCACATGGCAGGCCAGAGCTGGATGCGCTGCTGGAAGGTTAAAGACGTCATCCTCAGTTTGGAGACAGGATGACCGAAGGTGTAAGAACTGACCAGAGGAGTTGGACAACTCCCGGCTCAGGTCTCTCCTCGACTGCTTTGGCAGTGTGAGCTTTGCCTCTCTGGGTGTCTGTCCTCTCATCTGTAAAATGGGCCTGACCATGCCCAAGGGAAGGATTTAACTAGATCAGCGCCCTGAGGTCGGTGCTGGGCGCTGAGTACACGCGCCCAGTACACAGGGCTTGAGCTCATTACACGCCCCAATTCTGTTCCTGAGGTGGTGGCGTGAACCCCACTGCTTTTGCCTTTGATTGCACTGAAAATATCCAGCACCGCTCATATCAAGGGCCCAGGGCCCGGCGGAAATGAACTCCGAGATTTGGGCGCCCAGGTTTCCGTGCGCGACCCCCAGCCCCTCTGGCTGCAGCTCAGCCCATCGGCCCTGTGCGGGAACAGTGTCAGCCGGGCACCCGGGCCAGAACAGGCCACGCGTATCCCAGGAGCGCGGGAGGCTCCCACGTGCCCTCCCCCTACACGGCTCCTTTGGCTGGCAGAGCGGGTCTTGCGCGCGTCTCAGCTGCACCGAGCGCCTCCCGCTCCCGCGCCACCCGGGCGCTCTGTTGGGGCCTGATTTCCATTATAATCAGCCACAGATCTCCCGAAAAGGCTGGGAGCGGCAGCCGCCGCCCACCGGGGAAGCTCCCGAGGGTGGGCGCCCCCCTCCCCACCATCCCTGCCGCCGCCCTGGAGGGAGCCTCGTTTTTAAAAGCTTTCGAGAAACCGTCCGTGCGCAGGAAGCAGCTGGGAGACACCCAGGATGTCGTTCTCTGCATTAAAGAGGGGGACGGCGGTGTGGGGAGGTGGGAGAGGCCGCGGTGCAGGAGTAGACCAGGCTCAGAGGCAAGGAGGGGAGGAGGGAAACTGAGGCAGCCGCGGGGTGGGGAGAAGTTTCAAGGTACATTCTCACTGCAGCCTCACAGCGACCCTGCGGGTGAGTTATCTACTATGCCCCACTTTACAGGTGGGGAAACTGAGGACTGGAGAGGTTTCCAGCCTTCCAAGCTGGCAAGTGGCTGAGCGGGGACCCTTTTCTGAGTTGGGGGATTCAGAGCCCGTGGCCTGCCCGGCACACTGCCTCCTGCCCAAAATGGGCAGCCTAGGAGCAGGATGCTCTGTGCATCTCAAGATGGGAGAACAAACCCGAAAGGGAAAGACAAGGGAGCTGAGGTCCAGCACACACTTGGAGCTGATCTGGTCCAGAAGCCCGTGGACCCGCAGAACCTAGTTTGAACCCCAGCTCTGCCACCTCCCAACCATCCCCCGAGGGGTGGGCAAACTACAGCCCCTAGGCCAAATCCTGTCCATCAACGGTTTGGGTACAACCAGAAACCAAGCATGGTTTTTTGTTTGTTTTGTTTTTGTTTTTGTTTTTGTTTTATGGAGTTTCCACTCTTATTGCCCAGTCTGGAGTGCAGTGGTATGATCTCGGCTCACTGCAGCCTCTCCCTCCTGGGTTCAAACAAGTCTCCTGCCTCAGCCTCCCAAGTAGCTGGGACTGCAGGCTGCCACCACACCCAGCTAATTTTTTTGTATTTTCAGTAGAGATGGAGTTTCACCAGATTGACCAGGCTGGTCTCAAACTCCTGACCTCAGGTGATCCACCCTCCTTGGCCTCCCAAAGTGCTGGGATTACAGACAAGAGCCACTGCGCCCAGCTGGGTTTTTTCTAATTTTGAATATTAAAAGGAAATTCCTGACATGTGAAAATTACATGAAATTTGAATTTCCATGTTCATCCACATTTTTAATTCAAATACAGCCACACCCACTTATTTCTGGTACTGTCTATGGCTGCTTTCCCTTTATGGTAGCACCATTGAATAGTTTTGACCAAGAATCATGGCCCATAAAGTCAAAAATATTTACTACGTAACCCTTCCCAGAAAAGCTTTGCCCATCCCTGCACTAATGGGGCAAGGATGAGGCCTCTACGCCTCGGTTTTCTCACCTGGACAAATGGGAATGCTATTAAGTGAGGATGAAGTGAAGGCTGGGCAAGCCCTGAGCACAGTTGGAAACACATGTCTTAGAAATGCCTTTGGCCAGGTGCAGTGGCTCACACCTGTAATCCCAGCACTTTGGGAGGCCGAGGCGGATGGATCCCCTGAGGTCAGGAGTTCGAGACCAGCCTGACCAACATGGAGAAACGCCATCTGTACCGAAAATACAAAATTAGCTGGGCATGGTGGCGCATGCCTGTAATCCCAGCTACTGGGGAGGCTGAGGCAGGAGAATCGCTTGAACCCAGGAGGTGGAAGTTGCAGTGAGCCAAGATTGTGCCACTGCACTCCAGCCTGGGCAACACACCAAGACTCCAAAAAAAAAGAAAAGAAAAAGAAATGCCTTTGACTTTTGTCAAGCCCCTGCTGCTTGCTGCCTCCCCATCCCAAATCACAGCTACCTGGGTGGATGCACCTTGAACTCAAGATGTTCATCCCCTGCCCCCATTCATCCTTCTTGTCCTCACTCCAAGCTTATCAACCTGACCTCCAGCCGCCCTCCCCAGTCAGTGACCCAGCCTGACGGGTTCCACCTCCAGCACCCAGCACAGTCCCTGCCCCACACTGGTTCTTAGCAAACATTTTCTTTCTTTTTTTTTTTTTTTTTTTTTTTGAGACAGAGTTTCACTCTTGTTGCCCAGGCTGGGGTGCAATAGCACAATCTCACCTTACTGCAACCTCTGCCTCCCAGATTCAAGCAATTCTCCTGCCTCAGCCTCCCAAGTAGCTGGGATTACAGGCATGCGCCACCATGCCCAGCTAATTTTGTATTTTTAGTAAAGATGAGGTTTCACCATATTGGTCAGGCTGGTCTCGAACTCCTGACCTCAGGTGATCCTCCCCCCTTGGCCTCCCAAAGTGCTGGGATTACAGCCGTGAGCCACCATGCCCAGCCTCAGCAAACATTTTCTAGATGGATGGATGGATGGATGGATGGGTGGATTCTTTGCAGTCTTTCTCCATTCCCTCAACTCTGGCCTCCATCATCTCCTTCCAGGTCTCCCTGCTCCCCCTCTTCATTTCATCCCCGACTCTGTAGCCAGGGTCGCCTGGCTCCCCAGTGCAGCACAGGTGCTGGGCCACCATCCTCCACCAAACACCCAAACTGCTAGCACTTCCTTGAGCCCAGCAGGTTGTATCAAGCTTCCAGGTGTTTGCCCATTCAGTTTCCTCTGCCTGGAACCTTCTTTATTCCCAATCCAATGGGCTTTGCATCCTCTACTTGACCCTCTAAGTCTATGAAGCCTTTCCAGCTCTCTGCCCCTTCTTCCACTGCCCCGGTATACAAAGCTATCTTGGTACCAGGGGAACTTTGGTACCTTTATGAATATGCATGAGTTTCTCCTGGTGAGCCTGTGAGCCTCTTGAGGACCAGAACTGTGACTAGTATTTCTCTTTTTTTTTTTTTTTTTTTTTTTGAGACAGAGTCTTACTCTGTTGCCCAGGCTGGAGTGCAGTGGCATGATCACGGCTCCCTGCAACCTCCACCTCAAGTGATTCTTCAGCCTCAGCCTCCCAAGTAGCTGGGATTACAGGTGCCCGCCACCACACCTGGCCAATTTTTGTATTTTTAGTAGAGATGGGGTTTCACCATATTGGCCAGACTGGTCTTGAATTCCTGACCTCAAGTGATCCACCCACCTCGGCCTCCCAAAGTGCTAGGATTACGGGCATGAGCCACCATCCCTGGCCTATGACTAGTATTTCTGAATCACCAGTCCCAGCAAAGGCATGGCCCAGAGAAGACAATAAATTTTTAATAAATGAGTCAATGAAGGAAGGAAGGAATTAATACAGCTGGGATCATCTCCCTCCCTGGCTCAACAACTTTCAGAGGCTTCCCAGGTTCCCTCTGTCAAGGCCCAGCCTGGTCTTCAAGTCTTCAAGCCCTATACGAAGTGGCTCTGGTTCACCTCCCAACCTTGTCTCAAGCTGTGTCTCCCACACGGTCTTCCCAAAGCAGTCCTGACCTCCAAGCCTCCGTTCATGCAGTTCCCCCTCCCTGTTTATCCTCCTCAGCCTACCCCGATTTGTGCCTGTGGGGGCCCTGGCCATCCTTGGAGATCTTACAGGGCTTCAGGGATCCAGGGGCGCCTGCAGTAGGGACGAGTTACCTCTACATTTCCCAAATCCCACAGCAGAAGGCAGTGAGTAGGGGGTTTGACCAGGAGGACCTGGGTCCCGAATAAATCCTGCCAATGTTTACCATAGAGATGTCATTTCGGCTCTTGGAGTAAAGAGGAAGAGTCCACTTTACTTGTCTCCTGGGGCTGCTGTGGGTTTAAAGATGCTGTTACCTCTCTAGCACACTGTAGGTACTCAATAATGGACAGCTAGTTCCAGCCTGTACACAACCCTTCTGCCCAGAGAGGAGGCTCAGAGAGCCGACCTAGAGCTCCCCGCAACCTGCCCCAACCTTTCTCTCTCTCTCTCTCTCTCTCTCTCTCTTCCCCCCTCTCTCTGTCCACCCTCTTTTCTCTCCCTCTCTCTCTCCCCCTCACCTCCGACAGTGCCTGCAGCCAGCGACTGATGCTGGTGTGAACAGAATGACAATGAGGCCAGGACCTAAGTGAGCCCATCGGGGAACCTAAGACTGTGGCAGAGGCTCAGATGAAGCCAGGGCTTGGGAGGAGCTGGACAGGGACGGGGCAGGCAGGGCAGAGCAGGGGTAGGAGCAGAGCAGTGCTTTGCCACTGACCCAAAGCTGGGTCTCAGCTTTCCCTTCTGCCCAATGGGTGAATCACTCCCTCCTCTCAGGTTTTGTCTTGAGTACCAAGGGCCAAGTGAGAGTCTGGGATGAAAAGGGACAGAGCCAGGCTGGGCAGGAGCCAGGGAGCAGGGCAGGGGCAGGGTGGGACCAGAGGATGGGGTTCACAATGGAGATGGGGCTGGGGCAGGGACCAGTCAGATTTCTGATTCAGGGCAATTCAGATTGCTTGGGCAATCAATCAGACAAAATCACCCCCGGGACAGGAAAAGAGAGTAAGAATATTGGTGGCGGCAGGGGGTGGGGGGGTGGAGGGGGGTGGAGGGAGGGTGTGCAGGGAAAAAGGAAGAAGGAGAGAAAGAAGAAGAAGGAATCTGAGAAGGGACCATGAAGGGGAGGGGGAGAAGCCATCCCCTGCCAAAGTCCTGGAGGCAGCGCCACTGGTGCCAGCCTTCTCCTTTGGCCGGTGGCACCCCTGTGGCCAGAGGGCCAGGGACTCACCCAGGCCCCAGTGAGGGGGAGGCAGAATGGCCAGAATAGGCGGGAAGGCGGGCATGGGAAAGGGGTAAGATGGGAGGTAGGATGTGGCTGGCACAGGCCTGTGTAGCTAACAATCAGAGAGACGGCCGCCCCTCCTTTTGAAGTTGACACGACAGGCTGAGAGGCTGACTCTTGCCACATGGCCAGCTCATCCCACCTCGCTGCCTTTGCCCAAGCCAGTGCCCTGCCTAGGATGCCTTTCTTTCCCTACCCTCACCCCAAACATTTAATCCTCCTCCCTAATTCCTCCAGCCTTCTCTCCAGCCCTGACCTCCCTCAGCAATGACCGTCTCTCCCTCACCCTCAGAGCTTGCTGTGAGTGGGGTTATAGTCTGTGGCTTGCTGGCGTCCCATAAATGTGCTTAGTCCTCACAAGCAGCATGGACGAGCATCACAGCCTGGTGGTTAAGCTCACAGGCTTGGAACTCCACTGGGCCAGGTTCTAGTCCCAGTAGCTTCATTTTCACATAGTAGTTGCTTCATGAACACTAGGTCCCCTCCTCCTGTTCCATTGCTAGCTCAGAATGTGCACACAGCAGGTGCCCAATGGTGGCTTCTGGGCTGAGGTGCCCTTCTGTTACCTAGAAGGCCCCTTGTCCCTGAAAGGACACATAGATGTCACCCCTGCCTTGGCCTCCAGGCCCAAGGCTGAGCAGCGAAGCTTGAGAGAAAGGCCCCATTGCTCATTCCCCTTGAGTCTGCAGCTCCGGCAATCAATCAGTCGCCATGGAAACCAGCCTTCCAATCAGAAGCAGGCACTTCTTGGCTGCGCCAGCGCCACCTACCCACCCACTCAGGCCTGGCTGTGCGGTCCCTCACCTAGGACTGCCAGGGGTTGGGCGCGGGGAGGAGAAAAGGGAAGCTCTGGCATAATTGGGGCAAACCTGCTTGTATCCCTAAAGCCCTGAGATTCTCCAAAGAGAGAGCATTTTCTTGGGGTGGGAGTCACTACTCCAGTGACCCCCCTGATTTTTACAGGGTTCATTCCCATAGAGTATGACCCTTGGTACTCAGAACAAAACCTGAGGGGAGGGAATGATTCACCCATTGGGCAGAAGGGAAAGCTGAGACCCAGATGTAGGGTCAGTGGCAAAGCTAGGCGCATGCCCCCTCCCTGAGCCACCAGCTCCTCCCCGATCCTCCCTGGCCTGAGGACTGGGGCAGGGAAAGGAGAGGCAGCAGAGTTTCTGGCCCGCTGCAGCCAGCACCTGCCTTCCCACTAAATCTACGCCTGCCACTTCCAGGGCCCATTAGCGCCTGGCCCACCAGGGCCCATTAGCCAGCATCTATGGGCCTGCGTACCCACCTGCCCACCCACGCCCAGCTGCAGCCTCCCGCTCAGGCCCCTCCTTCCCCCACTGTCAGCTGGGATTGGACAGAGCCCAGGCTCTGAGTCACACAGCCCCACGTTCAACAATTGGTTCCTCGCTGCTGAGCCTGAGCAAGCTAGGAAACCTCTTTGAGCCTCAGTTTCTCTGTTTGGAAAATGCAAAGAATTACTCTGCCTTACAAGGGAGTGAAGAGGAGTCAGAGTGCATAGGAGCTTAACACAGGCCTGGTAGGTACTCAGTAAAAGGGAGGCCACCTTCCCTGTCCCTGTTCCTTCTCAGTACCCAAAACTATCCCTTGGATAGTTTCCCATACTCTTCTCTTTCCGTACTCTATGGGAATGAACCCTGTAAAAATCATGGGGGTCACTGGAGTAGTGACCCCCACCCCAAGAAAATGCTCACTCTTTGGAGAATCTCAGGGCTTTAGTGATACAAGCAGGTTTGCCCCAATTATGCCAGAGCTTGGGAGCTAAGGCATCCCTTGGGAGCTAAGGCATCCACCTGCCAGGAGAAGGCAGAAGACAAATGCTACTATTCTTAATAACCAGCCCAGGAAAGGAAATTACAAATGAGATTTAGAGAAGGGCAGCAACTTGCCCCCCGGTCCCGACACTGGGAGGGATGGGTGGGATTTGAACCCAGGTCTGTCTGACTCAGACCTGAGCTGTCTCTGCTGCAGCCCAGCCTCTCCTGACCCTGACCCAGCCCTGTTCCAGCCAGACAAAGCCTGTCACCCTGGGCCACTAGTGCCCAGCTCTGCACTGACAGAGTACCTGCCCACCACCACATACAGCAAGCACCCCCAGCACTCACAGGGCTGCAGAAGGGAAGTTGAAGGGATGTGGAGTCATGCTGGGGGATCTGACCTGGTTGAGGATGCTGGGGAGACTTCTGGAAGGAAGGAAGGAGGAGGCTAGACCAGCTCCTGGCC
The DNA here is from genome assembly GCF_037993035.2 of Macaca fascicularis. Classification (NCBI taxonomy): domain Eukaryota; kingdom Metazoa; phylum Chordata; class Mammalia; order Primates; family Cercopithecidae; genus Macaca; species Macaca fascicularis. Next base: position 14,341,138 of record NC_088384.1, on the reverse strand, counting down.
ACCACACAGCGGATGCTGCTACCTGCTGTTTGGAGCTTTTGCCCTCTGCCTAGAAGTCTTCCATTATGGTGCCGTGTCTGCTGGGACCTACAGGGCGCTCCACAGGGAACCATGTGGTCATGTACCTCAAGCCCAGCCTAGCAGGGGTCAATTGTCTCAGCCCCACCCCTCCCCACCCCCAGTATCCTCTCTCCTTTACAGATCACTCACTAAGTGCCAGACACCGCAGAAGGCACACTGACTAATAGTAAATATTAGCCCAGCTACCCTGCTGGGCTGTCCCTCTTAGAAATGAGGAACTGGAGGGTTAAGTAGATTTTTTAAGGTCGTGCAGCTGGTAAATGGCAGAACCAGGATTTGAACTCAGGTGTGCATGACTTCAAAGGAAGACACCACTGAGGCCTCCTCTACTGGGTCTGCCTCCCCCCACCCCTGGCTCCCCAATGATGACTCCTGTAGGACAGGATGGAGCAACTTGCTTCCAGCTATTATCAGATTTCTGCTTCCCCCTTCTCTCCTCTAGAAAACAAATTGATTCATCAAATTACACCTTTAATCTGTCCTAGGGAGGGGGAGGAATGGGACTCAGCCTCCCCAGCAGGGAGCAGGACGTGTAATCAGCCCACCCGTCCTCCCCAGCTCAGGCACAGCCACCCATGCTCTATCCTCCCATGATTAAACACTAATTGCCGCCATGCTCTCAAATTGACTATTTTAATTTCCAGAAACGCAAAGTACATTTCAATCAGTTCCTCTCCCAAACCATTCCTTCTTAGGAGCCAGGACAAGAACATAAGCCCCCCAAGGCCGTAGACAGCTGAGCCCCGCTCCTGCACTCCTGCCATCCCTCTCCCCGCAACCAACGCTTCTCTCCTTCCCACATACCCCGTGGCGGGGCTGTGGGCACTCGAAGTATGTGGGAGCATCCAAGAGACCCTACGATTGTCAGCTCAGAAAAGTGAGGCAGCACCCCGACAACCATGGGGTCAGACAAGGGGACGGGGGCTGTCTGCTAGAGGCAGGGTCCAGGCTGCCTGCTCCTCACTTGCCCCCAACCTTCTCCCTGCACACAGTCATTAGATTCTCATTCCAGCCTTCGGAGTGGACAGAGGCTGGGCAGGAATCCCAGTGGGAGCAGAGACTGGAGGGCTGGATACCTGGCCCTTAGTTCCAACTCTGCTACACATCTCCCCTCTCTAGCTCTTAGAGTCCCCATCTGTCCCAGGAAGGGGCTGGGGAGGGGCTCACAGTCATAGCTGGAAAGTATGTGCTTCCCAGGCACAGGCCCGGGGCCAGGACCCAGCTGGCTGCAGATTCCCCTGGGGGTTCTCAGGAGGGGCCAGAAATTTTTGTTGTTGTTGTTGTTGAGACGGAGTCTTGCTCTGTGGCCCAGGCTGGAGTGCAGTGGCATGACCTTGGCTCACTGTAACCTCCACCTCCCAGGTTCAAGAGATTGTCCTGCCTCAGCTTCCTGAGTAGCTGGGATGACAGGCACCTGCCACCACGCCCAGCTAATTTTTGTATTTTTAGTAGAGATGAGATTTCACCATGTTGGCCAGGCTGGTCTTGAACCCCTGACCTCAAGTGATCCGCCTTCCTTGGCCTCCCAAAGTGCTGGGATTACAGTTGTGAGCCACGCCTAGCCTAACTGGCATTTTTAAAAGGCTCTCCAAGCTGGGCATAGTGGCTCATGCCTGTAATCCCAGCTACTCAGAAGGCTAAGGGGGGATGATCCCTTGTGGCCAATAGTTGAAGACCAGCCTGAGCAACATAGTGAGATTCTGTCTCTTAAAATAAAAATAAATAAGTAAATAAAAATTAAAATGATAAAAAGCCTCTCCAAATGATTCCAACATGTAGCTGGGGTTTGGGAACTGCCAGGCTAGTGCAGTCCTCTCTGTTGACAGGTGTGAATATGGGCCCAAGAGGGTGAGCCTCTAGCCCAGAATCACACAGCAAGTGAGAGATGCTAGCCAGAAGATAGCTAACAACCCTTCCAGTTTGGACATTTCAGAAAAGCAGGTGAACAAACGCACATAGTGAAGGGAAACAGGGGTGTAGCACCCACTGTCATGGAGAGGAAGGGTTGCTGAGAGTTCTAGTCAAGAATTCCTACTTGAGAACCGCATTCCCTCCACAATGTTAGCTGTAGGTCTTGAGCAAGTTACTCCTTTCTAAAAATAAAGATGGGGCTAGGGATTTAACTGAGGTCTCTCCAAGGCTCCGGAACCCTCCTTCCAGGCCAGTTGGAAGCATAATAAATAATAATAACAATGGCAGACATTTATTGAGCATTTACTAAGTCCAGGAACTGAGCTAAGCCTTCTGCGTGGATTGCTTCTTTCTAGCCACTCCACCATCCTAAGAAGGGCTATCTTATTTCCCTCTACCTCTCCTACAGGTGAGCAAAGCGCGGCTGGGGGAGGTAGCTCCCGCCGGAATCGAGCAGAAGCGTTTCGGCTGGGAATCGAACCCAGGGTCGGTCAGTAGTGGCCGCGCTTTAGGACCCGGCGGTGCACGGAAGACCCAGCGGAGCGGCGCGCACCCCGGGCCCAGAGCTCATTAGCCGGGCGCCGCGGGGGCCTTCATTAAAGCTCAGCCACGCGCAGGCTGCCCGCGGCGGTCCCGCCTGGGCGCTCCGGGCTGGCCCGGACCTGCGGCGTCGGCCCGGGAGCATCTGGGAAGGGGGCACGGGGCGGGGATCGGTAGGGCCGCCGATGCTCAGAGACTGTCACCCACCCCCTCCCCAAAGCCAGGGAGTAGCGGGGAGGGGGGCGAGTGCACTCGGGTATTGGGGAGAGCATCAAATGGGGGTGGGGGGCCGGTGTCACCGAGCTGTCCCCAAACCTCGAACGGCCAAGGCCGAGTCACCCCCGCCCCACCCCCACACACTATGCACCCATTTCACAGATGGCAGGTCCTAGCTCAGAGGGTTAGGGCAGGCCCAGAACCGCCTCGCCATCGCCCGTTCCCAGGCCTGATTGAGAGGCTGGAAACGAGGGTGGGAAGGGAGTGAGGACCTGTAGACTCTGTCAGAGAACTTGGGCGGGGGCGGAGCGGGGCATCCAGGAAGAAGCCCCCACCCCAGCCTTGGATAGGGTAGTATAGGATAGGAGGAGTGGAGAAGGGCCATGGGCTCCGGTGGCCGCAGGTCCCACCGGCATCCGCCAGGGCGGGGGCAGCAGGAGCAGGAACCCTCCTGCCTCCGCACCTCATCGACTCCCCTCTCCCGCCCGACTCCAGTCTCTGCGCCCGGTTGGCCACCCATCCCCCACGACCCGCCCGGCGCCTCCGTCCTCCTCCCCGCTCCCCGCTCTCTCCTCGCCTCCTCCCGCTTCTCTTGCCGGAAACTGATCCTGTCCCCTCCATCCCACTCCACCGGTTGACTGCGGTCACCGCCCATCTCTCCACCCCCGCTGTGTGACTCTAGAAGACTGTCTTAACCTCTCCGAGCCTTAGTAAGTAGGCAAGTGGAAAAAGAAGTGAGAAGATTCTGGTGATGGAATGCCAGCCTTTAATGGGTTAAAAAGGGAGAAATGTATGTGTATGTATTTGCTTTTCGATGCATATGTTTGCTTGTCTGCGCAGTCAGCCTGGAAGAGGAGGGAAGTTGCTGGCGAAGCTGACTGCCTCCAGGGAGGGAGCCTGGTCCCTGGGGAAAGGGTGCGGGGAGACTCGGTATTGCACACACCTCTTAAATATTCAAATGTGTAAATGCATTAGCAATTCCAGCTAATAAACAAAATAAAACACAAACATTTACAAAACTAAAATTTAAGAATAATATTGGTGAAGATTAAGCCAGATAGTGTGAAGCCAGCAGACACAGAAGTTTCAGTGAACCGCCCCTGTTTTGATCGTCGCTCCTCACTAGGTTTGCTGTCCGCTGCTCTGGGTCCCCCTCTCCTACCCCATCTCCCTCCGTCTTCTGGCCTCACACCCACCTCGCCTCCCCCTCCCTGCAGCCCCTCCCTGCGCTGAAGCCCCTTGCACCCCTCCCCCATCCCCTCGGAGGGTGGTTGGACGCAGGACGGAGGAGCGGGGCTGCGGTGGAGCCATCGGGATGATGGAGAGTGGGGGGCAACCGAGCCGTCTGCAAGTCCCCAGGATCCCGTTTGGGAGGGGATTCCCAGTCCAGCTTCAGATATCTCCCTACCTCACAGACGCAGGGTCCCAGTGTAACCTTTGATGGGTGAAAGGGTTGGGAGTGAGAGGGGTGTGGCCGGGCGTGGTGAATCCCAGCACTTTGGGAGGCCGAGGCGGGCAGATTGCCTGAGCTCAGGTGCTGAAGACCAGCCTGGGCAACATGGCGAAACTCCATCTCTACTAAAAATCAAAAAATGAGCCAGGCGTGGTGGTGGGCGCCTGTAATCCCAGCTACTCAAGAGGCTGAGGCAAGAGAATTGCTTGAACCTGAGAGGCAGAGGTTGCAGTGAGCGGAGATCTCGCCACTGCACTCCAGACTGGGAGACAGAACAAGACTCAGTATTGAAAAAAATAAAGATATATAAAATAAAAATTAAAAAGTGGTGGGTGAAGCCCCTACTGGACCACTGGAATCCCTTCTACATGCCCCTCCAAGACAAACGCCCCCAACATACACACACAGCCCAGCACAGCATGAGCCTACACTCCCTCCCACCTCCAACCTCTGGCCTGCCCATCCCCCTCTTCTCGGCTCCTCCCCTCCCCGCCCCTTTCACGACACAGTCTTGACAAGAAGGTCCCCGGAGACAGCAACAAGTAACTAGCTATCAGTAGGCCAGGCTGAGGGTGTGGCAGATGTGGCCTCAAGGCAGGGCAGGGTGGGGCTGGCCCAGGAACCAGGGACCTTTTCAGAACGGGGCTCAAGGACAGGGAGGCGTGTTCCGTGACGGGAAAAAGGGAATCACCCTTGCAGTCCCAGAAAGCCTGTCCAAGAGGAGTCTTGGAGCTCCCCTAGGCAGACCCCCTCTCTAGTCTTCCTGCCTCCAGGCCACCATCCCCGATGCACAGTTCAAGGCACTTGACACGTGCTGGCTCTTTTTTTTTTTTTTTTTTTTTTTTGAGACGGAGTCTCGCTCTGTCACCCAGGCTGGAGTACAGTGGCCAGAACTCAGCTCACTGCAACCTCCGCCTCCCGGGTTTACACCATTCTCCTGCCTCAGCCTCCCGAGTAGCTGGGACTACAAGCGCCCGCCACCACGCCCGGCTAGTTTTTTGTATTTTTAGTAGAGACGGGGTTTCACCGTGTTAGCCAGGATGGTCTTGATCTCCTGACCTCGTGATCCGCCCGTCTCGGCCTCCCAAAGTGCTGGGATTACAGGCTTGAGCCACCGCGCCCAGCCACGTGCTGGCTCTTAACAGGGCTTTCCCAATGCACACCTGCCAGGCCTGTCCCCAGCCTCCCCTTGAGGATCAAGTTCATGCAGTACAGGTTGACATTCAGAGCCCTCAGGAGGTCCTCCCTGGCCTTGCAGGTGCAGCCTCCTTTCTGAAGCTCCAGCCTCCACCTCAACCTGTGCTCTCCGCTCCGTTTGGAGTGAAAGGAACCCACCCGCCTGCTTTCTGTGAGAGAACTACGCAGTCTGCAACCACAGCCTGGCCCCCAAGTGAGTGGAGAACCTAGAGGCCAGGATCTGACTCATTTGTGAGTCCTCAGGGCCCCTTGGACACAAGGAGCCCAGAAGGGCAGGGGAGTGATGGCAAGTTCTGCAGACCAAGAGGGCTGAGCCGGGGCCCAGTGCCAGGCAGAGAAACATCCCTGCCTTAACCACAGACCTGCAAGGCCGGCCTGATGGCTCCCTTTAACAGGAGAGGAAACTGAGGCTCAAAGCAAGTGTCTTCTCCCAGGCCACACAGGCCTTGTTTTGGTTCCTGAATCAGTTGGCACCCGGCTGGGAAGAGCCTGGAGGGCAGGAGGAAAGGCAACGCCAGGGGATTCTACCCCTCTCTGTCTGCCTTGGGCACGGCTCTGGCCAAGTCTACACCCTCCAGGGCTCCAGCTGCTGCCAGAATTGCTCCTCCTGGTTCCATGGTGCTGAAATTCCAGCAGAGCCACCTCCTCCCTCTGTCCCCCTGGCCTCAGGAAGCAGCAACTTCCTGCTTTCCTACTACCCTGTGATCTCATTGTCCCTTTCATTTTTGTTTTGTTTTGTTTTGTTTTTGTTTTTGTTTTTGTTTTTGTTTTTGTTTTGAGACTGAGTCTTGCTCTGTCACCCAGGCTGGAGTGCAGTGGCACAATCTTGGCTCACTGCAACCTCCGCCTCCGGGATTCTAGCGATGCTCCTGCCTCATCCTCCTGAGTAGCCGAGATTACAGTCGTGCGCCACCATGCCCGGCTAATTTTTGTATTTGTAGTAGAGATGGGGTTTTACCACCTCTTTGGGATTTCCCAAAGTGCTGGGATTTCCCAAAGTGCTGGGATTACAGGCATGAGCCACCGCGCCAGGCCTTCATTGTCCCCTTCTAACGCTTCCAATCCCCTATAGTAAGTCGCCCCCATTCCAACTCTATTTTCATTTGGCCCTGAGTCCTGAGTGAGTGACCCCTGCGCAGTCCCTGGCCCCATTGCCCCAGCTGTTCTTCACTGATGATGGCCGACGCTGCCTGACCTCCAGGTGTCTCAGACTCACTGAGTTCTTTGGTGCCTCTGGGCCATGTTGCATGCTGTTCCCCCTGCCCGGACTGATCTTCCTGAAGCCCTTTGCCTGGCTGGCTCCATCTATCCCTCTGCTCAGCAGCCTGGGCACTGCCTGTACTTAGGCATCATCTGATTATTTGCTTCATGCTGGATTTTGCCATAGGACCCCAGCTCAGGAACTCCAGGAACATCAGGGCACATGTGTCTTCCTCACAGCTGCAGCCGTGGCTCCAGAGACTGACGCTGTGCCTGGGTGGAGGCGTCTTCAGTCAATACTTACCGAATGCATGACTCCATGGAAAGATCAAGGAGTGGAGGACAAGACTGCCAGATGGACGTATGAACTGGGCCAGATCACAAAAGGTCTTAAGTATTAGCATAAGAAGGTGAGTGGGGCCAAGGAAAGATCTTTCATTTTCCCTTCCCTTACCAGATGCCTGATTTTGTTGGGTCCCCAGGCTTACGTTGAAAGCATAATAAATGTGTTTCCCATATCCTAAAATCTTCCCAGCCACCCTGGCCCTCCCCAGTCACACACACAAATTGAGCCTGGGAGGCCCAGCAGGGCATGGGGGTGGAGGCTGTGCCAGGCAGTGTGGGTCACCTGGAGGCCAGAGTCCCTTATCAGGTTCTTCTTTGCCCTGGGCAGCCTCTTGGGCCATGTTGCTGACTCCACTCCTGTCCCCTCCCTTACCCAGACAATCCAGAGGAAGCGTGGTGTCAGCATAGCCCAAGGCAACCCTCAGGGCCTAGTTACAGAGTCACCCTCAGAAAAGAGGCACTGGGACCCAAAAAGAGGCGTGGCGGTCCCTGGTTGCTCCCCATTAAACCTTGGCCCGGCTCAGGCCCTGGGCTCTCCTGGGCAGTGCTGTGTGGCTCCCCTGAATCTGTGAACACCAAACTTGGAGATCTTAATCCTGGGGGCTCATAGCACCGTGGGGCCGCTGTCTCTCTTCCTCAGTGAAATGTGGGCATGTCCGGCATACTTCCACCCTCACAGGGACAGGCAGAACAGAGAGGAGGTGCAAAGGCGGTGAGAAGGGGCGCACAGCTGGAGAGAGTCCCGTAGCTGCTCTGTGCCTCAGTTTACTAGTCTGTTAAGAGGAGGTTGTCTCATTATGTTTAGTGAGATAAGCCAGATGCAAAAGAACATATATTTTATGATTTCACTGATGGGAGGTACCTGGAATAGTTTAATTCATAGAGACGAAGACCAGCGGTTACGGGGGGTTGAGGTGGGAGGGGGCGTGGCACAGGGCGTGCAAGCTTCTATTCGGGATCATGCAGAAGCCCCGGAAATGGATGATGGTCACGGCCACACAGGATTGTGAATGTACCGAATGCCATGGACCTGTATACTTACAAAGCTAAAATGGTCAATTTCATGTTACATACATTTTACTGCAATTTAAAACACACACATAAGAGGTGGACCTCCGCTCCTGTGCAGGGCTGGTTGGGGGGGTCACACCAGGGAAGGGCCTGGGGACATGAGCCCGGAGGAGCTGTGCTGAGCCCCCCAAAGTAGTAGTGGAAGGGCTGCAGAGTTTTGACCTCCTTCTCAGTCCTGGGACCATTCCTGAGCTCAGGACAGGGTTGAGAGCAGGTGGAGCCCAAGGACCTGGGGTGGAGCCAGAGGGGTCCTGGGCGCTCTGCTGGCCTCCCCTGACTCCAGCCCCTCACCTTGTCTGCACCTCCACCTGCAGCTCAGCGAAACTCTTTCCCTTCCTTTAGAGGCTGGCATAGATCATCAGGCCCACCTTCCAGGAGGGGAGACTGAGGCCCCACCAGGCTCACAGACACCCCCATACTCAAATGACCAAGTGGAGCCTGTGACCCCACCCCACCCCTGAGCTTCTCCCACTGCATTTAAGCCCAGCCCAGCCCAGCACTGGGAGCTGTTCTGGAAACAGGGCACTGTCTGCCCCAAGTCCTGCCTGGAACTGGCACCCCACCTACTCCTAAGTGCCCCTCTTAGTTGGCAAATGCCTAGAGAGTCTCTTTCCTTCCCTTCTCTGCCACAGCCATCCTGAGAATATCCTCACAGAGAAGAAAGAGGCAAGGAGATTCCTAAAAAAAGCCAAATATCCTGGTGAGAAGCTGCTATTAACCTCCTGGGAAGCTCCAGAGAAGAAATAGCAGGGAGCGGGGAGGCTGCCCGACTCCTGGGCAGTGATGGAGAGCCAGGAGGCGGTGTCAGGTGGCGGGTGGGTGGAGAGGCGGCCGCATCCAATGATTCCCATCACACATTCTGCGTCTGGCAGCTCCCACTGAGTGAGTACCTGCTGAATGCTCAGGGGCCTCACAGGCGCGGCAAACCTTGAGGCCAGAGCCAGGGGTGCCAACTCCATGGTACAGATGAGAAAAGTGAGGCCCAGGTGAGGCAATGGGCACATGGGCGTAGCCAAGGTCACACAATTGAGGAAGGCCGGGGCTGCAGCTTTCAAACCACGTCTGTCTGAAGCTGAAGTCTAGGAGAGAACTAGATGGATGGAGGGCAGCAGGGCAGAGACTGGACTGAGAGCGAGAAGGAGAGAGGGAGGGAGAAGGGGAGGGATAAAGAGGGATGGAGAGAAAGACGGAGAGAGAGCAAGTGAGCCGGACCATGAGGGGCACCCACCGACCTCACCAGCAGCCAGGGGGCAGGGGTCACCATGGATATTGTGTGCTTAGTGGCGATGTGGCAGCATGGGAGGGGCGGTGCAGTCTCGAGTGGGTCAGGTGGGCCTCAGAGGCTCGCACGGCAGTGGTGTAGGGCAGGAGCTGAAGGAGTTCAGTCCCTCCCACCTTACTGCTGTCCCCTCTGGAGTCCTGCTGCTCCACCACTATGGCCAGCCATCCTCTCTCCTTGCCTGTCTCAGGCCCTCCTATGCAGCTGTGGAGGTCGGAACTAGGTTGGCAGTACCTGCCTTTCCTCTCCAGCTCTGGGCTGAGCCCACTGTGCTCACCAGCCTGGGCCTAGAGGAGGAAGGAGAGTCTAAAGCCCTGGGTCCTGGTCCCTGCTCTGTCACTAGTGTGCTATGTAGCCCTAGGCAAGCCACTTTCCCTCACTGGGCCATGTTTCCAAGATGGTTGAAGGTTTCCCGGAAAGTTCTATTTCTGGGGTTTTCACACTGTCTGAGAACAGCCCCATCTCCGAGAAATCTCTTGGGTGCTATTTGGAGAGAACTGATTCTGGAGTCCAAAGCCTCAAAGCCTGACTCCCATCCCTTCGTTAAGCACCTGCCATGTGCCAAGCACTGCTTCAGAAGCCAGAAATACTGGTTTCGTTGGTGAACTGGAACCCCTGATGGTTCTGAACCTTGGTTTCCTTGTCTGCAAAATGGGTCAGTGAGGACAGAGTCCCTCCTCAGAATGAAGAAGAGGTACAAATGAGACCATTTAGGGGAATTCTTCCCACAGGCAGGTCGCTACCAGGATCCTCCTCCTGCTGGGGCCTTGTGGTCAGACAGACCTGGGCTCCAAGCCCGGCTCACCCACTCGCCATTTGCACTGCCCTGTAGGAGCCCTGACCCTGACATAAGACAGGCACAGGGGTGGCCTACCATCTGCGTTAGTCATCCCAACCTGTCCCCTCGCCCCTCCATCACCGCCGCACCTCCGTGCATTCTTTACACTCCTTCCCAAGAAAGGATGAGGGCTTGGGTCCCTGGAGACTGAGCAAGTCTTCCCCTGAAGACTTGAAGAGGCATGGACAAGCTGAGTGAAGCAGAGCTTTCCACATATCCATCCCCTGCTCAAAAACCTTCCATGGCTCCCTATTGTCCTGCAAGTGATCCAGCTCCTCCCCAGCATTTCAGCTTAGGGCCTTCAGAATAGGCCCATCTGCCCCTTTCTGCCATTACTGCCCTTTCTCTAGCCTCCCTCTAGCAGCACCTGTTCCCCAGTGTCTCCTGCGCACCCCCCGTCCTCTTGCAGAGGAGGGGGAGAAGAAGGGCCATTCCAGGCAGAGGGATCATCCTATGCAAAGGCTTCGTGATGCGATGGGAGGAGTGGGGCACAGTGGGGCCCTCCCCCGAGGTGCAGCCCGGTCCTGCGCTCTGCTGAGCGGAGCCCTCCCTCCCAGGCCCCCCCACTCCTGGGTCCCACTGCTGCCCCTGGGTTTTTTCCAACTTGCTGTTCCGGAAATCCACTCAAATTTCTCCAGGCCGGGAGCTGCTGGGCTTCACTGTTGATTTTTCACAAGTGATTATTGGCGGTAGAATTTGTCACCTGCACAAAGAAAGGATAATGAACCTTTCATCAGAGCCAGTCTGTGGGCCCCTGAGGAGGCTCAGCTTCAAGAGCTGGGGAACAAGGTGTGGTGGGAGAGGGGGGCACAGGAAAGGGAAGGGGGGAGGGGAGGGGAGGGGAGGGGAGGGGAGGGGAGGGGAGGGGGTAGGGCTGCCCAAGGCCAGGCCCAGATAGGTAGGTCTGTTTCAAGCCCCCATTCATTGGAAGATGGGGAAATTGAAGCTCAGAGAGCCTGAGAGCCTTGCCTAAGGTCACACAGTAGCTAAGGGACAGCTTACCTGGGCCCACTCGGCACCCCATGAATGTTGGCGGGTGGCTACCCTGGGGCTCAAGTCACAGAAACAGAAAGGAATATGGCAGATGGTCTGGTCCCAGGCCTCTTCAATTTCACAGAGAGACTGAGGCCCTCAGAGGGACTGAAACTTGCCGAGGACACACAGTGAGGCCACAGCAGGGCGGACACTGGAAGGCAGAGACTCTACTACAGGCTCCTGAACCCTCAGCCCAGCTCCTTCCTCTGTCCAAGGAATCCCATGAGTGAGGCAGGTGGGGACCCCAGCTGCAAAGGTCTGCGTCCCAGGTCCACTCCTCCCTGCTCCCCCACCCTTATGCCCCTGGGCTCCGAATGGGTGGCTTTGGGACAACCTGCCCTCCCTGAGCCTCAGTTTCCCCACCTGGAGATGGGCACCACACCCGCCCATTTCTTGGTCTGCTGTGAGGGTTCCCATCTGCTGACTGATGCCTGCCTCTCCCGCTCCAGGCTGCCTCCAGTCTGAGGTTTCTGTCTCTCTCTCAGCCCCCGCCCTGGGCTCCACTGTTGGTTTCACGCCTCCTCCGCCTCCACCTTGGCCAGCTTCCCTCATTGCTGTGAGCCGAGCTTGTCTTGCTCCCTCCCCAGTGCTCCCGCTGCTCAGCCGTGAGGATGATCAACACCCACCAGGCTGCCAGCCACCAGCAGGAGGGAGCGCAGAGAGCGTGCCTGGCTGGCACCCACCCCTCGGCTCCCAGACCCACCCTCCCGGACCCCAGCCTCCCCCACTTATCTCCAGTTTGCACCCACTTCAGTCCCCCCAGTCCTATCCAGCCCCTCCAGCTCCCAAACCCTTTCTAATCCTCCCCACACCCTCTCCAGCTCTCCCAAGCCTCCTGGCCCTCATCTTCCCCAGTTTCCTCCAACACTATTGCTCCTTACGCCCCTCACACCTCCCCTGGATCCCTTAAGCCAGGCCTCTGTCAGAGAGGGAGTGGGACAGGGCAGTGGGTGGAGGCATGTCCCCCTGCCCGAGCCCGCCTGCCCACGCCCACCTGCCCATGCCTCCCTGACTACGTCCCCCCTGCCCACGCCCCCCTGCCCATGCTGGCCTGCCCACACCCACCTGCCCATGCCTGCCTGCCCATGCCACCTGCCCACGCCCCCGCCCATGCCCCCTGCCCACACCCGCCTGCCCATGCCCCTGCCCACACCACCCTGCCCACACCCACCTACAACACAGTGGTGGCAGCCACCACCCCGCCCCCCACAGCCCAGTTACCACACTCACACAAGTCCTACACACACTGCTCCCACAGATACCTCCTACACTCACACACAAATCTACACGCACACATACACCATCACCCAGGAGCCCTGACACCATCCCAAACCCCTAGCGTCGCAGGCTCTCAGCACCAGGTGGACAGGGCACTGGGAGTGGACAGGAGGGGCAGCAAGACACAGGCTCAGGGCGCCCAGAGCGCCCCCTGCTGTCCCCACACAGGCAGCCTTCCTGGTCCTGGCCCAGTGCCAGCCTCGATTCTTGGGAACACATTCCTCCCGGCCCTCATCCTGGTGCCTCTGATGTGGCAGGAGGAGAGGGACGCTGTGACCCACTGTGGCCACACTATCACTACCCCCCTTCCACAAAAGCTACATGCACGTGGACCTCAGGGGAAGCCCGATCCCCAGCATGGCTGACATCCACAGTCCTCAAAGGCTGACCTCTGCAAACTGCTTCTCCTGTCCTGGCACCACCATGAGCGTCCCCTCTGCCACAGGCACCCCGTCCCCGTCCACGTCTGCCCTCACCCTGCTCCTCAGGTGTGCAGGGGGCACTGAGGGGTGAGTTCCCCCAATGGGCATCATGATCCCATGCTGCCTCCATGCCCAGAGCACACATTCCCCCCCGCTCTGCCAGGGGGTCCTCCCCACTCTCTTCCCTGCTGTCAGCACCACTCTCCCACCAGGAGCCAGCCGAGGTAACTGTCCCTGTGGGGCCACACTCCTGAGAGTCCCTGCAGAGTAGGCCTCTCTCCTCTGGGTCCCCCTTCACCTGGCGCTGCCTCCATCACAGAGATCCACTTGGCCCACTACCTGCCTGTGCTCCCCTCTGGTCCCACCAATCTGTGTGCACCTTGCATCCTGCCACACTGGCCTCCTCCTCGTCATCCACAGTCTTTTCTCCTCTTTGGATGTCATTGTGCAGTTTCCTCTCTGCCCCTCCCTCCCCATCATCTTCAGAAGCCACCTCCTCCAGGAAGCCTTCCCAGATGCTCTGCAAGGTGACGCTGGGAAGTGATGTACCGGCTTTGGTGACGCTGAGAAGTGATGTGCTGGCTTTGGACCCAGGATGATCTGGGTTCTCTCCCTATCTGTGTGACCTCAGCAAGTTGCTCCACTTCTGTGAGACTTAGTTCCTTATGCATAACATGCATTAATAACATTCCCTGCCAGGAAGTCAAACGCCCTGGCACACAGTAGGTGCTCCACAGCCCTGAGGCACACCTGCTCCCCTGCAAAGGGCCATGTCCTCCTTGTTTTTTATTTTTGTTATTTATTTATTTATTTATTTATTTATTTATTTATTTTTTGAGATGAAGTCTCGCTCTGTCGCCCAGGCTGGAGTGCAGTGACACAATCTCAGCTGACTGCAGCCTCTGCCTCCCAGTTCAAGCAATTCTCCTGCCTCAGCCTCCCAAGTAGCTGGCACTACAGGTGCACGCCGCCATGCCCGGCTAATTTTTGTATTTTTAGTAGAGACGGGGTTTCACCATGTTGGCCAGGATGGTCTCGATCTCCTGACCTCGTGATCCACCCACCTCGGCCTCCCAAAGTGCTGGGATTATAGGCCATGGCCTCCTTGCTTTTACCCTCAGCAGGGGGTGTTTTCTTTGTCCCATTGTTTATTTCTGCTATCACCCTCTTTCCCCATTGGCCCTGACATCTGCTGACCCCAAACCGCCCCCAGAAGCAGTACTGAGCACTTCCCATCCACCCTCCCCTGGAACCCTCTCCACTATGCTCTCAAAAACACTCACTAACCTCTCTGGGCCACAGATTCTTGGTTTCTTTGTCATTAGAACGGGATGATAACACCGGCCCGAGGTTGATGTGAGAATTAAGGGAGATAATTCGGGAAAAGCACTTGGCCCAGTGCCTGGCTCAAAACTTGGCGGCCACATCACGCCTGGGTTTATAGTTGAGAGTCTATTATTGTTCTGGCCTGGAGGAGCTCTGCCTGTGCACACGCTGGGCACTTCCCCAGACCTCCCAGACCAGACCCCAGGAAAGGCTGGCATTGAGGGCCGTGGCCAAGGAGCGGGTGGGGTGAGGCTGAAGCAGGTTCCCCACCCACTCAGAGTCCAGAGTGCCCTCCGGCCTCCAGCACCTCCTACCCCGCCCCTCCTTCCCTCCCAACCCAGGCCCTGGGTGGCCCTGGCAGCTGTTCTGTCCCCACCCCACACACCCCTCCTGCCTTCCTCCTCTTATTTCTTCTTGAAACCTCTTCTCCAAAAGTTCATTCTGAAAGAAATCGATTTCCAAGCTGTTTGGAGATATAATTTGGTTTTTCATTTTGAAGAAATGATGGTGGAGGAAAAATTTGGAGACTTAATCACCGGGGAAAGCCATGGAAATAAAGAATTCCTCTGCCCTTGGTTGGAAGCTAGGGGCCTGTGTTCATTCTCTTGCTGTGACAGCAGAAAACAGGTGCACACAGAGAGGCACGGCTCCTGTATGACACACACATGTGCACACCACATGCAGCACACACATGTTGTGAAACACACACATGCATACGGACTGTACACACCAAGACATACACACACACAGCCCTCAGTGAAACACCGTGGATGCCTCCAGTCCCCAGTCCCCTCAGCAGTGCAGGAACAGGGTATGGCTGGATTCTCTCCACCCCCAGCTCTCTGTCTCTGTCCCACGCCCTAATGCATCTTGCTCTTGGAATGACCCCATCTTCATTATCATTATTATTATTTTTTGAGATGGAGTTTCCCTCTTGTTGCCCAGGCTGGAGTACAATGGCACAATCTCAGTTCACTGCAACTTCTGCCTCCGGAGCTCAAGTGATTCTCCTGCCTCAGCCTCCCGAGTAGCTGGGATTTCAGGTGTGCGCCATTACACCCAGCTAATTTTATATTTTTCGTAGAGACGGGGCTTCAACATGTTGGCCAGGCTGGTCTCGAACTCCTGACCTCAGGTGATCCGCCCGCCTCGGCCTCCCAATGTGCTGGGATTACAGGTGTGAGCCACCGCGCCCAGCCTCCCATCTTCATTATTTCCTGAAAAGCTTGACTTCCACTGCTTTCCAAAGGTTCTTTCCAAATCTGAAGCAGGTATTCATAATCAGACATCACTGCCTCACTCAAGAAGCTTCACGAGCTCCCGATTACCTGGCTGGACAATAATCACATCCAAAACCATGGGCAGAACCACCCACACCTCTGGCTGTGGAAGCACCTCTGCATTCCATGTCACTTCTGCCTCAGCAGCCCCTGACAGGATGGGCAGCTGCTGGGACTGTGCCTGGGGCCTGCAGCCGCACCCCTTCATGTCATAGATAAACACGCTTACCTAAGAGGTTGAGGGACTCACACAAGATTGTACAGGTGCTGGGTGGCAGAACACACACACACACACACACACACACACACACACACACACACACACACATCACTGGCTGCAGTCTCTCATTATCAGTTCATTCTTCTGTATCTGGAAGATTTTCAAGCGTTCACTATGAAGATGGGCCCCTGGGAAAGTCATAATGTCTGACATACTAAGGCAGGGAACCCCCAAATTCCTTGGATTGGAGGACAGAGCAGGCCCTAAATTCTATCTAGTTCAACCCCTCTGATATTTGAACCCCTTTACAGTATCCTTGCCTACAGCTCTTCAGCCTGCACTTGCATACCTCCAGGGCTGGGGAGCTCCCTCCCACCTGCCCATCTCTGGTCTCTTGTGAAGACTGGAGTCCCTCGTTCTGCTGAGCTGAACTCTACCCCCGGGGATTCTCCCACCTTAGGTCTTGGGTCTCTGCCTTGGGGCTCCAAGCCTTCTCCTCTTCTGGCTGTCCTCAACCTCAGGAGCCCAGCTGGGATGCCCTCCTCATTCCAAGTCTATTGGCAGAGACCAGTGTGGGCCATGTTGAGGCTGGAAGTTCACAGACACGTGCGCACATGTATGAGGCATTTGGCCTTCATGCTGGGAAAGGAGGAGAGCAGGGCCCATCTTCTTGGGGGAGAACACCCCTTGGGGCTGGGGGTGCCAGGTGAGGGCACTGTGCAGACAGCAAGAACAAGGCCTCCTTCTCACAGAAGTCTTAGCAAGGGTCTTCCAGGCTCCGTGGAGACAGATGTGGCTGCGGGGTTGAGAAACAAAGTGCCCTGTGTTAGGGGGCAGGGAAGGACTGAGGGCTTCCTGAGATGTGAAAGGACAAGAAACGGGGCTGAGGCGGGCACAGGACCCCAGATGACGGAGGGGCAGCCTTCCTGGAGTGTCTCCAAGCTGGGCAGTCCCCTGGCGGTGCAGGGGAAAGCAAGGTCCAGAAGGTGAGGCCTGACCCCGGGCCAGACCAGACCTCGGAGCACGGCTCCTGTGTCCAAACCCTTCCCCATGGTCTGGGTGTCTCTCTCCTGAAGAAGGGGCTGTCCCAGGGAGGATACTCAGGGGCTTCCCTTCCCTCTCTCTGTCCTCAGCTCCCGGAGCCCACCAATCTGTGTCCTATCTGAGGAATGTGACACTCGAGGGGACCTGGGGAGCGGGAAGGTGGGAGAGGATGTGGAGGTCAATCGGACCCTGCCAGCGGGACAGCAGAGCATGAGGGGTCAGGAGAAGATCATAAATAAGATTGCTTGCTTGGTGGAGGTGGCATCATAGGAGGCTTCCTGGAGAAGATGAGGTAGGAAGTGAGCCCGAGGGCCTGGGGAGGTCTGCATCTACCCGTCTTACATACTTACCCACAAGCTGGTTTCCCATTTGCTGAGCGTTTACTGCATGCTGGGTGCTTTACATGTCAGCAGGGCAGTCCACGATCTCTACAGAGCATCTGTCCTGCATGCCGGGCACTAGCCTGGGCTGGGCTGGTTGACTCTGATGGGCAGTCCTGGGTCCCCGCTCCCCACGGCAATGTGATACACCCGAAAAGAGGCCAAACCCGGGCACCAGGAGGCCTGAGTGCAGATCCCAGCCCCACCACTTATCTGTCGTGCAGTCCAGAGGTGGCAAAGGACCGTGTGCTTGTGAGAGCCAGAGGCCGATGGGATGGAGGTGTCCCGGTGGCCCTGCCCTGGACTCTCCCCACAGGGGCAGGTGGTAGAGAGGCACCAGTGCACAAGGCCCAGCCCTGGGGACCCACGGTGCCCCCGGCCCAGATTCCCTGCACCTGCCCCAGTTTGGGGCAGCCCGGCCTACTTCTCAAGGATGTTTGGAGGTTCCTAAGAGGCCCCCAGGGGCCCTGCCCACACCCACCTCCAGCGTCTGCTCCTTCCTACAGCCACACAATCTGACCCCCAGCCTGGCACAGGCTAAGCCCCAGCACAGGGACCCCCTTTGCATCCCCTCCTCCCCCAGGGACATCAGATCTGCCAGCCCCTTCCTCCTGCCCTGCCCTGCAGAGAAGGCACTGGGTGGGTGGGGGGTGCAGGTGGGGCCTTGCAGGGCACACTCGTCAGCCCACGCCGTGGTTTACACCCCACCCTCACCACCACCATCTTACACCTCCAGCCCCGGACATTCCAGCTTCTGCTTTCAAGGTAGGGTTGTGCCCACGGAAGTTAAGGCTCAGATTTTGAAATCTGAAATAAAAATTTGAAACTTGTGTCAGAGAGAGCAACATTGGAAGGAGATTCCAGCCAATCCCCAGGCACAGAAGGCCTAAAAGACAGCATTCCCCGAGGACAGTCAAGAGGTAAGTGGGCGCGAGGCTCCTGTTCCCGAGAGATGCCCCCTATGAGATCAGGGAGCCAAGGCAGTGGGGAGCGGTGAGTGCTCGCAGTGGCACCTGGTCCTGGCAGGCAGTGGGAACAGGGTGTGAGGCTGCCTGGGCTGTGGGACAGAGAGGGCTGCTGGCTCAAAGGACACAGCACCCAGAGACACCCTTGTCGGAGAAGGGAGCCCCACAGCTGGCATCACGATGCCCAGGAGTGAGCGGATCCAAGGAGAACCCGATTCAACAGTGAAACCCCCATGTGGGCCGAGTTTGTCTGGAGTTTGTCTAGAAGGGGCCAGGTAGCAGCGTAAACGGCAGGAACAGGGTGGGAGCCAAGGAAATGATTCAGTTTTGCTCCTGGAGGCAAACTCAATTGCTGCCACTTGAGTTTGCAGCCTGAGAAGGTCCCTCTGGCACACAGTGTGCAGCTGACTGAGCAGACACTGTCAGGCGGCTGCAGGGGACTCGGTGACCTCAGTGAGCTTTGACCACCCAGGGGGTGAGGGGAGGGACCCACTCACTCAGGCCCACTTCTGACACCACGTTGCTGAGGAGGCTTTAGAGACAGCCCCAGGACCTATCCCCTCTTCCTCCCTGCCTCCCCACTGCAGGCCCCTAGACCCACCCGCCAGCCCCTTCCCCCTCCCCGGGCCTGGGCCCCTGGGGGCTGAGAGTGTGTGTGACCCCAGAGCCCCCAGTCCTGTCATTAGCGCTGATTACTCCCATCAGCTCCCCAGGGTGGGGGGCGGCAGCTCTGGCAGAGTGTGTCAGGAGTGCCAGGCATCCCTGCTCCACGTTGGCTGTGGGTAGCCACCGAGGGGGGCGCCGGGAGGCGGGACAGGCAAGGTGGTGCTTCCCCACAACCCGAGGCCTCCAGGCAGTCTCCTTTCACCCCACCTCCAGCAGCCTTGGAGGGGCCTTCCCCTCTCAGAACTCCCCCACCCCTACCCCCTGCCCCATTCCATCTCCCTCCCCTGCCTGGAAGTCAGGAAACCAGGCTCTGCCCTCTAATCCTGCCCTTGGCTCAGTGGGCCGTGGGACCCCGGGTACATGGCTTCTCCTCTCCGGGCCCGGTTCCTCCTCTTTTAAATGAGGGTGCCATTTCTTGATTCCCTTCCAGCTGCATCAGACAGTCAACCCTCCTCCCTTGCAGTCCCCTGGGCCGAGTGGCCACCTGCCTGCCTCTCCGCCCTCCTCCCTCCTCTCCTCCTCCTCCCCTCTCTCCTCCGGGTCCTTCTCCCATCTCTTCCTCTCCCTCTTCTCTCTTCTCTCCCTCCTCCTCTCTGTCTTCTTCCTGTTCTCTAGTCCCTTGCTCTTCTCCTCTCTTGCCCCCACCCCCAACAGCTTCCTCTCTCCCCGTCAATTAGACTGGCTCTGGCAGGAGGCTCAGAGAGCAGGCTAGGGCACCCAGCTGGAAAATTGGGTGTCGAGAGCTGTCTGGAATCCTAATGCCCTAGCCCTGCCCTCCTCCCCCTCCCTCACCTCTCCTCGAGTGACAGGTGCCGGGTGCTGGCATTGACTCTCCCAGTGGGGGCACCCTCCCACTGCTCTCATCCTGCCAGGCCTGCAGCCTCCTCTCACTGCCCCAAAGGCTCCTCTCACTCTGCCCCTTCCCCATGCTCCCCTACCCTCTCAACCTCTGACCATCCCCGAGTTCAAGGCTTGGAGGAAAGAGCACTGGGCTGGGACTCCACACCTGCATGCTGGCCAGGCCTCCTTTCGAGGCCTCAGTTTACGTGTCTGTGAAGCGAGGCTCCACCTCGGAGCCCTCCCCGCTCAGGCTGTGTGACCCCCAGACGCATCAGCTTTTCAGCCAACGCAGAGGGCCGCTGCGGGGTCACTCCTAACCTGCTCTGGTGGCAGCCATTTCAAATCTTGTTTTTATTTTCACTGGGAATGGCTCTGGTCCAGGGCATTAGGATTCCAGTTTCTAGCAGATTCTCTCCTTCCTGTTCTGTTGCGGGAGTTGCCTCACTCATCTTTGTGCCTGCCTGGCCCCCGAGTAGACTGGGCTGCCCGACTCAGAGCTGGGAGCCACCCAGGGCCGGTGGGCATTCAGGTAACCTACGTCCTGGCCACCAGCGCCACCTGGTCTCATCCCAGGCAGCCCAAGAGGGTGCCCCTCTGGAAGTGGAAGGTACACACACCTCACTCCCGGACCCCATGCCCTACCCTGTGGGTGCCGTAAGTCCGCAAGGGTCAAGGACGCCAATGGTTTACTCAACTCAATCGTTTTCTTTGATTATTATTAATTACTTTTTACTCTTCACGCACGTACTAAGGTAACCCCAACAAGTAGCCTTTTTGTCTTCTACCAAGCACACCTCCCCAGAGGGTGGAGCCCGCGCAGACTCCCAGAGGTGACTCCAGCAGCCTTTGGGGAACCGTCACTATCAATCAGGCACCTGCTGTGTGTCAGGCACATGCTGGGATTCTGGGGACACAGCAGCGGACCCTGCCAGCAAGTCCTCTTGTCTCACATTCTGCAAACAAAATAGAAAAATAGCTCATTTCAGAGTGGCCGGTGGCATGAAGGAAAGAAAACAGAGTGAGGGGATGCTGACCCAGGGTAGGGCCAGATCGGAGGGCTCAGGGAAGACGCCACGGGGGAGGTGACCCTGAGATGTGCCCAAAATGATAAGAAGCTGGCATGGCAAAGTTGGGGTATATATAGCATTCTAGATGGAGGCGGCGCTAAGTGCAAAGGCCCTAAGGCTGGAACACATGTGGTTGTTTGAGCAACATGTGGCCAGTGTGGCTGGGGCAGGAAAGTGGCGGGGGAGGTTCTCCCACCCAGATCACATCCTGCCTGAATGGCCACTCCTGGAAGGAGTTTGTGATGCATTCTGAGGGCAAGAAGTAGCCACTGGAGGCTTTGTAGGAGAAATGCACTCCGATGTTCGTTTTTCACGATCTTGTTACTTCTGGCTGCTGGGCACAGATGGGGGTGAAAGACGGCCAGGGCTGAAGCAGGCAGGCCAGTAAAGAGGATGCTGCAGTGATTCAGGCAAGGGGCAAAGTGGCTTCATAGAAAGGCAGAGAAGTGGCTCTGGCCTATACAGAGACCACAGGATGGGATCTACTCAATGTGTCCTGCCCATGAGAGCAGTAAGCCCGTTTCTGGAACCCCCTCCCACGTTCTCACCTCCGCTGCCCCCGAGCTGCATACCTTGGTTCCTTTTGATTCCTTCTCTCCACCAAAGTCCTTCCTCCTCTTGTATCCAGTCTTCAGCATGCGTAGTGAGTCCCCAGCTCTATCTGGTTCCGCGACTGACCCAGTGGGGAATTAGGTCCTCGGGGAAAGGGGAGTGGGGAGGAGCAGAGGCCCTCATGGGGTCTAGTCCAATCGAGTTACTTTTATAAAAGACAGCCAGACCATTCGCGCGGCAAAGATTCACCTCCGGCTGTTTTTCAGCCTGTAGCTTATTATGGTAAGAGTGTCTGTTCCCTTTTCAGCCTTGAGTCACTTTACAAAGGCCACCCTTCTATTACCTAGGCCTGGGTGATGCTAGGGTCCAGGACAGCGTGGAGCATTGTAAGCGAAGGAAAAGGCAAGAAACCGCACGGTGGGGAAAGATATTTGCAACAAGACTCTTAATTACAAATCAATGAGAGAGGGCCGGGCGCGGTGGCTCAAGCCTGTAATCCCAGCACTTTGGGAGGCCGAGACGGGCGGATCACGAGGTCAGGAGATCGAGACCAGCCTGGCTAACACGGTGAAACCCCGTCCACTAAAAAAATACAAAAAACTAGCCGGGTGAGGTGGCGGGCGCCTGTAGTCCCAGCTACTCAGGAGGCTGAGGCAGGAGAATGGCGTAGACCTGGGAGGCGGAGCTTGCAGTGAGCTGAGATCCGGCCACTGCACTCCAGCCTGGGCGACAGAGCAAGACTCCGTCTCAAAAAAAAAAAAAAAAAAAAAAACAACAACAACAACAAAAAAAACAAATCAATGAGAGAAACGGAGATAACCTCATAGAAAAATGGACCAATGGCCCGAATAGGCATTTCACAAAAGAGGACAATCAAATGGCCCATAAAGATACGAAAAAGTGCTCAGCTTCATCATCAGGGAAATGCAAATTAAAATCACAGTGATTAGCAATTTACACACCCACCAGAGGGAGTAAAACGCAAAAGCTACAACCTAGCCAGGCTTGGCCAGGAGGCAGCAGCCCAAGTGGAACTTTCATCTCTGGTGGATGGCAGTGTAAACCTCTGCAAGCACTTTGGAAACTCGAATGGTGTCTGGGAAAGAGGAACACACATTTGCCCTATGACTGAGCGATTCATTCCTAGGTTTACACTCAACAGGAGCGAGTACATATGCCCAAGAAAAGACGTGTGAAAGAATGCTCATACCAGCTTTCTTCATCGTCTTGCCAAACGGGAAACAACCCAAATGTCCATCAACGGTTGAATGCATAAACCCATTGTGGTGTATTTCACAGCAATGAAAATGATCCAACCGCTGCTCCAATCCGCATGAATGAATCATGACACGTTGCTGAGGGAAAGACGCCAGTCTCAAACAAGGACGTCGGGCAGGATTCGGTTCACGTGGGGCCCAAAGCAGGTTGGAAGTCAGGACAGCAGTTCCCCTCGCAGCCCTCGAGGGAGAGGCTGGCAGGGCTGCGAAGGGCCTCATGGAGCACTGGCCATGTTCTTCATCTTCATCAGGAGGCCGTGCCATGGTTGTGTTTACTTTGTGAAATATCTATTGTTTTGATTGGCATGCTTTCTGTATGTGTGTATACACATGTATATTCACTTCAATTATCATTAACTTCACAAATAATAATATACTGCAGAAGGTATTTAGAGTAAAAGGAATGACCACTCGCTACCCCACATGACTTAGGTATGTGACCTTCCATACCTTTTTCTATGCAATTGTACGGCTTAGTTGGGTATGGAAAAAGAAAAAAAGAAACACACATACACACACAAACCCATCCCCAGTGACAACCCCAGACATTGCCAAATGTCCCCTGGGGGTAGGGTTGCCAGAATAAATACAGGACGTACAAATGGGATCCTACCATATCTTATGGAATTGTTGCTATCTTTCATTTAATACAGGAGTTCTCACCCTTGTCACAGCTAACATTTTAGGCTAGATATTTTTTTTTTCGTAAGCTGTCCTACGCATTGTGGAATGTATGACAGCATCTCTGGTGCCTTCCCACCAGATGCTGGTGGCACCTAACCATCCCCAGTGACAACCAAAAATGCCTCCAGACATTGCCAAATGTCCCCTGGGGGTAAGGTTGCCAGAGTAAATACAAGACATCTAGTTAATATGCAATGTCTGAAATTCAGCTTGAACCGGCTGCCCTGCATTTTTATTTCCTCAACCTGGCAACCTACCTAGGGAGCAAAATGACCCCTGGTTGAGAAGAGACGACATCTCTCGTCGCTGGTTCCTTTTCAGGACGGGAGGATACCCCCTCATTCTTTTCAGCGCGCTGCTGTGTTCCATGACGGGGACAAGCCACAGCCTGTCAGTCTGTCCCTTGGGATGGACACTGTGCTCACTAGCCAGTGGGAGGCTTTCTGCTACAAGTGACGGAAATCCCTGCTCAGCCTCACGCGGGCCACAAGCCCATCCACAGTGCGGCCTGGCAGGGAGCAGGGTGAGCATCGGCCCCTTGTGTGTTCTGCTCTTCCCCAATTCGAGTCAGACTCATAGGTCGGCCTCCGCATCCAGGCTGGCGGGGTCCGAGGCCACCTGCGGGCTCTCCCTGATGTCTCATTGGCTGAGACTGGTCACTGCCCACACCTGACCTGTCACTGGCAGAGGGTGGTGCTCACCCTGAGACCCATCAGGAGCCCCTGCCGTGGTGGCGAGGTGGAGGTGGAGGTGGAGGTGGCGCTGGCTCTCCTTCCGAGGCCCCTGTAGGGTGCGGTGAGCCACGGGTATCATTAGGACAAACGCAGTGTGGGAGCCAGGCGGGCAGCAAACGCCATGTGCCGGTTCCGCATTTGCCCTGTTGCGAAAATGCACCATCTATGCCCACAACAAAACCAGAGGCTCAAATCAGATGGCGGTGCCCGCGGGCTGGAAGTCCCTCTGTATACCAGCTGTTCTTCTAAGCTAGAAACGTAGCTCTTCAGGCCCCGTGTGACCTGTGCCCATCCTCCCACCAGCCAGTTCTTCCGCCTTCCTCTCTGGCTTCCTTGCTCCTCCTCTTCAAACCCCTGCCCTACCTGGCAGCCTTTGCATCTGCTGTTCTCTTTGCCTCGGATCATGCGTCCTAGGCTTCCTCTCATGGTCAAGTCCCTTCTCAGACCTCACCTCTGCAGCGGGGCCACCCCTGAGCACCCATTGATTGTGGCCTTGTCTCCCCACCCAAGAGCTCTCCTTCCCAAGTTAGGCCAGAAGCCCCATCAGACATCTTCTACCCTCAAGTGTCAGCTCCTGGAGGGCCCAATTCCTGGTGACTGCTGTGGTCTCGGGCCCTTCTGAGTGCAGTCCGTGGCCGGGGGAGCCTCTCCACTCACACCGAGTGAACTCAGCAAGAGAGGGTGCCTTTGTGCTCTGCAGAATGCAGTCCGGTCCCATCTCCACAGCCACGAAACCCAAACACTCCCAGAACCAGAACCATACTCCTTTTCTTTTACCTATTTGCCAGCAAACCTGACCCAGATTGATGTGAGAATGTTCAGCGTCTTTGTTTATCCCACTTTCTGTGCTATGTGTGCAGCTTGCTGAAGAAATAATGTGTTTGGTCAGGGGGCTGTCTTGGACTGAGTTCCCCAAAAGCAAAGCCTGGGATGGGACTTGAGTGCAGGTGGTTTTTTGGAAGGTGACACCAGAATCCAGGAGGGAGCAACCAGGGAGAGTGAGATGCGGGTCGGGAGAAGATAATACAAGGGTGGTTAGGGAGGTCACTGCAGAGGGCACTGCAGGAGGGGGCAGTCAACTTCTCTAGGACCTCCTGAGCAATGTGGGGTGCTTCTCTGAAGGACTAGAGGCTGCTGGGCACTTACCCACCTGCCCCTGGGCTTTACCAGCTGAGGGCTACCCCAAGGGCATTCACTCCCCAGAATTCCCCAGATGCACTTGAGGTGGGCTGAACACCCCAGAGGGTCTACAGCATGGGGCACGCCCAGACCCCGTGGAAGAGTAACACAGGATGGGGCATATGCACCAAGTTAGCTTCCGAAAATCTGAAACACATTTGGCCCCAAGGGATTCAGGGTTCTAGAGGTGGAATTTCTGGGTTAGAGGGAGCACCCTGCGGGGAGTCTTGTATGTAGTTTGAAAGTTTTGAAACAGCAAGAGCCTTCTGGCTGTCTACGTTTCACACTCCTGGCCAGGCATGAGCGTCTTTCCTCTACACCTGCACACCAACCTCAGGTATGCCAGCTAAATAGTAATAGTCACGGCAGACACTTATGTGTGCTTTGTACGGGGCTCTATTCTAAACGCTGATTCCTCACAATGACTCTGTGGGGTAGTGCTGGGTTTGAAACTCATTTTTTAGGTGAGGAAACTGAGGCACAGAGGGTTACACACTTTGTCCAAGTTTCTACAGCTGGTAAGTCCAGAGCAGGAGGGATATTAACCACAGCACTGCACTGTCTCTAACAATATCATCGTCTTTTTAGGTTTCTGCCAATCTCATGAGTGAAAAGCGATCAGGAGTTTGGCAAATTCATGTCTTGTTTTGTATTTCTCTGTTGTTATCAGCTAGGAATAGGCACGGGAACAAATAACAGAGACTCAAGCCAGACATTTATTGCTTAAGTAAAATCAGGAGGACGGCAGTCTAGAGCTGGCATGTCAGCTGCACTCCATGGTTTTGGCCACCCAGACCCCTCCTCTTGTTACTTTGCTGTGTGTGATCTCTGTCCCCAAGGTCTCCTCACCGCCCTATAAGGCTGCTGGAGCCCCAACCATCATGTCTCGTATTCCAGCCACAAGAAAAAGATAAAGAAAAAGGAAATAAGGGACACCTGTCAGCTGCCTTTTTAGGACGATTCCTGGAATCTGCTACTTCTCATTGGCCAGAACTTGAGCACGGAGCCTCATGCTAGATGGGAGTGTCTTAGTAATAGACCACATGCCTGACCGAAAATCAAGGGTTTTGCTCCTATGGAAGAAGGGAAGGTGGATACTGGAGAACAGCTTGTGATCTCTGCCACAACAGAGGAGTATCTTTGCATAGGTTTCTTGGCCATTTATATTTCTTCATTTAAGAATTCTTTGCCTACTCTCCTTTTCCTCTCACACTAATCATCCTTTTCTTACTGATTTTTAGCCACACTTCTCATGGGAAACTCACTACACTTCCCAAAACCATCTGTAGCAGTGCTTGGCTCTAAGAATTTGTGTCAAAATCAAATGGGAGCCACAGTGATGGGCCCAGCTCAGCACCTGGCTCACATTAAATGCTTCACAAATGTCAGCTTCCTTCCCTTGAGTCAGAGGTTGCAAAAATGTTGGCGTGCCCCAAAACCCCCTAGAGTGCTAACAACTTGGGGCCCAGGCTCGTTGAAAGACAGGGCCTGGGCCTTTGTGTTTTTACCAACTTCCCTGGGTGAGAATGATACATACTGAAGTTTGAATTTGTCCTCAATTGTTGACAAACTCTATACTGTCATTGACTTCCTCTTGGTCAGCAGCATGAGCATGGCCACTCCCTCCACACATCACCCTGCATGCGTCTGAAGCCAAAATGAAGTCCCACCACCAGCCTTCTCTTTGCCAGGAGAAAAAGCCCCACTTTCTCACTCATTCCTTGCGTGGCAGGGTTTCCCAGCCCTTCTAAATGCTATCATTCTCAGCAGATGGACCTGGCAGGTCAACCTCCCTGCTGGCATAGTCACCCTGGACTGACCGTAGTCTCTCCAGGTGGAGTCTGGCCAGTACGGGACAGCCCAGAACCCTCACCTCCCCCAGCTCAGACCCCGTGATTCTATTCACATGGCCCACCGCTGCATCGGCCCTAGAAACAGCTTTGTCACTCCGTGAACCTATGGTAAGTTCAAATTCCCCACAGTCTCCAGGAAGTAGGAGTTCTGTGTTGATGGTTACATCTGCACATGCTACAAGTGGCACGAAACCTTTACTCAAGTGAGTTCAAGCAAGAGACATCAGTTCACATGAAAAGGCAGAGGCACGCAGGTCCAGGTCCCCCGGGGCGAGCCTCAGTCCACAGGGTCTGTTCTCTTTCCACTTGGACATGTGAATATTTCACAGAGCGGGCCCTAGTGTTTCCTAAACTGCAGAGTTTCAGGCATCTGCATCCCGATTAGATACAACCATTTCTAGAGGAGGATTATGATATCCCTTCCTTCCCTTGCCCATTTCCTCTTCCTGGTTGGAACTGGGTTCCGTGGCCATTCCTAAGCCAATCACTGGCAGGGGGAGTGGGACTACCATTTCTGGCGGGTGCCAAGATCCAGAGGCATGAGTGGGTGATGGACCTTCTCAGCATGACTGGAAGAGCCTGTGAGATGATTTAATAGATGAGGGGCACAGCCAGATGTGGGCCCACTGGCTGCTATCATCCCGCAACTGAAGGGTGGTGTGGCTTGCACCCCAGAGGGGATGGGTACATGGAGAGGAGCAGCCAGATTCAGATGAGTTTTCAAGGTCAGGTCAGTATGAGATGAGGGGAAGGTGGAGACTAGCTCCAAAAAACGACCCATCATGTTGGCTTGAGTGGCAGGGGACTGCCACTTACATAGGAAGCAGGAGGATTGGGGGCTGCTGGGCTAACTGAGATGGACATGGGGCTGGAAGCCACCAACATATATCCATATGTTGGTATTGGAAGCACTGAGACTTGGGGGAGTGCACTAAGTAGGGAATCAGTGAGTCGACACTTTAGTACCCCCGGGACTGTCTCCAGCTGTGGCAGGAATCCAAGTGAGAGATGGAGACCTGGATTAAGGCCACCCTGCAGAGAATTGAAAATATAACTTGTAAGACTCCATGATCTAATCCAAGGAAGGAGGAAGGGAAGGAGAGGAAAGAGTTGAAGTAATTCCCGAGTTTGGATCTCAGAAAGGCTCAGATGGTGTGAGGTCGCTGTCACTGACCCTCAGCACAAGGGGCTCGGCTCTGCTCTGACTGGCCTGGTCCTTCTTGGGAGCCTTCCCCTGGCCTCCCTGGCCAGGCCACTGCCACTCCCCTCTTCCTTTACCCCACTTGGAGGTTCTCCTGGCTCTCGGCCCTCTATGGGGCCTATTTCTTTTGAACAAAACATCTGCTTCCATTGCTGTATCTGCAACACTGTCGCAGCCTCCTTCATTCAGCCAACATTCTTCAGCGGCCTCTACCTGGGCCAGGCCACGGTATGAATGCTTCTCAGCTCTCAAGGCTTCCGTGCCTCGATGCAGCTTCGTGAAGCAAGTGTAGCTCACTCCATTTCACAGAGGTGGAAATTGAAGCTCTGGAGTTCGGAGGAGCACTCCGAGGCCCAGTGCCTGACCACCATGGGGCAGGGCAGATGAGCCCCAAACTTGGAGCCTACCCTAGGAAGTTTCTTGGCTTTGCTCAGGAAAGAATTCAAGTGTGAGCTGGTGGTGGAAGAAACAGCTTTACGGAGATGACAGTGTTACAGCTCTGTGATTGCCCCTGCAGAGCAGGGCTACCCCACGGGCAGTGTGCTGAGAGCAGCAGCTCAGGGGCAGTTCCACAGTCATGTTTATATCCACTTTTAATCACCTGCAAATTAAAGGGCAGGTTATTTAGAAATTTCTAGAAAAGGAGCTATGACTTCTGGGTCATTGCCATGGAAAGGGGGGGCAACTTCCGGGTCACTGCCGTGGAAAGGGGTGGTAACTTCCGGGTATTGCTATGGACACAGGTAAAACTGATGGTGCTGGTGGTGGGCATGACTTCTGGAGAGAGGTGCTTTCAGGGCCTCTTCCTGTTTTAGCCACTCTTCAATCTGGTCTAGAGTTGAGTCTCCATCTCCTACCTCAACCACACTCCTTCCCTTGACCCTGGTGGTCAATCCAGCCCTATGTTCATAGCCTGGCCTGGGGTGTCTCATCATGGATTTACGGGTGTAGAGGCAGCCAGGCCTGGGATGGGGACATGAGCCCCTGGAGTCAGGGAGAGTGGGCAGCCTGGCCTTGCCTATGTTAACTAGCATTTGTTGGGCCTCAGTTCCCTGGTCCATACATGGAGGGTAAAAATAACTACCTTTCCCTCATTAAGAGTACAGCAGAAATCAAATGGCCTCATGCCTACCTCATGGCCCTCTTGTGAGGTGTCACTGGAAGCTCTGCGTGTGAGCACAGTGCGGACACACAGTGGGTGACTTGTCCCTCAGTGAAGTCCTCCAGGTAAGAGCCGTGGACCACGTATCTCTGTACACCCCACTCCACCCCCGCTTAGCAACCTCTGTCCGGCTGGCACAGGGACAGCTCAGGGACAGACTGAGGGGAGTCGATGAGCAGCTGTCAATGGGGACTCAGTGGGGAGACTTCCACTCTCAGGTCCTAAAGTCAGAAAGTTCCTTAGACCGAAAGGAGCTGGGAAAGCAGGGGCCATGGACCGGAAATGGGAGCTGCAGGAACTGAAATATACAGAAGCAAAACAGGAGGCAAGAGCAGCTCTGGCCACGAGGCAACAAAGCAGAACGAAGAAGAGGTTCGTACAAGGCAGAACAAAAATGGAGATGAAGAACCAAGATGGCCCAGAAGCCTCACTGCAGTGGGCAGAGTGAAGCGCAGCGTTCCCCTCTAGTGCTATGTGATGGGTGGACTGTGCCCCCTGGAATGGTGTTTACAGCAGAGACCGAGCCACTCGAGGCTCCACTGTCTCCTAGGGTTACTTCCCGCATTGAACCCTCACCTGAAGCATATCAAAGGACCTTTCTAATAAACAGCTAAAGGACAGCCACATCCCGGCAGCTCCCCAGAGACAGAGGTGCTGTCTCCTTCAGGCTTTTCCACTGCAGGCCCCAGCCAGGGCTGGTGCCTCACATGGCACCTAGAAGAAGACTTGTGAGTTGACCCTCAGAGCAAGAAACTAGGAAAAGCAATGGGGCCATGCAATGCTGCTGAGCAGCAGAAGAGAGAAAAAAAATATGTTTTTTACTTAGCTGGAAAGGGTAAAAGGAAGATACCCCAAATGTAAAGTGACTTTCTGAGCCCCGCTCCTCCCTACCCCTTCTCCTGCCTTCCATGAGTAGCCGGTTCCATCCCGCCTTCCTCCCACTCCCAGGAGAAGTTCCTGCCAGCCCCACCCAACTCCTGAGCCCAAGTGATGCCATCTCCCCGTCCACCTCCCCAGTCCCCACGGGGTCATTCCCTCCTCTATGAGCAGCCTTCCAAGCCCACCCTGCTCCTGCCCAGACACAAAACAGCAAAACCACTTCCTCTTCCTTTTCCTCCATTTATAGCCTTTTCCTCCAAGCAGTGGGTTCATCCCACACCATCTGACTTCTATCCCCAGGCCCCATTAACCCGGAGCCCAGGCCTCCCCCTAGTATTTGCCAGGCCAGGGCATGAGTACAAAGGGAAGCCCAAATCCTGTGTGTCTAAATACTGAAAAGTTCTCCATTCAGCTAACAAACTGTTAGAATATCCGCCTGCCTTGACAAATGTACCTTCACGATGACCTCTAACAGGTTTGAATTTCAAATTCCTGACCTCCCTGAATGTGGTGGCCTATGGAAAGTCAAGTCCCATTCCCTGGCCCATAGGACACCCTCTTCTCACCCACAGCACTATCTCACAACTTAAAGGATCTCACGGGCATGCATAGCGACCACGACCCCACGCATTCAAGCTCTGCCTATAACTCCCACACACAGCTGCTCCTTGGTCATCTCTCATGCCTAAGAGTGCCCACATGGGTGGCACGGTCCACCCTGGGAAGGACAGGCCTTGGAAACATGCCCAGGGCCCCACTGGACAGTCAATCCTGGCATCCCAGGTGCTTGGAGCATGGTCAAATGGAAAGTGTCTGGGAATGCCCGTGGGCCCTGCAGGCTCATCAGCCTGTGGGGAAGAGCAGGAGGCTAAGGGAGAGTCAGAGCAGACCCTTCTCACATACATGCCCTGTGGCAGGGACCCCCTTGACCCTGGTCCCGCCTGCCTCCTCCTCCTCCCGTCTCTGGGTTATAATAGAAATAACTGGCAAATATGACCTCCTCTTCCCTGGTCATGCTTCCTATGACCACAGGAAGGCTCTCCCCACTTCCAACCCTTATTTTTGAGGCTCACTCTTCTCATCTTTAAAGGAAGGATTTGGAGCAGGTATCTCAGCAGGAACCAGAATTTTAGCAACAAGACAGGGGATGCAGGGGTTGACAGGGCCGCCACAGGCCCCGGGATTATTGTACGGCTGGCGTCTCTCGACACTCCACTAGCCTAAAGTTGGGATGTTTGGCCATGCCCGATCTGGGACTCAGGTCTTTGGGCCCTGATCTCTAGGGGGAACAGGCAAAGTTTGGGAGTAAAGTGGGTTGGAACTCCTTCCAGCTCTTCTGGGTATTCTGTGCTTGCTTGGGGCAATTACTGTCTCTGAGTCTTTCCCCCAAAGTGTTGAGCAGGGGTGAAGCCCCTACTTCACGGAGCTGCTGAAGAAATGAACACACCCTGGTCCACGCCCCGGATGTGAGGCATCAGCCCAACCCTGCCAAATCCTCTTAAAGCTGCAGGACAGATGTTTGGGTTCTGCAGATCAGATGCTCTTCTGAGAGCCTTGGAAGGAGGCAGTGAGGCAGAGAGATGCTTCAACCGCCATCATCCCCGCCCTAGGATGAGAGTCCACAGCCCATTGCTAGCACCCAAGGGGGTACCCATGCAGCTGCTATGATCCCGGCACCGGCAGCCCAGGGCCCCTCAAGGGACCGTTTCGTTCCCTTAGCAGCCCCATTAAGCAGAAACAGGCGGCAGCTTCCTTGGTGGGCCAGTCCCGCGCAGTTACTTTACAAGTCAGTCCAAAAAGGCCACCCTCGAGTCTGGTCTGCAGCCCTCCTGACAATTCCATCCACCTCTTGGTTTCCTCTTGTGAATTTTTTTCCTGCTTAAATTAGTTACAGAGAATTCTGTTCTCTGCAATAGACCCCGGACTGAGGTTTATATATTCACAGCCATGGTGCTTACTATACGGGGACTGGGCCATACAATTTGTTTGAAAAGTGAGAAGAGAGAGGGGTAGATGGGTGAGTTTTCTCCCCTGGACCATTGCAGATTCTGGGAGCTATGGAAATCAAGGGATGCGAGAGTTGCTGGAGGAGTTTCACCCCACTGGGAACTCCTTTACATGTGACCTTGCTTAGTTTGACAAGGACCGGGAGGACGGAAGATGCACTGTCTGAGATGCAGGTGAGGGCAGTTTTAGAGGAGGCCGCGAGAGAGGGGGGTTTTGGGGTGGGGACTGGGTAGGAATGGGTGTTGTGGTGGGCTTGGTGCTAAGGAGAAGGGAGAGCTGACAGCAGGCTGGGGCCCTAGGCCTAGGGAAAGAGAAGGGGCTGCCAGCGTATGCTGGAGAGGCAGCCCAGGCCTCAACTGGAGGTTGGGCCCTAGGAGTCAAGTCATGAAACCCTCCAGGCAGGAGTGGTGGGGAAAACAGAAAAGCCCTAGCTTCCTGACATGTCCCCACATGCCTGAGGGAGGGGGCAATGGCTGAGCTCCCACCATGGCAAGGCCAAGAGCAGCCTGGACAACAAGGAGCAGCGGGAGGCCAGCACCGTCACCTCCAATGCACACCTGGCATCAGGTCTCCTTCCTTGCAGACAAAGGGCCTTGGGAAGGTGGCTCATGGGGCCAAGCAGTTCCCCATGTGGGAGTCCTCAGATGCAGAGACCAGGAAGCTGCAGATGGGACCTGTAATCCAGGGGAACTGGGGTAAAGTGAGACCAAGATCAGAACTCAGAATTGGATTCCCCAGCCCCACAGCCTGGGAAGAATGTGAAGAAAACACCTGAGCCAGCAGGGATCACCTAAGTCTCCCTTGGCCAAGGAGCAGACAGTAAAGGCTTTCCTGGAAAAAGGGGCTTGCAGACCCCAACCTCACGACACCAACAGGATGGAAGCCTCGGGGAGGCCAGGGTGATGGCGGCAGCAGGGAAGGAGCGCCTGGGATTCAAGGCCAGGCACAGGGCCACGGGGCAACCTCAGGGATGAGGGGCTCCGGAAAAAGCACAAGGGCTGCCAGGAAAGAGCTGGGGGTGCAGAGCAAGACAGACTGGCCTGGCCACAGCCCCACTGGGACAGCTGCACTGGGCCTGTGTGAGGGCACTCAGAGGGGCCAGGGGCCTGGTGGGGCCCAGGCAGGAAAACGGTGAGGGGCCAAGCCCTGGGTCATCCCAGAGGGTCCCCACAGTTCAGCCAACTCCCATGGATGCAGAAAGGGAGCAGGAAAGCCCCATGGACCACGAGAGCCAGCAGGACACAGCTCCTGTAGACATAGGCCAGGGATGAGTGCCACACTGTGACACCAGTCACAGGGAATAGCTCAGAACGAGGGAGTTCATTTAAAGCAAGCCATAACAAGCCAGGCCGAATCCAGGGGCCTTCCTGGAGGAGGGGTTGGTAGCAGTTGGAGAACAGGAGTTCTGAGAAAAGGGCAGGTGGGCTCTGCCTCTGGGAAGCAAGGAGGCTCGGGCTGGGCAGTGGGCTCCAGGCTGCCTCCGAACAGAGGCTTGGGCCGTTAGGCCTGAGGTCACTGGATGCTGGCCTGAGTGCTTCAGCCTGACCAGAGAGACAAGGCATCTCCTAAATCTGAGAAGGAGCAGGAGCGCTTCCTGGCTGTGAACAAAATGAACAGCAGATGGTGGGAGGGCACCAGAGGAGCGGGTGGGACAGGGGTCCAGGACAGGCTGCCCAGGTTGAGCCCAGAGGAGGACCAGTGGGTCCCACAGAGACCCTGGACCCACCAATGACAGCAGCAGGAGGAGGCCAGCCTCTGAGATGCTGGGCCTGGGGCTGAGTGCCTGGGGCCCTGCCTTCAGAGACTAAAGGAGACCCTGAGAACCAGTGAGACCCAGTGATCCCCTAAACCCTGCAGCCAGCCACAAGGGCTTCTTTTAGGCCCACCTCTGGAAGGAAAACATTTATAGTTGTTAAGGCAGGGGGAACTTGAGGGAGGGGAATATTCAGCTAAACAACTAAAGAGAAAAGGAAGTTCCTGGCCCAGCAGCTACAAGGGTCACCAGAGTCACCTTGGAACTGTCAACTCCTTCAAACCAAGCCCCAGCAGAGCCCAGGGAGCTGTGCTGAGGACACCTAGCTTCCTTGGAGCCCTGCTACGGGGAAGAACATTAAAGAAGCTGGAGAAGGAAGCCTGCCCGGGCTGGAGAGGGCTGGGTGGTCAGTGAAGTCTGAGTTACAGATATCTTGGAAAAATAGAAGGAAGAAAAAGGAGGAAGAACTTATATACCAGCAGTTGAGCCCTTGGGCGAGGCTTGGGAAGAGCACCCCACTTAGAAGGCATGACACAGAACGTGTCAAAGTGGGGTGCCCCTGGCAACAATGGTCTTGTCTACAGCACCCAGACCCTTGTCCCACCTGAAATATCCAGTTCCTGGGGCCCAGCCGACAGAGCAGCTTTAACCCAACATTGTCCACAAGGTACAGCCACACTTCGAGACATTCGTCCAACAGATGGAGGAACTTCCCTTCACCCCAGGAAAAATTACACGTTTATGCCATAACGTCACCTTTTTGTCGTCTACATTTTGTGTCACGATATCTGAGCCTGCGCAGTGTTTCAGATATTCGCCAATGTCCTTGAGCACTTACAAATAAATAATGCTTATTTGTAAGGCATTAATTCAGAATTGGGGTTTTAAGTGATGGCTCATATGTTAAGATGCAAGCACGGGTGAAAATGTATGGGCTCACAGCGTTTGCTCGGTTTTCAAATGATTGAAGCGTGCAGAAAGGGAAGCAGATATGCCACACTTATGAAGTGGGGGGTAGCTAAGGACATTTCCCTAATTGTCTTTGTAAACAGGACCAAAATTAGCCCAAAGCCCCAAAACACGTGTGTTAAATGTGCTCCGTTTAGAAACAGAATCACTTCTGAGTTGAAATGAAAAGGCAAGGGTGTTTGCGTTTGTAACATGAAGGAATAAAAGTGACTTTCTAAGCCTGAGTAAGAACTGTTTGGCCGGATCTCCACCCACTGGAGCAAAGCCATCCCGGAGGACACTTCCACCCTCCCAGGGGCCACAGGGTTCCCCCCGCCCAAGGCCGGCGGAGGCAGCCGAGGGGAAGGGCCTGGACTTGGACTCCCGAGGTTCGTGGACCACTTTGATCACCTCTTAAGTTTCCTGAGGAGTAGAATGAGTCCTTCAACAGAAGCAGCTCCTGCTGATGAAGAGAACGGGGACCCAGTGCGACAGGCAGGCAGCTGAGCAGGGGTTCCTGGAGCCCAGGGTTGGGTCTGGGGACCATAAGGCAGCCCTGGCTGAGGGGCCTGAGGGGACAGAGCCTGTCAGGGTCCAGGGCCTACCCCTCTGTGCTTCCCACAAATGTGTACCGCTGTCCTCCTCCTCCTCCCTTGGTGCAGGCTCACACTGAAACCTCCCTCACGAAGGAGGCCTGGGGCTGGCAGGAAGCAGAGCAAAGGAGGGACCCTGGCTGGCTGTGGCCCCCTTGGGACGGCTGCACTGAGCCTGTGTGAGGGCACTTGGAAGGGACAGGCATCCAGCTGGGGCTCAGGCGGTAGAAGGTGAGCAGCCTCAGGCTCTGGGCCATCCCAGAGGGTACCCAGAGTACAACCAACTCTTAATGGAGATAGCCGGGGGGTGGCGGCGGCAGGACAGACTTGTGGGCCGCCAGAGCCACTAGGACACAGCTCCTGCAGACCTAGGGCTGGGCTGAAGGCCACAGGGTGACATCAGGGAATAGCTCAGACCCACAGAGTTTAGAATACCCCATAGCAATCCAGGGTGAATCCAGGCCTTCCTGGAGGAGAGTTTTGTCGCAATTGGAGAAGAAGAGTCTGAGAAAAGGGTAGGTGGGCTCTGCCTCTAGGAAGCAAGGAGGCTGGGGCTGGGAGGTGGGCCCCAGGCTGGCCCCGAACAGAGGCTTGGGCGGTTCAGCCTACAGTCACTGGACGCTGACCTGAGTGCCTCAGCCTGACCAGAGACACAAGGCATCTCCTAAATCTGAGAAGGAGCAGAAACCCCGAAGGACCAGAGAGGATCGCTTCCCAGCCGTGGAGAATGGCAGCAGATGGTGGGAGGCCACCAGAGGAGGGGTGGGCCAGGGGCCCAAGACAGGCTGCCCAGGCCAGGCGTGGAGGAGGACCAGTGGGGTCCTACAGAGACACTGGACCCACCAGAGACAGGGGCAGAAAGAGGCTGACCTCAGAGACTGTGGTCACTGACTGGGGGCTTTTCTCCTGGGAAGCAGCTGAAGTCTAGGAATGTCCCCACATGGCCCTGCCTCCCTGTACAGGGCTCTGAATCCCGGGGTGTGGGAGGCCAGGGCAGCAGAAAATTGAGTGAGAGTACACAACAGAGGGACGTCTAGGCTTTTGGGAAGGGAGGTCATCAGGCTCCCCACCCATCAGACGCTATAGCGTCTGGGTGCACAGTGACCCTGGACTTGAGTTTCCCGCTGGCCCCCTCTCTCTGGCAGACCCCCTTCTTTTTCCTTGACCGCAGGCAGTTACCCCCGCCGTCCACTAAGGCTTAGCCCCATGAGTGGGGCTTCCAGTGGGAAGGGAAATGGGGAAAAGGGCACCGAGGGTCATGGCGGTGCAACGTGGGAGGAATACAGCATAGACCGTGGCCCCGTAGCTTTAAATAAGAAATTTATTGCAAATATAGAAATTGATTCTCTCCATACAGGAATCTCCGAGTTGAGGAAAACAATTTCGTGCCATTCAGTTTTAAAACAGGAAATTGAGGGGAGGGAGAGAGGCAGATATAGGGAAGAGAAAATAAAGTTAACCCCCACCCCCAAAAGAAGAAAAGGAGAGGGTTCAAGGCCCTCAGAGGAAGTAAAGGTTTGTCACACAGCAAGGGTTCACAGGTTCAGAGCCCAGGGCCTGAGCCCAGCTCTGCAGGACCCAAACCAGGTGCCCAACCACAGCCAACTTGGGGACTGGCGGCTCCGGACGGAGGGAGGGAGGGAGGGAGGGAAGGAGGGAAGGAAGTGCGGCCACCACTGCAGGAACTCCAAGCCCCTGTCCTAGCCCTGTGCTGGAGTGTGGAGTGGCAGAGGGGCAGGAGGAAGGAGGACCAGACCATCCTGCCTGCCCTACAGGACCCCCTTCCTCTCCCTCCTGCTCGGCAGGACTGCCTGACCTTTAGTGAGGGCTGAGGCTGCCTCTGGAGGCAAGCAGTATGGACCCTGGTTTTGTGTTAAGAGGTGGGAGGACCCAGGGTCCGGCGGGAGTGTGTCGGGATGGAATCTGAGCGTGAGTTAGAGGAGGTCCCCTCTCCTGGGGCTCAGCCACCTCCGGAGCAGCCACCTCGTCAGAGAGGAGAGATGGCAATGGGGTCGGGCAAGGCTGCCCCAACCTTCACACTGGCTTCCACGGGCAAAGTAAACCCCTCAGGGCTGAGCTTCCCCAGGCTCCCCAGTGGCTTGCCCCACCCATCCACATTCATGGAAAGGGGGCTCTGCTGGGCCAGGAATGGGCAGGGGCAGAGTAGTAGGGGACAGAGGCGGGGCTTGGGGGGCAGGCAGCCACTACAACCCCACTCCCTCCAGTCTCGTGTTCACACCCACCCACCCACCCTTCTGGCTCCTCTTGTCATTCAGAGCTTGACTCCCTGTCCCCCCATCCCACAAGGGATGCTCCCTGCCCAGCTTTGCCCCTCCCCACCCCATCACCCATTTTAATTTTCTGCAAAAGGCACCAGTCACTAGAGAGCATTGTGTCTATCCCTTCCCTGCACTTAGGCCCCTTATAAGCCGGGACCTGTCACTGTTGTCCCTCATTCCTGATGCCATCCCAGCCTTAGCACTGTCGCTACCTCGTTTCTTGACTCTAGCTTTCCTTTCCTCTCCTTTCCTTCTCTGCACTTCTTTTCCCCTCTCTGTTCAATTTCCAGGAGGGGGTGGGGCAGGCGACCAACTTCCAGTTGAGAACATGGATGACTCTCAGCCAGCCTGACACTCCCCACTGCTGCTGCCTTGCCCCAGCTGCCTCCCGAAGGCGATCCAGGCCTGGCCTTCCCAAGTGGGTCTTTTTACTCCCACCCTCCTCACTCCCCTGACAGCCCTTTTCCCAGACCTACCCAGACACCGGCTCCCCAGCCTGGACGCAGGCTGCCCCCACAGGCCTCCTGCACTGCCCCAGGAAGGGAGCCCAGGTGAGGAATCTTTGGTGGGCAGAGAGAGACTCCTCCTGCCGTGGGGAGAAGCAAGGCCGGGACCTGTGACGAGGTTTCCCCACCAACCAGGCTTCCCTGCCTTCCTTCCAGACCTCTGTGTTTTGCTTCTGGAAGGCCATAAGCTCCAACGGAGGGTTAGCTGCACCTGCTGTGCCCTCCAGGAAGGAGCAGATCCATCGTGCTACTTCCCAGAAACAGCTTCAGAGGAGATTCTCCAACAGAGGCAGGCAAGCCCAGGTGTGACCTCGTTCG
Organism: Macaca fascicularis; assembly: GCF_037993035.2. NCBI lineage: Eukaryota > Metazoa > Chordata > Mammalia > Primates > Cercopithecidae > Macaca > Macaca fascicularis. Next base: position 14,302,559 of record NC_088384.1, on the reverse strand, counting down.
GGCCCAAGGCAGGAGGCTTCCGTCCAGGGCGCAGCACCCACATGTCCTCCAGCCAGCTTGGCCCCTTGCTCCACCGAGCCCTCATCTCCCCTCCCTCCCTGTGGCCCCCCTGTCCTCCTCTCCTGGTGTCTGCCCTGCTGGCCTGCCCCAGACCACAGCCCAGCTCCACCATGCTCATCACCATCACAAACCCAGACCTTGCATGGCAGCGTTTTGTGAATACTTCCTGCCTGCCTGGGAAAAACTCGTCCTGAGCAGGATGCGGGACACAGATGCAGGCCAGCCTTGGGGTGGGCTCTGGCCTGGCCGGGAGGCCAGAGACCCGAGTTTAGACCCTGCTCGGCCTCACAAAGAACCACGTGAACTGGGTCTTCAAGGCCAGTGCCCCCGGTGGATGGTCAGAGTCCTGCTCTTTAGAAGGGCCCCTGTCCCCGCAGTCAGAGAGTCTGAGGTTTTGATAGATATCTTCCCGCAGGAAGGATGGGGAAATGGTAAGCCCGGGCCCCCAACTCCTGCTGCCGGGAACCCTCCCTGGGGCCCACCCCAGGCATGCTCCTTCTTCCCACGGGTTCCTTTCTCAAAGCCCCCAGCCTCTGCATGAAGCCCCCCAAGAAGCCTCAAGCTCCTGGCCTCCTATACTCAGCAGTGTGACTGATCCTCCACCCCAGCTGGCCAGCCAAGTCACCAGGCCCCTGTCTGGGAGCCCTGACTTCCTCATCTGCAAAACGGGAACAAGCGGGACTGACAGACAGTCCCTTCCACCGGGACACAAGCCCTTGAGGAGGCTTCCCTGGGGCTGCCCTCCCTGGCATGGAGGAGGGGAAGGAACTAGGGACAAGGGAGGTGGCAGTGGAGAGAGGGAGGGAGGAAGGGAGGTGGCACTTGGGCCCAATGCTCGAAACACAGGAGGTGGGTGTGGGGCAGGGCTGTGTCTTGGTGGCACCTGTTTTGGGTCTGTTTTTGCAGAGCTGACCCCTCCCTGGGTTTCAAGAGCTGCTCGTCAGATCACAACAGACGGAATGTGGGAAAGGAGGGCATCAGAGAGGGGGCGGGGGAGTCTGGACAAACTGGCACATACACGACAGATGTTTGCTCAGAAAAATACAGTAAAATCGTCATGCAAATATAACAGGGAGTCTGCTTCCTCACACCCCTGGCTTCTCTGCCTGCTTGCTTTTCTCAGTTGTGCCGACTGGGTGTGAGGAGGGGTTGGGGGGCAGGTTTTGGGGGCCGGGGGAGGGAGGTCTGCTCCGCGCATCCATGCCGCCCCCTCCCCTCCTCGCCCCGGGAGAACAGTCTTTTCTTTGCAAACGTCACTCTCAAAGTGAGCCCTGGGCTTTGTTCACCCAAAGTTGGTGTGAGAGAGGTGCTCAGCTGAGCCCAAGCCTCCTAGCCCTCTGCTGTCCTCCCCCACCCCCTGCCCCCAGCAGGAAGGTCATTGGGGTCCCCTAGGGGATGGCACTAGCTTTCCTGGTCAGAGCCCCTCCCCACCAACAGTGCCGGTCTTGGTGCCACTCCAGTGCCTACCCTCACCCCTCAGTCACACTCCCCAAATCTCAGGAAACCCATGTGGGCCACAGGCCCAAGACTGGAGGTCTCCGGCAGGGCCGTGGGGAGAGCCAAGGCCCCCCCATGCTGAGGTGGGTGGGAGCCAAGGGACACGTTGCTAGGCAGGCAAAGCTGCTAGTACAAGCGTTCCCACACCCCACTGGCCCAGCTCCCACCCAGAGGTGAAGGATGATGGACTTCAGCCCATCAGCATCCTGACTGGTCAAGACCCCAGTATCAGGACCCCAGATTTGCCTCCCAAAAGAGCTGGCCCCAGGAGCTGCTGCCAGGCTGGGCCTCCCTCACCACCCTCACCACCCTCTGCCACCGCCTACACGGACAGAGAACGCCAGAGCCCAACGGTCACTCTGGGCACCAACTGCCAGGCACAGGGTTACCATGGTGACAGAGGCCGCCTGGGAGGGGGCAGGGCGCCACGAACCCAACCTGCTCCCCGCCCCTCTCGGGTGGGGGCCTCACTGTTTGTGCTTTGTTTGATGTTGGGTGGGGGGTCAGAAAAAGGGGAGTGGCCATTGCCATGGAAACATGGGAGCCCCTCTGGCCAGGGGGCCAGGCCTGGATGAGCAGCCCAGAGTGGGTGGGTAAGAAAGCCCTCCTTCCCCGGGTGGGCAGCTGAGACAGGAGCCGAGATCCCACGATGGGGTCGGGCAGGTGGGGACGCAGGCCATGGGGACAGGCAGGAAGTCCCCCATGACAGCTCCTCCCTGCAGCCCCCCAGGCATCACAGTGCACCGCTGCCCCTCTGCAGTGGGCAGGGGTCTCGGAGGACCAGAGAAGCTGAGGCCGGGGACCTGCACCTGAGATGTCCTGGTAGCTGGCCTGCCCGCCACACGCCCTACTCTTCCCAGGCCACGTGGAAGACACTTGAAGTGGGCTGGTGGAATGTCGCCCTGCCTCGGCTCCTTTCCCGTCAACGGGACCCTCTCCCTTCTCCTGGGCGCTGGCGTAGGGGGCAAAAGCCCCCCAGGATTCTGAATCACAGCTGCACGCTCTGGGGGCACTGTCATGTGGCTTTCTAGGAAGAAAAAGCACTGCCTGATTCTCAAGTCCCTCAGCCCCAAGGGGAGAACTTCAGAAAGGGATGTAGGGTGGGTGGAAGGCGGGAAGGGGTCCACAAGGGAGCTGCAGGGGGTCTGGGACAGGACTGGGCTGGGAAGTTGGGGGACTTGAGGCTAAGCTGCTGTGTGACCCTGGGGTTGTCAACTCCCTTCTCTGGGCCTCAGTTTTCCCCTCTCTAAAGTGGAAGGAGACATTGCCCATTGTCTGTCTAATGCTAAATCTGCAGGTGACTTGACCCCCAGCTTGGGAGGGGACCCTCTCCCTACCCCAGAGGGGCTTCAGTCCCTCTCTACCCGAGCCTTCTTGGTCCCCACACCTGTTTCTAGCCCCAGACCCCCAGACCCCACGCCCTCTCTTGGCTTCCTTCCTCCCCACGCCGGCCCCCGGCCCTGCACACCCCAGCAGAGTCCCTGGGCAGCACAGTAGACGACTGGTTTCGGTATCAGTTTGTAAACTTTAAGGAAAATGTGTCTCTGTTTTCCTGTCCGTTATTGTCGGATGTTGGTTTGTTCACAGTCGGGTGGTGGTCAGGTGTGTGTGTGCGTGCGTGCGTGCGGGTCTGCATGTGCGTCCTCTCCTGGGCCTCGGCCCCCGAGTCTGCTCCCCGCCCTGGCCGCCTGGACCCTTCCCCCAAAGGGCCCCCAGCCCTCTGGCTCCGACCTCACCAGGGAGGAAGGGGGGTCACAGCTTCTGCTGGGCCGAGACCCCCTTCCAGTAATCGAGGATGTCATGCAGATCCTCATCCTTGGCAAACTGGACCTTCTTGCGCAGGGCGTGACCAGCGGCCATGTACACCTCCTCCCGGTGGTGCTTCTTGTAGGGCCGGAAGCGCTCCCAGATCTTGTGCGTGCTCTCGGATGAGTACTCAGGGCTGGAGGAGTACCCTGAGTAGTAGTGTCTGGGGGAGAGCTGTGAGTAGGCGGAGTCACGCTTGGAGCGGGTCAGCGGCTTGAGGAAGGACACGCGCTGGCTCAGGCTGTCGGCGCCCTCCTCGTAGTACAGGGCGGGAAAGCTGTGCCGGTGTTCACTGCAATGGTAGGCTGGCTTCACCTCCAGGTGGTGGATGCCACCGCCCCCGCCGCTGCCCCCACCACTGCCCGCCGGCACCAGTGGGAGCCGGTCCAGCGGGCTGTTGAGGGGGCTGCCCTTCTCGATGTACTTGGAGTCGCCCTTGGCCAGCCCTGTGGCGGCCGGATGGTCGGGCACGTCCAGGCTAAAGACCTTGGCGCTCTTGATGGAACCACTGGACGACACGCTGCAGGTCTTGCGGGTCACGGCCGCGTCGGCGCTCAGCTGGCGCTGTAGTGGGTGGTGGGAACTCTCCTTGTAGGGAGGTGAAAGGAAGCTGGGCCGCTCCAGGGCCCCGGGGGCAGTGGCTGAGGAGGCGGCAGCAGCTGCAGGGAGGGACTGGCACTCGAAGGCCAGCTCGGGGTCCCCACTGCCACTGCCGCCTCCCAGAAAAGAGGCCGAGTCCAGTTTGAGGGCATCGATGCAGTTGTTAATGATCTGGTTGACCTTGTCCACCTCCTTGGCAATGGTGGAGATCTCTGCAGCAGAGCCCTGGCCATTCTCGAGGTCCGGGAGGTCATCCTCGGGCCGAGCCAGACCATCCCCACCGGCGCCTGTGCGCACCTCGATATAGTTGCCTTTGGTGGCCACCTTGGGCGTGTCCAGCCCAGCCTCCAACCCCTTGGCGGCGGGCAGCTTCTCCCCGATCATGGAAGGGATGGAGGCCATGCGAGACACAGGCAGCACGGGAGGCTCGCCCAGCTTCTGGGCGGCATGCACAATGGAGCCAGCATCCACATCAGCTCCATAGCGCATCTCCAGGATGGTCTTCTTGACATTGACGGACTTCTGCTTCTCCTCCTGCATGCGCCGCTTGCGCAGGCAGTAGTACACGGCTCCCAGCACGATAACCATGCCGAAGAGGCAGCCCAGGATGGTCATGATGTAGTGGGTCGTGGTGGAGGTGCTGGGCGCCAAGTCTCCGGGGACGGGGTCCCGCGTGGTGAAGGTCAGGCAGGTGTGGTTGAAGCGGCGGCTGTTGCGCAGCGAGGTCACGCAGAAGGTGTACTCCGTGTGCGCCCGCAGTTTGTCCAGCGTCACGATCTCCTTCTTGTTCTTCAGGGTCATGACGTCGGAGAAGTAGCTGTTGTTGTACTGCACCAGGACGTACATCTTGCTGTAGGGGTGTGGGATGATGACCACCAGGGTGGCCGAGGTGAACGTGACGTGGTGCAGCTTGATGGCGGGCCCTGCCGACGCATCCGTGGTGGACGAGGCTGGTGGCTCCACCGAAAGGATCTCATCGGGGTTGAAGCCCGAGTTCTCGTCCGGCTCCCTCTGGGCGTCAGTGGAGTAGGGCGTGGGGTGGCTCACGGGCCGGGCGGGCAGTGAGCCGTTCCGGCACTTGGCCTGGAGTACGGTGATGGCGTTGAGGCTGTGGTAGGGCCGGGGTACCAGCAGCGGGTAGCCGGCAAACTCCCGCGGCGACTCGCACTGCAGGCGGTCGTAGTTCTTGGTGACGTTGTTGAAGACCACGAGCCAGGCCAGGAAGCCGAAGAGATCGCACTCACAGTTGAAGGGGTTGCCGGCCAGCTCACACACCATCAGGCTGGCGAGGCTGGCAAAGGTGGCGCCGTCCAGGCGGCTGAGGCGGTTGGAGGACAGGTCGATGCTGATGAGGCTCGGGCACTCGGAGAAGGCGGTGGGCGTCACCACCTCGATGAGGTTGTGCTGGACAAAGAGGAACTGCAGGCGGCTCATGCCGCGCAGCATGCCCTCCGTCAGGTTGCTAAGCTTGTTGTAGCCCAGCTGCAGGACCTGTAGGCTCGACTGGCCCAGGAAGGCACCGTCCTCGATGTAGGAGATCTCGTTCTTGGTGAGGTTGAGGTCGGTGAGGTTCCCAAAGCGGTTAAGTGAGGAGTAGAGCACGGCTTTGAGCTTGTTCTCGTTGAGCCGCAGGTCATGCACGGTGCTGTTGATGTGCTGCGGGATGGTCTCGTAGGGCGGCTGGTTCTGGCTGCAGATGGCCAGCCACACGTAGCCCTTGTCGCCCTCAATGAGCCAGCAGTCGGCACTCACGGCACCCGGCCGGCACACGCACAGCAGCGCCGCCGCCCACAGCCCCAGGCGCAGCATGGCGCTGGCCTTGGAGTGAGGGGCCGGGGCAAGGCAGGGGGTGCCTAGCGGCCAGAGACTGGGGCTGGCAGTACAGTCCTCCCTGGGGCCGCCACCATCTTGGGGGCAACCCCCAGCACGGGGGCCCCAGGCAAGGTGGGTACAGCTAGTGCCAACTGCTGGGGGCCTTCTAGGGTGCTACAGCAGGCACTAGGCCTGGCTGGGGCTGGGGGCCCCACGGCAGGGTTGCTCCTTGTCTCCTGCTAGGAAGGTGCAAGAGTTCTCAGGGCTTGACTTCCTCTCCCTCCTCCTCCTCCTCCTCCTCCTCCTCCTCCTCGTCTTCCTCCTTGGCTTCCGGGCTCAGAACTTCAGACGATTCCCACAGGAAGCTGGAGAGTGCCGCACTGAGCAGGGAGTGAGAGAGATGGGGGCAGGAAGGAAGAGACCCATCTGCACCTGGTTCCTGAAAGGCAGCATCGAGAATGGGTGACAGATCAGTGTGAGGGCTCAGAGCAGCCCTGTCAAGCTCCAGCGCAGGCCCCCCGGCCCTTCTCCACACCCCGTCCCAGGGCCTCTGTGCCAGCAAGCACTCCGGGGTCTCTGTTACATCAAAGAAGCGGGGTTGGTGGGCGGCAAGAGGCAGGAGGGGGCCCAGGGGCTGGGATGGAGGGAGACAGAAGAATAGTGGGAGTAGGGGCAGAGTCTGAGGACCATGGGCACAGAAGGGACACCGGAGAGAAACAGGTGGGCACAGGTGCAGACACACACCCCCCAGCACCCTGGAGACCACGCTCATCCCCCCACCTGCACAGAGACCCACATGCCCCCACATGAGCCAGACCTCCATGGCATGCACACACAGACAGCTACACACACACACGAGCACACCTACAATCTGCACACGACAAGCAGGCGCATACACACATGTCCACGTACCCAAGCGGGTACCCCTGAATCCAGATAAAGAATTAAGAAGCCCAGCAAAATGCCTCCTTTCCTCCAGGCCCAAAGATAAATAATTCATTTGTTGTGTAACTGCTCTTGTTCCAAAAATAATTCCCTTGTCTCAGCTTCCATGGGGGAGGGGGAGTAGAACATCGCAGCTGTGGGGCCCCCCAAGCAGGGGGACGCAGAAGCCAGGGTCTCCCACAGTGGGAGGGCATGGGGAGAGCTCACCGCACAGGCAGAGCAGAGACAAGGGAAAGAAAGGCAAGCCTCTGGGAGGCCAGAGGTGCCCCAGTATCATCTCCCCAAAGTGCCTTCCCTGGCACACCTTGATCCTTGGGAGGGGGCCAGCCTTCTGGAATAGCATGGCTGAGGCCCAGCTCCCCTTCCATGGCTGGAGAGTCAGAAGCCCAGAGAGGGACAGAGATTTGCCCCAACTAACACAGCACAGCCTGGACCAGGATCAAGGTTCCCAAGGCACTGAGCCCAAGCCAGAAGTCAGGAGGCCTGGAGCCCCACATCTACTCAGCCCAGTCAGCTAGGTAAACCACAACATCTTCTGAGTCTATTTCCACAGCTACAAAGTCGGTCCCTTTCCGGCCCATTTGATGGGGGAGAAGAAGCAGGGGACTCACGCTGCCCATTTCCAAGATGCAGAAGGGCAGGGAGGCACCACGGGGGTCACAGCAGCAGACCATCTGCATCAACCCTCACTTTCCAAGTGGGGAAACTGAGCCACAGACTCAGGGGAGATTTGGCCAGGTTGCCCAGCAAGCTGGACACAGCCCCTTGGACAGACCCCAGCCCCAGCCCCTACCCTGTGCTCTCAACTATGGAAACAGCCCAGCAGGGGCCAGGGATGTGAAGATTAGGTCTGAGAAATCCACGTTTGGACACAGAAAGTCAGAGACTTTTCACAAGAGCCACCTCTGCCTCTCTCTCCTCCTCCTCCTGGGAAAGTCCAGGAAAGAGCACTTAAAACAATTTTTAAACCTTTGCCATTAAAGCAAAACCAATTTACAGCACTGAGCCCCAGAGGGCTGGAACAGAGGAAAGGGAAATGGGTGCGGAGGCAGGGTTAATCCCACAGGAAGTCCGAGGTGGGGATGGTGAGAGGTGAACAGGGAGTCCACATGGTCCGCTGGACTAAAGGCTGACGCTACGTCAGAGGCTGTGATGATCTGGACCTCTGAGGCCAGCTTCACACCTCCCCAGTCGCTACAGAACCAGCTTGGGGGTGCCACAAGGCAGCCAGGCAGCAAGGGGTGCCCAGGCAGCAGACAGCAGCTCCGTCCTTGGCTGTGCTATGCAAAGGTCTCAGGGCTGCAGAGACCTTGGCCCCCGTCCAGCATGGCCACCGGATCCTAGGGCACCCCAGGCCAGTTCTATTCCTCTCTGAGCCTCAGTTTCCCCTCCCACAGGTAGCAAGGTTGTACTGGAATTGCTTGCCACTTCAGAGATCCACGAGCCGGCCTGTCAGAGGACCCTCGTCTGCTCCAATGCAGTCCCTCCTCCTCATCGGGGAATGTCTGGAGACCGCATTTGTATGCAGGTGCACACGCAGGTGGCTCAGAGTGCTGATGCTGGGGTGTGCTGACGTGTACAAGTCAAGGATGTGCGGGCAGGCGCGTGTGCACACGTCCCGTGCATCCGCTGCGGGGGTACGTGCTTGTGTGTGGAGGGGCGGGAAGGTATGCGTGTCGGGGACGACCCAGGGAATGCAAGCACCCATCTATGTTATAGTTGGCATGTTTAAGTACATGTGTGTTCTGTGTGTTCTACACGTGTGTGCCTACGTGCAACTCCAGCCCCTCTCTTCACATCTGAGTTGCTCAAACCAGCATCCCCACAGCCAGACCCAGGGTATTGGGCAAAGTCAAGCCGTCTGGAGCCCTGGGAAAGCCCAGGCCCTGCCGAAGGATGGGAGGACGCTGAGCATGGAGGGGCGTGAGAGAAGACGCCCAGGTGGGAGGGGAGCTAGCCCCCCCACTAGCTCTTCCCAAACAGTCCAGGGTGGGCAGAGGCCCTCCGTGCCCCAACCCCAGCCACTCGGAGCTCTGCCCACCTGAGCCTCAAGGTGACCTGTCTGTGGCCCTCGCTCCTCTTCCTCCTGGTCTCCAGGATGGCTTGGGCTGGAACCAGCTGCCACCCACCCCCGTGACTCAGATGGAGCTGGGAGGAGGCTCCCATCGCCCTGTCCCAGGTGCATCAGCTGCCCGGTCCCCATCCCGGGCTGCCTGCCTGCCTGCCACCCGTGGAGACCTGACGCAGCCACGGAAGGAACAGAGAGGCCGAGGCAGAGAAGGCGCTGACAGCAGCACTTGGCCCCTGGCCCAGCTGCTCACACACTCAAGGTGTGGAGGGTGGGGACGCCAGCCTGTCCTCTCAGGTCTGAGGCTGAGGGTCCAGTGGTCACATGGCCAAAGTCATGCCCTTCCCCTCCTCCCATGAGGGTGGTCCTCCCACACACACAGCAGGGGGGACACGGCAGCACCCCACGTACCCAGGTGGTGAGAGACGGGAAGAAGGGGGGCGCTGCAGGGAGGAGGCAAGCACTGAGAATGGTGTAAAAGCAAAAATATTAAGACAGCTGAGCAGAGACAGACAGAGGAGGAGAGAAAAGGAGAAAGCGCGTCTGAGACAGAGGCACCGATGGTAGTGAGCTATCTAGATGATGGATGGGGGGGGCGGGGGACATGGGCACCTGCTTCCCTTCCCCGGCCCAGAGGCCAGGGAGACAATTGACACCTGGTCTGGCTGAACCACCGGAATGCAGCCTGTGACCAGCCCAGAGGGAAGGGGGAGCGGCGGAAGCAGCTGTGGGGCGCAGAGTCCTCTTCTGCCCAGAGCCTTGGTGGCACAGCCCAGGAGGGGTGCAGCCATGCAGGCAAGCAGGCATTGAGGGGTGGCGTGTTCCAGCAAAGAGCAGTCCGCCCTGGCCTGACTGGACCCTTCCCCTAGAGCATTTCCCCATTCAGGTCCCAAGTGCCCCAGCAGCAGCTGTCTTTAAGGGGCGCTCTCTCCTTCCACCACAGAAGAAACAGCTGCACAGCCAGGGTGCATGCCGTTATCGGGGGCTCCTGGTCTGCAGGTTGCATGCTGTATGACATCCCCTCTCATGGGGACATTCGTGGGCAGAAAGGAGAGTCAGTGAGACCCCACAGCCCTTGCTGCTCTGAGGGCAGAGCTGGTGGTGCAGGGGTCTCAGTTCAGAGCTGGGCAGGACCGCAGACCCCAGAGTCACTCTAGGCAAATGCCTCCCCTCTCCAGGTAGTCAGCTGCCCAGTGATCCCGCTGGGTTTGTGCCCTTTCCGCCCGGGTGCTCCAAGGTCCCAGGCCCCTCTCTGGACTCAGAACTGAGAAGACAAGGGAGTCCTGGATCAGCCCCACCCCTGCCGCCCTCAGAGGGCAAGCCTGGCACAGTGCCTGGCCTCTGTGAATGACAGCCGCTGTTGTTAACGGGGGTTTTATCATTATTTCTTCACAACCCTCATCACCCAAGATCAGGGTTCCCCTGGACTCAAGCTCGCTGAACCTCGGGGTCACGTCCTCTCGGCCCCCTACTATAGGCTGACTCCCAAGCTTCCCTGTCAGAGGAGCGTCTGGACCCCCGACCCGGGGACAGCCCCCACTGCACTGTGGTGTGTGGGAGGGGCTGAGGGGGTTGGGCTAACTCCTCAGGGTGGATGAGAGGGTGGACAGAGCGAGGCCAGCTGGGGATGCAGTCAGCGGAGGTCAGCAGGGAAGATGAAGGTCCCATCAGCTGTGAGACCCTGGGTGAGCGGCAGGCCCTCTCCGAGCCTCAGTTTCTCCCCATGTGGCAAGGTGAGTACCACCCGGCTCCCAGAGTTCCCCCGAAATCCCAAGACATGACAGACACACACACGCTCAGTCCAGGGCAGGAGGCCCCACAAACGCACCACCCCAGGCTCCCACTTGTGTGGCCACACTCTTGCAGGGACACCCGTCAGCTCCAGGAGCAGGTGGGGAAAGCTCGGTCTGGCCTCCCAGGAGCAGGGACGTGAGGCTCGGCCAGGGAAATCTCATTTGCAGCAGCTTATAAGCCCTGGCACGGGCTCTTCCCTGAGCCAGGCTGGCCAAGGCTCCCGGAGGTGTCATTGTCACCGTCCGTGTCAATGCCATTACTGAGGATTAGGAGGATGGAGGACTTCTGGGGCCCAGCCAGATCTCTCAGGCAGGCAGCCGCCTCACCCCTCACTGCTGGAACCCTAGCACCAGGCCAGGAACTCCGCCCTCAGGGACAAAGTCTGCCACCCCCTGGGGAAGAGACTCAAGGCGGGGGTCTGAACACTGGTCTTGTCACCGCCTGGAGCTCCCTGGGCCTCAGTTCCTCGTCTGTAAAGTGGGAGGATTATACCTTCGCCATGGAATGACCGTTCGGTAAGTTAACTGTTTGGATTTCCAGCGCAATGAGCCCTTGCTTCAGGGCATGGATGGTGCGAGGAAGGGTCCTGGGATCGAATGCTGAGCTGTGTGACATCAGGCACATTCCCTAACTCCTCTGGGCTTCAGTCTCCTGGCCTCTAAGATAGTCATATACCCTTTGTCCAATGCTCCTTTGTGTCTTGACATTTGACGTTCCTTGAATCTGATATCAACCCCACACAGCTGGCGCTGTCAGCCTCATCGTACAGATGAGGAGACGAAGGCTCTCTCCTCCCTGGCTTCCCTCCAAAGAGCTGGGACCATGGCAGGGGCGGGACATACACTGGACCAGTCTACTGGGTTTTCTGCCCCTGTCAGAGGAAAGGTGCATGGGGGAGATGTCCACAAGCCTCGAGAGACTTCGATGTTTCCATCAATCAGGAAGTACTGATTCCAGGCCAGCTGCGCTCCTCAAACCCCTAGGCACACTCCCACCCCAGGACCTTTGCTCTTCTCTCTGCCTGGAATGTTCTTCCCCCAGAATCCCCATAATCCACTTCACTGAGATCTCTGCTCAATCGCTCCCTACCCCTGACCCCTGCCTTCTCTGGCCCCCCAGTCTGAGATAACTCACTCTTCACCCAACCCAGGCTTCAGTCCCCTGACAGCAGCCAGCACCACCTGATGTCACTTAGTTCATCATTGCCCTGCCTTGCCCCATCCCCAGAAGAGCAAAGCAGGATTTGACCTTGTTCCCTGCTGTAACCCCCATGTCTAGAACAGGGTCAGACATACAGCAGGTTCTCGGGACGTGCTGTGTGGAATGAGAGCTCCAGGCTAGGGATGCGAGGGAGATCCTGGAGCCCCTGACTTCACTGAGTCAGAATCTTCAATATCAGAGGGAGAAGCCTCCCTGTGATGGGGCACAAAATGTACCGAGCCTTCCTTTTGGCCTCACCACCCTCCTTATGCCTCCCATTTTATAGGCAAGGAACTGAGACTCAGAGAGGTGCAGTGATGCGCCCAAGACCACACAGCCAAGAACCCAGGCCAGCCTGAGCTCGTGGAAGCAGCAGACAAGGCTCCTCCCTGGGAGATGTCCCGTCACCTGCCGACCTCCAGTGACAGGGCTGTCAGCACCCACCTGAAGCTACTGGTTCTCCTTTTTTTTTTTCCCTTTGCTCACTGCAGCCTCCACCTCCCGGGTTCAAGTGATTCTCCTGTCTCAGCCTCCCAAGTAGCTGGGACTACAGGCACGCGCGATCACATCCAGCTAATTTTTGTATTTTTAGTAAAGATGGGGTTTCACCATGTTGGCCAGGATGGTTTCCATCTCTTGACCTTGTGATCTGCCCGCCTCGGCCTCCCAAAGTGCTGGGACTACAGGCATGAGCCACCGTGCCCGGCTTTTTTTTTTTTTTTTTTTTTTTTTTTTTTTCAGACAGAGTCTAGCTAGCCGTCACCCAGGCTGGCATGCAGTGGCACAGTCTCAGCTCACTGCAACCTCTGCCTCTCAGGCTCAAGCAATTCTCGTGTCTCAGCCTCCCGAGTAGCTGGGACCATAGGCTCACGCCACCACGCCCAGCTAATTGTTTTGTATTTTTGGCAGAGATGGGGCTTTACCATGTTGCCCAGGCTGGTCTTGAACTCCTGAGCTCAAGTGATCCACCCACCTACACCTACTAAGGTGCTGGGATTACACCCAGCCATCGCACCCGGCCCTGATTCCCTTCTTGAACAGCTACGATTGCTAGAAAATTCTTCTATTACAAAGCCAAGTCTGGCTCCTTGTGCTTCTGTTCATGGCTGCCACCTTACTCTCTGGAGCCACTAGGGACAAGGCCAGTACCCCATAAAGACCCTTCTGACATCTGCTGGTCTGTTATCGCTCTGTTTATACAAGCTAAACAGCACCGCGTCCTCTACCTGCTCTTCTACACTATGGTGTCAAGTCCCTCTTGCCCTTGGGTACAGCTGCCCCGGTCATGCTTACTGTCAAGGTCCCTCTTACAATGTGTTGCCTGGAACCAAGCACCAGTGCCAATGCGTTCGGAGCAGGATCAGCTCCAGAGGCCTCCACCTCCCTCGGCTGGGCTCCCTGCTTCTGTTCATGCAGTGACAGTAAGGAGGGACCAGCGTCATGTCCTCACCTTGTCCTAGATGTCAACCAAACCCCCAGGCCCCTTCACACACACGGCCAGGCAGCCCTGGTGCCCTCTCAAGGTCCTCGGGCAGCTCTGGGCAGTATCTGTTTAGGTCTCTTCCAAGGTGCTGGGTGTTCATCCACCCCCATTCAATCATGTCTTGTTAGTCTCAGCCCTGCACACCAGCTGCTCTGGGTCCCGGGGGAGCTGGCTCCTGCCCCTCACTGCCTTGGCACCTGCTCCGGGCTCTGTGTCATCCTGCACTGGGTGAGCAGGCCATGACTGCATCTGTGTCACAGGGAAACAGGGACCAGGCCCGGGCGAGAGGCCCTGCCTGCAGTTTAGCCCTGGGCTGGGTGAGGCATGCGGCCCAAGCAGCCGCACACTGCCCATGTTTCTTACACGTTCCACGTATATTCCCTGAACACCTACTATGCGTCTGGTCCTGGGGCAGACAGATTTGCCTCCCCTTCACTAAGCTGCCTTCTTACTCAAAAGAGCTTAACAAAAACGACACAGCACCAGCAGCTGACAGCCAAGGCGTCAGGGGCTCTGCAAGGCCTTGGTGCTTGGGACGCGCATCTCCAGGTGTAACCTCATCCAAAGAAGGGGCTTGGGGCTGGGCCGCTGGGCCCAGTGTGACCTCGGGCAAGTCAGCACCTCACTTCCCTGGGCCTCAGTTTCCTCATCTGTTTGGAGGAAAACCACAGTACACGCATGTCTCTGGTTTGCTGAGCCACCCCAAAGCCCTGTCACCTGCCCACCGTGTCACCACCCATGGCTCACCTGGTCCCCGTGCTTCCCCTGCTCACAGGGTGCCACAGTCATCTTTAGTACCTACTCCGTGTCCAAGCCTTGGTGGAAGGAGAGAGGCAGGGGGTGAAGGGTTTTACCAAAGGGCTTGGCCTTGGCAAACCACCCCATGGCCCGACAGAAGAGGCCTGAGCCTGGTTCTGGGGGCAGCTGTAACCGCACGGCCCGTGAGCAGGGCCCACTCCCTGGCAAACCCCCACCCCAGCCCACCCACCACCAAGCACCTGGGGACAGGACTGTCCCACAGCCAAGGATGACCGATGACCTGTGTTTAAAAACCCACCTCCTGGCTTTCCCAGAATTCTCCAGGCTACTCGAGACTGCCTCCCTCACCCGCTCTCTCCCCAGCCTGGCCTTTACCTCTCCTCCCCTGGATCCCACCTCCATCCATGGACTCTGCCTCTCACACCTGACCCCACCTCCCCCACCTGACCCCTGGCCTCACCCCCCACGACCTCTAGCCACTCCCCACTTGCCCTTGCCTGACCCTGCCTCCCCCACCTGACCCTGCCTCCCACACCCGACCCCTGGCCTCTCCCCACCTGACCTCAATTCTCACTCCCAACCCCTGGCCTCTACACCTGACGCCAATTCCCACTCCCAACCCCTGCCCTCTCCCCACCTGACGCCAATTCCCACTCCCGACCCCTGCCCTCTCCCCACCTCACGCCAATTCCCACTCCCGACCCCTGCCCTCTCCCCACCTGACGCCAATTCCCACTCCCGACCCCTGCCCTCTCCCCACCTCACGCCAATTCCCACTCCCGACCCCTGCCCTCTCCCCACCTGACGCCAATTCCCACTCCCGACCCCTGCCCTCTCCCCACCTGACGCCAATTCCCACTCCCGACCCCTGCCCTCTCCCCACCTGACGCCAATTCCCACTCCCGACCCCTGCCCTCTCCCCACCTGATGCCAATTCCCACTCCCGACCCCTGCCCTCTCCCCACCTGACGCCAATTCCCACTCCCGACCCCTGGCCTCTCCCCATCTGACCCCTGCCCTCTCCCGACTTGACCTTCGCCTCCCCAACCGGCCCCTGCTGGCCCCCTCAGCTGCAGCCCCTGGGCACTACTCACCAGTGTCCACTGGACCCGCTCTTTCACCAGTGCCTGCGCAGCACGGCTGCCTCTGCCTGCATGGCCTCCATTCATTCATTCAATAAACATTTATGGAGCACCTACTATGTACCAGGCGCCGGCTAGGCCCGCCCTCCTGGCTCTGCCTCCTCCACCTGCTCCTCCTCCAGGGTCCCAAGGGGCGGACGCTTCCCTGCCCTCCAGCACCCTCAGGGCTGTCCCAAGACAGGGGCAGTGCATGTGGGGACCCCAAGGGGGAAGTGGAGGCTCCAGTGGCGGAGAGCGAAGCCCCCTGAGAGGTAGCCCGGGGAGGGATGGGTGGCCACGGACAAGATGAGAAGAGGCTTCAGTGCTTGCACCGGCTGGGCCTCCGCACTTCCCATATGAACTCATTTGATCCTGGGCCAACTTTAAACGTCTTAAAAGCACTATCACTATTCCCACTTTGCAGATGAGGAAACTGAGGCCTCACAACTGCTATGCAGTGGCTTCCAGCCTCCACGGCCCTAGGCTCTGTTCAAGCTGCTGTGGGATCCTGTTTCATCTGGATGGTGGTTTTCACATTTTTTTTAAATCAGTTGCCAATATTGAAAACTTGGCAGATTTTATTTCAAAAATTCTCATTTCTGGAATCCACTGAGATACAGGGAAGATCTGGCTTCCCTGGGGCTGCATCCCTGGAGGGACAGCAGTGGCACCGGCCGGGGTGGCGTCCAACCTCCTCCCTGCCTCTCTGGCTTAGGTGGCCAGCTGACCCCCGCACACTGGAGTTTATGAGGTCAGCAACAAGGGGACACCAGCGTGGGGACAAGTAGAACCCCAGTCTGTCAGGGGTATTCCTGCGAGCCTCTCAGCCTGGGACCCAAGGGTGCCCCAATCCCTGCCTCCTGTACTTGACCCCTGCCTGACCTCGAGCCCCCTCCCCTATCCTCCTGACCCACGGCTCCTGGGTTTTAGCACCAGGATACTAACAGTGTGGATCTGTCATTCAGGGAGGGAGGTCTCCAACTATGAGTCTGGGGTTCAAGGGTTCTAGGATGTATCTACCATTTATTTGGTCCTAAAAGTCTCCTGAGTCTTGGCCACTGTGGGTCACCAGTTCTACAGGACTTTAAGCTGTCCTGACCCTCCGACAGCTTCCCTTTGGCTGCAAGCAGCCCCACTGGGGAGAGGTCCCCAAGCCAAGGGAGCTCCCACACAGCCACCCCAGGCCCACCTGCCACCCTGTGGGGCCCACTTTTCCACTGCCAACAACCCTGCCTGGGTCAAGTTTGGGGCTCCTACTGGGATTTGGGGGTTACCCTCTCCCAAACATTATTCCCACCCCACAGAACGCTGCCAGCCGACCGAGCCTAGGTGCTGTTTCCAGGCATGGCCACTGTGGACACCAGGAGACCTGAGTTCCTGAAGTCACACCACAGTTCACCAAGGGGCCCTGGGGTTTCTGGAATGGCTCCTTGGTCCCACCCCTCTCCCCACGGACTTAGGATCCCCTCACTCTGCTCACCTGGGACTGGAACACCTGCCTGCCACGCCCCAGCCCGTCCCTACCAGGGCCCAGCACCCAGGGTCCTGGAGCCCTCTAGGCCCAGGCTGAGAAACCCCTCCTCAGGCCACAGCCCACTCAGCTTCTGTCGCTTCAGAACCTCTAACCAGGCAGTCGCAAGGGGTCACTATGGACACTACCTGGGGTGGCCCAAATTCCCTCCCCCCGGCCCTGAGACCAGCTTTCTCTAGAGCAGGTGGGAGGGTCCAGGCCAGACTGACGGCCGCCTCTGAGGCCACAGGGGGCCTGCAGCTGCAGCATCAGAGAACAAGGAGGCTCTGTTAGTGCAGAGGGGTCGACACCGAGCCCCGGAAACTCCCCGGGGAGGGCCGCCCCAGGACTGCCGGCTGGGCAGAAACCACAGCCCGAACGTGAGGCTATCTATGTGACAGCTCCTGCGTCCACCAACTCCGCGTGGCCAGTCCACCAAGACCGGACCTCCCTAATGTGCTGCCAAAGTGCAGGGTCCACATTCAGCTGGAATCCAGGCTAGGCCACCTCACCCGCATGGTCCTGGCAAGCTAATCTTTCCTGGGTCTCAGTTTCCTCTTCTGTAAAGTGGGACAAGAAGGGCACCAGCTCAGAGGGCTGTGGAGGGGATGGCCACAGGCCAGGGTCTGGGCAGGGTCACAGCTGCAGGAAGCTGCCTCCTGCAGGTATCGCTGTGGGGGCCTGGCACGTGGCACCGTGGCACATGCCAGGCAGGCAGGAGGACCTCATTACCCACCGCAACAATGACAGTGAGGAAGGATGGGGCCTGGCCTGACAATGTCTTCCTTTCAGTCCTGAGGGCAACACACCCCTCTTTGCCTCTGTCTCTGTCCCTGTCCTCTTTCTGAAGTCCAGGCCCCCCCAACAGCCTGCTCCCACCCCCACCTTCAGCCTGTTCCCCGGCCTCGGTTTCTCTCCCATTGCCAAAGCACAATGGCTGTTATAATTAACGAATTATCTCAGTGTGACAGCTGTGGTCCTTTGAAAATTAGCTTGAATAACAAGATCCTGGTGTATGGTAATTTCTTATCCTCTTTCTCCCCCTTTCTCTCTCCCTCACTTCAGCCTTGTCATGCATGCAAATGTTTTTCCCCTTTTCCTCCTTCCCCAACACCTTCCCCTCTGTAGCCGCCTCGTCCTCCTCAGGAGGGTAAGGGATAGACTAAACTTCTGCCTTTGGGTGAAAAGATGCAGGAGCTGACCCTCCTGGGCACCTCATTCACGCCGGCACCAGGCACAGCGCCTGACACGTCGCCTTCTGAAATCTCCCCGCAGACCTAAGTCCTACCACCTCCTTCCTGGGCTGGGGACCTGCAGCTCTGCTTTCCCGTGACCTCCCAGGCTGCAGCCCCTCGGGCTCCTCTGCTTGTACGCTAAGCAGTGGCCTCCCCTGATGTCCTGGTCCCTGCTCACTGCCTTGCCTTTCTCAAACCTGCTTCCTCCTCCCCTACCCCAAGAGCCCCTCAACCCCTCCCAAGGCTTCTAATGTCAGCCCCAGGCTGACCACACCCAAACCACCGTACCCAGCTGCCTCCTGGGCCCTTCTCTGGCACCTGAAACTCACTCATCCATGTCCACCTCCATGACTGGACTCATCTCCCACAGCCCCTTCCCCATCCTCCCTGCTTCTCTCTCAGTTCCCAGACCTGTTGAGAGGCACCCACACCTCCCCAACTGCTCCTACTCCCGCCTTGGTGCCACCTCCTCCCCCTACTGCTCCTGCTGGTCTCTCTACCTCCAACCCTACCTCCCCACTCCATGCCCCCTCCACCCAGCAGAAGACGAGCTTTCTAGAACGTCAACCTAAGCATGGCACTCCCTGCCGAAAAGTCTTCATTGGCTCAGGCTGATCTGGGAAAATTCCAACAGCATCCAGAGCCCAACCCACGTGGTCCTGCGGGAGCCACTGCCTGTTCTGCCCTCCTACCTGCCTGCCTTCTTCCCACCTGGCTGGGGTCTCTCCTGTGGCTCCTCACAGCCCCCTGCCCTTCCTCCATCACAACCGGAATCATAACTGCTGCTGTTACCCCTGGACTGAGTTCCCCGAGGAAGGGTCCTGCTTCTCCCAGTAGGTGCTCAATAAATATTTGTTCATGGCTGAGTGAAGGAGGCCAGCTCGCCACCCTCATATAGATAAGGAAATCGAGGCTCCCAGTAATTCATGACTTGCTCAGATCACACAGTTCATGCAAAAGACAAAACCAGGATTTGAACCAGGTCTGTGACTCCGGTGCTGGGCTCTTCTGCTCCCTGGGGAGGCCGGGGAGGAGTCAGCGTTTGCACAGATCTCAGGGGGACTTGAGTCTCCCTCCAGCCTCAGTTGGGCAATAAAGAGACCAGCTTCTAGCCTAGGCTGTCACTCCCTTGAGTTTGACCTTGGACTAGCCACATGACTCTCAGGACCTCAGTCTTCTCATCTGTAAAGTGGGAAGGAGCCCCGCCTCACTCTGTATCCCAGAGGGCGGCTGCTAGGGCAGAAACTCAGGTCTTGGAGAAAGCCAGTCCTGCTAACATCTGGGATTTTCCTGACCTCGCCCTCCAAACCCAACTGCATCGCCCTTGGCAGGCACCCCCCAGAGCTTTATGGAGGGGGTCCCCAGGATGGGAGAGGTCACAGAGAACAGGAACCCTTTCAGTGGGAGGTAGTGGGAGAAGCATGGGGGGCTTGGGAGTCAGATCGTGACCTTGGGCAAGAGCTTTCTCTCCAAGCTCGGCGTCCTCCTCTGTGAATTGGGGCCGCAATGAGGACTAACGTACACAGTGCCTGACACAGTGCAGGAGCTGCCAAGGCCCCACGGCTGCAAGGTTCTATGGGAATGTGATCCTGAAGTGTGCCCCAGAGAGGGAGAGAGAAGAGGGTGAGACAGAGCAGGACCAGCTGTTCCTGACTCGCCCTCAACAGCCCACAATGGCTCTCACTGGCCCCAGAATAGAGCTCACGCCCTGACCTATGGCCCTAGAACCCCTCTCTCCCCTCTCTAAGCTCACACCCCACCATGTCCTCTCGCAACCCTATGGAATTGGGGCCATGCCCACACCCACGTCCACCAGGCCGTTACTCACTGGCTGTTAGCTGGTCCTAACCCTACGACCCATTCCCACCTGTCCCCATCCCCCGGGCCCAGACCTTATGCCTCCTCCTCTGAGAAGCCTTTGGAGATCTCCCTTCTGCAGGGTGACCCCCCTGCTCTGCCCCCACAACCCCGAGGTATAGCCCTTGGAATCCTGGATGGGTCCTAGAGATCACCTCCCCCATTTTACAAGTGGGGAAACTGAGGTACGGATGAGGAACAGCAGCTCTCCAGTGATGCACTTGAACCCAGGTCTCTGCTGCGTCCAGCCCGCCAAGCAGCTTCTCTCCTGGTGCTGAGCTGTTTAGCCCTTGCCTGTCTTCTCCACGCCCCGCCCCGCCCGGAGCTACCTGAGGACAGGACCCCATCTTCCTCTCTGCGCCCCTCCCCCAGTGCCCAGCCTAAGGCCTGGCGCATAGTAGGCACTCAGTAAATGTCTGTTGAATTGAATTGCGCTCAGGGCGGCCAGTCGTCTCTGCTCTGTAAGAAAAGCATAGAGTTAGTGGAGCTCTCCCCAAGACCAGAGGGTAGGAACCAAGCTGGTGGGGTGAGAAGCCTGGCCTGCCCCAAGGAGCCCACGGGCCCTGGGGAGGGGGCCTGGGAAGCTGGAACATTCAGACTTAGATGAGTCTGAATTCTGCCCCAATAGGCAGCATGGCTCTGGTAAGTCACGCTGCGGCAGGGCCTCACTGGCCTCATCTGTCAAATGGAGATGACACTCCGGTCCCTCCAGGCTCTGAGGACTGCTTGTGATGAGGACCAGAGAGATGTGAGGAGTATAAACAGCGACCCCCAGCTCACAAGCATGGAGTGCCCAGTGCCAGACACTGGAGAGTCGGGTGCGAGTGATGCCCATTCTACAGATGAGGAGACTGAGGCTTGGAGAGGGGCCTGGCTTGCCCAAGGCCACACAACCCGTGCATTGATCTCATGCTGTACACACGGCCTCCCTGCCAAGCCAGAAGGAAACAAGGCGCAAAAATGAACCCCAGATGAAGAAGCTGAACCCACCAAAGGGTGGCCCAACCCTCACCCAGGCTGGCAAAGATTCTGCAGGCAAAGGGCCCAGCGTGAGCCCCAGAGCCGTGAAGGGAAGGGTGAGAAGCTGCCTTCTCCCCTCCCCATGGGGGTGAGCTCTGATTCCACAGCCCCCCAGAGGGTTCAAAGGCGTCCTCAGATCCAGAGGCTGCAAAGGCCTGGGCAGGCCTGGGTGTTAATCTAGAACAGTAGAGACTATAAATACATGGCCGGGCTGGACACTGCAGGGCAGCCGACCTGGCACAGTCAAGACAGAGGCTGTAACCCCAGCCCTGCCCCCTCCCGCCACCCCTCTCCCTTCTGGGCCTCGCTTTCCTTGCTTGTCAACAGCAGGCTGCTCCCCGACCATGACTGCCAGAAGGTTCTTTACCCAGCAACACACAGTTTTCTGAACCCAGCCACGCTGGCCCAGGGGGAGGCCCTGGAGGCCCAGGCAGAGACCTGGGAGAAGAGAAGGATGTACAACAGGATCACCCCGGATCCCTGAGACAATCAAGTGAGGGGCTTGGCTACACCCCAGCTCACCGGCCCGGAGCTGAGAAGAGGCAGAGAAAGGAGCCTAGAAGGCAGCCATTCATTCATTCCCTCCCTCTTCGTTCAAACAGCCATTCTGTGGGCACTGCCTCTGGTGAGCGGAGGACTCATAGCCAAAGCCAGGCCGTCTGGTTGGGGCTCTGGTGGGGAAGACAGGGAGATGAATGAGCGTGCCTTTCCTTATCCATCCAAGGCTGTGTGGCGGCCGTCCTCTGGCTACTGACGCCCATCCCAGGTCGCATGACAGGGACACTGGTTTTACATCCAACTTCTGCCTGGACCATGGCCTCGTAGAGGACAGGGACCAAGTGTGGACAGTCTCACTCACCCTGTAAACCCAGGGCCCGGCCCCATCCCCAGCAGGCTCTCTGTACACGTCCACAGCTGAAAATCACCCTGGGAACACAAGAGAGCCACCACGCACAGGGCCATGGCATGGGCCCAGGGACAGAGGAGCACACCGCACTGGCACCCGCTGTGTGCCAGGCCCTGCACACTTCACACATCGCAGCCACACTGTCATATGAGGGAACTGAGGCTGAGAAACGACAAGAGACATGCCCAAGAGCTCACGGCTAAAGTGGCCCAGTGCCCACGACTCCCCAGATATAAGTCCAGCTGATGCAGCAGACTGCGCATCAAAAGGACGGTGTCTGGGACTCCCCGAAGGCCAAGCATAGGTGAACAGACAGCGTCCCACTTCCTCATCAGAGCCTCAAATCAACCCCGAGCAGCAGACAGACCTTTACATGACAGGGAGAGAAACTGAGGCTCTGGGAGATGACCCTGTCCCCAGCCCCAGGCCTGGCAAATACTGGAAAGGCCCTTCCCAGGGAGTGCGTGCGTCCCACATCCTCTGAGACTCAGGGGGAAGGGATGCAGACCTGGGCCCAGGCCCAACTCTTGCCCTCGCTTGGCTGGGTGACATGGGCAGTGACCGGCCCCCTCAGAGCTTTGGTTTCCCCAAGAACCATCTCCTCCGCCCCATGTAGCTGCTGCAAGGAGGAAAAGGATAACCAATGAGCGATTCCCCTTTATAAACTGTAAAGGGCCATTCATCTTTCTTCTTCCTTATCGCTGTCAGTGCAACAGAAGCACCGTTCCCACCTTAAGGGAATTTAACTGCTACTGTTTCGCTTTCCTTGGCCCTCCTCAACCAATTCTCCGCCCTCATCTCTAAAAAGGCTGACCCGTGTTTGTGAGATGCTCACAATGAGCCCACCCTTGTTAAGGGATTCTCTCACATTTCATCTTCAGGATACTAGGAACCAGTTTTTTATTGCCCAGGCTGGAGTACAGTGGCACGATCTGGGCTCACTGCAACCTCCACCTCCTAGATTCAAGGAATTCTCCTGCCTCAGACTCCCGAGTAGCTGGGACTACAGGCGCGCACCACCACACCCAGCTAAATTTTTGGATTTTTAGTAGAAATGGGGTTTCACCATGTTGGCCAGGATGGTCTCCATCTCTTGACCTCGTGATCCACCGACCTCAGCCCCTCAAAGTGCTGGGATTACAGGCGTGAGCCACCGTGCCCGGCCAGAAGCAGGCATTATTTTTCTTCCCATTCTGCAGATAAGGGAAGTAAGGCTCTCGGAGATTAAGTGACGCCCCCAAGTTCACATTGCAAGAAAGTGAGCGTGCTCCCCACGCCACTGTATATTTGCCCCCACATATCTGTATGTTCCACTCTCAGTGGCTGCTAGAACCCTCTGGTTGGTTAATGCCCATCTGTTCCCCAGTTTATCCGACTTCCCAGATGTATGTAATATTCATATTTCCATCAGCAACAGCTCACACACCCCTTTCCAAGGCCTTCAGGAGCTCCATTAATCATTCAGACACACCTGCATATTCATTAACTTCCGAATTAATACAGGGTCCCTTATTACTTCAGTCCTGCTGCCTGCATTAAAGACACTTCAACTTCATTCATTATTAAACTCCCCTGATAAATGATCACACCCCTCCTTCACAGAGGGGGACAGCACCCAGGCCCCGGAGCTGGCAGGCGTGCTCCCAGTGACAGCTGCTGTGTGACCTTGAGCCAGGCCCTCACCCTCTCTGAGCCTCCTGCATGTTTACCTTGTAAAATCAGGCAAAGGATGGTATCTGACCACCACCTGGCCTCATCAAGGTGGCCCTGTCTCATCCTTTGTCCTTTCTCTGCATGTCTTTCTTGGACTCACATAATCCCTCCTCAAAACAGAAGTCGATCCTCTCTGGGGTTCTCCTTACGCTCCCCCATCAACAGCCTCCACTCGCACCTGGGCCTGGGCCTGGGCTTTGCAGTCTGTGGGCCTCAGGTCCTGGCACTGGCCCATCATCTTGAGGGCGGCATCTCTGAGCTAACTGAGCTTGGGCTTGGGCAGACGATGACAAACGTCCCAAAACAGAGAGGACACCTGACACCCCCCAACCAGTTGCTGGACTCCAACTGCCACACAATAATATCGATGATGACAACAGTAATAGCAATAGCACCCAGCACTTACTGAGCCTGGACCATGCACCAGGCCTTGCGCCAAGTCCCACACTGTCCCATCCTTAGATCAACCTCCACTTAACAGATGGGAAAGCTGAGGCCAGTGAGCTCAAGTCATCTCCCTAAGCAAGGCTGGAGCTGGCTCTGCACCCAGGCCTCTCTCACTCGGGGTCCTCAGGATGTCCCCATCACATGTGCCACCAGGAGGCCCCAGCACTCGGCCACCCTCTTGCCCTGGCTCCTTCCAGCACCTTCTTCCCAAGCTCTTCCTTTATAGGCCCGATCTCTGCCTAATGGAGCGGCAGGCGACACGGAATGGGTCCCCCATTCGCTGGCAGATGCCCCAATCCATCTCCATTATGCCTGGTGCTAAGCAGCGCCACAAATGAAGCAAGATGATGCCACTGCCAGCGTCACTCCTGCTGGCTCTGACCTGCCTGCCGCCTCCACCCAACATGCACACCAGGCCGCAGGGCCAGGACTGATGTCCACAGGCCCAGCTGCCACCTCCTACAGATGCCAGGAGGGAGGCTTTGCTCCTGGCCCCACTGGCTGTGTGACTGTGGGCCCCTTACTTAACCTCTCTGTGCCTCAGTTTCATCCTCCGAATTACACCTGACTCCATCCTTCCCCTCGTCTTTCATTTCCCATCCATCTTGACACTTCTCCAGGCCACACACCTGCGTGTCCACTGCTGTCCCTCAGTCCAAGCTTGTCTGGATGGCAGAACCACTTCCCAGGGTCTCTAGTGTACCCCAAGGTCCTCCCCTTCCTCTGCTCGGCTCGCTTGCTGTCTTTTGTGGACTCACTGACGCCTCTTTCTTAACGCCCTTTCAGCCACTTCCACAGTTCCCAGGCTAAAACCAGATGTTCTCCTGAAGGTCAAGGCCCTTCAAGGGCCTGGTCCAGCCACCTGTTCCAGGCTCCCTCCTGCCCTCCTCCTGGGCAGCCTCACCTCTCCCAGGGTGACTCCTTGGTGAGTGTCCGGCCCGCCCTGGACCGTCGGGGGCCGCAGTGGCCAACATAGTGAGTCCTCCCCTGCAGCTTCCGCCCCCGGCACACAGTACGCAGAGCGATCCCACAGCCTGAAGGAATGCCTCCGTCGAGTGCAGACAAAAATTTCATCCCACGGGCCGTGGTGACTGTCAACAGTGCCTCATACGCTGTAAATGAAGAACTCTTCACTCCTCGCCTGGGACTGAGCACTGGGTTGGCTGCCACAAATTCAACACCCTCCCCCGAGCTTACAGGATGTCAAGATAAAGATTATCAGGCTGGGCACGTGGCTCACACCTGTAACTCCAACACCTTAGGAGGCCAAGGCGGGTGGATCACGAGGTCAGGAGTTCAAGACCAGCCTGGCCAACATAGTGAAACCCCATCTCTACTAAAAATACAAAAATTAGCTGGGGAAGGGGGCACACGCCTGTAATCTCAGCTACTTGGGAGGCTGAGAGGCAGGAGAATCATTTGAACCCAGGAGGCAGAGGTTGCAGTTAGCTAAGATCGCGCCACTGCACTCCAGCCTGGGGGACAGAGTGAGACTCTCTCTCTCAAAAAAAAAAAAAAAAAATTAAATTAAATTAAGATTGTTGGATTAATTTCTCAGATGAGAAGACGGAGGCTCAGAAAGACGAAGTGGCCTCACCACATCACAGTTGGTAAGTGGTGAGGCTGGGATTCAGACCTGGCTCTGCCTGTGCCTGGTTCCGGCAACCAGAAGAAACGTCCTAGAAGTAGTCAAGCAGCATCCATCGAGTGCCAACCACACGCCAGCCCCAAGTAGGCATTTACATCAATCACTTCATGAAACCCCCTCCACGGCCCTGCGAGACGGGCACTGTTTTTCCACCCATCTGAGACACGAGGGATCAGGCCCAGAGTAGTGAAGCCAATTTCCAAAGGCACACAGCTAAGAAGGGACAGGGTCTGAGACACACCAAGGTGTTGCCCCTTCTAGCTCTGCCCAGATCTCCTTCCCAGCCTCCTCTGCTGTCAGGGGCACTCTGGGGGAGAGAAGTGCCCCTTGGCTGGCTCTGCAGCAGCCAGGAGTGGTGCAAAGCCCTTCTCTACCTGGGCCTTGGCTTCCTCACCCACGGGGGGCGGTGTGGACAAGACAACCCGGAGATCCTGTCAGCACTGGCACAATATCCGTGCACCCATGGGCCCTCCACACACCAGGCTCTGGGCTTGGCACCGTGGATTGCAAAGACCTGCAAAAGCAGTGTCTGGTGTGTAGGGCATCACCAAGGGAGGCCCAGGGTGGGAGGGGCAGGGAGCCACCTGTTCAGGGCTCAGGGGACAAGCAGGGTACAGGTCTCTGTCTGCTGTCAACACAAGCACCACAGAGCCAACAGGAAGCCAGAACAAGGGTCATGGACACAGCTGAGCCCCTAGACACGAAGCTGGTGATTAAGTGAGAGGCTCAGCACCTCTGAGGACCTGCTACCACCCAAGAGGGCTGGAGACCCCTGGAAGGGCTGCATCCAGCTAACCAGACATTCTACATCCAATGAGCACCCGGCCTAGGAATTCAGGCACGCCGTGGAAAAGACAAAGACAAGCCAGGAACTTACAGACAGACAAATGCACCAGAGACTTCAACATTTAAAGAAAGCTTCCTGTGAATTATTTTATAAACTAAGTATCAGCCTCCAATTCCTCATCAAAAGCTTGAATTCAGATTGGGTCTGCCGAAAGTGAGCCAACACTCCTGGCTTTCCAGGTACTTCTGTATTGCACGTCCCAAGGGTGGGACCAGGGCTGTGTCCCCACCATGTCCCCAGCCCCCAACATGAGGCCAGCGTGAAGAAGAGGCTCAGCAAATGCTGCAGAAGCCAACTCTGTTGGCAGACTCATTTCTAAACCCCAGGAGCAGAGCTGCTTGGGTGCCAGGATCCCCTGGCTGGCACACCTTGTGCCATCTACTTTCAGACCCTCTGGGGTACTCTGAAGGAGGTCAGAGCTAGTAGATCCCTTAGCACTATCCAGGGCCCCTGTCATGCAGCAGGTGAGGAAACTGAACCCAGAGAGGACAAGAGCCTTGAGCCCCATGGCCTCCCAGCCATGCCCCTTCCCCTTCCAGGCGCCCCCTTCCTGCCCAGACCCACTAACCACCGCTGCTCCTCCAAGCTCTGTCCTTGGCCTGTGGCGCCCTCATCTGCCCTCTCCTCCAGGGTGGCTGCATGCATGCCCCTGGCTGCTCAGATCTCACTCGGTCATGGCCACCACCGCCTGCCTGGTTGCTCAGGTCACAGATCCCAGCTTTCCCATCAACTCCTGCCTCTCCCACTGGAAGATGAAGATCAGACCAGCCTCCAAGTCCATGCCAGGACAGGCCACTATCATCACTTGCCTGTCCCTCACAGGGATCTCCTTTTTTTCCAGCCAGAGGGAGCCTTCCACAAGGCAGCTCTGACGCTGTCCCTCCTGCTCAAAATCTTTCTAGGGCTCCCTGCAGCCCCAGGGCCAGAGACTAAGCTCCTTCTTGGTAAGTGACCACTAACACCGTGAACTCCTACCAGCTTCAGCTCGGGCATCACCTCCTCCAGGAAGCCTGCTTTGAATCCCTGGTCTGGCTTCACCACTCCACTCCACAGCACCCCCATGCTCACCAGCTCCAAGTGGCATCCCATTGAAGGGTCACTGTGTCCCCTCCAGAGGGCCAGGAAGCACGGCGTGCCCCTCTGTGTCCCCTCTGTGCCCTCAGTGAGAAGCCTGGCACAGAGAAGGCACCCAGGGAGTGAAAACTGAAAAAGCAAAAGAACCACATAGGCCCCCGGGCATGTAATTCCCAGCTGGCCTCCGTCTCCACTCTGAGTGTGCCCATTATGACTGATGACAGCCAGGCCTCCCAGCTCCTTCTGGCTGCTGTGACCATCAGGAAGCCATCCAGTATGATGGCCCCCATGCTGGCCCTGCCCTCAGGACAGTCTGGTCAGGCGGGTGCAGAGGGACAGAGAAAGGGGAGGAACATGGACAGAGACCCTGCCAGGAGCCTCGCCTAGACCACAGGGTCAGCTGACACGGCTGGCCTTGTGGGAGCCCCGTGTGATCTTATCAGGGGACATGGGGCTCTCACTTCCAGATGAGGAAACTGAGGCTCCAAGAGCAAGCAGCTGACCTGAACCCAGAGATCGGCATTGGTCTCCTGCCCGCTTCTTCTTACATTGGATCCAGGAGCTTCCTAAGCGTGAGGAGGGAAACGAGTTTATCGGGCTGGGCATTTTACAGGCGTTCTGGGAGGCTGTGGGCACCCGGGAAAGAACACCAAGTCTGGGGTCCTCATAACCTGGACTCAGATCCTTGTTCGGTTCCCCTCCCAGATGTGTGGCCTCGGCAGCCTGCGCAGCTTCTCTGAGCCGATGTCTTCACTGGACCCCGGGGATGCGAGGCTGCCCTGCAGGGTTGCTGTGTTAAATGAGATGGTAAGGACACAGCCAATAACGGCCAAACATCTTCCAGGCCACGCTGCGGGTGGATTATTTCATCTAATCCTCACAGTGACTCCGTGAGGCTGAGTCTAACAGGGTCCCCATCTGACAGACAATGAAATGAAGGTGCTGGGGTCAAACACCTTACCCAAGCCCAGGCAGCTGTGGGTGGCAGAGCTAGCGCTCAGTCCTGGGTAGACCGTGCCGAGCACACGGAGGGCCTCACTAAACGACATTCTTTTTTGACTCCAACCTGCCCTTTATTCCTCAAAGGCCCCTGAATATACTGGCCCCCAGCCTGGCCTCTCCCTCCTGCGAGCCTTTGTAGGGACTGTTCCAGCCACCTGCTGTGTCTCTCCTTCCACTTCCAGAAAGCAAACCTCTCCCCTTTTACATTCTGATCAAATGCTACCTCTTCCACTGAGCTGCCCTGGGCTCCACCACCCCGCTCCTCTCCGGCCCCTTCCCCCGACCCCAGTAAAACCCCCCAGCACAGCACAGCAGTCTCCTAACTGACTGTCGCCTACCCTGCCTCAGCCCATCCTCTGCACAGCAGTGGAAGGAAGCCTCCTGCAGCACAGTCACGTCGCCGGCCTGCTCTGAAGCCTCCGGTGCCTCCCCAGCTCCTTTGCTCCACAGTTTAGGCCTCTCGTGATCCGGCTGGGCCCTGTCTCTGCAATGTGCCCTCCAACACCATCCGGACAAACTGCTCCCCGCTTCACATACGCAGGCGTGCACACGCACGCATCTATACGTCACGTGTGCACACATGTACACCTCTCCAGCTGGTGCGGGATCTCCTAGGCTCCTCCCTTGCTTGGGCCCCTACCTCCACTCCTGCCCTATCCATCTTCCCACCTCCAGCCCCACCCCAGAACAGCACCTCCAAGAAACATGCCCCCCGATTCCTCAGCTCCCCCCACCAGCTCCTTCCTGCAGCACAGCATCCACATGGCCTGTTCCCAAACACACACGTGCTCCCTGCTGCTGGAAGACACAGCCTCCAGCCCTCTCCTGGCCCGGAGGGAGCTCAGGGGCCGCTGGCCTCCTCCCCAGACTCCTGGATCCTCCCTCCCACTCCCAGACATGGGCACTTGAGCTCCTTACCCCTCTCTGAACTCGGAGAGGCTTTTCGCACCTCTTGGCCTTTCCCCTTGAGATTCCCAGGCCTGGAGTATCCTCCTGCCCCATCCCTGCCCAGTGAGTGCTGCTTCTCAGGCGGGACTCAAAGCTGCCTCCTACAGGAAACCTTCCAGCCCACCAGGCCTCAGCCACCCTGTAAGGACTGTAAGGACTGGCCGGCAAGTCTGCCCCTGTGGTGGGCTTCCTGAGGGCACGGATTCTTTTCACGCCCAGGCCCATACTGGCTCCCTGAGAACTGTCTGCTGAGGAAATACGCTCCCTCCTGTGCCGCCCCTGAGTGCCTGGAGGCAGAGCAAGCAAGTTCATCAGACCACGGAGACCACCAGCCCACCTCTCCCACCTCCACCGACCACGGAGACCCACCTCTCCCACCTCCACCGAGCCCCCCACATCGCACACCTGGACCACCGGCCCACTTCTGCCACCTCCACCGACCACGGAGACCACCGGCCCACCTCTCCCACTTCCACTGACCACGGAGACCACCGGCCCACCTCTCCCACCTCCACCGACCACGGAGACCACCGGCCCACCTCTCCCACCTCCGCCGACCACGGAGACCACCGGCCCACCTCTCCCACCTCCACCGACCATGGAGACCCACCTCTCCCACCTCCACCGAGCCCCCCACATCGCACACCTGGACCACCGGCCCACTTCTGCCACCTCCACCGACCACGGAGACCACCGGCCCACCTCTCCCACTTCCACCGACCACGGAGACCACCGGCCCACCTCTCCCACCTCCACCGACCACGGAGACCACCGGCCCACCTCTCCCACCTCCGCCGACCACGGAGACCACCGGCCCACCTCTCCCACCTCCGCCGACCACGGAGACCACCGGCCCACCTCTCCCACCTCCGCCGACCACAGAGACCACCGGCCTACCTCTCCCACCTCCGCCGACCACGGAGACCACCGGCCTACCTCTCCCACCTCCACCGACCACAGAGACCACCGGCCTACCTCTCCCACCTCCACCAACCACAGAGACCCACCTCTCCCACCTCCACTGAGCCCCCCGCATCGCACACCTGGACCACCGGCCCACGTCTGCCACCTCCACCGACCACGGAGACCACTGGCCCACCTCTCCCACCTCCACCGAGCCCCCCATGTAGCCCACCTGGGCCACCGGCCTCTGCCCTCACCGGCTGCTGGCTCCCATGAGATTGGAATAGTATCCAAAATCTTCCCAGACTTCACTTCTTCACCTCCCACCTCACTCACTCGCTCCAGCCACCACCTCCCCGCCATGGCCGCCTTGCTCCTCCTGGTGAATGAAAGAAGGAAGGGCTTGCAGAGCTTGACCAAATGCTTCCTCAGCACTCACTGAACCCTCAAACCAGTATCATCCGCAAGGCACAGAGGAGGAAACTGAGGCACAGACAGGGGAAACAACTGCCCAAAGATACAGGGTGAGGCCTGCAACCACCCCCTCCCTGCCTCCGAAGACCAGGCCCTCCATGTCCCCAGCCCATGCAGCGGGTCCCCGGGAAACCGGGAGGGGCAAGGGGGTGCAAGGGAGAAGAATGTAAGGGAAGGTGGGGTTATTATCCTCCGAGGTCAGGGGCCTCAACCACCCTCCACTCCACTCAGAGATGCTGACCCACCCCCTCTTGTCTACCCCCATCCCACCCCACCCCGGTCCAATGAGACTTCACCTTCTGTCCACAGGCAGACTCCCACTGTGGACAGAGAGCTGCCCCCACTGACACGGGCCTGAGGGTAGCAGCAGGGGCAGCTGCCTCCTCCCCCCACCCCCAGAGGCCCGCACACCTGTGCCTGAGGGGCACCTCAGCCACCGGGAGGGTCAGGGCTGCCTGGGCAGGGCTGGGGCAAAGCCATCCTGGCATCTTAGGGCCTCCTAGCAGGTGCCTGGTGACAAAACCTGACAACGAAGAACCACAGCCTGGCAGAACTGGGAGAGCTTAAACCTCTTCGCTGTCACCCATTAGACAGATGGGAGCCTGAGGCCTGCAACAGTGCCAGGACTCCCCAAAGCCCCCTCAGCCTCCCCACCCACCCTCAGTGGGCACGCCTGCTGGGAGCAGCCCCTGAGCCCCTGGAGGGAAGGACACAGCCTCACTCCCCACCAGGGTCCCAGCACCCGGCCCAGAACAGGAGTTCAAGAGTTTCCTTGAACAAACAAAAGCGTGAGACAGTCCATGCCGAACACAGGCCCTGCCTTGCCTTCTTGTAGGGGGATCTAAAGGTGGAGATCAAATGAGGGCATTAGCCTGAAAGTGCCTTCAAACCCATTAATCACTACACACCTGGAAGGGACTCGTAATCCCTAAGTGGCGAAAACGGACACAGGTTAAGTATTTCTTTCACTCATTCATTTCACACCGCGTCTCAAGTCCTGGCTCTGTGCCAAGTACTGGGGCAGGTGCAGGGGACTGGCAATGACCTCAACAGATGCAGCACTGCCCTGAGGAAGTTCACAGCCCCAAGGGAGTCAGTCATGCAGGGGAGCAGGAACTACAAGTGGAACGTGTGGGGACCGTGGGGCCTAGGCCAGGTGGGGCTGCCTGGTCTTCCAGAGGAAGGGACACCAAGCTCTCAGGTCTATTGGAGACAAAGCGTCTCCAAAAACACAGGTCAACTAGCAAAGGGAGCACAGCTTCCCAACTAGCCAGTGTCATCTCAGATGGGCAGTGTCTAAGCAGGGGACACACAGTTGGGCAGTATATATACACTGTCATTGTCCCCATTTTAAAGATGAGGAAACTGAGGCCCAGAGAGCCAGAGCAACATGCCTCAGGTGTCACAGCTCTTGGCAGCAAAATTGGTGGTCATGGGACCTCCTGCACATTCTCAGGTCCCTGGGGAGGCTTGGAACAGTTTCTAGAACATTCAGCCGGTGAACTAAGGGCCAAGCCACTGTGATGGGATTCAGGCCAGCTGCTCCACTCCCAGCAGCCAGGGTAGGCCAATGCCAAGCACACAGTGGGCCCTCAGGAAACACGGCCCCAGCTGGACCTGCTGAAATGACTAGAAACAGCCCAAACAAACCATCGCTGCACAGGAGCTGCCTAATGCGAGCCTGGGGGCCACCACCCTGGGAGGCGTCTGAGGTTTCCCAGTAACTGAGCTGGCCCCGGCAGCCCTCCCTTTAATGCATGCAAACGAGGGGTATAAATTCCTGCTTACTTAACTTCACAAATGTTAACAAGCCCATAAAAAATAAGTTATTCTTCCCCAGCTCCACAACACCCTTCGTTTGTTTAATTTTGTTTCTCCTCTCCCTGCCCCCAGCCTCCTTGGCGACAAGGGAAAAGCCGCCATCTTCGTCTTCTGTCTTTCCTTGCCTATGGGGTCTGCCCTCGCCTCAACCTGCCCCAGGGAGGCTGAAGGAAGAAGCCCCAGATAAGAAATCAGAAGGCCCAGGAGTGAGCCCTGCTCCCTCCTCCGCAGCTGTGTGACCATGGGCTCCTGACTTAACCTCTCTGTGGTTTAATTGCCTCATCTACAAAGTAGGAACGGTAGCTGCACCCTGCCTGCTTTGGGGTTCCTAGGAGGATCAGAGGAGATAATCCAAGTAAAGTGCTTAGTTGTCTCTGGCACAGAGCAAACCCTCAATAAATGTTAGCCCTTGTTATTATGTAAAGAAGAGTTAAATATCCCCCAGCTAATCCATTTGTAGAGTTTGCCTTCCGGGGCAAGCTGGCAGCTCCAAAGGCAGCCTGTGGTTCGGTTTTGTTGGCAGACTCGGTGTTGACACACATTTGAGTTTTGATGCCATCCAAACTGACCGCTGGAGTTTGCCACAGGCCCCACCACACCCTACACAGACCAGACGTGCACCTTGCAGTGACCCGGCCCTGGTGAGCGTCTGAGTCTCCCACCCCTAGTTCTTGCCTCTCAAAAGCCTTTCCAACTGGTGATCTCATTAGAGGCATCACTGGGCCCAGCTGACAGAAAAGGAAACTGAGGCTCATGAGGGGGGCAGCCACTTGCCCACAGTCCCCAAGGAAGGGGCTGTGGAGCCAAGGCGAGAGTGTAGCCACCAGTCCCAGCCTGTCTTCTCTCCTGAGCCCCTGCGCCACCACGACAGTTTGAGGGAAGCCTCCACAGCAGCTGAAGGAGCAAATAAATGGCCAGTGACGCAGGTGGCAGGAGAGATGGTGTTCAGCCTCCAGGGGCTCGGTGGCTCCCAGGACCAGGCAGAAGACTGAGCAGAAGCCAGAGCGTGCCCGGGGCCTCGTCCCAGCCAACCCAAGGCATGCCAAGCTAGGGTGGCATTGTTGTGTACCGAGCACAGCACTGGGGACTCTGAAGTATAGGAGACGGGGGTTAGAGGGGGCCTGTTTCCTTCAGGTCGTCTCCACATCCTCCGCTTAAGCACACCTCCAAGAATGGCCTGGGCCAGAGACTATGCCCCACTTGCCTACAACTGCCCCCTCCTGCTGGCAGAAAAAGCCACAGCCCCAGCCTATCCCAGTTACTACCAGCTACATCTTCTCCAACAACATCCCAAGCTGAGGCCACTTTCATTCTTCCCTCTGTCACCAGTCTCAAGTCCTCCATGACGTGTCACTCCATGAGGCTCCACCCCCCACCCTCAGGCAGGTCCACCTGTCCATCCATTCATTCTGCAGAACAAAGCTAGGCTCCCAGCACTGCAGGGACTTGCCCAAGGTCCCACCAAGCCCAGAGTGAAACCCAGCTCCTAGACATCCCGACCACCACCTTCCCGATTTAGAAGTCCCCAGGGGCATCCCCAGGGCAGAGGGCGGGGCCAGGCCCCTAAGGGGCGGGGCCATGTGAGGCGGGGCAAGGGGTTGGAGGGTGGGGGTGGGCCGAGAGAAGACTGGATCCTGGTCTGGGTCCCGGTTGCCTTGGCAACAGCACTAATTAATTCTGACTCCATCTGTGCCTTGGCTGGATGGGTAGTTTGGGCTCACACGTGTTTGTTTTGAAGCAAAGGGAGAGAAGCAAGAGGGTCTGGGAGGCTGTGACCTCAGGGTCTAGCAAGGGGCTGACACTCGCCCCAAATTCATATAGCATGCCCTCACCCCCACCACAGGAAAAGGCAGAAAAGTCAGGCCAGGCACCCAGACACCACCTGGGACCTCCTCTCCCCAACGAGGATGATCATCTCAGCCCAAACGAGGTCTCACACAGACAGCCATCCGCGGTGCCCATCGTGTGTGCACACGTGTACACACACCTGCACACGCTGAGGAGACCACAGGCCCCAGAATGAGAGAGCCTTGGGTTTGGCTGCTAGCTTTGCCTTCTGAGTCTCAGCTTCCCCATCTGCAAAATGGCCAACACCACTCCTCAAAGAGCTCTTGGGAGAAAGAGAGGGACGTCCCCAGTGCAGGGACATCTGAGGGGCCTCATCTGTCCTGGGGTCCAGGAAGGCTTTGCTGAGGGTGATCCTGGCGAGGGAACCATGTACGCGGTACGCAGAAGGTGGCACTTTTGAGGAACTGGAACAAGGTCAGGAGAACTGAGATCAAGATATAGAACGTCAGGAGGAGAGGGAGCCTGAGGCCGAGCCATCGCCTTGCAGATCTCAAGGTTCTGGATCTTGGCCCAAGGGCAGTGGGGAGCCAGCGACATGCTGGGGAGGTGCCACCAATGGAAGGGTTCAGAATGCATCGGAGGGGCGGGAATGGCACCAGCAGCCTGTGAGGAGGCTGCAGTGAGACGGGCTGGAGGGTGACTTGTTGCAGGCAAAGACAGCAGGGTGGGCACATGAAGGCAGATTTGAGTCAGGCGTGGTTAAGAGAGTCGGGCAGGATGAAGACAGAGACCAAGCGGGGAGCTCAGGGATGCCGCCCAGGGTCTGGGAGGGTGTCTGAGTGAGGGTAGTGCCTGCCCTGGAACAGGGAGCCTCAGAGAATGGGCAAATAGCAGTGCAGGAGGACAGAGGCAGAGCCCGGGTGGGACCAGTTGAGTTTAAGGGGTCAGAGGAACACCCCAAAGGAGTGACCAGTCAGCAGGTGGCCACACGCAATGTCCTACAGCCAGAGGCAGGTGACAGCGGAGGATGGAGACTCAGGCATCCCTCGCACGCAGCTGTTAAGATGCTGGCCCAAGAGCAGCGGCTGACACCCGGGCTGGGAGGGTCAGCGCTCAGGGACAGGTGTAGCAGGGAGTGGATGCTGGTGCTCAGGAGCCTGCCACACCCGCCTGCATTCAAAGCCCGAACACAACACCTCACCAGCTATGGGATCCTTGGTAAGTCACTTCACCTCTCTAAGCCTCAACTCCCCCACCTGTAAAATGAGAATAAAAGCAATACCTACCACATAGGTTGTTGTGAGGAGGGTCCAGATCCTTAGCTGAGCCCCAGAGACACAGGAGTTCCAGCTACCTGCTTTTTCAGGGAGGGGGGTCAGGACACGAACCTGTGTTTAGCACCCACTATGTGCCAGGCACCTCACATGTGTAATAGACCACATGGAGTGGTGATCAAGAAGGAAGGGCTGGGCGTCAGGCCCTGGGCTGAATCCTGGGTCCCCTACTTACCAACTGTGGAACCAGAACAAGGCCCCTCACCTCCCTGAACCTCAGCTCTTTTTTTTTCTGAGACGGAGTCTTGCTCTTGCCCAGGCTGGAGTGCAATGGTGTGATCTCGGCTCACTGCAACCTCCGCCTCCCAGGTTCAAGTGATTCTTGTGCCTCAGCTTCCTGAGTAGCTGGGATTATAGGTGCATTCCACCACACCCGGCTAATTTTTGTATTTTTAGTAGAGAGGGTGTTTCACCAAGTTGGCCAGGCTGGTTTCGAACTTCTGACGTCAGGTCATCCACCCGCCTCGGCCTCCCACAGTGCTGGGATTACAGGCATGAGCCACTGTGCCCGGCCACCTCAGCTTCTTAAAATGTAAAATGGGGATAGCGAAGGTATCAACCCCACGGCTCATGGGGTCATTGTAAACATGAAATAAGAAAACATGTCAGGCATGGGTCACCTGCCTGGGACACAGCAAGCACTAAATAATTCATCACTGCTGTCATTATTACACTTATTGTCACTGCTCCTCCCAATGACCCAAGAAGAGGGACGTGCTGATGCTCGAACAACAAACAAGAAAGACAAAGGCCTCAACCTAGCATCCAGGAGCTGGACTGACCACCATGTGTTCACAGGATCCCCTTTCCCGGCCCAAACGGTCCCCTTAGCCTGAGACAGGGCTGCATGAGACTGCCAGGATCTGAACCCTTTCCTGGCCTCTCCGAACTGTGTGACCTTGGACAAGTCATCTCACTTCTCTGAGCCCCACATTCCTCCCTTCAAAAAAACAGGGGGTCCTGGGCAGGCACAATGGATCACACCTGTCATCTGAGCACCTTGGGAGGCCAAGGCGGGAGGATCACTTCAGCCCAGGAGTTTGAGACTAGCCTGGGCAACATAGCGAGAGCTATGTTGTTTAAAAACTTAGCTGGGCGGCCGGGCGCGGTGGCTCAAGCCTGTAATCCCAGCACTTTGGGAGGCCGAGGCGGGTGGATCA
Source organism: Macaca fascicularis (assembly GCF_037993035.2). NCBI lineage: Eukaryota > Metazoa > Chordata > Mammalia > Primates > Cercopithecidae > Macaca > Macaca fascicularis. The sequence goes on along the minus strand of NC_088384.1, from coordinate 14,265,726 downwards.
CGAGGTCAGGAGATCGAGACTATCCTGGCTAACATGGTGAAACCCCGTCTCTACTAAAAATACAAAAAACTAGCCGGGCGTGGTGGCGGGCGCCTGTAGTCTCAGCTACTTGGGAGGCTGAGGCGGGAGAATGGCGTGAACCCGGGAGGCGGAGCTTGCAGTGAGCCGAGATCACGCCACTGCACTCCAGCCTGGGAGACACAGCGAGACTCCGTCTCAAAAAAAAAAAAAAAAAAAAAAAAAACTTAGCTGGGCATAGTGAGATGCACTTGTAGCCCCAGCTACTCTGGAGGCTGAGATGGGAGGATCGCTTGAGCCCAGGAGGTTGAGGCTGCAATGAACCTCGATTGCACCACTGTACTCCAGCCTGGGCGACAGAGTGAAACTCAAAAACTAAAATAATAAAACAAATGAAAAATAAAAAGCAAGCGTCCCCTATCTGCACCCTTGTCTTGAGGACTGAACGAGGAGATACCTAAAAGGTGTCCAGTCCAGTGATGGCACAGAGCAGGTGCTCAACAAGTGACAGCAGTTATGATCGGTGATTGGATATGAAGACCTGGACATGGGGACGAATGACTGCATATAAGCACTCACAACAGAGTGCCGGGGTGTGGTGCCTGTCAGCTCAATCACACACCCCAGAGGGCTGCGTGTCTCAGGATTCACCCCCAGGTGGCCCTCCCTGGCACTACTCCATCAGGGAAAGGGCAGAGAGCAAAGGGACCTCTAGACGGTGCCTCCCATCCATGCCACCCCCACTCCCACCATCCCTGCAGCAACCACACAGCCACACGTGTGCGCCCCAGCCCCGTGACCAACTAGCAGCCCCTCCCCGTCCCCCGCTCTGCATCTGCTCAATTAGGGAAACTGGGGAGCGAGGGAAACAAAGACTTAATTTCTGAGCTAATCAGCCTGCCTCATACTAATTACCATCCTCCCGGGCATTAGGGCAGACTTCCTGGGGGAGGCTGAGGGGGAAGCTGGTCCCTGAGAATGATACCTCCTTCCCCTAAAGCCTGAGAGCCCAGCAATGGGAGGGTGGTGGTGCAGGGGGACCGGGAGGCTTGGGCAGGTGGGATTTCAGGGTGGGATGAAGGAGACGTGGTCAGAAGCAGGAGACAGAGTCCATTGGGCAAAGCAGGGAATGTGCCCGTGGTCACCCGGACAGCCCCACCTTCCCAGGGTTCCCGCCCCATCCTCTGGGCAGCCACGGGCTGGGGGGAGGCCCAGAACAGGTGCCCCAGTAGGCATGCAGCCCATGGCCTTGGCCAAGAGGACAGATGGACAATTTGAGGCTGGATAATTGAGCAATGATCAGAGGGAAGCTTCTGGATCACGGCCTACTGGGTGTGTGCATGTGTGTGTGCTTGTGTGTGCGTGTGTGTGTGTGTGTCGTGTGTGTACATGAGCACACAGAACAAGAGGGCTCGGGACTGGGAGCCAGGAAGCCTGCGTTCAATTCCCTGTTCAGGCTCTGGGAAAGTCCTTGCCCCTCTGAAATTCAGACTGTACCATGAGCGAGCTGGAGGGCACGATTTTCAGAAATCATTTCAGACGTGACCACAAGGCCACTTATTCTTCAAAAAATGCTTATTGAGCACCTACGAGCACCTACTCAATAATCATGCAGCCGGCTCTGTGCTGGCACCACAGGCACATTCGTGAACAAGACAGACAAGGTCCCCGGCCTCACGGTGCTTTCACGGTGATGGGGGAGCCAGGGAGTAAACATGAAAATCAAGAAACAAGTGCCTTGGCATTGGCAGATAGAGGGAAATGCTCTGTAGAGAAGTGAACCATAGAATGTGGGCAAGCATCGGGGCCACCGCAGGTAGGGCTCATGGCAGCATTTTTTAGAAAAGGCCCCACCCAGCGGCCAGGTGCGGTGGCTCACGCCTGTAATCCCAACACGTTGGGAAGCCGAGAAGGGCGGATCACGAGGTCAGCAGATCGAGACCATCCTGGCTAACACAGTGAAACCCCGTCTTTACTGAAAATACAAAAAATTAGCCGGGCGCGGTGGTGGGCGCCTGTAGTCCCAGCTACTCGGGAGGCTGAGGCAGGAGAATGGTGTGAACCCAGGAGGCGGAGCTTGCAGTGAGCCAACATCATGCCACTGCACTCCAGCCTGGGGGACAGAGCCAGACTCTGTCTCAAAAAAAAAAAAAGAAAAGAAAAGGCCCTACCCAGCAATTAAACTTCAGATAATCCCAACTCACAGAGGGCCTCAGAGCAACCCCCTCCCTTCTCTGGACCTCTGTTTCATGCACACAGCACGGGAGCTGGATGAGACACTGTCCAAGGCTGATTCGGTCCCACAAGCGGGAGTTCTCACGAGTTTCTCCCTGCCGAGTGTGTGCATGAGAATGTCTGCGTGATCCCCCAGGGGCTGCGGTCTGGCCCACACATTTATAGAAACACACACAGATGACCACCATGTCCCCAGTCTTGGGTCCAGCTGCATGATGGATATACCAGGTAGACAGGTATGTGCCTGATAATGAGAGGGGCAGGGCATCACATGCCCCAGGGCCCATCAGTTCCCAATCACGGCCTCTGGGGTCCGCACTCCAGGAGATATACTCAGCTCTGCTGGCATAGGCGTCCCTTGAACTGCCTCCCTCGCACCTGGTCATGGGGCCTTCGCAGCGGCCCACCATGTGCTGAGCACCTGAGCCTCACTGCATGGAATTCTCACAACAGCCCTGCCAAGGAAGGGCTGTTACCCTGTTTTACAGATGGGGAAACTGAGGCTCCGCTAGGTCAAGTCACTCGCTCAGTAAATGATCAGCTAGGCACTCAAATTGGGCCTGATCCTAAACTGCCACCCCTACCATGTGCCAGGATCTTCTTCCTGGACCACTCTCAAGGCTCAAACCAGGGGACCAGCCTGGACCAGCCCTGCCCAATAACCGCCTTCCAGGGATTGCCAAGGGTACCCAACACAGCAAGGCAGTCAGGTTCAGATGGCCAGGTTCAAATCCTGATTCCATCACCGAGTCGCTGTGTGACCGTGGGTAGGATCCTTAACCTCTCTGTTCCTCAGTTTCCCCGTCTGTCAAGTAGGGATAGTGATAATATCTATTTTGCTGGGTTGTCGTGAGGATTTTGCTAAGTTCTATAAAGTTCTTCGAACAGTGCCTGGCACATGGTGTGACTTGAGTGTTGTTGATAAAAGGAAGATATGATTCCCTTTGATTCTGTGAATGGCCTGACCCTTGGCTTCCACAGAAGGTAAGAGATAGATCTGCAATTCAAACACTGGACTCAGGACTCTCTGTCCAGCGCTCTCTCCCTACAGCATTAAGGAATCTCCAGCTTGGCCAAGGGAACAAAAACATGCCAGGACTGGCCCAGGCTCAGCCCCCAGCAGGAAAGACAGTCTGTGAGGAAGGCTAAAGGGATGAGAGCCACAGGCCAGGGGCCAGAGCCTGCTCCATCGCCTGCACCTCCCTCCTCTGGGCCTTGCACTCGCCTACCCAGCCCCACCCCCAGCTCCAGAAGGCCCCGGCACTCCTGTCGGCGCTCAAGGACACTGGGAAGCTCCTGGGCCCTGAAGCAGCTCCCCGTAGCCCCAAGGAGCCCAATGCCCAGTGATCCTGGAACACAGCAGGTAGAGAACAGCAGGGAATCGTGTGGTCTCCTGGCACCGCCTTCCAAGTCCCTGGGTACTCTGTCCCCAGAGACAGCCAGGGGTCCTGGCCCTGGACCCCCACACCCTACCTTTCCCCAGGTCCCACGGAGCCCGCAGGCAGGAATCCCAGCCAGAATGGGCTCCTGCCTCAACTGCTCAGCCAAGAGCGAGAGGAGCCCAGACGTCCACACTCAGCCTTAGAAACAGATCCCCGCAAACCAGCCCACCCATGCCCCGGGACAGCCGGCCGGGTCAGAGGAGCTTGATTCTGAAGTCGGACACTTCAGATCTGAAGTCGGGGAAAGTAGAAAAAGTGCAAACGGCCCAGGCACTCACAACAGGGAAATGTCCTTTCAAGGAAAGCCCATTCCAAGATGGATTAGGACCCAGGTCCTGCCACACTCCTGAGGAGGGTGCTCAGGGTGCAGTCAGGGGCTGCAGGAGGCTGCAGGGCCAGCTGTGAGGAGAATCCCTCCTGGGTAAGAACAGATGGTGTACATGTGTTTGTAGGTGCCAGGAAACACGGGCCAGTGACAGCCTCTGGGGAGGAGGCCTTGGGAACAGGCAGTGGCCCGTTCCGTTCTGCTGTGCACGCCGAGAGCATGCGTCAGTTCCCCAGGTATAAGGGGGTTTGTATACTTGCACATTGTTTTACATGTACGTGTCCCAAAACCCAGCAAATGGCAAGCGCACAGAGATCACGAGGGCACACACACACACACACACCTGCCCATGCGCGCCCAGCTTCTGTCCAGCCAGCTCCCTCCCGCGGCCTGAGAGAGAGAGAGGCGGCTGCGGCAAACAGACGGGGCAGGGCCAGAGAGACGGGTGGGCAGAGACGAAGAGACACGGAGAGAGACAGAAACAGAACGAATGAGCTCAGCTCAGGCCCTAGGGTGATCCTGCTCAGAGCAGCCACTTCAGACTGGCCCAGGGGCTGCAGGAAGCCAAAGTGCCCAAGAGGAGAGCAGGCAAGGCTCCACCCTCAGCCTGGCCACTCACTGCGGTGTGGCCCCGAGCCAGCGCCTCACCTCTCTGGGCTGCAGCCTGCCCACGAGTGCAGGCAGTGGGTGGGAGACCTGCTGGCTCCGACCCTCCAGCCCTCGGGGGTCCTGGTTCCCTGTCGAGGCCCCACTTCCCTTCTCCCCAGATGGTCCCGAGGACAGTGTCCAGGTCAGCTGCCATCTCAACCCAGCCGGGAAATCACTCCCAAAGCCCCTCCCTCCCCTGCCATCAGCCCCAGCGCCAAATCGGAGAGGGACAAGCCGCGCACTGACCGGAAACCGCAGGCGTGGATACTGCCGTCTTCCTACCTCATCTCACCTAATCCCCATCACAGCCCTGATCCCATTCTACCACACGAAACCACCGAGGCTCAGAGCACGATCGGGCCAGAGCCCCACGGCCGGCGGGGGATGAATGAATATGAATGAGCTGGGATGGAACCCACGCGTCCACTTCAAAGCCCATCGGCTCCTTCCACGACATCCTGTTCAGCAGGCAGCAGGAGGGGCCATAGAGGCAGACACCCCCACATTTCCTGACCTAGCACCCAGACCCGGGACTCCACAGGCCCCAGCCTGTCTCCAGCAGCCTCAGAGGTGACTCTAGAATGGCCCCTGAAGCCCTGCCTCCCTGCTCCCACCACCAGGAAAGCCAGAAACAAGCCCACAACTAGCATTCCTGAACGCTCACTGCACACCAGGCATGGCGCCAAGCGCTTCATAGAGTCACCCTTTGGAGGTGGGTACTACTTTCATTCCCATTTGACGGGTGAGGACACTGAGGCACACACAGGTGGGGCAACTTGCCATGGGTAGAATCGGGAACTGACAGCTGGGCCCATGGGCCTGATCACTGTGTCGCCCCATCCAGCAACCTGGGAGGTTTTCCACTCTGACCTGCCACCCCCAAGCCAAGGAGTGTCTAGAGGGGCAGTAAAGGCCTCACCCAGAAGCTCTGCTTAGATCAGGGGCTCTAGAGCCACTGCCATTGGGGCACCCCAGTGCCGACCCCTCTCTGCAGCCCATCTCCTCTCAGGATGATGCTTGGGGTCCCTGGAGAGCCCCCACCTCCATCCTTGAGTCCCAGCCCCAGGTGAGGAGGGGAAGCGGAGAAGGTCTGTGCCCCCACAGACCTCAAATAGTGTCCTCCGGGACAAGGCCTGTCCTTTGCCTGAGGTCCAGAGAGAGTGTGAGACAAGCAAGGCTCACACAGCAAGTGGGAGACAGGAAGGGGCCCGACATCCCTTCATTTCTGCCTCCCAGTTTGGCACGGAGGGCACCCAACCTCCTATGCTGGGCAGGTTGAGCTGCTGTGACCCAGTGTGGAGACAGGGATGGGGCTATGGGTTCTCAGTAGCTTCTAGAACTCCTTAGGCCCTACCACGCAGCCCTCGGCAACCCTGTGGGCCTACTGTGTGCATATACTCTTATCTCCAATCCTATTTCACTCCGTCCCCTCCAGGAGCCTGGCGGTATCCCCATTTCACAGATAAGCAAACTGAGACTGGGACCTGTGACCACTCAGGCATGGGATCTAACTCAGGATGCCTCACTTCCCACCACCAAACAGACCTTCCTGCAGCCACTGCCCCAACCCGACCACTCCCAGCCCTCAGGGACAGCCTCTTCCCAAAAACAAAAGTCTTCCCTGAGCTCCTGGAACCTCGGCTCAGTGGACCATCTCTCCTCCGACATTCAGAAAGCAGACTGAGGCCGGGCGCCGTGGCTCAGGCCTGTAATCCCAGCACTTTGGGGGGCCAAGGCAGGTGGATCACTTGAGGTCAGAAGTTCGAGACCAGCCTGGTCAACATGGTGAGACCCGGTCTCTACTAAAAACACAAAAATTTTCTGGGCGTGGTAGCAGGCGCCTGTAATCTCAGCTTTCTCTCCAGCCTAGCCAAACAAGCAAAACTTCGTCTCCAAAAAAAAAGAAAAAAAGAAAGCAAACTGAGGCCAGCACACCCACAGTGCCTCCACCCTCAGACTGGGGCTCCTGGGAATTGAGGCTCTATCTCCCTCAGACGGGGCATTCCCGTTCTCAAAGACTAAGAAGTCCCAGGACTCCCTCCTCCAGCACCTCCATCCACACAGCCAGCCCCCTACCCGACTGCAGGACTCTGCCTGAAGGGGCCAAGCAGGACTCCAGGCCACGCCTCAGCCCCTCCTCTCCCTTCTTCCTGGCACTCCTCCAGGCCTGGCCAGTACCAGGCAGGCTACCCCCGCACCACCGGGCCCTGTCCATGAATCCCACCTCTGTTGGGCACCACAGACCCCCCTTTCTCCTCCCCAAACAAATGGGGTCTTGAGTAAGGCACCAGGACAACCACGCACAAGGCCAGATCTATTCCCTGGACTGGTGCTGCTGCCAGTGGGGTGGGCAGTCAGGCTCGCGGAGCGGTCTGTCCCTTCCACAGCCCCTCCAGGTCCAGTCTCTGGCACTGGGAGCCCGGCACTCTAAGCTCGTCCTGGCAGGGCTGGGACCAGCAGCCCGCCTCCCCAGGTGACCCAGGAGTGGGCCTGGGTCAGGCGCCCCTAACCACACTCCCCACTTCCTCCTCTCTCCCTTCCCCTGACACAGTGTGGGCGGCAACCTCTGAGCATAGGTCCAAATCCCTGCTCTGCACCCGGGAAGAGAATCTCTCCAGGCCTCTGTCTGGTCGTTTGTAAGTGGGTGTGACACTCCCCATGCTGTAGGGGCTGCTGTGGCCACAGATGGGGTGGGGTACAGGCAGAAAATTCCAGCACAGAAGAGGTGCTCAGTACAAACCGGTTTTTCTCTCTCCATTCCCTCTTCTGCCCCAGGGGGATAAGAGGTGGGGCTGGCAGAAGTGGGGGTGAGAGGGCACAGGCTGGCAAGGTAGAAAATGACCTGTCCCAGGCACTTAAAAGGTTGCCTATTCCAAAATCAAAGTCTCAAATCCCTCTACAGCCGGCAGTGAAGTCTCCTAAGACGAGGCTGGTTAAGGCTCCCAAGACCCCACAGCCAGCCTGGGCAACACAGTGAGACCCCATCTCTACCAAAAAAAAAAAAAACAAACAAACAAAATTAGCTTGGCATGGTGGTATGTGCCTGTAGTCCCAGCTACCCAGGAGGCTGAGATGAGCCGATCACTTGGGTCCAGGAGGTCAAGGCTGCAAGGCTGCAGTGAGCCATGACTGCACCGCTGTACTCCAGTCTGAGTGACAGAGCAACAGCCTGTCTCAAAAAAAAAAAAGATCCCACAGCCTATTAATGGCAACACTGGGGAGGAGGCCTCAGAGCCAAGCCTGCAAATCAAAGCTCAAAGCCCACTGCCTCCTAGAAGCCAGCCTAGATATTATCCCCATTTTGCAGACAAGTAAACTGAGGTACACAGTAGTTAAGTCATATGCCTGAGATCACACAGCTAGTGAGCATCTGGAGTGATTTCTTTTGACAATTCAGGCTGTTACCAAAAGCTGTTCGTTATGGCACAAGCACTCCCTAACAATCTGTGATTTTGACTCTGCATCCAGAGTCAGGTCCAAGTTCTTTAGCCTGAAACGCAAGGCCTCCCCGCAAGGTGGTATATATACAGCAGCAGAAGATAGCACTAGACCTCGAGTCAAATGCCAGGCCTGCCACTCACATCCTGCTGTGTACCCACAGCAACTTACCAGGCCTCCCTGGCCTCACTGTCCTCTTGTGTAAAATGGGAATAACAAGACTGACCTCCCAGGGTGGCTGGTGGGGTTACCTACCCATGCAGTCCCACAATTTTATTGAACATCTACTATGTGCCAGGCCCCACTCAAGGTACTTGAGATAGAGCAGAGAACAAGACAAAAAAAAAAAAAAAAGCTGCCTTCAGGGCGTTGATACTCAATAGCAGTGGGAGGGCAGAGAGTAAGCAAGCAAATAAAACAGCATCGAGTTGTGTTAAGGGCTTTAAGAAATCAGAGGGAGTAGGCCAAGGGCAAAGAACAGGGTGGTCAGGGAGGACTTCCCTGAGGAGGTGACAGTTAACCAGAACAGGAGACAGCCATGCACTGAGCCAGGGGAGCGGCAGTGAGCACGGAAGGAACAGCAAGGCCAAAGGCCAGTGAATCAAATGAGAGCTAGAGCCTGTGGGGAAATGCCTGGCACATAGTAGATGCTCAATAAACTGCAGCTGTGAGCATTATTACTCTAAACCCCACAAACCCCTTGTTCCTTGCCTTCCTCTTCTGGAAACCAGGTTGTGATGCAGCTTGAAGTGCATCCTAGGTCTCTTCCACATTCCTTCATTCATTTAAAGTAACTCTGCTTCCATTAATAGTCCTCCCATTTTGCGGGTGAGAAAATTGAGGTTCCCAAGATCCTATAACCCATAAACAACAGCATCGAGACATGAACCGAACTCTAGTGGTCTCAAACCCCATGCTCCTGGCAGCCTTGGGCAGTCTCACCTACAAAGGGCTCTCACTACATTCCCCCTTCCCATCCCAAGACAGCGCAGCCTGTCAGAATATCTCTAGCATGAACCAAGGTCTGAGCCTGCCCTTTAAGGCCAACCAGGACAGCCCTCTCTCCTCTTTCCCAGGTCACCCTGAAATGTTAGCGGCTGCCACCCAGATTATCTCCCAGTGCCAACACTGTGCCTTACTTTGTCCCCTGGCTTTGCTCTGGCAAGGTGAAGTAGGGATTCTTATCATCCCCATTGTACAGGTGAAGAAACTGAGGCCCAGAAAGGTGGAGAAACATGCCCAACGGCAGCTGTCAGGAAAGTGGCAGTGCTGGGATCTGAACGCAGGCCTTTGTCACTTGAAAGACAGTCACCTGTCACTTCCCAGGCCTCTCAAATGGCCTTCTTTGGGCATCACCCTCAGTCCCTTGCCTGGCCTGTCCCCCTGGTGATGCCCAAATGGTAGACAGGACAGGCTTCCCCTGACTCGGTTATTCTCAGGGCACCACCAGTCACATGCCTGGCATGCTGTGGCCTAGGCCAGGGCTGGCTGAGCAGCTCAGAGCACCCAAGTCCCACAAAGGAGACCAGTGGCCAGGGGCTCAGGCAACGCCTGGGGGACAGGGCTCGCCTGATGAAAGTGCACACACAGGCCCTGGGGCAGGCTGGAAAGGAGTACCAGACAGGGAGCCACACCCGGCTCCATCCTGGCTCAGCCACCAGGACACTATGTGCCTGTCAGGAGGCTCTCTGCCTCTCCGGCCCCGTTCCTGTTACCATGAACTCAGGACCGTACTCCCGCCACTAAGGGTCATGGGGAAAGGTACAATGCCACAGAACTCTAGTGAGATCTGGCTTCCCCGCGCGCGTCAGAAAATCATTTTAAAACGATTTTTGAAAGTAATGATGGTAGGCCGGGTGCGGTGGCTCAAGCCTGTAATCCCAGCACTCTGGGAGGCCGAGGCGGGCGGATCACAAGGTCAGGAGATCAAAACCATCCTGGCTAACACTGTGAAACTCCATCTCTACTAAAAATACAAAAAATTAGCCGGGCATGGTGGCACGTGCCTGTAGTCCCAGTTACTCAGGAGGCTGAAGCAGGAGAATCACTTGAACCTGGGAGACGGAGGTTGCAGTGAGCCGAGATCATGCCACTGCACTCCAGCCTGGGCAACACAGCGAGACTCCATCTCAAAAAACAAAAAACAAAAAAAGGAATAATGATGGTGGTGGTGGTGGTGGTTCCCAGTTACTGAGAGTCTGTTACATACCAGGAGCCACACAAAGGGTATCACATCCAGGAGCCCAAATAACAGCCACCCTAGGAGGCATGTGCCTCATCTCCATTTCACAGAGGGGGAAACTGAGGCAAGAGGTCCCCCACCGTAAAAACCAGAGCCAGGTTGCAAACCCAGAACTTGTGTTCTCCTATGCAGCTTCCTGTTGTTAGTATTTGAATGAAATGCTGCTTCAGGAGAACCCCTGGGGACTGCGGGGAGAGAGAGGACTCAACGGGATCAGACAGACAGGCTCAAGGAAGGAGTTAGGCCTGCTGAGTCCGGCACTCAGGGAGGGAGACGCTCCCCAGAATGTGCCTGCTGGGTGACCCTGGGCAAGTCACTTCCCCTGTCTGATTCCTCAAAGGCAGGTACCAATGTGGTCCCCCCAGAGAACGGCACTGGGTCAACAGGTCCTCAGCAAGCATGACGAATGGGGACAAAGTCACTCGGGGGCAAGAAAGGAGCATGTGCCCAGAGGAGAGACTTATGTGACCAGAGGCCCTGGGGAGCGAGAGGGCTCAAGGAGGCAGAGGTGGGAAGATAGTGGCCATAGAAGTGGGAGGGAAGGGCTGGGTGGAGGCGCTCGGAGCAAGCATGTGCTGGTGCAGCAGGGTCTCCAGTCCCTCCACAGGGCAGGCAAGATAAGCACAGACCCGCCCACTGTGCCTCACTCCCCACCCCTCCACCACCAAGAATCCCCACTTCAGCCTGTGACAGCAGCACCAAGTCCCCTGCAGCAGCCCTTCCCCCACCACACCTCCTCCATCCTCTGGGGTGCACCCACCACCCTGCACAAGCCCCCTCCAGGGCACCCATCACTACCCCTTTCTTGGGGACCTCCAACACCTCGACAGCCACAGCCCCTCCACGTGGGGACCACCGCACCTTGGAGACAGCACCTCCCTATCCTTAGCAACCACCAACACTGTGCGCAGCCAGCCAGCCTCCTTCCTCTGTCTCCTCCTCTCTCCACGGAGACCACAATGCCACAGAGGCGGCTCCCTCGCCACGGCAACCACCGTCACTCAGCGCCGCCTGGACAACAGCTCCCTCCACGTGGCCGCCACCAACACAGCCTCAGCGACAGCCCCAGCCTCTCCTCTCCTCTCCAGGGCAGCCACCAGCCCCAGCCAGGACGGAGCAGCTCCTTCTGCCTGCCTGTCTGCCTGCCTGCGGCCTCCTAGTGCCAGACAGCTCTCCCTGTGCCTCCAAAATCCAATGACATAGGATCAGGCCCCATATCAATTCCGCTGGCATTTTCCCCTGCTCCCAGCTCACTTCCAGCCCCTCTCTCTACAATGGAAAGACCCCCACCTGAGAGAGACCCCCACCACGTTCTCCCAGGCCTTCCCCTGCAAGCTGGCTGTCCACCCCCAGCAGGTGTACAGATGCCCCCTGCCCTTCTGGGGTGCAGACTAGGCCTGGCTCAGCCTCTCTGCCGGGTGATGGGGCAGGAGCTGGGGTCCCTGAGCCAATAGGGGCTTCCTGCCCACCCTCCCCAGTGGGCCTATCTTAGCCCCCAACAGGCCTGTCATTGTGGAGGCTGCCTCACAGGCCCTATGGAAGGAAAGCTGGGTGGGAGGGGTGCCCACGGCTGGGGGCAGGGGCCGGGCCCGCAGGAAGGAACACACAGAAGCCTGAGGCTGGGCCACATCACAGGTTTGCAAGGCCGGGTCATGTGTTGCTATGCTCACAGACAGCAACACACACACAGGCAAAAGGACCCTGTCCTTACCAGATGTCTGCAGCAGAGGAGGCCCCTCCAGCACTGTCCCCGACCTGGGTCTCAGAAAGGTCCCCCAGGCAGCAGCGGCAGCAGGAGCAATGAGATCTCAGGTCCTGGCCCAGCCCGGGTGGCAGCAGCTCCTCACCCAAGTCCTCTCCTTCTGCAGGGAGGCGAGGGGGAGAGAGGGGAGGGAGGGAAGAGAAGGGGAGGAGAGGGAGGGGGGACAGCAGGAGGGAGGGAGGAGGGAAAAATGCTGAAGTCTTGAAGGGTACACTCACTTCTTTCTTGGGTTTCCCATGGCAACCGAATATACCACAAATGAATATCAGGGTGAGACAGAGAGAGGAGGTAAAGGGAGAGGAAGAATGGAGGGAGATGGAAGAGAGATGGAGAGAGACAGAGATAGAGAGATGGGGGAGACTGGGTGGGGAGAGATGGAGAGATGCAGAGAGAGATGGAGGCAGAGACGCGAAGGCACAGAGATGGAGAGATGGTGCAGGGAGAGGAGAAGAGATGGAGGTAGAGACAGAAGGATGATGAGGCAGGAGGGATGGAGGGCTGAGGCTTCCCATCATAACCCATGGGCTCAGGGGTCAGGGGAGAGGTCAGGGGCCACAGGGGCTCTTCAAGCCGCTGGGCAGAAGGAGCACGCACAGATGAGTGAGTTTTCTGGGAACCGGGGGGCCCCTACTCCCACCCCTCCGCCTTGTCCCACACTCCCTACTGGGCTCCACAGCCTGGAGGTGCCTCCCAAGTCACATCCCAGACTCACACCCCACTCACAGCCACGGTCACACATGTCACACCCACGTGTGTATGCACACACACTCTCACACTCCCCTGACACCCAGTGCCCCCACACAGCCTTCGCCTCCTCCATGCCCAACCACTCCACTCTCCTGTTGGTCACTCGGATCATCAACACCGCCCAACCCCATCATCAGCCGGGCCCCAGGGAACAAAGACCCTCGCCCTCGGCACACCCTCTCCTCTTCAGAACTCTGCCAGGACTGGCACACGCCTTCCCCTATGTGCCCAGCCTGTGCCCAGCCAGGTGTAATGCCTCTGGCCCACCTTCCCGCCATATGGGCTCACACACAGCCTAAGAGCACAGTACCTGGCTGACCTCCACCTGCACAGACAGGCGCTCCCAGAAAGACGGGCCTCGGAGGAACCTCGCCTCCATCTGCGCAAACACGTGCACACAGACACTCAGCCCTTCCCGAGGAGGCCCCTCTCCCGGTCCGGCCCCGCACCCCACCAGCCCAGATGGTACTCTTGGCCCTCCCCCGCAGGCAGGGGCTCACACCTCAGCCCCCTCGGCATTGCCATTCACAAACATAGACCCACCAAGTGCTGGCAGCCAGCGGCGCCCGACGGAAAATAAACACACACTCGGGCCTCCCTTCCCCCACCCCCTACACTACCTCAACTCCCTCACCCCTACCCAAAGGCAGAGAGAACTAGTAGGGCTGGCTTTCTCCAGGAATGGCTCCCAGGCCTAGCTGGGAGCACACAATTGACCCTGAGCCCCTCAGCCAGCAGGGATGGGAAAGCACCCCAGAGGCACACGCTATACCCAAACACACACACACACACACACACACACACACACACACACACACACACACCCCAGTCCTCCCGGAGCACACCCAGAGAGAATCCACACAGGAGAACTTCCCAGGGCCGCAGAGAAACGCACATCCCAGACCCAGACACCTGCGTGCCTAGAGACCAAGGTTCACTGCCCACGGCTGAACCAGAACACAGGGGCGCCCCACACAGACACACTCCCCTACGCGCAGGCCCACGCTGGTGCCAAAATGCATGGGGCCACTGCACAGACGCACGAATCAGGGGCACCATGGACTGCCCCACCCCAGGCTCACCAAACACACCCAGAAAAACGTGCCCAGGGGCACAGGGCCCCCAACATAGACACACGCCAAAACATACATGCCCCAAGCATGCCCACACACAGGGAACCACTCCCGGACACACGTGCCAATGCACATGTGCCAACACACCCCCAGCCAGCCACGCCTGCACGCCACAGCGCTCCCAGGGCAGTTCACGCGGCGCTTCCCCATGCCGTCCACACCCACCTGGCACACACAGCCCCTCACCAGCAACTCTCCGGGTCCCAGCTCCGGTCTCCCCCTGTACCCCTGCCCAGCGCGGCCGGCCCCGCCGCCAGCCCCCGCCCCTGCCGGCCGCTTTCGGATCCCGGGCACCTAGCAGAGCCCAGAGGCTGCGAAATTGGTTGCGAGCGTCAGGGGTTGCGGATGCAAATTCTAAACACAGGCAAGTAAGGCGGAAAGCCCGGCCGGCCGGGCCAGCCGGGCGCAAGTTCCGGAGGCCGGCGGGGCGGGCCGCGGGGAACCGGGAGCCTCGAAGAGCAGCGGACTGCGGAGGACGGTGCAGGGGTGGCGAGCGCGGCGGGGTCGGGGGGCGGGGTGGCGGTGCGGCCCCGGCGGGGCTGCGAGCGAGCGCTCCCGTCCCCACCACGCCAGGTCCGCGGCAGTTCCCGCCCGCCCCCTCCTCCGGCCAAGCCGCCATCGCGCACCTGACCAGTACGCCCCCAGGACGGACAAGCCCCGCCGCTCGCCAGACCCAGGTCTGCCTCCGCCAAGTGGATGGACCGTATCGAGCCACCGCTACGCGGCTGTGCGTCGCCTCTTCCAGGACGTCTTCTCTGCTCTCCGCCCTCTTCGCCGCTTCTCTGCCCTCACCTCCACCTCCGCCTCTGGCCTCTGCTCACGTGCACAGCCGCAAGCTCAGCTCCACCAGCGCCCTCTCTCAACAGGAAGGGAGACGGAGGGCTTTCGCCCTGTTCAAGGTGCTGGGACAGGCCCGCTCCAGCCCCACTTCATCCGGACCGCACTTCAGGCTGCTAACGTGCCTAGCTTTAGCAACTGTGCAGCCTCGAACCCGTGACCGCACACTCTGCCTCCAATTCCTCATCTGTGCAACAGGAATGATGCAGAGGGGCATTCTGAGGATTTAATGAGGGACTCCTTAAACAGGCTTAGAGCAGCAGGCAACGAACACGGAAGATGATTAGCCAGTAGTATGAGTCAGTATGGGCCCCAGTCTTGCTGCTGTGGCACCGAAGGTTAGGCACTTCTCTGAGCTCAAGCTCCTCCTCTGGAAAATGAGGATGGCTTTGCTGGCTCCGGAGGATTCTGGGAGGAGTCTCAGAGACCCCGAGGAACATGCAGCTGCCATCCAACCAACAAATGTGAGTGAATTAATCTTCGGGAAAGCATTACAATTGCAGGTTCCTGGGCCCCTCGTCCGCTCTCCCAATCAAAATCTCAGTGGACAGGGCCCAAGAATCTGCATTTTAACGAACACCCAGAGACTCTAATGCTCCCTGACAAAAAGGATATTACTCAATTTCTTGGTGCAGCATGGATGGTCCCGTGTGGTTGATCCTCAAACTACACATCCAGACTCATTTTCTCAAAATCCACTCTGGGCTTCCCCACCTCCGGGACCCTACTCACACGGTCACTCCATCTGGCACGCCCCCACCCAGGGGCAGGCAAGACCTCTTTCACAATCCTCCAGCCAAAATTAAACAAGATAACAGAGAGTGCCTTACTCGATGCCTGGCGCATAGCAGGTGCACAACTGAGGGAATTCTGCAGACCCCAGAGCAGAAGTCGGCACAACCTCTCCAGCCCTGCCCGGGAGGCTCACTCCGCACCTGGTCACCAGCCTGTAGCAGCAACCCCCTCTCGGTCAGGTCACAGAGGGACAAGAATCACCTGTCAAGCAAGCCCTACTGTGGGCAGACCCCATGCGGGACACTTGTCAGAGGTTCCCATGTCTCACCTCTCCTCCAGGGCCCTGAGCTCTGCCAGGCAGGGGCTCCTCTCTGGGGGTTCCTGCCTGAGCCCCGGGGCCCAGCATTTCTCCCTGGGTGAAACATGCTAATAAGGGTGTGTGTGCACACACCATCTGAATGCAAAATGCAGCGATCCGTCCTTGGTAGCATGTACATGAAAGGAATTTGTTTAATAAGTATTTTTTGAGGGCCTACCACTCTCCGCCTGCGCAGAGCTGACATGCAGTGGGAGAAATAGACAGGAAATAGGCAGATGTAGGAAATCCCCTGGGGGAATGAGAAGGGCCAGGAAGGGAGGGAGGCAGGTAGGTTGACCCCACAGCCTCTGTCTCTCCAAGATTCAGGGACAATTGTAGGGGGAGAGGGATAATAGACAGGCCAAGGAGGGAAACTGAGTCAGGCCTGAGTCTTGGGACTAGGCCCACGGCAGGCTGGTCAGGCAGCCCTTGGGATTCAATCCCTACTTCCCCCTGAGAGAGGTGGGGACCAGTGTATACAAACAGTCACGCACACACAGACATGCGAAGACACAGCCTGCCCCTCCTGGCCCCACTGCACACTCCAGCTGTGGGTGGGGGGTGCGGGCTGGCAGCACCCAGGCTCTTCTCATGCGTCCTTAGGCTCCCCCCAGCAGTTCCCATGCACTTTAGAGGGTGAAAAGCAGAGAGCGAAAAGGGTAGGAAGGAAGCAGACACATGTACACACAGTACAGACCCCCTCCAGGAAGCCAAGAATGAATGGAGGAGGCAGATGGGAAGGGGGAGGAAAATAATGGCATCCCGCATGCCAGGGGATGTTATACCCGTGCTCTTCTGTTACCTAACCTTTAGCACGACCTTTAGGACAATCCAGAAGGGTTAAGAATTCGTTTCTGGTTTTTTGGTTGTTTTGTTGTTGTTGTTGTTGTTGTTGTTGTTTTGGCCAGGGACGGTGGCTCACACCTGTAATCCCAGCACTTTGGGAGGCTGAGGAGGGAGGATCACGAGGTCAGGAGTTCGAGACCAGCCTGACCAACATAGTGAAACCTTGTCTCTACTAAAAAAACGAAAATTAGCCGAGTGTGGTGGTGCGTGCCTATAATCCCAGCTACTGGGGAAGTTTTTTTTGAGGCAGAGCCTCACTCTGTCACCCTGGATGGAGTGCAGTGGCACAATCCCAGCTCACTGCAACCTTGGCCTTCTGGGTTCAAGCGATTCTCCTGCCTCAACCTCCTGAGTAGCTGGGATTACAGGCATGCATCATGATGCCTGAATAATTTTTTGTATTTTTAGTAGAGATGGGGTTTCACCATGTTGGCCAGGCTGGTCTCGAACTCTGACCTCAGGTGATCCTTCTGCTTGGCCTCCCAAAGTGCTAGGATTACAGGTGTGAGCCACCACGCCCAGCCAAGAATTGGGTACTTTTGTCCCCACTTCACATTGAGGAAACTGAGCCTCGGGGACAGGAAGTGACTTGCTCAGGTCACACACCAAGGAGGAAAAGAGGTCAGATTTGGAGCCCTGGAGAAAGCCTGGGCCCCTGCCCTTTCCACAAGCAAGATGGTCAGGAAGTGGGGAGTCCAGGGGGCCACAGCTGAGGCTGCAATAGACTCGGGACCTGAGGAAGATACTGACGCTGCGGCAGCCTCCCCACCATCACCCGGGGGAGCCCTCCAAGCGCTGCTGTTCGAGGCACTGTGGGAGGGCCAGGGAGCGAGGGGCTGCCTTTGGGGGTGTCCCATCACTGTGGGAGAGGGGCGCAGGAGGAATGGGATGGCGGGATTAAGATGCAGGCGCCACCCACGAGGCCCCCCCCTTTCCTGTCTCTTCTTGTAGCCAAAGCAAAGGGCGTCCCCCACCCCCGCTTCCCTAGGGCAGGGTCACTGGACCCATTTACAGGTAAGCAAAGCAAGGCCCAGAAAGGGCCTTCAGTGAGAGGGGTATGCCAAGATGTAGAGGCCTCCAGGCCCACCTGGCAAAGGAGTTCGGCCGCCAGTGGTGCTGATATGAGAGTCTCCCTTCAGGGTTCCAGTCCTGGTTCCATCGCTGTGTGGCCCTGGACTGGTCGGTAACCTCTCTGTTTCTTGCCTTCAAAATGAGGAATAATAATAGCGCCTACCGCAGCTGGCTTTTGTGGGACTAAACGAATGCCGCCCACACAAAGAGCTTCAAACTGGGCCTGGCTCTCAGTAGGGGCTCAATAATATTAGCTGATGTCATTATTATTATTATCACTATAATTATTACTATTTCAATCAGCAGCATCGTGCAGCCAGCACCCTTCCTCTGGCACCCCAGGCATAAGCAAGCCTGCCCAGGTGGCTCTTCAGTCCTCAGGGCTTCTCTGGGGCTTTCCTGGGGACTGTCTGCAGAGCTTGGGGGAAGGAGAGGGGGCTTAATTATTCCAACCCCCAGACACCATCTCCAGTAATAATGTCAATGCCTCTGCCCCAGGTGGTAATTGAGCCAAGAGAAGGTTAATTTAATCAGGGATTGGACTGGGATGGCAGGAGGCAGAGGATTGGGTTAACCTTCTAGACTATTAACACAGCTCCTAAAGAGGTCTGACTTGCTAAGAAGGCTCAGGCTTCAAGGCAATCCTACTTCTCGGCCATCCACTCCACACAGCACACGTCACAACACAGGGCGGGTGGCGGCACCAAGAGAGAGGAGCTTGGTCCCCAGGCACTGTGGCGGGAGCAGGTGAGGGTAAGCAGCGACGTGTGCCTCCCAGCCCCGCACGCGGTTGTCACACTTTCACAGTCACTCATCACACCTGCAAGGGAAGCTGCCAACGCCCTCTTACCGAGACAGGAGAGGCTGACCCCTGTCACACACAGCCAGGATGCAGATGCGGCAGGGGTGTCACTGGAACCCAGTTCTGCCGCCAAAAACAGGCATCCTACAAGACCTCAGGGAACACTGAGGAACAGGCATGGAGCCCCCAGTGACCGCCCCAGACATGCCCCTCTGGAGAAGGCTTGCTGGGTGTGCCCGTTTCTATCACCCTGACTATTTCTGGAGCTTGTGGGTGGAAGAGCAAAAGAGCACTGACCTGTGAGTCAAGAGCAGCCTCTCCTCGAGCCAGAGATCTCTTGGCCTTCGGCTCATCACCTGGCACCCCACCCCCAATTCCTCATAGCTCCATATCTCTCCATGAAATGAAGGT
The DNA here is from genome assembly GCF_037993035.2 of Macaca fascicularis. NCBI lineage: Eukaryota > Metazoa > Chordata > Mammalia > Primates > Cercopithecidae > Macaca > Macaca fascicularis. The sequence continues at coordinate 14,246,676 of NC_088384.1, read as the reverse complement.
ACCCCTTGAGAAGGGACTGGCTAATCAATTGTGTCTCCCTGCAGCCACTGAAGGGGCGGGGTGGGGGGTGGGAATTCACATTAAATCAACAGACAGCTTATTCCAGAACTCAGTTTACTCATCTGTCAAATATCCACATAACAGCAGCCAACTCACCCACCTCAAAGGACTGTCGTGGAAATCCAAGGAAAGAAAAGAAAGTCCTTTGCAAAGTTAGACTTAAACCAAAACAGGAAAGCAGCTACTCTGGGCTGACGGGATAGCAGGTGAGACGACAGAGCTCACGTGGACTGAGTCCCCACCATATGCCAGGCACCAGCACCCACCCCCCACAAGGCCCATGGTCTCCTTAACCCCCATTCACCTCTCTAACCTCCCACCCCATGTTACAGAGGAGACACTGAGGATCAGAGAGGCGACGTGAATGCTTAAATCACAAAACACAGAAAGTAGCAAATGGGATTCGAACCAATGGTTTCAGGCTCCCTGGCTATGGCCATTTTCTACTGTCACATGCACCGACACACTCACATACACACTCATTAAAGCACATGCACCCAGAGGTGGTGGGCTGGCTGGGATGAAGAGGAAAACAGGGACTGGTGGGGTCAGATGGGGGGGCTGTAGCACGTCGGGGCAGGTGAGGTGCACTATTCAGGGGGCAGGACTTAAGAAAAAGGGTCCTATGCCCACTCAGGATGCTGGGAAAGGGGGCCTCTTGCGAGGGACCACGCATCCTAAGCCTCCATCCCTCTCCCCTTCCCACCCCTCATACACAGGGGACATAACCACACCCGGCTACACACACTCCCCTAACATCCCACTCACACACTCCGGCTGGGGAGAGCGACCCCCGACAAAACTGTCCCACTGATGTCACCTGCGGCCTGGAGCTTATGTCACACCTGAGGTTCTCACTGACGTCACATACATACTTTTTCCTGATGTCCCCACAATTAACCCTCTTTCTTCCTGCCTAGGGGTTGATGGCTCAGAGGTACCCACCTCCCCACCCACACAGCTGCAGGGCCCCCGGCTCATCAGGACAGCACCTGCCTGTGCACCCCTCTCACGGGACACACATTTGCACACATGTGAATACCCACATGCTTTGCTGATGGCCCAGACGTGACACGTCCCACAGGTGTCCACGGGCCACGAGAAGAGGGGTGTCAGCCATGCACATACACATACACACACGCACACATTCCCAGTCCCGTCTCGTGATGCAGCTTGCATATTAAAACGCCCCTCAGTAACTGCGCCGGGCAGTCCGTGCCCCACAGCTTCCACCACATTCCTCCAGGTGCTGCCAGCGCCCCCCTCCCTCCAGCTTTCTGCCTCTGACAGCCTGGCCTGCTGACAGCGACAGCCGCAGCCCAAACACACACACACACTCCAGCCCAACACCTGTGTCTCAGCAAGGGACCAAGGCAGTGCCCTCCACCCAAAGCTGCTGGGTGGGAGGAGTCCAGGGGGAAGGGGCATAGCACAGAGCCCTGAGCTGCAGAAAGTGCCGAGTACCACGTTCCTCCTCAGCTGAGTGCACGGTCAGCACCACTGTCCCCTCGTCTCCCTCCTTGGGCACACCTGACATACCACGGCCTGGTGGCCTCTGTTTTGGACACAAGTTCCCCAAATGTGCATGCGAACACACACACACACACACACACACACACACACACCAGCTTTCTTCCCTCCAAACATTGCGAGGAAATCCTGCCTGGCCACTGACAGTGTGCGTGTGTGCGCTTGTGTGTGTACAGACAGAGAGCAGGGTCCACCCCTTGTCCACACACACACGCACACACCACACACACACAGCACGCACAATTCTCCCCACATGCACACGGCGCCCCACCGGCCAACACACCCACCCGCTCCCCCTCCCCTGACAGCTGCTGGAGCCCACACATGCACACACACACGCTGGCACGAGCACGCACACACACACACACACACACACACACACACACACACACACACACACGGCAATGGCCCCGGCCCTGCCAGAGCTGCAGTCTCTGCGATTTATGCCACCTCCTGGGGCTGCCTCCCTCCTTGTCCCTGGCCAGCGCCTCTGCAAGGGTCCCCACCCCCCAATTCTGGTCTTACCAACCCCACCGCCGTCAAGCCCCACCCTGGCCCCCCTTTCCCTAGAAGACATCCACCCTGTCAACCCCTCTTACCAGCTAGAGGATGGATGCCTTGACCCGACAGCACCCCGTGAAAGAGGGGGATTAGGGCCCCGATTCGAAAAGATGAGGGCAGAGAGGTGCAATGTGGCACCGGCTGGCACAGCATCCACCATCGAGCCTCTGCACCACCCCCAGAAACGCTCACCTCACCGACCGTCCTCGGTGTCCTCCCACCGCCTCCGCCCACCGCCACCACCACCTCCCTCGCGCAGGGTGGTCCCCCGGGGGTCTCACGGGGATCCCCAGACCCAGGAGACACTGGAGGTGGCTCTTCCCGTCTCATCCCCCCTTCCGTGCCCCTCTCCAAGCCCCACCCCCACTGACGGAGGGGGTACCCTCCGGCTCCAGCCCTGACTTCCACCGTCTCCCCGGTCGCGGCGCTCGGATCCGGAGGAATTCACTTACCCCAGCCCCAGCCGGGATCCGGGCCAAGCACCGCCTCCGGGAAGCGGCGGCCGCGGGGCCTGCGCGTGTGAGTGTGAGTGTGTGTGTGTGAATGTGAGTGTGAGCGCGGGTGTGGGTGCGGGGTGCGTGGCGCGTGGCCGTGGGGTGGCCCGCGTGTGTCTGTGTGTGTGTCTGGGAGCGCGCGTGTGCGCGCAGATGCCGCCGCCCCCTCCTCCCCGCCGCCGCGCCTCTGCCTCTGCCTCGGCGGGGAGGGCGTCCGGGAGGGGCCAAGCGGCGCGCGTCAGGGACCGCGGCAGGTCGTGTCCGTCTGTCCGTCCGCCCGCCCGCCCGCCCGCGCCCGGCGCCCTCAGCAGGCCTTTCCGCAGCAAGCCCGCTCCCGCCCCCGAGCCGGCCGCACGCTCCACGGACACACGCGCGCTCGCAGACACACGCCCGCGGGGCGGGGGCCGCGCCTGGCGCCGCCGCTGCAGCTGCAGCGCCGGGGGAGGCGGCGGCGGCCCCGCGGAGCCCCGAGCCCCGGCCAGGCGCACCCAGTCCCCGCCCCGGCCCCCTGCGCTGCTCACCCCGCGGGATCCGGGTCCGGGTCCGGGTCCGGCCTCCGCCAGCGCATTCAACAGCTGGGGGCAAACTTGCGGCGTGGCCGCCGGAGGTGCTCCTGGACTCGCCCTCCCCCTGGACTCCGCCTCCGCGGATGGGCCCCTTCTCCGCCTTGTACCTCCATGACCTGCAGCCTGCGCCCTGCTGGTTGGTCCGGCGTTCAACCGCTGGCGACTGGGGAAGTGCGGCTGCTGCGTTCCCATTTTACAGGCCAGACAACTGAGGTTCGGAAGAGGAGTGATTTCCCCCAAGGTTACACAGGGAACCTGCAGATAGTATTAGACTTTACGCTCCCCTACCTTGTGCCAGGGCGCTCACTGCCTTTCCCCACGCCTCCAGGAGTAGGTCCAAGAGATACTGGGCTCATCTGCAGCCTAGAGAAGCTTCATTAGCCTTCCAGAGGCCCAGTTCCCCACCCCTTACCCTAAAGCCCCTTGCCACCTGCAAAGGGGTGTATGCTGAGGGGAGGAGGAGGCCGTGGAATATACAAGAAGCTCTGGCACCCGGGGCCTATACCTTGGTGCTTGGTCAGGCACCTCCTCCCGAGGTCCTGTGAGCTGCATGCCGGAGGCCTGCCGCCAGCAAGCCCTGTACTTCTCCATCGCTTTTATAGGACCGCATGCACCAGCGCCTGTTCTCAGGTGTTGCACATCAGAAGTGAAGTCCAGGCTTCAGGAACTCCCCGTCGGAGCATCTCATGCAGGTCTGGAATGCGGAGACTCCCCAGAAGAAGCCACTGCCTGAGCTGAATCCTGATGGATGAGTAGGAGTTGGCCAGCTGAAGAAGGAGGAGAAGGGTGTCCCGGACTGTGGGAATAGCATGTGCAAAGGCACAGAGGCATGAGACAGCTTTGTATGTGTGTACAGGGAACTCCACGGAGTTGGGTATTAGTAGAGCAGAAAGAAGGTCTGTCCAGAAATTCCTCCCTCCTGTCAACTAAGAACAGGGAACGGCCCAGGATGGGGCTGGGAGGGCAACCAAGCACTGGGTCACAGGCCACTGGTTGTTCCGGGTTATGGAGAAGGACTATTGGGCGTTCCCCACCTGCACCCCAGGCTGCCTGGCACATTCCTACCTATCCTTCAAGGTCCCTCGCTGCAAACCCAAGCAAGCTATATGCTGTCTCTGCCCTTTAAACTGAGCCCTCCTACAGGGCAGGGGCGGTGTCCAACACATGGTTTGTAACCCCCGCAAGGCTGGGCAAGAAGCAGGGTCCCAGCTCCCAGACCCTGCCGGAAGAGCCCCTCAGGCGGAACATAATGGCCTCTGCGCCCTCTGGCGGATCCCTCGAGAAACGAGCGTGCTCCCCAATCCAACAGCCCCCCTGTGGCTCTCAGGCCCAGACACTTTCTGAGATGGGCACTGGCAGATGCCACCTAATCCGCTCCTGCCCAAGGAACTCAGCAGTGATGACCCCAAAGAATACCAGGCAGCAAGTGGCAAAACAACCTTTTGCGGCTCCGTTTCTGAGACGTTCCCAGTCATCTTCCAGAGTGCAAGTCACAACCCTCTCTGCGCCTGTTTACTCCTTTGTGAAAGGAATATAGCAGAAGCAGCCAGTCCCCCCAGCACAGTGCCGGCTGCTCCCTTCTCCCTGGAGACCTCCAGGTCTGGCTGGATTCGCTCAGAGTTGGTTTGAAGCTCTAAAACGGTCTAAGAATCTCCCTTTGGAGACTTTGCTTTTACTGAGCAGATGTGCATTGACAAGAGTTTCAGCTCTTAGCTCACTTTCTGCCACCATATAGAAGATGGAGTTGGCCTGGTCTGAGGGTCATAGTGGACCACACCATCTAGACACTCGATTGGGATTTCTCTAGACCATAGTGGAAAGGATACACGTCTGCACTGACAAAGACAGTAGCCACTAACTGCATGTGGCTATTGAGTGATTGGAATTGTGGCTAGTGTGGCTGAGGAACTAAATTTTTAATTTTAATTTTTATTACTTTAAATTTAAATAGCCATAATGTGGCTTGTGGTTGCCATGTGAAATAGTGCAGCTCTAGACATATAGCAAGCTCCTTGCTAAAATCAAGCCCAGACAGACCTAATGCACGCACACAGAGAGACACACGCACACAGGGAACCCTGAGGACCTGGGGATGCGGGAAGTGGGGAGCTCAGGAGATGCCTGGAATCTTTAGCTGGATGGTTAAGACTGAGACAAACATGAGCGGTAACATGTCCATTCCCACAATCACTGTCCCAGGCCAGCCTTGCCGTCACCTGGATACTTGCAACAAACTCCCTCATCACCCATCTGTTTAAACCCTCCCATAGCTCCCCAGAGCCTGTGCAGGGAAGCAAATATGTTCTCTTTCTCATGACGAATGATTGGCAGCAGCTGCCTAGAGGTGCTCACCGTTTGCAGAAAATGGCATGATCGATTGGTGATGTCTGCCTCAGGAATAAACAGAGATGGACGGTAAGCCCTCTCTGCTACAGGATAAAATCCAAACTCTTTGTTTATTTATTTATTTATTTATTTATTTATTTATGAGACAGTGCCTCTCTCTGTCACCCAGGCTGGAGTGTAGTGGTGCAACCTTTGCTCACTGCAACCTCCACCTCCCAGGTTCAAGTGATTCTCCTGCCTCAGCCTCCCGAGTAGCTGGGACTACAGGCACCCGCCACCATGCCTGGCTAATTTTTGCATTTTTAGTAGAGGCGAGTTTTCCGCATGTTGGCCAGGCTGGCCTCGAACTCCTGACCTCAGGTAATCTGCCTGCCCCGGCCTCCCAAAGTGCTGGGATTACAGGTGTGAGCCACAGCACCCTACCAAAAATCCAAACTCTTTAACTTGCCCAAATAAGGCCCGTTGCACTTGGTCCTTATTTACTCCTCCAGCATCTTCAGTATCACCCCACAAATGTTCTGAGTCCCAGCAACACCAAGATCTGCCCTTTCCAGACTATGCCACGAATCTCTCACCGCATCATCTTCACACCTTTGTGCTTTTGATCCTGTTCCATTGACGTGGGAAGCCTCTCCTCCTCTCAGATCCCTTCCCTGCCTGTCTACTTTCTACCTATCCTCAGGTACTGCTTGAAGGCTACCTCCTCAGTGAAGCCTCCCCTGACCACTCCTAAACTGAGCTGGCTGAGCTACTTCCTTCTCCACTGGCTCCCAGAACACTCTGCAGAGGCCTCAATGACAGCACACATCACATCATGTCATCATTCATTCTCTATGTGCCCACCTCCCCCAACTTATTCTTCACTTGGTCACCTCTATCAAGTAGCAACCATGTGTCAGGGGCTCACTCAGGGCCAGGCACTGTGCAGGGTCATTTTCACACATTATTCTTATTAATAAGCCACAAATCTAGACATGAGGAGGTTCTCTTCCAGGCACACAGCATCCACCCCCCTTCCTACCAGCACCCCAATTTCTCCTCTCTCCACCGCCATGTACGGTCTTGGAGGAATGTGAATCCAGGTACCTCTTCCTGCCCTTAGGTAGGCTAATTGCACTGTGGGTGGAGTGACGCGTGGGTAGGAAAATTAGCCAGAGCAGAACCATCCCCGAAATGTCAGTGCCAGCTGACACGGGTGGGCTGGGCCCCTGCCCTGCATCCCAGAACCCCGTCTGCTCGGCCATCTCCCAGAGGTGCACAGGAGCTGCCCCTGGCTGACAGCTCACCAGAAAGTGCCCTTTATCTTCAAGGTGAACAAGCATGGCCCACATCCAAATGACCCCACTGCCCCGGCCATGTCACCAGAAGGACATTTTTTCCAGAAAGTCCTCCTTTTTTCAAGGCTTAGAGAACAGAGGAGGAAGAGCGAGAGGAACGCAGAAATGCTAAAAGCTTCGCGCGTTGTTTAAGGTGAATAACAAGATTTACCCTTTGTACTTAGGTGACATTTTTTTCACTTGGTCTCCGTGGCATTTTGAGTTGATGCTAAGAAAATTAGGTTAAGTGATTCTTTCAGAGAAACACACACACACACACACACACACACACACACACACACACCAGAGCCTGTGCGGGGTGTCACATTCCTCCTTTGGATCCAGACCTAAAATCACATTTCTGTTGTGCCTCCAGTGCTGGAACTGAGGACATCAGTTCATTGAGGACAGGAGCCAGTGGTGAGACAGAGCCTGGAAGAAAAAGATGAGCCTGGAAGGAAAAGCATGGTGCTTGCCCACGGCAGAACCATCCAAAGTGGACTAGGAAGAGATGGGGGCTGAGCTGCCTTCTGGGGAAGGTGGGCCCTCTTATCTAGGAGTTTTGTTTTTCTGGTTACTGCGACAGGCCAGGGCAAGCAAGGGTGAAGGTAGTTGTCAGATGCTGGGGCTTAGGGGAGAATGAGTAGGAGAGAGAAGAGACCACAGGTCAGGAGGAAGGTGAAGTGGAGGGAAGCCCCTCCCCCCACCCCAGGAAGCCTAGTTGCGAAGACTACGTGTATTTCTAGAAAGGATTTGGACATTCTGTTGCTGTGGTGTGTACAGTATGAGCTCCCTCCCCCTACTTCAGTCTCCCTACCACCTCCTTCCCCCCACTCCCTTCAGAAACGTCTGCATGTTTCTCCTATGAGTCATTTATTGCTTTGTAATGAATTACCTCAAAACTCAGTGGCTTAAATTTGCAAAGAGACATGCCTATTATTTCACAGTTTCTGTGGTCAGGCATTTGGGAGAGGGTGATTCAGCCTTGGAATGTCTCATAAGCTTGCAGTCAAGACGTTTGGCTGGGGTTCCACCCATCTGAAAGCTGGACTGGGGCTGGTGGATCTGCTTCTGAGATGCTTCGCTCACATGGCTGGCAGGTTGGTGCTGGCTGTTGGTGGGAGGCCTCTGTGTCTTGTCACGTGGACCTCTCCATAGGACTGTTTGAGTGTCCTCACACTCAGATGGCGGCTGCTTTCTCCAGAGTGAGAACAAGTAGGAAGCCTGTGTCTCTTATGACCTGTCCTCAGAAGTAACACTCATTTTTGCTTTCCTGTTGGTTCCACGGATCTGACCCGTTCCTTGTAGTGAGGGGCCACACAGGGGGTGGAGCCCAGGAGGGAGGTATCATCAAGAGCCAGTGGGTTTGAGATCAATCAATTATATTTGGGGAAGTTGAGGAAGTTCTGTGTTCTGTATGCAGACTAGCAAAGCTGAAAACAGATCGAGAGGAGTGGCGGCCAACACAGGGAGTCCATGATTCTGAGAGCCTGTGGTGGTCAACACAGGATGGCCTGATTCCTTAGGAGTCCATGATTCTGAGAGCCTGTGGTCTTCATTGTTTATGGACCAAGGGCAGCTCAAGGCTAATGATGCATGAAGAATGTGCGTAAAGACCCTAGGGTTGGACAAGAGTCAAGGGCGGCCAAGGGTGTGGCCCCAATGAGGGGGTGCCTGTGAGGACCAGAGGCCAGGGTCACACTCTGGGAGATACTTTGAAGGGTCCAGGTGGATGCCCGTTGGTCCAGAGACCCAGTTATGGGAGAGACCCCAGAGAACCGTTTGAGAGGTGCTGATGGCACCCTGCTTGCCTGGCTTGGGGCTGAGATAACTGGATGGTGAGGTTTGCCCTGTTGCCTCCCCACCAGTCTTAGTAGAGCAGCCCCGGAGTGTGCTGTCAGACAGGGAGGGGACAAGAGGACAATAAGGGGTAACCCTTTTGACATACCGGCTACCTCCACTAGAAGGTGAGCCATTTTCAGCCAATTCAACCATCTAATCCAGATCTGTGCCAGTCACAGCAGGTGCTTGGAGAGGGTCCTGGTGAACTGCCCCACCCAATGGTGCAAGGGCCAGACTGAGAGTGTTCACCCCTCCCCCAACCCCGAGGCCTGCTCCAACAGAAGTGGGATCTGCCGAGTGTGTACGGCCCCACGGCAGATTGCCTCCCCTCCAGCTCTCTGAACCAGGAGACTCCTCTGAGACAACCCCAGGGAGAGCTGGAGGACGAGGGAGGAAGGCTCAGGTCTCTGCATCTGCCTGACTTATCCTGTCCCCTAGCCAGAGGCCACTGCACCCCGCACTGTTGTGTGGCTGCCATTTGGATCTGAGCACCCTTGCAGGGAGCTCTGGAATTCTGCCGTCCCGGGATTCTGCGGGAGCCACGGCAGAGGGAGTGGAGTGAGAGCCTCAGCTGGCTCAGCGGCCACGAGGTCAACCCGGCAGCCTGCATTATTAAACCATCTATCTGGCTCCATCCAGGGAGATGCTGGGGGTGGGGGCAGGCTGCTGCCTGGGTCCGGAACTGGGGCAGCTGGCAGCTCCTGGGAGCTAGAGGTCACCGGCCTCATGGCTGGGCTTGTCACTGCTGACCTGCTGCCGGCTCTGAGGTTCCAGATGCTGCAGGGGCTGGAAAGGAGCTGACTGGCTGGTTTCTTCATGTTCTTTTTTTTCTGCTTAAAAGCTCCTAGTCTCTGACTCCATAGGGTAAAGCGCCAGCTCCTTACACTGGCATCTGGAGTTTTCTGCAGCCTGGCCACACTCTTCCTAAAATCATAATAAGAGCTCAAAAAGGAGGTGTTTACTCTCCTTCAGGCTTGGTGCCATGTGCTCTACATGAATTAAAGTCTCTGTGAATAATGACAACAATCTACGAGGTACTTCTGTTATTCTCATTTGACTGCGGAGGCTCAGAGAGGCTAAGCAATTTAACCAGGATCACACAGTGAAGAAGAGGCGATGATTCCCCCAGGCTTTCCTGCTGATGCAGCCAGGCTGTGGCCACGAGACGCTGGGGATATTTTAGGCTCAAAGCCCCATTCTTAGCCCCACGATCACTTGTCACTTCCCAGAGTCGTGCCTTTCCTGAGGTTCTCTCAGTGTAGAATCTGGGGGACTGACGGTCCCTGGGGAGGGGGGTGCATAGTATATATTCCCAAGACTCCATGCGGAAGGGATGGTTTGTTTGGCTGCTACCAAGTTACTCAGGCCCAAATCCCAGATGCTACCTGGATGCCATCTGGATGCCACCTGGGCTCCTGTCAGCTCTGCCTGCTAAACCAAGGCCCTCCTCTCTCCCTCGCTGCCACAAAGGCAAAGGCAGGTGGGTCCCATTCACCTCTGTGTGCTCAGGGTCTGGCATGCAGACGGCACTCCAAAAATATTTGCTAAGGAAAATGATCAAGTGTATGCCTGAATGAACAAATGAAGGAAGAAAAGAAAAAGGAGTGGCGAGCATGAGGAGAAGAAACGGACGGGTGAGCAGGAAGGTCGGTGAATTCGACTCTGCCCTGGGGGCCGGGGGTGGGCACTGGGCAAAGGAAATCTTCACACAAGAAGAGATGCACCAGTAACCTGCCTGACAGGTGGGAGGAGCACGCAGGCAGGGCACCTGGAAGGGGCAAGGTGTGGAGGAAGCTTTGGGAGGGGGCAGTGAGAGCGGGCCAGAGAAGAGGCCTTGGTCTCACTGAGATCCTTCTGGTAGTTCTGACTGGTTTCTCCAAAATCTCCCCATTTTCTCTCATCTCCTACTTTCCGTCTGCCCTCATGCTTGGAGGCCATGGAACTCCAGCTCACACAGCCCATCACAACTCATTCTCAGAGCAAGCACTGGCACAGCCTTGGCATCTGACACCTAGCTGTGCCTTGGTTCTGCCAGGTCTGGCCAGGGCAGTAATAGGGACTTCCCCTCTCTTCCGCCATAGACCCAGCTCTGGTCACAGCCAAGACCCCAGCTCCCCACATCCAGGAGCTGGAGGAGGCTGGAGCGGGGCCTGGAGATGGGAAGGGATTTGTGAACCAAGCGGGCTCCTTTGAAGCAGGACCTCTCCTTCCTACCAGGGGCTGAGTAGGACCAGGAGGGGAGCCTGTGTCAGGGCCACAACCATGCAGGCTGGAGTTCGGGGCAGTTCCCAGACTCCTTGGAGAGGATAACAAGACCCCTCACCATGTAGGGGTGGCTCCCCTGTGCCAGGTTGTAGATATGCCACCATGTCCTCATGACAACCTGAGAGCATGTCATCAGTCCCCAGGACTCATTGGTTGTAAGTGACAGAAACCCAACTTAAACCAGTTTGAACTGGATTACACTCAAAGGTGATATATTGACTCCCATAACAGGGCAGGGTGCCTTGAGGAAGACTGGGAAGGAGGAGGAGGCCATCTTGAATGCCATCAACATCCTCTCTTTGTACTTTAGTTCTTTCTGGCCCACTGTCCCTGCTGCAGGAGAACCAGGAGCCTCCACAGGCCCAGACTTACGTCCTGACAGATTCATGGCCAGAGTGGGAAGAGCTTCTCTTCCGATTCCAAGCTGAACAATTCTAGGAAAGGACTCTGATTGGCCCAGCATGGGTCACATGCTTATCCCTTGCACCAATCGCTGTGGCCAGGGTGACCCAGCCTGGGTCAGGTACCCCCGCCCTTGTAACCAGGGAGAGGACCTGTCAGCAGAGGAACTGGGAGGGACCCTGGCCAGACAACAGCAACAGCAGCAGTGCAGGGACTTTTTAAAAATACAGGTTTTATTTGGGAATAATTCTGGATTTATGGAACCAATGCAAAGATAGCACAGAGAGTTCCTAGATACCCTTCACCCAGCTTCCCCTGAAGCCAGCATCTTATATAACCATGGTACCTTTGTCAAAATTAAGAAATTAGCATTGGTGCATTACCATTAACTAAACTCCAGCCTTCATCCAGATTTACCTGTTTTTCCACGGATTCTTTTTCTGTTCCCAGATTCTATCTGGGACACGACATTGTATTTAGCCATCATGTCTCCTTAGTCCTCTAGCCTGGGACGGTTTATTGTACTATGCTTGCTTTGACCTCGACAGTTTTGAAGGGCCAGATATGTTGTAGACTGTTCTCAATTTGGGTTTGTCTGATGCTTGCCTTTTTTTTATTTTTTAAGACAGAGTTTCATTCTTGTCACCCAGGCTGGAGTGCAATGGCACAATCTCGGCTCACTGCAACCTCCACCTCCTGGGTTCAAGTGATTCCCCTGCCTCACCCTCCCAAGTAGCTGGGTTTACAGGTGTGCGCCACCATGCCCAGCTAATTTTTGTATTTTTAAGAGAGACGGAGTTTCTCTATGCTGGCCAGGTTGGTCTCGAACTCCTGACTTCAGGTGATCCGCCCGCCTCGGCCTCCCAAAGTGCTGTGATTACAGGTGTGAGCCACCACGCCTGGCTTGTCTGATGCCTTCTTATCATTAATATGGGTCACGGTGGGGGAGAACAGCCCAGAGGTATAGTACATTGATACTGCTGCGTGTCGGGGGTACAGGATGCATCGCTGGTGAAACTAACCCTGGTCACTTGGTTAGGGTGGGGCTTCCTTCACTTAACAGATAGGCCTTAAACTGAGGCCTGGAGAGGTGAAGCTGCTTGCACTGGGGTGATGGTAGGGCAGGAGGTGAACCAGGCCCATCTGACTCCCATCATCCCACAATTCATTGGAGTTTTAGGCAGGGAAACTGAGGCAGAAGCCCAGCTCTAAGAGTTGGAAGGTGAAAAAAAAGCTGTACCATGGAGTCTGTATTCAGTATGCAGCAAGAGAACTGAGCCCAAGACTTCTTTTTTGGGAGGTGAGTCCCCATCAGAATGGGCCTGGGGGCCTGGAAGTCATGGTAGATGCCAGCCAAGAGGAGTGGGGAAAGGAAACGGGGGCGGGCATGAGGACTGTGGAAAGAATGAAGGAAAGAGGGAGTGGTGAGCACAACTGAGCTGGAGCAATCCAGGAAGGCTTCTTGGAAGAGAAAGCCACAATTTTAAGAATAGTCAGAAGAGCAGCTCAGGTGTGAGGTCCTTCCCAGGAGACAGGAGAGTAAAGTATTTAAGACCACAGGCCAGGCTGGGCAAGGTGGCTCACACCTGTAATCCCAACACTTTGGGAGGCCAAGGCAGGTGGATCACTTGAGGTCAGGAGTTCGAGACCAGCCTGGCCAACATCGTGAAATCCCAGCTCTACTAAAAATACAAAAATTATCAGGGTGTGATGGTGGGCACCTGTAAACCCAGCTACTCGGGAGGCTAAGTCTGGAGAATTGCTTGAACCCAGGAGGTGGAGGTTGCAGTGAGCAGAGATTGCACCATTGCACTTCAGCCTGGGCTACAAGAGCAAAACTTGGGCTCAAAAAACAAGACCACAGGCCGTAGAGTCCGAGAGGCCTAGATTTAAACCCCTGTGCTACCACTTCCTGACCGGTGATCCTGGGCAAGCCACTGCTTCCCAAACTGGTGGGGTTTTTCAGCCCCCAGGTCTTGCCTGTCCTGCTCCCCTGTCTGAAATAGTCATTCCTGAACCAGCCCCTGACCTCCCCAGACTGAACCAGCTGCCGATTTTGTGAAGCTCAGTGAAAAATGAAAATACTAGGCTGGGCGCGGTGGCTCACGCCTGTAATCCCAGCACTCTGGGAGGCCAAGACGGGCAGATCACGAGGTCAGGAGATCGAGACCATCCTGGCTAACACGGTGAAACCCTGTCTCTACTAAAAATATAAAAATTAGCTGGGCGTGGTGGCAGGCGCCTGTAGTCCCAGCTACACGGGAGGCTGAGGCTCCTAGGAGAATGGTGTGAACCCAGGAGGCAGAACTTGCAGTGAGTGGAGATCGCGCCACTGCACTCCAGCCTGGGCGACAGAGCGAGACTCTATCTCAAAAAAAAAAAAAATGAAAATACTGGACTCTGGACTCCTCGTTCAAAAATTTATTATTAATTTCAAGACAGCAATAGCAGAGCATTAAACCAAGCATGGGATCCTTCCAGGTGGGAATCCCTGAGCGACTGTGCAGGTTACATACCCTTGAGGCTGGCCCCGTCCCTGGCCTCAGTGACCACCTGAGCCCTGTGATCTGATGTCCATATTTTCTCTGCAGTTCCTTGTTAATCACAAGTTGTCTGCCGCAGCTGCTCAGACCATCACATCGAACGGTTGCTTCACTCACACATGTTTTTTCTTGTCTTGCCCTGGGTGGAAGGTTAGATGCGATGGACTCCAAGGGGCATCCAACAGTTAAATTTGATGTCCTTTAATTTTACGGCTCTAATATTTTTCACCAGGAAGCTTCTGAGCTTCCATGACCTAAAAATGCTAAGAGTTAAGGGGTCAGAGCTTCCCCTGTGCGGTCTCAAAATTGTGATGATCCCCGGGCAGTTTGGAGGTTTCAGATGAAAGAAGAAAGGTTGTTAGAATTTCATTTACTGATGTTTTGCAAATTTGAAGTGTGAAATTAATTGTGATTTTTGCAGGAATTTCTCAGTTCTTAAAGGTGCTGTGTGTACTATACAGTCCACCCATCCAAAATGGGTCCAAATGAAACCGGATGCCATGGCTTATGCTTATAATCCCAGCACTTTGGGAGGCCAAGATGGGAGGATCATCCAGCTCAGGAATTTTAGACCAGTCTGGGCAACACAGTAAGACCCCATCTCTACCAAAAAAAAAACAAAAAACAAAATTAGTCAGGCACGGTGGTATGCATCCGTAGTCCCAGCTACTCGGGAGGCTGAGGTGGGACGATCACTTGAGCCCAGTAGGTGTGGCTACAGTGAGCTACAATTGTACCACTGCACTCCAGCCTGGGTAACAGAGCAAGAACCTGTCTCCAAAAACAAAAAGAAAAACAATGGATTTCTCAACAGCCCTGAGCCTGGCTGGCACATTTTTACATGTTTTGCATAACTACTTGTTAACTTTGCGTTTTTCCGCCTTATTATTGTCAAGAGGCAGAATATTAGAATCAACTGTACTCATCTCTTATCTCTTCCATGAGAACATGTGCAAGTTGCTTAATCTCTCTGGGTCTCAATTTCTTTATCTGAGAAATGGAGATTAAATGAGTTCTATGTCTTCTGGTGATCATTGCTAATTAGAAATTCTGGTGGTGCAAAAAAAAAAAAAAAAAGGCACAGCTGCTTTATTTTGCTCAAAATTCTGTGGGTCAAGAATGGAAGGGCTTAGCTGGGTTGTTTTTGCTTAGGGTTTTCATGCAGTTGGCCTCAGATGTCTGCTGGAGTTGCCATCATCTGATAGCTCAGCTGGGATGGGTGCAATCAAGATGGTTCGCCCGCACAGCTGGCACCTGATGCCTGCCATCAGTTGGCAGCTCTGCTGGAGCTGGTGACTGAAGTGGCTATCTGCAGCATAGCAGAACCAGAGGAGCCGGGCTTATTACACGGCAGCCAGCTTCCCCCAGAACAAGCATCCCGGGAGAACCAGGAGGAAAACACTCGCCTTGGAAACAACAAAACATCACTTCTGCTGTTTTCTATTGATTATACTCGAGTCACTAAGTCCAGCCCACATTTAAGAGGAAGGGACATAGACCCCCACCCATCAACAGGAAGAGTGTCCAAAATTGGGGTCATGTTTTAAAACCACCACAGTATTTATAAAAAGCACTTAGAGCCGGGTGTGGTGACTCATGCCTGTAATCCCAGCACTTTGGGAGGCCAAAACAGACAGATCACCTGAAGTCAGGGGTTCAAGATCAGCCTGGCCAACATGGTGAAACCCCATCTCTACTAAAAATATAAAACAATTAGCTGGGTGTGGTGGCGCGCACCTGTAATCTTAGCTACTTGGGAGGCTGAGGCAGGAGAATCACTTGAACCCAGGAGGCAGAGGTTACAGTGGGCCAAGATCGTGCCATTGCACTCCAGCCTGCGCAGCAAGAGCGAAACTCTGTCTCAAAACAAAAACAAAAAAAAAAAAAAACACCTAGAATAGTGCCCAGCACAGAGTTGGCCCTATGTGTTTCCTGTCGTGCTAAGCCCCAAATGACAAAAATGGATGGATAAGGCAAAATGGTTGTTGAAACATCAAAGTGGGGATGAAAATATTAACAAAAATTCTATGATTCAGAATACAACACAATCATAAGTGGTAAGTAGGATTTTTATATGCCTGTGGAATGTGCTGGTTCGGAAATGTATGATTTTGCACAAACAAAGAAGAAAAGTAAAAATAGAAAGTGCAACCCTAAATACCTGAAAGAGGAGACGCATCATACCTCTGGCCAGTGTGGGCTCTCTTATCTCAGGTGGCTGGCGGTGGCTGGAAGCCTTTGAAATGTTTTCATCTTTCCCCTACAAAACAAGGTATCACTCCAGGGAACCATTGGAATTTTTTTAGAACAAGCACAAAATAAAACTTTCCAGTCCAAAATTGATGACTTCCATCACTAAAGGCAGAGAAGCGACCAAAAGCACAGAGGTATTATTCAAAGTGGTGTGCCGTGTAGAAAAGCCAGGTACAAGCCATTCTATTGCCAAGACACTTATAAAGCTAGTCACACAATGAGTGACAAGTCAGAGAAAACAGGTTAGGCTATTGGCAAGTAACACTACTGGTGGAGAGGTGCTTGAAATTCATGGCAAACAGTATGGAAGGTCCATAATCGTCACATGTGCATGCCAGCAGTTATTTCACTAGCAGGTGAGCAAAGCTGCTGGTGAACAGGACGTATCAGACTTGGGTGGCAGGCACAACCCCCATCTTTCTCTTAGCGAACCCATCTTTCTCTTAATGGAACCCTCGAGGAGGCAGTGCACCCTGTTCTAAGCCAGTCTGGAGATCCTGGTTCCTGATTTCCCAGCCTCCCTTGCAGCTAAGGATACCCATGTGACCCAGTCTGGCCAATGAGATCTAACCAGAAAGCAGCTGGTGCATTTCTAAAGAAGTTTTTTCCTTTTCTTTTAAAAGATATGAGACACAACCAGTGGGGCCCCACCTTTCTTCCACCTGCTTGGAATGCTGGTGGTGATGCCAGAGCCCACTGAGGAAACCATCTTGTCCCACCTTGAGGCTTGTTGTCATGTGAGGAACCCCAACCCCTGCAGCAGAAACACACCTCCTCTGCCCCAAAATTTCCTACCGCTCTTCCCCATCTTCACTCAAGACATCCATGACCTTGCTTCCCATTTCACTGAGGGAGCAGAAATTGTCTGAAGAGGCTCCACCAACACCTACATTCCTCTTTCCGAGGCTGACTCATCAATTCTGCCCCTCACCAAGGTCCACCTCCTCTGTGCCCTATACCCAGCCCTCTTACTTCCTTAAGGAGGGCACTCCTGCAGTGTGTACCCCTCTTTCTCCTCTTTCTCCTGCATTTTCATTTTTCTTTTTTTGAGACAGGGTCTCTGATGCCCAGGCTGGAGTGCAGTGGCACCATCATGTTTCATTATAGCCTTGAACTCCTGATCCTGGGCTCAAGTGATCCTCCCACCTCAGCCTCCCAAGTAGCTGGGACTGCAGGTGTGTGCCACCACACCTGGCTAATTTTTTTTTTTTTTTTGTATTTTTTGTAGAGACAGGGTTTTGCCATGTTGCCCAGGCTGATCTCAAACTCCTGGGCTTAAGTGATTTGCCTCAGTCTCCCAGGTAGCTGAGACTACAGGCATGAGCCCTATACCCAGCCCTCCTGTATTTTCATTTTTCCTTCTCCGGGATCATTCCCATCATAACCACATGCATGTACTGCCATTTCTCCATCTTAAAAACCTGTCTCACACACACACCTATAGCCCCAGCTACTCAGGAGGCTAAGGTAGGAGAATCGCTTGAACCTGGGAGACAGAGGTTGCAGTGAGCTGTGAGCTGAGACTGAGCCACTGCACTCCAGCCTGCTGACAGAGCGAGACTCCATCAAAAAAAAGAAAAAAAAAAAAAAACCTGTCTCAACAGCACATCCCCAGTTCTCTCCTTTCCTTAATAGAAAGAAGATACATCCAAAGAGCTGCCTTTTTTTTTCACCCCAATTCCTATGCATTAGGTACTAGACTCTCCAGGCTTTGCCCTTCCATGTCACTGATATGACTTTGTCAAGGTCTCCAGGGACTCCAACGGCCAGACATTCACCCTGCCTCTCTCTGATGCGCCCATCAGCTACAATAGACTCAGCTGATCACTCCCTCCTCCTTGAAATGCTCTCCTTCTGGCTTCCAGGACACCAGGTTCTTCTCTCACTTGAATGTAAGCTCTGGGAGAAACAGGATGTTTGTCATCTTGCCCACTGCTGTATCCTCACCACCTAAAACAGTGCTTAGCAAGAGTAGGGGCTCATCTCTCTTCATTGAATTCATGAAGAGCCTGCTGGTTGTCCCTCAATATCCACTCTCCCTTTCTTCTATAGCAATATTAATAGTTTTAGCTGAGTCCATGGCTGCCTAGATAAAGACTACATTTCCCAGCTTACCATGCACATGGGCATGGCCACATGACTGGATTCTGGCCAATGAAATGAGGGCAGAAATGAGCTGTGCAATTTCCTGTTCAAGCCCGCCAAAGAAAAGTTGCGTTCCTCCCTTTGTTTTTCTGCCCTTTCCATGGGCTGAAATGCAGATGTGATGGCAGGAGCTGCAGCAGCCATCGTAAACCAGATGGTGAAGCCACCTGCAGGTTGAGGAAAATGGGTAATAAAAGAGGCACCCGCTCAGCATTGGTCACATTATGTTCAGATTGCCACTGACAGAGAAGTAAATGTCTATCTTATTCAAATCATGGTGATTTTGGCTTTTGTTACAGCAGACAGACCTGTACTCTGAGGAATGCACTGTTATTTATTAAACCAATTGTAGTTTGATTTTCCATAACTTGCAACTTGATCCATCCATCCAGGAGGGAAATGGGTACCACTATGTATTTGGGTCCTGTTCATCACGTAACAGTGATGCTGCAAGGGAGGATGTTTACGGGGTAAGTTAATGAATACTTTGTGAGCTGGAAAGGGACTCTGGGAACCAGACCGGCAGAGTGCCCACCATGTGGGCTGCCAGGAAGGGCACCGCTATGTGGATGGAGGCACCTGCTTCAGAATGCCAGCACTCGGCACTTATTCACAGCAAGCAGCTGGTGGGCAACAATGTGCCTCCCAATCTTCATGCAGCACAGAGAGAAACTGAGAACATTACAATTAAACCCAGGCCACTGAGTGGACGTCGTTTTAGCCAGCTGTCAGAAGAGATGGGCAGAACAAAACTGCTTTTCCAACCTGAGCAGCTCTCACTGTGGAATAAATGTGCATGTCAAGTTTTTTGAAATGAGGGGCAAGATTTTTTCAATCTTTTTAATCTTGCTTTTTAAAACAATTTTTAAATTTTTTTGTTTTGTTCTTTTATTTTATTTTATTTTATTTTATTTTGAGACAGAGTCTTACTGTGTCACCCAGGCTGGAGTACAGTGGTGCAATGTTGGGTCACAGCAACCTCTACCTCCCAGGTTCAAGCAATTCTCGTGCCTCAGCCTCCCAAGTAACTGGGATTACAGGCATGTGCTAATTTTTGTTTGTTTGTTTTTGTTTTTGTTTTTAGTAGAGACGGGATTTCGCCACATTGGCCAGGCTGGTTTTGAACTCCTGACCCCAAGTGATCCACCCACCTCAGCCTCCCAGTGCTGGGATTACAGGCATGAGCCACCACGCCTAACCTAAATTTTTTTTTAAATTTTTTAAATCTTGCTCTACCAGGCACCATGGCTCACACCTGTATTCCTAGCACTTTGGGAGACCAAGGCGGGAGGATCACTTGAACCGAGGAGTTCAAGGCTTTGGTGAGCTATCACCGCATCACTGTACTCCAGCCTGGGCTAGAGTGAAACCTGTCTCAAAAAAAATAAAAAATAAAAAAGTCTCTGACACAATAATGCCATTGAAAACCATTCCTTTGATTTTAAGAAACATGACTCAGTGACACAGTCAGCACCTTGAATATTCTGCCTCTGTCGCCTTGAAGCTAAAGCACAATTTTCACATTTGATCAACTGTGGGGCAAACTTCTTGATCCCCGACAGCCTGACTCTATCCCAGTACTGGTTGTTTTTGTCCACTGCTCAGGGGAAGAAATCAATGACACAGCAATGAACATCTTAAAAACCACATCCAAGTACTGCCGTCAAACAAGAAGGAATCCTCTCGAGTGTGAAATATTAAATACAACCAAAGCAGGGTCTGGGCCGTTTGTCTGGACAACTTGCCAGTTCTTGAGTGTGCTGTGTGGAATGTCCCCTCTTCTGACGGGTACTGGAAGGAGGCTTCCATGAGAAATCACCTTTTTGTCACTTCTGAGGCTGTGTCTAATCCCCAAATCCCAGAACAGGCATTTTCGGGCGCCATCCCTGACCACCTGCAGCCTAGCAAGGGGCTATTGGCTTTGGGGAGATGAAGAGCGCAAGGAAAGAAGCTGCCTGGATAGGAAACATGAACTGCTGGCCGAACTAGCTTGCCATGGTGCCAGCCGGGACCATTTGTCCACTCAGCAAACAATGATTAAAGATCTACTGTGTGTTGGGAACACAGAGCCTGGAGGCACGATGGTGAACAGGAAAAAAAAAAAAAAAAAAAAAAGAAGGATTGCAAACAGAATCATCACTCTCAGTGACACAAAACCTTGTATAAAAAATTGTGATAAAGGGCTGGGCGTGGTGGCTCACACCCATAATCCCGGCACTTTGGGAGACTAAGGTGGGCCGATTGCTTGAGCCCAAGAGTACAAGACCAGCCTGGGCAACATGGTGAAACCCCATCTCTACAAAAAAAATACAAAAATTAGCCAGGCATTGTGGTGCATGCCTGTAATCCCAGCAAATCCCAGCTACTTGGGAGGCTGAAGTTGGAGGATGACTTGAGTCCAGGAGGCAGAGATTGCAGTGAGCCAAAGATGGTGCCACTCCACTCCAGCCTGAGTGATAGAGCCAGACCTTGTCTCAAAACAAAAAACAAGCAAAAAAAAATTGTGACCAAATATACACAACGTAAAGCTTACCATTTTTAATATTTTTATTTATTTATTTTTATTTTTATTTTTATTTATTTATTTATTTTTGAGATGAAGTCTCGCTCTGTCACCCAGGCTGGAGTGCAATGGTGTAATCTTGGCTCACTGCAACCTCCACCTCCCGGGTTCAAGCGATTCTCCTGCCTCAGCCTTCTGCGTAGCTGGGATAACAGGTGTGTGCCCCCAGCCCAGCTAATTTTTGTATTTTTAGCAGACACGGTTTCACCATGTTGGTCAGGCTGGTCTCAAACTCCTGACCTCAGGTAATCCACCTACCTTGGCCTCCCAAAGTGCTACTGGGATTACAGGCGTGAGCCACTGCCCCCGGCCAATTTTCATCATTTTTAAATGCACAGTTCACTGGCATTTAGTACATCCGTGTTGTGCAAACATCATCACTGTGCCTTTCCATGCCTTTTTCTCATCCCCAACATAAACTCTGTACCCACTCAACGATAACTCCCCAATTCTCCCTCCCCACCGCCCCTGGTAAACCCTGGTAACCTCTGTTCAATTATCTCTATGAATTTCACCATTCCAGGTACTTTCTATGCATGGAATCATACAATATTTGTCCTCTTTTTTTTTTTTTTATTTGAGATGGAGTCCCACTCTATCACCCAAGCTAGAGTACAGTGGCGCGATCTCGGCTCACCGCAAGCTCCGCCTCTTGGGTTCAAACGATTCTCCTGCCTCAGCCTCCTGAGTAGCTGGGATTACAGGCACCTACCACCATGCCTGGCTAATTTTTATATTTTTAGTAGAGACAGGGTTTCACCATGTTGGTCAGGCTGATCTCGACTCCTGACCTCAAGTGATCCACCTGCCTTGGCCTTCCAAAGTGCTCGGATTATAGGCATGAGCCACTGCACCTGGTCAATATTTGTCCTTTTATGTCCAGTTTCTTCCACTTAGCATATTTTTGAGGTTCACTCACGTTGTAGCATGCATCAGATTTTCCTTTTTAAGGCTAAATAATACTCCACTGCATGTCTATACCACATTTTGTTAGTCTGCCCTGTGTTGATGAATATTTGGGCTGTTTCCACCTTTGGCTATTGTGAACAAGGCTGCCACAAACATGGGTGGACATGTATCTGTTTCAGTCCCTGCTCCCAGTCCCTTAAGTTACATGTCTAGGAGTGGGACTGCAGGATCACATGGTGATTCTATATTTAACTATTTTTTTTTGAGATGGAGACTTGCTCTGTCTCCCAGGCTGGAGTGCAGTGGCATGGTCTCGGCTCACTGCAACCTCCGACTCCCGGGTTCAGGCAATTCTCCTGCCTCAGCCTCCCGAGTAGCTGGGATTATAGGCGCCCGCCACCACGCCTGGCTAATTTTTGTATTTGTAGTAGAGACAGGGTCTCGCCATGTTGGCCAGCCTGGTCTTGAACTCCTGACCGCAAGTGATCCACCCCTCTAGGCCTCCCAAAGTGCTGGGATTACAGACGTGAGCCGCCGCACCCGGCCCTATATTTAACTTTTTAAGGAACTGTTAAACTGCTAAACTGTCTTCCACAGCAGTTACACCCTCTACATTGTGTTTTGTTTGTTTGTTTGTTTTTGTTTTGTTTTGGTTTTTTGAGATGGAGTATCGCTCTGTTGCCCAGCCTGGAGTGCAGTGGCCCGATCTGGGCTCACTGCAAGCTCCGCCTCCCAGGTTCACGCCATTCTCCTGCCTCAGTCTCCCACGTAGCTGGGACTGCAGGTGTCTGCCCCCACGCCCAGCTGATTTTTTTGTATTTTTAGTAGAGACGGGGTTTCACCGTGTTAGCCAGGATGGTCTCGAACTCCTGATCTTGTGATCCAACCACCCCAAACTGCCTCTCTACATGCACAAGCCTTCTCTGAGGATCCTGAAGGTGAGACGTGGGAAGGGACTGACACACACTCCACAGAATCGGAGGTTTCCAACTCCTCTCAGGGACGGCACCACCATCAGTATCCCTCTGTCTAGCCCCCTCAAGCTGTCTCTGGGTCCCCCTTCCTTCTGCCCAGATCCCTGCAGCACCCACCCCACCCTCTGCAGCAACAAATTTCTCTTCCTTCTGGAAAGCAGTGGCTGACATGCCCAACCCACCATGGCAGCCTCCACGGAAAGCCGGGCCCTCCCGCTCCTCGTGAGCAGTCAGGGCTGCTAAGAACAAACATTTTTCCCCTTTGTCACATAGAGTAATAGACTCTTGAAAAATCACATTCTGGGAGGCCCATGGCTGAATCTTATAATCTGAGACTCTCCATCAAAGAACCTCAGAGCCACCGACTAATAGAATCTCGAAGTCAGTGACCAGAGAATCCTACAATGCTGCACTCTCTCCATCACCGACTGGACAACAGCTGGTGTCACCGAGCAGGGCAGGCAGGGAGGCTGACGGATCGCGGAGGCAAGAAAACCTTGGGGTACAGAGGACAGGGTGGGGTGCTGGAGGGAGGCCCAGCCTGTTGTCATGCTGGAGGAAGCAGTTGGTGGGTGAGGCCTGGCTTTGTTACTGATGGTTTTTAATTATGTAAATCAGCCCAGGGCCTGCGCCTGGCACAGGCTTGGCATTCATCAGCTGGCAGCAGAATTAATCAATAAAGAACCAGCTGGATGGGCCTCGGCATGAACACCCAGCCACGCCCCCACCACCCCTCCAGAGGGGTCCTCCCAGGTAGGCAGGGGAGGAGCTACATGGAAGCTGCCACTCCAGGCTATCAGTGCAGTTGCACACACGCACACACACGCACACACACGCACACGCACGCGCACGCACGCGTACGCACACGCACGCACACGCACGCACACGCACACGCACACGTACGCACATGTACGCACACGTACACACGCACGCACATGTACGACGCGTGCATCAGCAGCTTGGACTCGCTGTGCATATGCACAGGTGAATACACCTGCACATACAGAGAGGCGTGGCATGCAAAGCACGCACTCAGACCCTGCACCCCCACAGCCCAGCACACATGCAGGAATACAGCCATAGGAGGCGAGGGCCTCGTTATAGCCTCACATTTCTCAGCTCACAGCCACACCATTCCCCTCTACAACCTGCCCTGGGAGGCTGGTTGGGCTGGGCTGGGCTGGGCTGGGCTGAAGCCCTCGTTTTACAGATGAGGAAACTGAGATCTAGAGAAGGGACTTGCCCAGGGTCCTCTCCAGGGGTCCTTCCTCCCTACCCACCTCACTCCAAAGTACAAAGGTGCTGCAGGCCCAAGAGAACTGAGGAAGGAAAGAGGGGGGCACAGGTGCTGGTGGCCCCAAAGCTTCTGAGGCAAGGTCTCCTCCCTGAAAGCAGGGCCCTTGGTGACCTGGCAGAGAACAGGGCAGGGCAGGTGACCCAGTGGGGGAACAGGTGGGGGCCGGGCAGGAGCAGGCAGTGGAGCTGGGCGCCAAGGCCCTCTCTGCTCTCCAGGGAGCCGTGATAGATGGCTGCCTCCCAGCCTGCGTGCTCACTCCTGCTCCTGGGGCTGCCCAATAAATCAACTCCCTCGTCTCTGCCGTGGCTGTTCCTTGATCACTTTTCAGCATCAACGGGAGAGGGGGAAGTTCACCATCCCTAGCGGCAGGAGGGGGTTAGCAGAGAGGATCATAAAATTAATAGAAAGGTTTTCTCGTCCCCTTTTTGCCTTCTCTCTGCTGCCAGCTTTCTGCCAGCCTCTACCCCTCTCTGGCTGGGGCTCACTAAATACTGAGTGAGGAAACAGGACCTGATGCATGGATGAATCTCTGAGACATCTGGCACTGTGTGTCTCTGTCACAGCCTCAGCCATGGGGTTTCCTAGCAGCCCCCAAAGACGAGGAGAGGAAGCAGGAAGGTGCCCCTCCTTGTCCAAGCAGATCTCAAGTAGCTCTGGAAGGAGGCCAGGAAAGGGCTTTGAGCACCAGGGACCCCTTTTAGAGACCAGCCTTTTGGAGCCCCCCACCCCTTGAAGAAGCCGATGAAGGCTGTGGGTGTCTGTGAAGGCCCTGGGAACGCGACACCACACAGCGCAGTAGTTAGCAGTTCAGCCTCTGGGCCCAGCCTCCCCAGTCCAAGTTCAGGTTCTGCTACTTAGTAGCTGTTTCACCATGGGCAAGCTGCTTCCCCTCTCTGTGCCTCAGTTTCCTCATGTGCAAAGCAGGGTAAGTTACAGGACTTGCATCCTAATCAATAGATACATATTCTTTAGAAGAGTCACTGGGGATTATAGAGTTAAATGCTCTAAATATGATCAAGTGTTATCGTTATTAAAGACACTGGCTCTCAGACCTTCGTGTGTATTCGCTGGAGGCTTTTACTGTTTGCTGCCCCCTGAGTTCCTGTCTCAGCAGGCCTGGGGAAGGGCCCGAGGTTGCATTTGTAACAAGTTACTGACTGATGCTCGAACACTGGCGGGCCACACTCAGAACCCACTAGAGCCCGTGTTGGTGTTGCTGATCCAGCTCAGCCTCCTCAGCACTCCACATCTTAAGAGCTGAGGCCCAGAAAGGTGAGCTTGTGCCCAGGGCCATACCCAGTGAGGGTGGCCTAGGCCTCAGTCTACCAGGGGGAGGGGTTCTCAGCAGGAAGTCAGAGGAGGGGATCTGGAGGTGGAGGCGGCTCCGTCACAGCCACCACCCACCCTCCTTCCTCCCCCATTCACCCCCAACCAGTTCCAAGAGCAAAGAGGCAGAATTTGCCTTCCTGGCCAGAGGTAATCTTTTAATCTCTTTGGCTTTAATCTTGCAGCATAAACCCAAATCTGTACAGGGGAAGGAAGAGGGTGGGAGATACAGATCTCCTGTCCTGGGGAGGGGGTAATCTAGGCTTTGTCTTTCACTTTGCCACAGATCTCCCATACCATCTCCACCTTCCCCACTCCTGCTTCTGGGAGCACTGGGCTGGGAGGCAGATCTAATAGAGCAGCCAGATGGGGTGAGGCAAGGGAGATTCACTTGTTAAGAGCACTCCACTTTGATAGGCAAAGCTTTCTTAAACAAGACATGAAAAGCATTAGACATAAAAGGAAAAAAAATTACAAATTGGGCTTCCTTACAATGAAAAACTTATGGTCAGCGAAATACACCATCAAGAGAAAGAAAAATCAATCCGCACATGCAGAAAAGATATCTCAATACATATATGTGACAAAGGACTAGTAGCCAGTATAAGTAAAGGACTCCTACAAGTCAATAAGAAAAAAAAATAATTTTTAAGTGGGCAAAAGATATGAACAGGCACTTCACAAAAGAGAATATCAAAATGCTCAATATATACTTGAAAAAGACACCAGCCATGAGCGAGCAGCGGAGATACACAACTTGAAATTACCTCAAGCTGTCATTCACACTCGCCAGACTGGCAACATTTAAAAGAACAAAAACATCAAACGTTGGAAGGATGAGGATCAACTCTCTTATACAGTGAGTGGGAGTGTAAATGGTTCAGCCACTTTGAAAAACTGTTTGGCAGTTTCTTCCTGCTGTGGTTTGAAGGTACGTGTCCCCTCCAAAATTCGTGTTGAAACTTAGTTGTCAATGTGACAGGACTAAGAAATGAGATCTTTAGGAGGTGATAAAGCCATGAGGGTGGAACCCTTCTGGATGGGAATCATGGTTTTATACAGGAGGTTCAAGGGAACTGTTCATCTCTTTTTGTCCCTTCCACCACGTGAGCATGTAATAAGAAATCCCAGGCCCTCACCAGACACTGAATTTGCAGGCATCTTGATCTTGGACTTCCCAGCCTCCAGAACCATGGGAAATACATTTCTCTTATATGAATTACCCAGTCTCAGGTATTTTGTTGTAGCAAGAGGAAGGGACTAAGACACTTAAAAAACTAAATAAACACCTATTCTACAACCTAATCATTCCATTCCTAGGTATTTACACAAGATAAATGAAAGCAGGCAGACACTGTGGCTCACACCTGTAATCCCAACACTTTGAGAGGTCAAGGCAGGAGGATCACTTGAGGCCAGGTGCTTGAAACCAGCCTAGTCAACAGAGTAAAACCCCATCTCCACAAAAGAAACGTAAAAAAAATTAGCTGGGTGTGGTGGCATGCGCCTGTAGTTCCAGCTACTCAGGAGGCTGAGGTGGGAGGATCGTTTGAGCCCAGGAGGTCGAGGCTGCAGTGAGCCAAGATTGTGCCACTCGCCACTGCACTCCAGCCTAGGCAACAGAGTGAGACCCTGCCTCAAAAAAAAAAAAAAAAGCTTATGTGTATACAATGAACGCAAATTCTCACTGACTAATTTTAGTCCCAAACAGGAAACAGCCCAAATGTCCATCAACACGTGAGTGAATAAACAATTCTGGTCTATCCCCACAATGGAGTTCCACTCAGCGATAAAAAAGGATCGATTCCTGACATACAAACGACAACCCAGATGAATCTCACAAGGCTTATGCTAAGTCCAAGAAGCAAGAGAACACACTTTATGAATCTATTTGAGGTATAAGAACAGGAAAAAACAATTTCTAGCAATAGGGGTTAAAAAAGTGGTTACCTTTGTGGAATGGGAGGTCAGTGACTGGGAAGGGACACAAAAGGGACCTTTTGGGGGTTTTGTTTTCATTTTTTGTTTTTTTGAGGTGGAGTTTCCTTCTTGTTGCCCAGGCTGGAGTGCAATGGTGGGATCTCGGCTCACTGCAACCTCTGCCTCCCGGGTTCAAGCGATTCTCCTACTTCAGCCTCCCGAGTAGCTGGGATTACAGACGCCCAGCTAATTTTTTGTATTTTTAGTAGAGATGGGGTTTCACCATGTTGGCCAGGCTGGTCTTGAACTCCTAACCTCAGGTGAGCCACCTGCCTCAGCCTCTAAAAGTGCTGGGATTATAGGTGTGAGCCACCGCGCCTGGCCAAAAAGGACCTTTTTGGAAAGCTGGGCATGTTTGATAAATGTATGTATATCAACAAACTAAACACTTAAAACTCATGCACTTTCTTTGCTTTTCTGTATGTAAACTATACTCAGTTTTTTTAAGTTAAAGTAAAAAAGAAAAGGTACCACATTAGGAAATGCACTCAGGCCATCCCCAACCCCCTCAGGAATGAAGGACGCAGGGACCCAGCCCAGCTCTGCCACCATGTACCTTTCACCTCATTCTTTAGCCTCCCTCAGCCTCTGCACCTGCACAGTCTTCCCATCTGTAAAATGGGGATGACAATCTCTGCCCACCCTACCCAATGTGGAGAGGACCAATGGGAAAATGGAGGTGAATGTTCCTTCCTGATTAAATGTCCCCTCTCATTGTCACAACCCTTGTGACGCTCTCCCAGGGCCCAGCAGAAAGGGTGAGGAGCCAGGAGCATGGGCTTGGTCACTGGCCCTGCCGCAGAATCTCAGGAGGCCGTTCCAGGCGGCCTGCCATCTGCGGGTCACCACATCTGCAAGACCCTGGGGTGCCTCTATCCCGCCCTCCCAGATGGGCCACCCAGACCTCCCAACTCAGAGCGATGCCTGCAGTGCCAGATGACTATACTGCCACTATCGCCACAGTTCCTCTCGGAACATATCTGCAAGGCACAGCCCCATGCCTGGCAGCCTTCTCCTTCTCTCCTTAGACCCCTTCATGACTGTCCACAGAACCTCCCTCCCCAAGGCTGGAACTGCCACAGGATACTAAGGGAGAAATAAAACCCCGAACTCACAATCAGCTGACGGGGCGGGTTTCCGGTGCTTGCCTGTGGGACTCCTTTCCCCTCACCTGTCTGGCTGTTTGGGCTGAAACGGTCACAGCGCTTGGACAAATAGACAGGTTGCACCTTGGGATGCACAGGAGTCTACCATGTGCTGTGGCAGAGACTGTGGGGTGCCCCTACCATATCCTGTCTCCCACTTGCCTTTGCAACAAACACTTGGATGGCAATGTGCCTGGCCAAAAGGTTCTGTTTCTCAGCCTCCCTTGCGGCTAGGAGTGGCCAATGAGGGCCAAGTGTAAGTTATCAGGTAGGGCAGAAGGCAACATTGGGCCAGTGTGTGCCCACTCCCTGCTGAAAGTTAGATGTGATGATGGAGGCCCAGCAGCCATCTTGGATCATGAGGTGACCTTGAGGATGGAAGCTGGCTGCTAAGGCGGGTGGGACTGAAGAGAGGAGCCTGGGTCCCCAAAAACACCATTGGGGCCCCCACCAACCCAGGACGTCTACCCCCTGACCTGTGTTAGGTGAGAGAGTGGGAAGTCTGGATATGGTTTAAACCAGTCTTATCAATATTTCCAGCCTCTGCTCAGCAATGGGAAATAAGCCCTGACTGATACACAAACCCTGTGAGGTAGGTATTGCTGTGCCCCTGCCTCTCACACCCCCGTTTTACAGATGCACCCCCAGCCTCCCTGCCTCCCTCTATGATGTCCGCGATGCCCAAAAGACCAGTGTTCCATTCCCAGTCCCGAGACGCTGTGAGTCAGCCTCTGCCGGACCTGGAGCGGGTCTCACGGCTGCAATGTCAACGGTGCTCCATGCAGACGGCTGCGGCTCGAGCTGGTGATACGAGCGCTGTTGAGAAAGCAAAGTGCTGTCATGGAGAGCGTGCCCTGCTGTAGAGATCAAGGGGAAGCCGGAGAATATTTACAAACCACAGAGAACAGACACACGAAGCGAATACCAGTTGGGTATAGTAAAAGCCTCTTTTAAACCTGTCCTCCTCTTTCTCTGCCGTGTGAAATCAAGTTATTGGCAAGAAGCTCTCTGGTAAGACTAAGGTTTGCGGTTCTGCTGCAGGAAACACCGTGAATTCCACCCCGTGACCATGTGTGGGGCTGCCCTGCAATGCGGGGCACAGTGGCTGGGTACTTGGCAAGGACCCTAGACAGCCTGGGCTCACATCCCTGCTCCGTGAACTGGTTAATCTCAGAGCAAATTACTTCACTTCTTTGTGCCTTAGTTTCTTCATCTGTGAAATGGGCAACAGAGGGCGGCTGATCTGGGAAGAGCTGCTACACAGGAGAGGATATTAAGGATCAGCACCATTCTCAGGTGCACGGTGAGAACCTAATTTCCTTATTGTCTGTTTGTTATAGGAAACTGAATTTACTCACCAGTGTTGGAACATTCCATCCGCTGAGTCACACTCACTTCTCTTATCATCATTAACCCCACGTAGGGGCTCCTGGCGCCAGGAGGAGCCACCCAAAGCTCTTCGTCTTGGTGAGGCTGATGCAAGTAAAAATAAGTGGTGATTATAAGTGATTCATTTGTCAAACGCAAGGTCAAGGGTCCCAATTTGTACATGTCACTAAGGCAGCATCAAGAAGCTCCCCACATCCCAAACTGTCTCCTCTCTGACACTAGTGGAAATTTCACTATCAGAGCCAGAGAACTCCGAGGAGGAGAAGCAATTTCAGAGCACAGCGCCTTAGAGTAAATGCACATATCGAGGTCAGCTGTGGCGGGGTCGGGGCGGGGCGGGGGGTGTGAATCATGGCAAGGAAAGGGAAGGAAGGCCACGGGCAAGTATTTGGACCCTCTCAGGGTGGTTGAGGATTCCGCAGTGACTAAAGGCGTGCGCGCGCACGCGCACACACACACACACACACACACACACACACACACACGCGCTGGTAATCGCTTTACCCCAGTAGTAGAGGCTTAAGCCTCTATCTAGGCTAGCCCCACCCCCGCCCCCAGCTGCATTAGCCACCTCTGTCCCAAGGCAGGATCCCCAGAGGTTCAGCAAGGAAACCCTGCAGGGCTGGAAGCCGAATGCAGCCACCAGTGGTCACACACAACTCACACGCATACACACTCATGCACTCATACACACAGACAACACACTAGACTCAGACACCCACCGAGCTGTCCTCCCAAAGTAGTGACAAATCCAGAGAGATGTCCACAGAATTGTCCTATCCCAGAGAAAGTCACAGAAACACAAGAAGCTGGGCACCGAGATGCTCATACTCTGCCCCCGGGATCTCTCTGACTGGGTGCCCCCATTCCTGCCCCTGGATAGACATTCTGCCCCCGGGAGCCAACCCCAGTCAGGGTTTCTTCTCCCCACCTCTCCTTTCCCAGGTACGCAGGCCCTCAGTACATTTTCGCCTCCCATACTTCCATTCGTGCCCCTCCTTGCCCAGGGACTGTGAGAACCCAAGAACAAGGACAGTCTGTCATTTTCCTGCGACCTCCCCAGCCCCCATGGCAGGAGCCGCAAACCTCCCCCAACCCTTCTCAGGGTTCACGCCTCATTCCAGCTCCTCAGAGAAGCTGGTGGCTCTTCTCATTTTCCAGTGAGTGCGTGAAAATACAGATTAGACCAATTAGGGAAAAGCCATCAGAGGGCAAGGCCAGAACCACCACTGCACCTAATCGTCAGGTCCAGCAAGGCACGATGAGGCAGAGTCACAGATTACAAGTGCACACAAATTCCGGAGCAGGAAGGGGGTGGCAGGAGGGGAGCGGGCGAGCTCCATTTTAGATTCCCTTGTTTTTGTTTAGATGGCTCTCCCCTGTTGGCAACACACTTCCGCGTTCATGCTCCCAGGAGAAGCAGGTAGGGTGGGAATGATTTCAGTCCCATCTTGCAGAAGGGGAACATGAGGCCCAAGGGACTGGTAAAGGACAGTTGCAGAAGGCCCAGGCCACCTGGACTGGTCTTCTCCTGGCTGGGCTGGAGGTGGGATTAAGGGGGCCAGTCCCCAGGAGAGCCCCCACTGGCCCAAAGTCCTGCTCTCTGTCCCACTCCTCTCCCTACAAAGAACCAGCATATGCCCAAGAGGCAACCTTGGCCTTCACCAAACGGCAGGATTATTTAACTGATGGCTGCTGTCCCCCAGATGGTCATGTTTGTTAAATCTGGTAAGGAGATGTGCTGTGTGTTTTCTTCCCCCTGGCTGGGGAGGATTTTCTCAGAATCTGAGTGCAAGGGGCCCACTTTCATGCCCTTTTATCCCATAAGGCCCCTCCCAAGCCTGGCCTGGTACCCCCCAGCGGCACCCCAATCATCTTAACCTTCCAGCCAGGCCTGCCTTGCCCTGGCCCAGGTGAGAAGCCAGTGGTGATGCATGAGTGCCCCCTGCTGGTGATATTCTGCACTGTCCACTGGGACTCCAAGCCCGGATCCAGCCAGGTAGCAGCATTCCCCACACACACCTCCAGGACTGCCTGGCTGGCTGGAAGGAAAGGGTGGGCACCTGTGGGAGGAGCACAGCACCCTAAGACTGTGCTTCCTAAAGGCCCGAAGAATCTGGGAACAGCTCCATTCCTGTTCCAGCAGCAGGGAGTGTGACTGTGGGTGGCAGGTAGACACTGAGCATTTTCCAGCAGCGGGCAGGGGAGGGTCCCTGTCATTGAGTATGGACTGCCAGAGAGCCTCAGGATATGTGGGATGGATGAAGGAAGGAATGAGTGAATGAGGAATGAATGAACTCATTATTTCCTAAAAGGTCGTGTGAATAACACTAGTAAACGATCAGGGTAATTTTTAGATAATAGTGATGAACTTCTGTAAGAGTTATGTATCTATTTTGATTGTATCTGACCCATCACATTCATTAATATTTAAAACAAATGTCTTTAGATACAAAAACATCCATGTAAAGAAAGACATTAGGTAAATAACATGTATGTACTCTCAGCTCCTAGCATAGGTATTCAATAAATGCTAGTAATGAATGAACAAAGAAGAAACAAATGCATGTACAGCTGACAAGGCAGATCATGGATGATCATTACAGGGCAGTCGGTCCCACACTTAGCTGTACCTTGATATCACCTGGGGAGTTTTAAAAATTATCTATGGGCGACTCTGTCTCTGAATCTCAGGGGGCGGGGGAGGAAGATGGTGTACCCTGGACAACCCTCAGAGGAGGAGAAAATCACAGGCACCCAATTTGGGCAGCGAATCAGAAGCAGCATGGATTAACTGCCTTTTGAAATAGTGAGGCCGGGCGTGGTGGCTCACGCCTGTAATCCCAGCACTTTGGGAGGCCGAGGCGGGTAGATCACGAGGTCAGGAGATCGAGACCATATTGGCTAACACGGTGAAACCCCCTCTCTACTAAAAATACAAAAAATTAGCCAGGAGTGGTGGCAGGCGCCTGTGGTCCCAGCTACTCGGGAGGCTGAGGCAGGAGAATGGCGTGAACCCGGGAGGCGGAGCTTGCAGTGAGCCGATATCGCGCCACTGCACTCCAGCCTGGGCGACAGAGCGAGATTCCATCTCAGAAAAGAAAGAAAGAAAGAAAGAAAGAAGAAAGAAAGAAGGAAGGAAGGAAGGAAGGAAGGAAGGAAGGAAGGAAGGAAGGAAGGAAGGAAGGAAGGAAGGAAGGAAGGAAGGAAGGAAAGAAGGAAAGAAAGAGTG
This sequence comes from Macaca fascicularis, assembly GCF_037993035.2. Taxonomy (NCBI): domain Eukaryota; kingdom Metazoa; phylum Chordata; class Mammalia; order Primates; family Cercopithecidae; genus Macaca; species Macaca fascicularis. The sequence continues at coordinate 14,213,538 of NC_088384.1, read as the reverse complement.
AAACTGCCGTCATTGGAGAAAGGCAAACTCTGCTGGGAGAGAGGTTGAACTAAGTGAACTTGAAGGTTTCATGCAAGGAAAGAGAAATGAGCTCATATTTATGTAAACCAGCTTCTAGATTGACACTAAGTATAAAGCTAATGTGTATTTACTATGGCTTTAATCTATACCAATTAAGAATGTCTCATTTATTCACCTGCACATCATGTTTTACTTGGCGTATGTCTTTATTATAGTTAATATAAATATTACATTAGTTGCTTACAGAGCATATAGAATTTGCTGTCCTGAGTTTATTTACAAGTTAGTATCTCGCTTATGATACTTTTTACCCCTTGAGAACATCCACCTTCTTCTTGAAAACTGTGACTGGTTCATTATAAACATATATTCATATAATGGAGTTAATGTGGTTATTATCTGTTTATCTCTTTTAATTAGGCCCTGATTTGCCCATAACAATTTCAGTTACTTTCTTGATTACAGTCGGAGGAGCATGTGGTTTGGTGTGGGCTTGGTAAAGAGCTGCTGTCTACTTCTCTAAATCCACATATAGCATACTACGTGCAGGTTGAGTTAATATTTGATACGTGAGTTATTCCCTTATCTTGCTAGATACTCCTGATAAAAGAATTCCCACTCATGAATTTTCATGGCTATACCTCTGGGAAGGAATTGAGAAAAATAAATGTTGTGCTATTTGGAAATATTGGGAGACACGTTGCAATTGAGTCTGAGTTTTGATATCAGCTTAATGGTATTTAAATAGTAGCTTTTTTTTAGCTTTGAGCGGATTTTTAAAACATAAAGCATAAATAGATTTGTCACACTGCAGGGTCAAAATTAGTTCTGTCGATGGCAAGTTATGCAATATTAATTCTGTTTTATGAACAAATGCAATTAAGTTGCAAATCCCTTGACAGAGTGCAATGTTAGGCCAATGTTTTCATCAGTATGAGGAAATGTCAGATTAGCCTCCCCAAGGAAGACAAAATCTTTGGCACGATCCCGAAAACATACGTGTTTGTTTTGTAGCTGTGCCTTGCTCTCTTACATGGCTGGTGGGAATAAAAGTGGACATATTCACTCTCAAGGACAATTGGACAGCGTCTACCTAAATGATAAATACACCTCTTCTCTCTGTCTCTCTCTCTCTCTTTTTTTTTTTTTTTAGACGGAGTCTCACTCTGTCACCTAGGCTGGAGTTAGTGCAATGGTGCGATCTTGGCTCACTGCAACCTCTGCCTCCCAGGTTCAAGTGATTCTCCTACCTCAGTCTCCTGAATAGCTGGGATTACAGATGCACACCACCACGGTTGGCCAATTTGTGTGTGTGTGTGTATTTTTAATAGGGACAGGGTTTCACCATGTTGGTCAGGCTGGTCTCGAACTCCTGACCTCGTGATCCACCCGCCTCTGCTTCCCAAAGTGCTGGGATTACAGGCGTGAGCCTCCGCACCTGGCCATAGATGCACCTTCTTTTTAATCCACCAGTCCTCCAATGGTACTCACACCTGCACTTAATAACACATGTATGAGAAAATTCACTGCAGCATTGTTGGAACAGCACATGATGGGAAAAACCATCCAAATGCCCATCCGTAGAGGACTGGTCAATAGAAAACTGTACATCATCTATTATATGGAATGCCATGTGGCTGTCAAAAAAAGAATGAGGACTCAACAACAACAACAACAACAAAACCACCTGAATAAAAACTGGGCCAAAGAGTTAAATAGACATTTCTCCAAAGAAATTATACAATGGGTGGCCAGTAACACCTGCAAAGATGCTCAGCATCCCTAATCATTAGGGGAATGCCAATCAAAACCACAATGAGGTGCCGTTTCATACTCAGGACAATGGCTATTTTAAAAAAGAAAAACAGGCAAGTGTGATGACTCACGCCTGTAATTCCAGCACTTTGGAAGGCTGAGGCAGGCGGATCACCTGAGGCCAGGAGTTCGAGACCAGCCTGGCCAACACAGTGAGACCCTGTCTCTACTAAAAATGCAAAAATTAGCCAGGTGCCATGGCACGCACCTGTAGTCCCAGCTACTTGGGAGGCTGAGGCAGGAGAATCACTTGAACACAGGAGGTGGAGGTTGCAGTGATCTGAGATCATGACACTGCACTCTAGCCTGGGTGACAGAGTGAGACTCCGTCTCAAAAAAAAAAAAAAAAAAACACAGAAAATAAGTGTTGGCCATGATGTGGAGAAATTAGAACCCTTGGGCATGGCTGGTAAGAATATAAAATGATGCTCTGCTATGGAAAACAGTATAGCAGTTCCTCAAAAAAAATTAAACATAGAATTCCCATATGATCTAGCAATTCTGGATATATGCCCTGAAAAACTTGAAAGTCGGGACTTAGACAGGTATCTGCATACCCATGTTCATGCCAGCATTATTCGCAATAGCCAAAAGATGGAAGCAAGCCAAATGTCCATTGATACGAATGGATGAGCAAACTGAGACATATCCATTCAATGGAATAGTATGCTGACATAAAAAGGAATGGGGTGCTGATGTATGCTACAGCATGGATGACCCTAGAAAACATTATGCTTAAACATTACAAAAAAAGTTGTGGTGATGGTCACACAACATTGTGAATAAAATCAATGCCACTGAATTGTACACTTAAAAGTGGTTAAAAGTCAAGCACAGGAGGATTGCTTTGGCAGGAGGATCACTTGAACCCAGAGTTCAAGCAAAATGGTGAGACCCTGTCTCTACAAAAAAAAAAAAAAAAAGAAGAAGAAGAAGAAGAAGATTTAAATTAGCCAGACTGTGGTGGCATGCCCCTATAGTCCCAGCTACTCAGGAGGCTGAGGTGGGAGGATGACTTGAACCCAGGAATTCAAGGTGGCAGTGAGCTATGATTATACCACTGCACTCCAGCCTGGGCAACAGAGTGAGACCTTGTCTCTTTAAAAAAAAAAATGGGCCGGCGTGGTGGCTCACGCCTGTAATCCCAGCACTTTGGGAGGCCGAGGTGGGCAGATCACGAGGTCAGGAGATCAAGACCATCCTGGCTAACATGGTGAAACCCCGTCTCTACTAAACAAAATACAAAAAATTAGCCGGGCGTGGTAGCGGGCGCCTATAGTCCCAGCTACTTGGGAGGCTGAGGCAGGAGTATGGCATGAACCCGGGAGGTGGAGCTTGCAGTGAGTGGAGATCATTCCACTGCCCTCCAGCCTGGACAACAGAGCGAGACTCATCTAAAAAAAAATGGCTAAAATGGCAAATTTTGTTATATATATTTTAAAGCAATTTTAAAAAATTAATCATGTCATTTTTAAAAGTGTGGAAGTCTAGGGCTGAGCACAGTGGCTCACTCCTGTAATCCCAGTACTTTAGGAGGCCAAGGCGGGTGGATCACTTGAGGTCAGGAGTTCAAGACCAGCCTCGCCAAGATGGTGAAACCCCTTCTCTACTAAAAATACAAAACTTAGCCGGGCATGGTGGCGTGTGCCTGTAATCCCAGCTACTTGGGAGGCTGAGGCATGAGAATCGCTTGAACCTGGGAGGTGGAGATTGCAGTGAGCCGAGATGGCGCCCCCGCACTCCAGCCTGGGCGATAGAGCAAGACTCCATCTCAAAAATAAATAAATAAATAAATAAATAAATAAATAAATAAAGTGGGAGTCTAAATCCCTTCCCTTCGAATATGGGCTGACCTTGGTTACTGGATTCTAATGGTATGATGCTGCCTATCTTCCTAGACCAAGTCATAAGAGGCCCTTTGGCTTCCACCGAGCTCTCTTAGCTGGGAGCCCTGAGCCAACATGTAGCAGTCCAGCTACCCTGCACCAAGATACTGGAGAGCACTCATAGTCATAGGAAATGATGCCTGCCCAGTGCTGGCCCGATAGGACCAGCTGTTCCAGCCCCAGCTATCAGGGTCTGCCCCACCTGGGCCTCAGACAGGTGAGAAAGCCTCCTGATTGTCCCACCCCACTTGGGGCCACCTCAGTCAACACGGTGCAGAGGTGGATGGAGCAGAGACGAGCTTTCCCACGGAGCCTGCCAAATTGCGGGTTCATAAGCAAAATGAGCGCTGGTGCTGTTTTATGCCATGAGGTTTTGGGGTGGTTTGTAATGCAGCGGTAGATAAATGGAACAGTGAACATATTACTTATGTATTTGAATTTGTTTCAATTTAATTTAAAAAGCATCAGATTTAAAGAAAGTGGATTTAAACTACATAAATGTCTCTTGCAAACCAATTGGTAAATTGGATGGTTTTCATTCTCATGGTTTGCATCTTGCCTCTATAAAGCTATTAAAGGTACAAAAATGTTTTCACCTGATTACTGAACAAAGCTTGCAGTTGGGGGGCGTCGTCAGTGAGGTGGAGTTAGGGGGAATATAGTTCAGAGGGCTCTCTACCCAGAAGGCAAGGGCGGGAAGGGGAAAGGTGGCTGGGGTTACGTACCATGAAGGGGCAGATTTCCAACCCAGAAAACGAAAGACAAACCTAGTCAGCAGGTGCTTGGAATAAAACCCAGAATGTGGAGAAGTTAAGTGAGTGATTGACACATCACCTGAGATGGGGTTTCAGGAGGCTTGAGAAGGGAAGGAAGTTATATGGCCTAAAACCAGGACCCCTGAGGAGTTAAAGGTTTATTCGTTAAGCTTAGAAGAATTTAAAAGAAATCCAGCTGGGCGCGGGTGACTCCCACCTGTAATCCCAGCACTTTGGGAGGCCAAGGCAGGTGGATCACCTGAGGTCAGGGGTTCGAGACCAGCCTGACCAATATGGTGAAACCCCATCTCTACTAAAAATACAAAAATTAGCTGGGCATGGTGGCAGGCGCCTGTAACCCCAGCTACTCAGGAGGCTGAGGCAGGAGAATTGCTTGCAGTGAGCCGAGATCGTGCCACTGCATTCCAGCCTGGGTGACAGAGTGAGACTCCGTCTCAAAAAAAAGAAAACAAAGGAAATCCATAATATATCCTCCCCAAGGATTCTCCACTGTCCCCTTCCTGTGTATTTCCTCCATCACCCCATCATCTCTGAAACTCCTGCTTGTTTGCACCTGCTTGATGTCTGTCTCTCTGTATTTGTCAGGACAGGCTAAGTGCTGCAACAAACACCCCAAAATTTAGGGCCTCAACTCAACACTAGTATGTTTCTGCTGCTCGCAACAGTTCAGTGCCACTATTTGGTGAACAGACTTCCTCCTGCTATTTCTGGTTCTGGGCCCCTCCTGTCTTCAGGCTCTGCCCTTTTTGCACCCGAAGTCTTCTCTCACCAGCCAGGGATGAAGACGAAAAGAGATCATCTCATGGGGGAGGGTTTTATGGGCCAGCCCTGCAAGTGGGGCACATCCATCAGGCGGAACTCAGTCACATGGCCACCCTCACTGCAAGGGAAGCTGGAAACGTCGCCCAGCTGGGGGGGTACAGGAGCAAAAGAGAAGGAGCCATGTCTGCCTACTCTCCCAGTATCAGATCCCTGGGTGCCAGTTCTCATCCGCCTTATTGTCCGTGTCTGGCACTGTACCTGGCGTATAATGGATCTTCAGCAAATGTGGAGTCTATGAATAAATGAATGGTGCTGAGGTTGGGTCCTGGGAACCAGGCCAGGTGGGCACTTTCCTAGTACATGCTGGGGGGTGGGGCAGGGATAGAAGGAAGGATGCAGTCACTCCCAGTTCTCAGATCAGGAAACTGAGGCTCTGAGAGCAAAGACACATGCACAAGGTCACACAGCTTGTCAGTGCCAGTTCTCAAATGCGGGAAGCCTCTGCCACCAAATGTCTGTTCTCTCCACTCCCCTGGCTGCCTCTCTAACACGTACACTGACCGGACTCAGGGTCTGCTTATCTTCAAGGCTGCTCTCCTTTCTAACAACCAGTGAACCATGTTTGACAAGCTGCAGGTGGCTTGAGGCGGCGGCTGTATCTCTCTCTCATCGCTACATGCCCTATGGCTACCAGCACAGCCCTTGAACACAGTAGGTGCTCAAACCATGTTTGGGGGATTAATTTGTTCACACAGGCTCAGGCTTCATGCTTTGCTGCTTGCACAGTATGGGGGTCGCTTACAACTTACAAAGGAAATCGAGGGGATATTTATTATACGGCTCCTCCCTGCGCAGAGTCGAAGCTGTCTCTGCAGTGAGACTGTTGTCCTTCCTGAAATTTGCTCCCGAAGCAGGGACCGAGGCTGTGTCATGCGGGGGTCAAGACCACAGGTGTCACCTGGCCCCCATCAGGATTAGACTGTGGATCCCTGCCACATACAGAGACTGACCTTCCTTGCCCCCAACTAGTCAGTCCCAGGAGAGTCGATGGAGGCGGCAGTGTGGCTCTGTCCACGGTGCTGAACTCTATTCTAATTCCCTCACCTCCTTCTCTAACCCAGCAGCAACTTACGACCTCCTGGGTGGGGGGTGGGGGGGGCAGGTAAAAATACAGATTCCCTGGCCCTTTCTTTTTTTTTTTTTTTTTTTTTTTTGAGACGGAGTCTCGCTCTGTAGCCCAGGCTGGAGTGCAGTGGCCGGATCTCAGCTCACTGCAAGCTCCGCCTCCCGGGTTCACGCCATTCTCCGGCCTCAGCCTCCCGAGTAGCTGGGACTACAGGCGCTGCCACCTCGCCCGGCTATTTTTTGTATTTCTTAGTAGAGACGGGGTTTCACCGTGTTAGCCTCCCTGGCCCTTTCTTTAAAGACTTGGGCTCTGAGGGTCTAATATGGAGCCCTGGGATCTGTTTTAACCAACTATCCTAACTGCCTGTGATTCTATCCAGCCATTTTGGTACTGGCCTGAGTTTGAACACTGACCTCAATAATCAGTTGGTCTTCATGGATTGCCTGCTATGTACCCAGCACTGTGCCAGATACTGTGAGGCACAGAGCTGCATCAGGCAGGGTAGACGTGGGGAGGGAGGGACAGAGGGAGCCCCTTCTGTTTTGTGTAGACACAGCACCAGGCACATACCTGGTCTTTATCCTTCGAGATGAGATACAAAGGCACATGAAAACAGTAGTTATTATAACCATAACCAGCATCTGTATCTTTCCTTGGAGTCTCCATGGCCCTATCTGCAAGACGGAGTATGACACAGTCTGCTCCTTCAGATCTCCTCGTGGCCTAGGACCCAGACACAATGCCACTTCACACAACAATGTGCCTGATTCCTACCACCCTGAACCCCCCAGAATGTAGTCCACCCTCCCTGCACCCCACGGTTGCTGATTATCATTGTTTACATGATGTGCTATTTATTTGTTTGTTTGTTTGTTTGTTTGTTTGTTTGTTTTGAGATGGAGTCTCGCTCTGTTGCCCGGGCTGGAGTGCAGTGGCATAATCTCGACTCACTGCAACCTCTGCCTCCCGGGTTCAAGCGATTCTTCTGCCTCAGCCTCCTGAGTAGCTGGGATTATAGGCATATGCCACCATGCCTAGCTAATTTTTGTATTTTTGGTAGAGATGGGGTGTCACCATATTGGCCAGGCTGGTCTTGAACTCCTGACCTCATGATCCACCCGCCTCAGCCTCCCAAAGTGCTGAGATTACAGGTGTGAGCCACCGCGTGGCTGCTATGTTTTCAATCATGTCCCAGCTGGGACTGGGACTCCCTATTGAGAGCAGGGCTTGCACCTGATTGTCCCGTGTAGCATCTGACACAGGGACCCATCCCATCCCCACTTCTGCCACCCTGACCCCTGCCAGAGAAGGTAAGCAATTATTGGAGGATGAGTGGGGAGAGGAATGTGCCCATGGGCAGTGCTCGTGGGTTACAGAGCAGCTGAGACAAGTGCTCAGAACCCAAAGAAATCAGGGTGGGCCTCTGGGAAACCAGGCAACAGGCCAAATGCAAATCAGGCAGAGGCCAGCATTGAGTCAAGGCCTGGCTTTCCTTTCTCCGGGTGTTTGGGGCTAACGGGAAGTGGGGCCAGGACAGCTGTGCCTGGTGAAAACAGATGTTCTCTGGGCCTGAATGTGGGGCATGGAGGAGGGGAGAACTGGAAGGGGACGGCCACAGCCAGAGAAATGAAGTATGTACAGACCCACTTTTATTTATTCCATTTTACTTTTATTGTGGAAAATCTCAAACCCCTACAGAAGTAGAGGGACTGATATGAGGCACTCCCACGCACCCCTCACCCAGCTCTAACCGCCATCTCCACTTTGCCATTCTCATTCCATTCCTCCCTCAAGCCCCTTTTTAACAAAAATGTCAGACATCAGATCATTTCACCCATTAATATTTCAGAATGTATCTCTCACACATTAGCACATTTCTAAAAATAAGTCCAACATCATCACCACACCTAATAAAATGAACCATTCCTTAAGATCCTCTAATATGCAGTCCATCTTCAAATTTTCTCATTGTCCTGAAAAATGCCATTTTAGGGTTTGTCTGTTTGAATAAAGATCTAAACAAGGTCTTGTTGGCCAGGCTGGAGTGTAGCGGTGTGATCTTGGCTCACTGCAACCTTCGCCTCCCAGATTCAAGCGATTCTCCTGCCTCAGCCTCCCGAGAAGCTGGGATTACAGGCACCTGCCACCACGTCTGGCTAATTTCTGTATTTTTAGTGGAGATGGGGTTTCTCCATGTTGGCCAGGCTGGTCTCAAACTCCTGACCTCAGGTGATCTGCCCACCTTGGCCTCCCAGTGTTGGGATTACAGGCATGAGCTACAGTGCCTGGCCCATACATTGTATTTTGGTGCTTTATTTCTTAAATCTCTTTTCCTCTCTAACAGTCCTTTCTCTCTTCCTTTTTATGCCCTTTTACTTGTTGAGGAAACCAGGCCCTTCATCATGTGAGACTGTCCTCATTGTTGATGTGGCGGACCGAACCCTCATGGTGTCATTTAACATGTTACACTGTCCTCCTGCTTCCTGTGGACTGGCGTTTAGGTCCAGAGGGTGGATGTGATGTAGTGTCAATTATTCTAGCTAGCAGACTTCCTGGGAAGTGTTGCATCCTTCCTATGGGATCACATCTGAAGCATACTAAGAATGCTTTCTGGGCGATACTAAGAAGGTGTGGGGCGCTGGTGCACTGCTCACCCTTAGAGAAGAATGAAGGCAAAGGGGCTCAAGACGCCGGCCACGGCCAGCACATGAAATCATAGGATCAGCCGGGTGCAGTGGCTCACACCTGTAATCCCAGCACTTTGGGAGGCCAAGACGGGTGGATCACAAGGTCAGGAGATCAAGACCATCCTGGCTAACACGGTGAAGCCCTGTCTCTACTAAAAATACAAAAAATTAGCCAGGCGTGGTGGTGGGCGCCAGTAGTCCCAGCTACTCGGGAGGCTGAGGCAGGAGAATGGCATGAACCTGGGAGGCGGAGCTTGCAGTGAGCCGAGATCGCGCCACTGCAGTCCAACCTGGGCGACAGAGCGAGACTCCGTCTCAAAAAAAAAAAAAAAGAAGAAGAAGAAGGTTTGGTGCATTCTGCTATTGCCAGTCTGATCCCTCCATTAAGAAGCCCCCATTGCATTGCCTCAGTTATTTCAGTACCTTTCACAGAATCTTAAAATACGGACAGAGATGGAAGAGATCTGAGAAGTCCATTCACTTACGTTTCTATTTGTTCCTCAAATATTTGTTAAGCATCTACTATGCCAGGTCACGAGCTGCAGGGAACAGAAGCAAGGGGATCCCTGATCATGGAGCTCACAGCTGGGTGGGAGTAGACAACAAACAAATACCTGGAAGGCAGGTCTGCAAGGGTGACGGGTTATGAGTGACTGTAACAGGAGGTGATTGATGACCACGAGTGGCTGCTGTGTAATGGGAGTGGGGAGCCTCCCTAAGAGATGGAACATGGGAGCTTGACAAGAACAAGCCAGCTGTGCAGGAATGGGGGGTGCAATACAAGGAGAGGCAAGAACTGGTGCTGGCAGAGAACGTGGCACCTGCCACAGCAAGCAAGGAGGCCCTTGTGCCTGGAGCCAGTGAGCAGTGGAGAGAAGACTACGGGAGCAGTGAGGAGGCTGCTGTGATGACAGCCCGGGCAGGGAGTGGAGGTGATGGCCAGCCCAGTACCCCTACCTCTTACTGCTGAGAACGTGAGCTCAGCAAGGACAGAGAGGTGCTACTTACTGAGCAACTACCCCGCATCAGGAGCTTTCTAGGCAGCATCTCAAAGCCTCACATCCTGCTGCATAGGAGTCACTGTGCCCATTTTACAGATGAAGCCAGTGAAGAGTGAAGCCACCTGCCTAAGGGCCTAGAGCCACAGGTGGGCAGCAGGGTGGAGCCCAGGCCTGAGGAGGTTCTCCAACTCTTCAAAGTCGTCCCACAGCGAGATGACCACTGCAGAGTCAGGCTGCCTCCAACCTTGGCTCTGGCACCGAGGAGACCTGTGACCTGGCCCAAGGACCTTCTCCCCTTCTGTGCCTCAGTTTCCCAATCTGTAAAACAGGAATAATGATTGCACCTACTTCAAATAGGTGGGAATGAAATGAATTAATTTATGTCAAGCACTTAGAACAGTGCCTGACCACCAGCATGCCCTTGATGGTAGCTATTTACATTTACAGTTCTGTTGGCATCAATACTTACAGAAGGGCAAAGCTGAGATGCTAGTTCACCAGCCTCCCGGGGTGGAGTCCACCTCACTCACAGCAGGTGCAGGTGCATCAATTAAGAGGTTGCCAGGGCCAGGCGCGGTGGCCCACATCTATAATCCCAGCACTTTGGGAGGCCAAGGTGGGCAGATCACTTGAGGTCAGGAGTTCAAGACCAGCCTGGCCAACTTGGCAAAACCCCATCTCTACTAAAAATACAAAAATTAGTCAGGCGTAGTGGCACATGCCTATAATCCCAGCTACTCAGGAGGCTGAAGCACGAGAATCGCTTGAACCCGGGAGGTGGAGGTTGCAGTGAGCCAAGATCACACCACTGCACTCCAGCCTCGGTGACAGAGTGAGACTCTGTCTCAAAAAAAAAAAAAAAATTGCTGGGAGGTGAGGAGGTTTACCTTGGGCCCCCTGCACACTCCTTGCTGGGGATAGGGGCTGGATGAGGAAGCCATAGACCCCTGGAGAAGATCTCCAGGCTCCTTCTAATGTCTGCCCCAGGCCAGGGCTCCTGTTCTGGCGTCACTCTCTGTCCCTGTTATCATGGGGGCCTACCCTCAGCCAACCAGCCAAAGGATCAGTGACCACCCATGGTCCTCAAAGTATCCCATCCACATGCACCCTAAAATGGGCAGGCAGGGCTCAGGCTAAACGCGAGGACGCTGAGCAGCAGCTATGTGCCCAAGGGGCATGGCAAGGCCAAGACTAGGTGGCCTAACCTTGCTACCCCACCCCACACTCAGCCCCTCCCTCTGGGCCCCAGATGGGTCACTTCGGCACAGGGCACAGGGAGCTTCCTAACTTCCCAGGCAGACACGCAAAGGGTTAAACTCAGACTCCCTCCTTCCTCCATCCCAATTCTGATCCTTGCTGACTCTGCTCCCCCTCCCTACCCCCAGCTATTCTGGGACAATGGAGGCAGCAGATGGCCCAAGTCCCGTTCCCTCCACCCGACCCTCAGGATCTGGGAGCAACCCGAAAATCTGCTGCTGCGTCTAAATGTGGGCCGACGAGCAGCCTTCCCTGGGTGGGGTGGGGAGGACGGCGGCTATGGATGGCACCATTCCAGCCCTACCGGGCTGCAGGGCCAGAGGCTGCCCTCACTTGACTGGCATTCCATAAACCCAGCCCTGGGCCAGCCCAGAAAGAAACGGGGCTTTGGAGAAGCACAAGAGGCCGGCTGCACCCAACTCACTGTGTGACCACAGCACGTGGCAGTCCCTCTCCGGACCTCTCCTCCCTGGAAAACAAGGGGCCAGCTTCAGGTGCTCAGTGGTTCCAGATGTCCCCAACACAGATGTAGCCAGAAGACAGTTCCTGATTCTTCAGGGGTGGAGCCCCTGGCCCTAGGTCCCTGTGTCAGGGCCCCTCTGGCCCTCAGGATCCCTCCTCTTCCTTCCCCATCTGAGAGGCCCACTGTGACTCCAACTCCTAGCATCACTGGGCATGATACAGACCTGTCCTCTCTAACCCTTCCCTGCCTACATGCCGCCATACCTGAAATTTCACCATGATCACTTTCACTCATCCATCCACCTCCTTGGGATCTGACATTCCAAGGGCACTTGTGTTTATTCAGTTCCTGCCCTTTGCTGTCAAATCGCCCTTTGGCTGATACCTGAGGCTAAGTCCCTCAGCCCGGAGTCTCCATTCCGCCTTCCCTGATTCTCTGACCTCCCCCAACCCAGGGGCAGAGAAAAGGAGGAACCACTCCACACCTCACAGCACACACGCTTACATGTACACATCATGTACACATGTGCAACACAGCCACAAAAACACACACCACAGGCTGGGCGCGGTGGCTCACGCCTGTAATCCCAGCACTTTGGGAGGCCGAGGTGGGCGGATCTCAAGGTCAGGAGATTGAGACCATCCTGGCCAACATGGTGAAACCCTGTCTCTACTAAAAATACAGAAATTAGCTGGGCATGGTGGCACGTGCCTGTAATCCCAGCTACTCAGGAGGCTGAGGCAGGAGAATTGGGAGAATTGCTTGAACCTGGGAGGTGGAGGTTGCAGTGAGCCAAGATTGTGCCACTGCACTCCAGCCTGGTAACAGAGTGAGACTCTGTCAAAAAAAAAAAAAAAAAAAACATGTACATCTTTATGCACAGACACATGTAGAAGGTACATGCCACACACACACACACACACACACACACCTGTGCACTGCCTCACACACTATGACTCACAAACACACTAGTAACAGTCACCATCCACTGTGCCCTTCCTTTCTCTGTGCCAGGCTCTGTAACATGGTCTTTGCATGCATCATATCACACCACCAAAAGTGACTGCCATCTCCACTGTGATAGACAGATAAAGACCCTACCCTCGTCAGGAACATTTTGGCTGCATGTAACAGAAAACCGGACCAAGAGAGACTTAAACAAATAAGCATTTAATTTTCGTACAGAACCAGATGCTGGAGGGAATAGCTGGGATGATTGTCTTGGCCTTTCCTTCATGGTAGCAAGGTGGCTGCCCCAGATCCAGCCATCACACCCACATTCACAGCAGGAAGATGGGGAGTGGGCTGCAAAACCTTCCCCAGAAATGTCTCTACTGGATTTGCTTAGTTCCCTCTGGCCAGAGCTGGTCCCATGGTAACCCCTAACAGCAAGGGAGGCTGGGAAATGAGCAAAAAGGATCATCACGATTGGCTGGGACCCATTATGCTCCATCATCTGGGTCCTAGCATGCTGAGGATCCAAACCAAATCTGGTCCTGTTAGCAAGGGGTGGGGAGCAAGGAGCTTTGGGAGACTGGTTGGCAACAACAGCAGGTGCTTCAGAGCCTGGATTCCGCCATCATTTCCATATCCCTTCAGGAACCCAGGACCCAGGCGAGGGAGGCAGGAGTGGGCGGCCCAGTGCTTGAGCCCCAGGGGAATGACTGAGAGACATGAGCCAGGGCCAAGGGCCAGACCCCACCCAGAGGCCATGTCACTGCCTAAAGGGTTAGGACCCCTGAGCCCCAGGCCAGCTAAGTGCCCCCTGCCCTTTTTCAGTTCAGCCTCCTGAGGGAGTCTGGCCCCTGGAGCTTCTCTGGCCATCACCTGGTCCACCTGGTCCCCTGGGCTGTCTAACTCACCTCCCAGGGGCCTGGGGTGCCTTCAGTGCCAATTGTCACCCAGATCCTGGGCTTGCCAACCACCCGAGGGCCCTGCCAGGGACTGCCTATCACAAGACACTTGCCAGGGACCCTCAGTACACCCAGAAGCCTCTGCCCAACCTTTGCCCAGCAGTTCAGGATTCATCGGGCACCCAGCTGAGGACACCAGGGTGTATCTGGGTAGAGGAGACAATGGAGGGAGCGAAACCTACAGAGAAACCAGAAAAGGAACAGGATGGTCACCCCCACTTCTGCTCTCAGCCCGCTCTCCTAGGTGGACACATGCCACAGAGACGATTTGGAGCAGCGTTTCTCTAACTCAACACCACTAACACTTAGGGCCAGAGAATTCTTTGTTGTGGAGCCGTCCTGTGCCTTGCGAGATATTTAACAGCATTCCTGGGCTCTATCCACAAGATTCCAGTAGCATCTTCCCGAATCATAATAATCAAAAATGTCTCCAACATTGCCACATGTCCCCTAGGAGACAAATCACCCCCACTTGAGAACTGCTGGTTTGGAGAAACTTCAAAAGCCAGAGAAGCCATAAAGAGACCTCAGCTAAGGCCAATCATCTGACCATATGCATCTGAATCTCTAAGTGGCTCCAGACCCATTTGACAGTAATCTATGACTTCTAAAATCTGTGGGCTTTGAGGAAATTTAACAGCAATTCTTAAACCTCTTGTCAGTATAGCTATGGCTTACACACTTCTGCTGACGGGAGCTCATTCTATTAGAAGGCAGCTTCATTCATCTTGGAATTTTGAATTTTTGTTCCTATATCGAGCCAAATTCTGTCTCCTTGTAATACCCAACTTGTTCAATGCAGCCTTGGCCGCAAGGGCCCTCAGCATCGTGGGAGCCCTCTGCCCCGGGAGAGGCAGCACTGCAGAATGTCAAGGCCAGGGGCCCTGGTTCCCCCAAGCATCGCAAGCGTCCAGACAGAGCCTACAAAGGCCTTGGAGAGGCCCCCTGCCACGTCCCCAACTAAATCTGACACCATTCCTTCCTCTTCTCCACATTCTGGTCACACAGGCTCCCTTTCCTACCTTGAGCAGGTCAAGGCCTGTCTCCTGCCACCAGGTTTTTGCATATGCTGTCCCCTCTGCGGGAGCAATCTGCCACCTGCTCTTCTCCTAGCGAACTCCTGCTAGCCCTTCAGGTCCCTCATGTTACCTCCTCAGAGAAGCCTTCCCCGGCCAGCCACTACTCCCCAGTCAATATCAGGGCTCTGGCTTACTCTCCCATAACAGCCTGTACCTGCATACTCACCCTCATCCCCTACACACACAGTCTCCTGGACTCCCCATCCCCCAGGAATCCGTCTGGATAAGTCTCTGTCACTCAAGTGGACCCAGAGTTCACCCATGCCCTCCTCTACTCATTACCTCCCTGAGTTCCTGCTCAGTCCCCAAAGGTAGGATCAGGCCTCCTTCCCCAGTTTCTAGACCTACTGCATGTCACTACAGGGAGCAGAAATGGAAATAGAAGGGCTGGGGCCAGTTCAGCTGCCTAGAGATGGAACAGACTGCCACAGGAGGGAGGAGCTCCCCATGGCTGAAGGCATGCAAGGTGAAGCCAGCCCATCAGTTGGTGGAGATGCTGGGAGGGGTCAAGCATCAGTTCTGGGGTTGGACTGATGGGCCCAGAGTCCATGTGTCCCCTCCCCCTACTCCTCTCCACCCCCATCCCACCACCCCTGGCCAGCATCACAAGCCATAGCTGGGCCGGGGGCAACGGCTCATGCCTATAATCCCAGCACTTTGGGAGGTCGAGGCAGGTGGATCACTTGAGGTCAGGAGTTAGAAACCAGCCCGGCCAACACGGTGAAACCCCACCTCCACTAAAAACACAAAAATTAGCCAGGCATGGTGGTAGGTGCCTGTAATCCCAGCTACTTGGGAAGCCAAGGCAGGAGAATCGCTTGAACCCGGGAGGTGGAGGTTGCAGTGAGTTGAGATCGCGCCACTGCACTCCAGCCTGGGCGACAGAGTGAGACTCCATCTCAAAAAAAAAAAAAAAGAAAGAAAAAGGAAAAAAAACCAGCCATGGCTGGCAGGTGCTGGTGTGTGGAAAGGAAGCTGCATATCACAGGCTATGTTCCAAGACTGCTCTAGACCAGTCAGGAGCGGATTTGAGTGGCCCATCTTCCCGTGGCCAGTTCTGGGCAGAACTGGAAGGCATTATTCCAACCCTTTACCTACCTAAAAGAAACATTTAAGAGTATCAAAGAAACAATAAGTCCAAAAGAGATAAAATAAAAATCCCCCATTAGAACCTGAAGTTCCACCATGAGAGCATTGCCTGTGCTCAGGGAAGGCATTTCAGCCTTCCAGGGACTCCTGAAGAACCCAGAGGATTGGGGCTGAGAGAGCTCTTCAGATCCACGATGGCCAGCGTCCAGGTGTTACTAATGGGAGACTGAGTCCCAGAGAGGGCAAGACACTTGCCCAAGGTCACACAGCAAGCCAGTGGCAGGGTCAGAAACTGAAATCCACTCCGTCCACTCCTAGCTCTGCGCTGTCAGCCACCAAAACCTGTCCAACTCCGCTCCCTCACAGCTCCCCCATGTTTGGATGCCTGGACTCAGCCCCCACTCCTCCCATCCAAGGTTCCAGCCCTCAGACCCACCTGGAGGGGTCCTCCTCCGCGGAGAAGGGGCCCTGTAGCTTAATGACGTTGAGTTTCCCCTCAAAGACACCGTAGCTGAGGGTGACCTGGGCAAGGAGATGAAACAGTGAGTGTTGGGGTGTCGCACTGGGGATCCCCACAAGGGGGCAGCATCCTGGCACTGGTAGAGGAGGGCGTTTAAGCTGCAGGGAAAGCTGCCCCGGAACCTGAAATTCCCCACTCGTGGTGGGAGCCCACCCCACGCCCCAAGGCACTTCACAGCTGGAAAAGCACTGCCATGCCCTTAATCTCATTTGCTCCTTCAAGAGTTGAGCTCCCCTGAGAGGCTGGAACAATACCCCATCTACAGATTTGGAAACTGAGACTCAACAGAAAAAGGCACCTTTCCAGTAAGCTGCATGCCTGGACTAGAATGGAGGTTTTCTGAGACTCACTGGAGGGCCCTGGCACATCCCTCTTCACCTGGAGCCTGTACTGCACCAGTCAGTGACGACATGGATCATGATTTCAGCTCAGAGGCTGCAGAGCACAGTGGTTAAAGACTGCGGGCATAGGGACCACCCAGCTAGGGTTCCAGTGCCCCTCTGCCCCATATTAGCTGTGTGCCATGGTCAGTTCAGCTCACTGGGTCTCATTTTCCCCATCTATAGAATGGGGATAATGTTAGTACTGACCTCATGTAAATACTGTGGGGAGACAGAGAGTTAAAGAAGGGTGGCTGGGCTCGGTGGCTCATGCCTGTAATCCCAGAACTTTGGAAGGCTGAGGCAGGTGGATTACTTGAGGTCAGGAGTTCGAGACCAGCCTGGCCAACATGGTGAAACCCTGTCTCTACTAAAAATACAAAAAATAGCTTGGCATGGTGGTGGGTGCCTGTAGTCCCAGCTACTCAGGAGGCTGAGGCAGGAGAATCACTTGAACCCGGGAGGTGGAAGTTGCAGTGAGCCAAAATCGTGCCATTGCACTCCAGCCTGGGCAACAGAGTGAGACTCCATCTCAAAAAAAAAAAAAAAAAAAAAAAGAAGAAGAAGAAGAAGGGAAAGCCCTCAGCGTGGTGCCTGGCATTGTGGGTACTCAGGATACCATAACCATTAGGGTGCCCTGGATTGGGCTGCCTCAAATCTGCCTCCTTTTCCTAGCTTCAGGCCCTGCCATCTTAATAGGACCAACCTCACACCCCAGTTACAGGCCTGGCCAATCAACACTAACTCCAGGTGCTGGTAGGAGATCGGTCACGTGACCCAAGCTAAGTCGTCAGACCCATGAATGCCAGCCCTGGGATCTGAAGGAAGGAGGCGCTCTCCTCCGATGGTGGGGGAACGCTGGGGCTGCCATCTTGCCAACATGAAGGCTGAGCCCGCTTGAGGACGGGCCAACTTGGGGGAGAGCGGACTAGAGTGGAGAGAGTCTGGGAGGCCATCTGCACGCCTAGACCCCGCCGGACCTAGCCAGCCAGGCCCTCAGCTTCTCAGTTATGTGAGCCAACCATTTCCTTTTCAGGTTAGCCAGTCTATGTTGAGTTTCTGTCACACTGTTAGGCAGGAGATTCCGGGCACACTCCCAGCCAGGACCATCTACAGCGTCAGAGGGCAGCCTCTCCGAGGCAGAGCCAGTTGGACCTGTATTACCTGCCAGGTGGTGGGATGGGGTCCCCCTTCTCCCCCAGCCTAACGTAATGCTGCGCATCCCCCCGAAGACCCACTCCATCCCGGTAACCTCAGGGTTGGCAGGAACAGCACTGAGCAATGGATAGGGGAGTTTTGATGAAGGAGGGGGCTCCCAACGGGGAAAATCAGAAAGGGCCAGCTGGGCTCCCCGGGAGGAATGTGGGGAGGATGGAAGACTGAGTAGAGGCAGCGGTGGGGAACAGGGTGTTGGGAACCTGGAGACAGCCTCATCTCATCTGTTCAGGTCCTTCCGGCTGGCATTTGAGGACCAGATCAAAGAATTTCAGCTTCACAAATGCTAATCCTTGAGGGTTAGAGGTGAAGGGGTTGAGTCCCTGTGTACCCTTAGGGGGTCCTTTGCCACCCTAGGCCTCAGTTTCCCCATCAATAGGGAACAGCCAAGCCCCATAATCTGGAGTTCCAGGTTTCTTTCACACACCAGGAGGGAGGGTTGGGGAGACCTCACGTTCCTTTGGTTCCCCCTTCCCATTTGCCACCTGCCCCAAGGCCAGCTCACCTGTTCTGGGAGCTGCGCAGTCCTCAGCAGCTGCAGGGTCTCCAGGTGGGAGTGGAAGAGGGGGCTGGGCTGCAGGCGGCCGCCCAGCTTGCACTCAATGATATAGCCCATGGTGCAGTCATCAGGCAGCCGGATGAGAGCGGATGTGTCCATGAAACGGGAGCCGCTGAGGGACAGAGCCAGACTGTAGACACTGGCCCAGGCCCTCCACACCCAAAACCGTGGGCTACCCTATGAAGGCCCTCCCGTGGGACAAGCTGGCAGAGTAGAGCACCTGCCTCCTGCTTACTGTATGACCTTCAGCAAGTTGGGAACCTTGGGGAGCCTCAGCTTCAGTCTCCTGTTCTACGAAATGGGGATGCTAATGGCCCTGTCTTCACGGGGCTGTTGTGAGGATTAAACAGGGAATGGGAAGGTGAGGCCCTTTATAAATGTAGCCTTTCCTTCTCTCCCTGTCTTGTTATTCATTCATTCACTCATTTATTCATTGCTGATGCCAGATACTACACTAGGGCTGAGGATACAGAGATGAGAAAGAAACGCTTCCTGCCCCCAACAGCAGTCCCTATTCTGGAGGGAGACAGAGCAGGGAGCAGGTCTTTCAAAGAATGGTGCTAAGTCAGAGGGAAGCACGCTGCCTGGGGGTATAGGAAGAATCAGGCAGGCTTCCCAGAGGAGGTGGTAGCTTTTTTGTGTTTGTTTGTTTGTTTGTTTGTTTTTGAGACAGAGTCTGCCTTCATTGCCCAGCTGGAGTGCAGTGGTGCAATCTCGGCTCACTGCAACTTCCACCTCCCGGGTTTAAGCGATTCTCCTGCCTCAGCCTCCTGAGCCCGCCGCCACACCCGGCTAATTTTTGTATTTTTAGTAGAGATGGGGTTTCACCATGTTGGCCAGGCTGGTCTCAAACTCCTGACCTCAAGTGATTCACCCACCTCAACCTCCCAAAGTGCTGGGATTACAGGCATGAGTCACCTAAGCAGTCTTGCAGGATGGGCTGGAGTCAGCCAGTGCTGAGGGAAGAGAGGAACAGAGTCCCAGGCAAGGACTTCAACTGGCCGCACACACCCCATTTATGCTGCCGCCCTGGATGCTTGGCCAAGGGGCAAATGGGTGCAGAAATCCAGCCTGTACTCCCCTCCCCAGCCTGCACTCCCCTCCCCAGCCTGCGAGCCCTCAAGCTGCACCTGCAGGATTTGGAGGCAGTGGGCTTTTTCTAATTCACACAAAGGTAATTTAGAGGTTGGCAGAAGCCTGGGTGGGGGCATCCCAGGCACAGGGATGACCTTGGTCATGTGCACACACACAGCTCTGTGGACAGGCCCCAGGACAATGAGCCCGCTCGTGTCCCGGGGGGCCCCTCCCAGCCAGGCAAGGCAGGGCAGGCTTGGGTAGTAGCAAGGCTTGCAGACCTTGGAGCCAAACCCAGCAGCTGAGTGACCTTGAACCTGGCTGACCTCAGACTGGCTTCATCTCAGCGCCTCAGTCGCCTGAGATCTAGAAACACAAGGCTAAGGCCACCTTCTCCCTGAGGCATTGTGATCCTGTTGATGGAGCACAGAGCTGGCTCAGAGTCAGCCTCAATACAAGAGAGTGGCCGCTGATGGTGCTGTTAATAATAACAACAGCCCGGAAAGACCTCCGGAGGCCAGGCCTTGCCACTTCTGGAATACCAGTGTCCCACCCCCACCCACACTGCGGCCTCCACTACCCCTGAGATCCCCTCATGATATTGGGAGTGATATCATCTCCCTTCGATGGTATGATGAGTAATATCACAGGGTGTACACCCACTGTGATATTAGGAGTAACATCATCTCCCTTAGATGGCCCAGTGTAGTGTACGTGGGGCTGACCCAGCTCAAATACCACCTCTTCCTGGAAGTCTTCCCTTCTGCCCTCAACCAGAAGGCCCTTCTCCCTCCTCTGAAGGCCCTTACATTCGGCCTTCGCCTCCCCTACGGCACTGACCGGTCAGAAAAGGGCAGCAAATAGCACCTACCAGGGCCAGCCCAGACATTTTCTCATTGAACCCTTACCACACCACTGGCCATTGTATTATCAGGCCCATGGGCAGACGGAGGCACTGGGGCTCTTGGAGATGATTGACTCGCCTGTGTGTGGCAAGTCATACACTCGGCCGCGCAGCCCCGAGGGCAGGTGGCAGGTGGTTTGCTCGCCACTAACTGCCGCACTGTGACACACATGAATGAGGAGCAGCTTCTCCTGAGCTCACTCTCAAAGCCCTTCCTGCTGCCAAGGCCCCTCCTGTACCCCAGCCGCCACCCCCCCCCCCCCCGCCTTCCTGCCCACCTCGGGGTCTCTGCTTACCTGGCCCACGGAGCCATCTTCAAAGCCAGTTTGCGATTGATGCAGAAGCCAGCACCCCCGGTGGCGAACCAGAACTGTACCAGCCTCTGAGGGATAGGAGGCCAAGGGGCAGAGTGAGCCTGGTGGGATTTGTGGGGGAAAGGGACAGCCAGGCTACCCTTCACCCCCAACCCACATGGCTCAAAAGCTCTTTATTTTGAATCTCACTAGAATCTTGCTACGGTCTGGCACTACTGTGCCCATTCTATAGATAAGAAAACAGAGGCCCGAAGTCACATAGTTAATTAGGAGTGATGAGGTCACTGATCAGACTCAAGTCCAGCTGGATTCCAGTTAAAGGGGACGAGTACTGGTTTACCCACTTGCCCCTTGGCCAGGCATCCAGGGCAGCGGCATTAATGGGGTGTGTGCGGTCAGTTGAAGTCCTTGTCTGGGACTCTGTTCCTCTCTCCCCTCAGCATTGGCTGACTCCAGCCCATCCTGCAAGACTCTGTTTAGGTGGCTCATGCCTGTAATCCCAGCACTTTCTTTGGGAGGCTGAGGTGGGTGAATCACTTGAGGTCAGGAGTTCGAGACCAGCCTGGCCAACATGGTGAAACCCTGTCTCTACTAAAAGGCCACTGTGCCCCTTTCCCCTGAGAAAGGTTTCTACCTCACTCCATGTGGCTTGGGAGGGGCTGCCAAACACTGCACCTGCTCTCCTGGGCCACAGAGGTGGGCCTAGGTTGACGGGGCCTGAGTGTGCAGAGGAAAGATGTGGCTGGGAAACGAAGGTCAGGCTGTGTCCAATACGGATCACTAACACTTCCTTTTTTTTTTTTTTCAGAGACAGAGTCTTGCTCTGTTGCCCAGGCTCAAGTGTAAGTGCAGTGTTGCGATCTCGGCTCACTGCAGCCTCCGTCTCCCAGGTTCAAGCAATTCTCCTGCCTCCGCTTCCCAAGTAGCTGGGACCATAGGCGTGCGTCACCACGCCCAACTAACTTTTGTATTTTTTAGTAGAGATGGGGTTTCACTATATGTTGGCTGGCCAGGCTGGTCTCAAACTCCTGACCTCAGGTGATTCATCCACCTCGGCCTCCCAAAGTGCTGGGATTACAGACATGAGCCACCGCGCCTGGCCTCAGATCACTAACACTTTCTAGTGTTGACTTTGTGCCAGGTCTCATTCCAAGGACTTGGATAGATGACCTCATTTCATTCTTTCTTCTATGTTCACAACCACTCTTTGAGTACGGGCCATTATTACCCATTTCACAGATTAGGAAACTGAGGCACAGAGAGGTGAGGTGACTTCATCAAGGTCACAAAGCCAGGAGATGGCAGGGCTGCCATGTAAACCCAGGGAGTCAGGCTCCAGCGCGCAGTTCTCCACCCCAGAGACAAATGGCTTAGGCAGAGGTGAGTGGCCAGTAGTGAAGTGGTATGGGAGCCTGGGGGACCCCCTGGCTCCCCTGGAATCACTCACACACAGAACCCCAGGGCCCAGAAGAATTTAATTAAGGCTCAGAGGCTGATTAGCTACTGATAATTAAGGTTTTGTGTTTTCTGCTCTTGTTTTTTTCCTAATGAAGCAGATGGTGACCTGAGAAGGGAGGTTGAGCCCCGCTGTGTGCCCAGCTCCTGCACCAGGCACTGCCTCTAGAGAGGGACCTTCCAACCTGCCTTTTTCCTTGGGCCAAGGGAGCCCTAGGTCCTGGACCACTCTAACACCTCATATCCAGTGGGTCCTGGGGACAGGGAAAGAACCATGCAATATTTGGGACATACTTATACTAAAAAATTCCTCATTATTTATTTGAAAGTCAAGTTTAACTGGATGTAGTGGTTTTTCATTTATTTGTTTAATGAATCTGGCAACCCGAATCAGCATCCATCCAGGTCAGGAACTGAGGTGGGTATGAAGCCCCCTGTTGTGCCAGGTGTCAACTCTTCAGTCACAGGCTAGTGGAGGTGTCTGGAGAGAGAGGGTGCCCAAGGAGGGGAAGTGGGGGAAGGGTTCTGGGGCTCAGGCAGCAGCAATTGATCACCCAGCCCCACAGTATTCCAGCAATTTTTTTTTTTTTTTTTTTTTTTTTTTTGAGATGGAGTCTCGCTCTGCCACCCAGGTTGGAGTGCAATGTCGCCATCTCAGCTCACTGCAACCTCTGCCTCCCGGGTTCAAGCGATTCTCTCTCTCAGCCTCCCAAGAAGTTGGGACTACAGGTGCCAAACCCACCTGGGGCCAAACCCACAACCCAGAACCCCTCTCACCTCTCTAGCACACCCCCGCCCCTGGGACTGGCCTGGCCCTGGGACCAATGGGCCAAGAGGCAAAGGAGGAGGAGAGGGACCCACCGTGCGGTTGTGGGGCTGTGGCTCTGAGGCGCGGATGGGCCGGTTCAGGCTGGGCCTTCCCACGTAGACGTCGCTGTCCAGCGGGAAGCCTTTGAGCAGCTGCAGTAGCGCTCTTGGGTTCACATAGTTGTCATCGTCCACGTGGCAGAACCACCTGTAGGGATGAAATGGGGAGAGTGAACTTGTTGCGGGGTGGGGAGTTCCAAGCCAGGGTCCCCAAGCACCCCCACAGTCGGTCAACAGTGACAGAATGGGGGTAGGGGTGGGGGAGGCTGACATTTAAGGCATCTGTTTTGTGCCAAGTTGCATATTGTGTAAGCTCGTGAGGAGGGTACCCACTTCACAGTTGAGGACCAAGACGAAGAAGTTAAGACACTCGCCCTGGCCAGGTGTGGTGGCTCACGCCTGTAAGCCCAGCACTTTAGGAGGCCGAGGCGGGTGAATCACCTGAGGTCGGGAGTTCGAGACCAGCCTGGCCAACATGGTGAAACCCCCATCTCTACTAAAATTACAAAAGTTAGCCAGGCGTGATGGTGGGCATCTGTCATCCCAGCTACTCGGGAGGCTGAGGCAGGAGAATCGCTTGAATCCAGGAGGCGGAGGTTTCAATGAGCCGAGACCGCACCATTGCACTCCAGCCTGGGCGACAAGAGTGAAACTATCTCAAAAAAAAAAAAAAAAGTCATTTTCCCAAGGTCACATATCCAATCCTGAATGGCAGGACTGGAACCCAGCTGGACTTCATCTGCCCACTGCCTGCTAGGGGAGTGGGGGCTGAAGTCAGACCCCAGGAGGCCCACGGGTGATTTTCACTGGGCCCAGACCACACCTATCCCCAGAGACCCAGGAACACTTGCCTAAGCCCACTGGCCAAGAAGGTGTCGAACTCAGCAGCCATCTTGCAGGACAGAGCTGGGTGGCTGTGTTCCGCGGAGCAGTTGGTGACCACAAGGTGGGACCCTGGAGAAGTGAGGAGTCAGGGGACCCTGCCCAGCTCCCCCCTTCACAGCCCTGAACACAGAATACAGAGCAAGGCTGGACTACAGGGAGGCTGGAGCGGCCCACCCACTCCCATTTTACACATGGTAACACTGAGGCCCCGGGAAGGCAGACCTGCCCAGGACCACAGAGCTAGTGGACAGCAGGCTGGACTGGCACTCAGGTGTCCAGGGCCTTGTCCAGCACAGCTCCTCCCCTACCCACGCCCACACCAGTTTCCAGGGAAGAGGCCCACTTCCCTCCTGGGCAAAGGGGGATCCCCACATGCCAAGGGTGGGCAGCCCATTTCCTGGAAACCCTCAGGCCAGGACACAGCCACCCCAGCTTTCCTGGGCAACAGCTAAAGACCCCCACCCAGGCAAGGCAGAGTTACCCAGTCTCTCCTGGAGGCCTTTATCTGGGCTGTCGGTGAAGACGAATGTCTAGGAAGGAGAAGAAGGGGTCAGGACTCACGTCGGCCCAAGCGACACCCCAGACCAATCCACAGCCTACCAACACCAGGCCCCAGATGGACTCTGTACTCCTCCAGTGACACACACACCCCTCTCATGGTCACACGCTGCTTCAGGACAACATATAACACACACAACTCAGCCTTTGTAGACACACAACTTCAGGGTGTACGCAGCCCACAGTCTAAACACATACCCTCGCCCCCTTTCCAGAGCAGCCACAGGGACCCAACCACAACCACACACCTGGGCAGCATCTCACCCTTTTCTATCTCTCTCACACACACACACACACGCGCGCACACACATGTGCACACACACGTGCATGCACACACACGCGCACACACACGTGCACGCACACACACACGCACGCACACACGCACACACGCACGCACACACACGCACACACACACGCACGCGCACACACGCGCACACACACGCGCACACACGCACACACACGCACACACACATGCACGCGCACACACACGCACACACACATGCACGCACGCACACGCACACACACACACAGCTGCACTCGGCTCCTCCACAGTCACGTAACACAACCTTAAACCCATTATCAGGACACAAACTGTATGTGAACAGACCCACACCCAGGCCCTGGGACACCGCGCCACTAGGGAGACGTCACACCTTCACAGCCACACAAACCCCCTGTGAAAGCCATCTCGGAAATGCCGCCTCACAGCCCAGTCCAGCTCTCCCAGATTGGACATGCACCTGCCCCCAGCGACCCTCAAACCTCACAAGGCAGGTGTTTTCATCTGTTCTCTTCCCAGACGACGAAAAGGAGGCTGAGCGATGGACCAGGGTTGGCAAGTGCCAGGCTGACATTCGAACCCACGGACCTCTCCCCGCAGCCTCCCAGGCAGCTAAAGCTGCTCAGCCCCTACATAATCCAAACCCAAACTCTGAATGAGAGGTAGAGGAAGCACATGGATGCGACAAAGACAAGCCAGGCTGGGGACAAAGACACGCCAGGCTGGGGACTGTTGTCCTTCCCATTTCACGCCCAGCCCAACACGGGCAGAGCTTCTCAGCTGCCCAAGTGGGTCCTCTCACCCAGTGAGCACCTCAAGGGCCTTCGAGGGCCTCCCCGGCCCTGGGACTGCCCGGCCCAGGACTCAGGACAATTCTGGACCCTTTCCAAGTGCCCCACCTCTTTAAAGCCCCCAGACTCTCTCTCAGCCCCCACTGGGGCCACACTCGTGGCTTAGCCCTTTCCTCCCTCGAAGCTCAGGGCCTCCAATTGCAATGCTCCCCTCTGCTTATCCACAATCCCCTCCCTCCTTTCCAGGAATTAGCCCTTCAGATCAGAACAGCCCCCGCCTTGAGCCTCAGTTTACCCATCTACAAAAGGGGTAGATGGCTGTGAGTAGTGGCTGTGAGAATAAAACAAGATTGTGTGTAAA